>NC_080186.1:152165855-152910855 GCF_030028045.1 Hippopotamus amphibius kiboko
CAGTAAATATTGGTTGAACAGATAAATACAAGCTAAAAAGACATTGCTTAGCAACAGCAATGGTGAGAAAGAAAAGGCTTCTTAGGTGATCTTGGCTGAATTCATGGCTATCCCTCCCCTCCCCTCCCCTCTGCTTCCCTTCCTTCCTTTCTCCTTCCTTCCTTCCTTCCTTCCTTCCTTCCTTCCTTCCTTCCTTCCTTCCTTCCTTCCTTCCCTTTCTCTCTCCTTCCCTCTCTTCTTTCCACAATATATTAAGCACCTACTATGTGCCTAGTGTTATGTTAGGCACTGGGGTGCTGTGTTGAATGGGATGGAGAAGGTCCCTGTCATTATAGGGCTTATATTCTAGTGGAGGAGCCTGGGAAACAGCAAACTACAAGTAAGTGTATAGTATAATGTCAGGTAAGGGTAAATGTTTTAGGGAAAAATAGCGTCAGAGCTGTGTATACGTGTGTGATTTTAGGTAAGTTGGGAAGGGGAGGCTTTACTGAATCCTGGAGACCTGAATGAAGTGAAGCAGTGCATTTACAAGGGGGGATGGTGCTCCTGGTGGCAGGCATGGCAGGTGTTAAGGCCAGGTGGCGAGGGCACCTTGGCACGTTCCAAAGGCAAGTTGGTTGTTGAACTATAGAAAAGCAGACTGGAAGGGCTTTCATCCCAGCCAGCCTCTTCTGTGATGAAGGAGGAAAGACCCCCAAAGAGGGGAAAGGGCTTCCTAGGTGGCACAGTGGTTAAGAATCTGCCTGCCAATGTAGGGGACGTGGCTTCGATCCCTGCTCCAGGAAGATCCCACATGTCACGGAGCAACTAAGCCCATGAGCCACAACTACTGAGCCCATGTGCCGCAGCTACTGAAGCCCACGCCCCTAGAGCCGGTGCTCCATAACAAGAGAAGCCATGGCAATGAGGAGCCCGTGCACCACAATGAAGAGTGGCCCCCACTCACCACAGCTAGAGGAAGCCCACACATAGCAATGAACACCCAATGCAGCCAATAAGTAAGTAAATAAATAAATAGATACATTTATTAAAAAAAAAAAAAGAGGGGAAAGAATGCACAAGCATGTCAGTGGAAGAGCAGGAAGCAGAACCAGGAATCCTGGCCTTTGAGCTCCTGCTACAGTGCCGATCCTCAGCCCCTCCTGGTCCGGGGCCAGAAGTGCCCTAAAGGACCACCGCAGACTAGAATCACACAACAGGAAGGCTGGTGGGACCTCCCAGAGACTACACACCCTCAAGCCCCTCATTGTGCAGACGAGAAGACTAAGGACAAGAGAGAGCAGGGCCATTCCCCAAGCCTCACAGCAAGCCTAGCCAGTGTGATTTCCAAAGAAACCAGACCCATCCTCTTTGAAGCCTAGCAAGGCACTGAGTAGGGGGCTGCATCGAAGGCTGCTGGATGAAGGCATGAAGGAAAGCCCAGGGCTAAAGGAGATGCACTGACTCCGATGCACTGGCTGTCTCTATATTGTATGGGCTGTTTCCCTGTGGTGATGATCAAATCAATATTAATGAATATTTATTCAATTTACCATGTGTCAGGCACTGTGCTGTCTTAACTGCATTGCCTCTAAATTTAATCCTTGCAACAAGCATATGGGGTGGCAACCAATCCTCCTACTTTATAGGGAAGGAAACTGAGACTTGGAGAGCCAAGTAACGAAGCTAAGGAAGCCAGGAGAAAGGGTGAATTCAAAAGAGAACCTCGGAGATGCAGAGGGTTGGGGGGCTGAAGGCCCAGCCTTGGGCATGTCTAACTAGCAGAGTCAGTAGAAAAACTGTCATTGCAGTAAGTCTGCCCAGCCCATGGGAGAGTATGGGAGGGCAGTCAAGGGCTGAGATCAAGTCTTCTGACCTGTGCATGGGGTTTAAAGTGGCAAAGCCCCTTCACACTGCCTCCTACCTTGTTTGGGTCCCACAAGAACCAGGTTGGGGGTGGAGGATGCTTTTCCTTGTCTTACCATGAAGAAAAATGAGGCCAGGAAGGGGTGTGCCCAGGGTCACGCTGGGAGCTGAAGGTAGAGTCCAGGTGTCCTAATGCCCTGGCCAGAGATCCCCACTCATCTGCATCCCAGTTTCTACAGCCTCACGGGGAAAGTCGGAAGTCAAGGGGCCATGTCTCCTGACTCCTGGTGTTTTGGGTTGAATTGTGTTCCCCCAAAAGATATGTTGAAGCCCTAGCCCCAGTACCTGTGAATGTGACCTGATTTGGAAATAGTCTTGCAGGTGAAATCAAGTTAAAATGAGGTCATATTGGTTTGGGAGAGAGGGTTAACCCAATAGGACTGGTGTCCTTTATAAAAAGAGAAGAGACACACACACATGGAGAACACCATGTGAAGACACAGCACACGAGGAGCACGCCACATGACACAACAGAGACAGAGATTAGAGTGACACCTCCGCACATGAAGGAAGGTCGAGTTTTGATGGCCACCACCAGAAGCTAGGAAGATGCAAGGATTCTACTCAGAGGCTCAGAGGGAGCTGGCCCTAAGGATACCTTGATTTTGGATATCTAGTCTCCAGAGCTGTGAGAGAATAAATACATTTCTGTTGTTTTCGGCCACCCCAGCTTCTAGTACTCTGTTATGGCAGCCCTTGCAAACTCACTTACATGGTACCCAATCTTTCCACCTAGTATCCAAAGGGACCCTCAGAAATAGGGGGAGGGTCCCAGGCCTTCCATGCACAAGCCATAAGCAAGGCCAAGGCAGGGTTCCAACGAGCAGGGAACATACTGATAGTTTGATGCTTATAAACATCTTCCTATGCACCAGGTATTGTTCTATGTGCTTTACATATGTTAACACACTGAATCCTCATAACGGCTATGTGAGTAGCAGAGTTCTACTGCCATCTCCATGTATAGATGAGGAAACATACCAGAGAGGTGAAGTGATAAGTCTAGGATTACACAGTTAACAATCGCAGAGCCTGGATCCAGATACAGGCAGTCTGTCTCTTTATCATGACACTGGTTGGGGCAGAGATGGTGGTGTGTATCATTCCTGCCAGAGACAAATGCACAAGCAAAGCCCCAGGAAGGGGAGAGTCAAGGGCACTTTGAGGGAATGGTTAGTTTTCCAAGGTAGTGAACCCAGGGAAGGAGACCTGGTAAAGGTAGGAGCATTCTATAGGAAAGACAAAGGCTTGAGCTTGGCCAGTGTCAGCACCCCTTGGCAACTAAGGCTGTGGGCTCTGAAAAGAGGGCTGCATCTTCAGTATGTTTCCATATGACATGCTGTATTAGTCAGAATAGTTAGGTTATGCTATGTTAAATAAACAACCTGAAAGCTTTAATGGCTTGTGACATCAAGGCTTATTTCTTGTCCATATTACACATTCACTGTGGCTCTGCTGGGGGCTCACTTTCCTTGGCACTGTCCTCACTCTGCGACCTAGGCTATGAGGCATCCACTTTTTGGAAAAGGGAGTGTTGGAGGACCCTGAATCAGCAATTAAATATTCCAGCCCAAAATAATGTACAATTCAGGACCAGAACTGGTCATGTGACCCCACCCAACCACAAAGGGACCAGGGGGTGTCATCCTTCCATGTGCCAGGGAGGCAGAAAACCAGAACTGTTTGGTAAACGGCACTAATGAGGACCACACAGCCAAGCTGCGTTAAAGCACTGGGAAGCACACAGTGAAAAAAGGACTTCCTTTTCCCTCTCATTTTAGCTTTCAGATTCTTTCAAGGAGAAAGCCTCGTTCAGCACTAGTGTGTCATAGACACCTACCCAGCACCTGTTAATCTCTCTTTTTCATCATTTGAGAGTACCACTCAGGTTCAGATCTTTGAAGAGCAACAGTATTTAGTTAGAATTTAGTTAGAATTTACTCACGTTATATGGTTTTCATTGCATTTATTTTTACCTTTGCCCAAGAGGGATTTTTTCATTAATAGTAGTAATAAGAAGTTTCCTTTGAGAAAAAAATTAATTTAAGTAGTAAAACACAATGGGGTGGGGGTGGGGGGTGGGGAAACACGCAGTGAGCTTTAGAATCAGAAGGCCTGGGTTCAGGGCCAGATTCCTCCACTTAATAGTTCCTTGACATTGGGCATGTAATTGAATCTCCCTAAGCCTTGGTTTCCCCATCTGTAACATGGCAGGAACAGGAGTACCCACATCACAGGGTGGTTGTGAAACACTGGTCAAGTTCTTATCACAGTGAGGACCCATAATAAGTTCTCAACAGTAGCAATTATTATGATCTAGCTGGGTGACCTCAGTTTCCCTGTCTCTGAAGTGGGTTCAGGGGATGCCCCACGGCAGGCTGTCATCCCTGCTTAGGACAATCAGCGTAGATGCCAGTGTGAATGAACTCTGCAGGCAGGGGGAGGGCCCCAGCGAGCCTCGCAGCCCCTTTCCCTCTCCAGCCCAGGTCCCTCCCTGCAGGTGTTGTGCTGGGCCTCTTGCTGACAGCTGTGTTTCCCCTGCTCAGCAAAGGACTTAACCATAAACAGCAGAAATCAAGTGACCTCCAGCCCTCGGAAAGCCTCATTCCAGGGGCCTGGGTGAGAAAAGGCTCCTTGTGTCTGGGGTAGGGGTGGTTCTGCATTCCTCAGGTCCAACCATTCAGGCAGATCTGCTCCAGGAATGCAGCTGCAGGGCCCAGGCACCCCCTCCCCTGCCAGAAATAGCCAGCTTTGGGCTGGGCAGCTTTGCTATGGTCTCCTTGCTCCAGGGAGGGCCCTGCCGGTGCCAGGAGGGCTGAGGGTTACAGAATTCTGGACAGGACACAGGCTGTCCCCTGGGGAAAATGGTCAAGTTCTCCCTAGCTGAGTTCTGATTCCAGAGTTTGGGAGTCTTGCCCTGGAACCCCAGCCCACAGAGGCATGGAATTGCATTTAGAAAGAAATGAACATGTTTTAATATAGCTTGAACGGTCCTTCCACTCCAGCTGCCTCACCCACCTCCTCACCCTTCCTTCCTCAGCAGACCTTGGCCGGGCACCGGAGCTTGCCCTGGCCCTTGCCTTGGAGGAAGTGCTCCTCCTCCTGCCTCTTCATAAGTCTGGCCTCTCGCAGTTCAACCCTCTCATCTCAGCGTAAACTTCACCCCCTTAGACAGGCTGCGCCTGGCCACTCCATCCAAGTGGCCTCCCCAAATGACCCTCAACCATCTCTGTCACTTTCTTGCTTATTATCCATTTGCCTATGTACGATGTCACTTTTCCCCATTAGAACGTAAGCTCCATGATGGTGGAGACCATGCCTGTCAACATCCGTGTTTTCTCTGCTCAGCCAAAGTTTCAACCAAGAACATCAGGAACTAGATGACCTCTGGTCTCTGGAAAGCCTGTTCTCAGCTCTGTCCCCACCTGGTAAGTACTCAATAAATATTGGTTAAGGGAATGAATGAGTGAATGGGCGAATGAATAAAAGAAGAATGCCAGGAAAGAGCCTGGATACTGTCTACTGTTATCTCAATAACAGCATTCAGTTCTTAAGTGCTTTCTCTCTGCCCTGCACTATGCTAAGTGCATTATATACATTATCTCGTTTAGTCCTGCCGCAGTTCTGTGAGGTGGGTATTGGTCTTCCCATTTGCAGAGGCCCAGAGAGGTTAAGTAACTTGCCTAGGTCACATGTGACCAAGAGGCAGAATTGCGACTCCAGCTGCAAACAGGGTTTGTCTCATGGCTAAGTCTGTGCTCTCAACATCCCCCACTCCCTCGGCACCCACAGGTGGGGAGTGACCGGACCAAACTGAGGTGGGGGGGGTGTCAGAGAACGCTCTCACGGCCTCCCACCTCCTCTCCCAGCCTAGAGGGTTGCCGGGGCCTTCTACCCCAGGGCCCTTCACCGAGAGCACACAGGGTCAGTGTCCAGCCTCCGGGCAGCACAGAGGCAGCTGAGGTTTCTCTGAGTCATCCAAATCCCCGAGCCCCACAGGTCAGCTCCCAGGCTATCAGGCCATGACCCGAGACCACTCATCTGGCTGAACTGCTAACGTCCAGCCTAGCTGGAGGGTGTGCCAGGCTCACCAAGGTACTGGGGAGGGGCTGAGGCTGTGCTGCCGTGTTCTCAGCCCTGAAGAATGCTGCTGACTCACAGCAGGCGGGCTGGTCTCGGGGACTCAGGGGCAATACAGGTACAGCCCTTCGGGAGAGGTGGGGGGGTGGTGGTGTCTCCAGGTGGAGTGCAGGCCAAGCCCTAGCCCCGGGACTGACATGCCACGAGGGCCCTCTCCACATGAGCCACTGTTATCCTCCAGCTCAGTGACCTCAGACAGCCCTTCCCTCTGTGGGCCTCAACTTCCCTGTCTGTGCACGAAGCAGAGGCAAAGCGCGATCCATGACTGGCTGTCGTGTGCGGTGAAGATAATGAAAATGGATGAGAACCAGGTGATGCAGGGCCTTGGGTGCCTGTGTGAGGAGGCTGGACAGGCCTTGGTGGAGGCCAAAGCCCTGCGTTGGGAGCTGGGGGTCCTGGGTTCAATTCTCCCCCTTAACACCAACTCATTGCATGACCTTGGTAAAATTACCTCCCCTCTCTGGACCAGCCATCTGTCAGAGGCCTGCTTCTAGTGGGCAGTGTAGACGGTCACGGACTTGGCTTTTGTCCACACTGCTCCCCCTGCTGAGAAAGCCCCGGCTGCCGTCTCTGCCTCCTGATCAGTCAATGGCCTGTTCAAATGCCGCTTCATCAAAGGAGCCTTTCAGAAACTTCCACTCAAAAGTCATCGCTCCAGATATTAAGATGATGGAAAATGATGGCATGAATCTACATTTGATGACATTAAAAAAAAGTCCAAAATAGATTAAGTGAAAAAAAGCAGGAGACAGAATAAAATGCACTAAAGGCATTTTCATCCATCTATGTGTCTATAACTGGAAATGCATTAAAAAAAAAAAAGGTTTTGGAAGATATCTATATCTATCTATCTATATAAATAAAATGTTAACCATGATAATCTCTGAGTCATGACAATTATGGTGATATTTATTTTTTCTTAATATTTTTCAAGGTTTTCTAAATTGTATGCGACAAGTATGTTACTTTTATAAACAGAAAGATTTTAGAGCTTCTTTCCAATCCTCTTTTAGCTCTGATCTTTAAAGGTTCTTTTATTTATTAAACTGAAGTATCATTTTCTAAGAAGGGCACCCTGTCTCCCACCTCTTCAGGAAATGTAACTTCTCCCAACTGCAACCATGTGACCAATGGCAGCTGCCATCTCTTTGCAGATCTACCCCTAGTCCCTGTTGATTGGCCAGGGTGAGCACCTGATCCCAAACTAGGCCAACCAGAGCTCTTCTCTGGGACTTTTTTTATTGTGGTGAAATTCACATAACCTGCACTTATGTGAGTGAACAATTCAGTTTAATGTTGTGCAACCACCACCTCTATCTAGCTCCAAAACCCTTTTATCACCTCCAAAGGAAACCCTATACCAGGTAAGCAACTGCTCCTGATTTCCCCTTTGCAATTTCCCTGGCAACCACCAATCTACATTTTGTCTCTATGGATTTAACTCTTCTAGATATTTCACATAGATGGAGTCATGTAATATGTGAAATTTTCTCTTGCTTCTTTCACTTCACATATTAATCTTGAGGTTCGTCCACATTGTAGCCTGTATCAGGACTTCCTTCCTTTGTGGCTGAGTACTATTCCATTGTATGTATTTACTGCAATTTGTTTATCCATTCATCCCTTGAAGGCTCTTCGGGCTGTTTCCACCTTTGGCTGTTGTGGATAGTGCTGCTGTGAACATTCATGTACAAGTGTATGTTTGAGTGCCTGTTTTCAATCTTTCTGGGTATACAGCTAGGAGTGGAATTGCTGGGTCTTATGGTAATTCTATGTTTAACTTCTTGTTTTCCACAGTGGCTGCGCCATTTTACACTCCCATCCACAATATATCCACAAAGTCTCCAGGACTTTTTAACTTGGACCAAGAAAGAGTGACTCTGCATCTCTTCCTGGTGAATCTGGGGGCTACTTGTTTGGAATAATGAAAATGACACCGACAGAAGGGAAAAGGCAAAAGATGGAAAAAATGCAAGTCATCCCCAAAGCTCCCCTCTGTCCCACCTCCATCCTCGTGGTTACGCAAGTCCTGCCTAAGCTAGCAGGTTGGGTTTCTATGCCCCCAAGCATGCTGACAGATACCCTCTTCTCAGTGCCAAGTTCAGAATCTTGATGGCTCAAGCTGTGTTTAAAGGTTCTTCAAACACAGCCCTCTACATCAGGAGCCACTGCATCCTTTTGGACCCTGTAGCTGAACCACTCAACCAAAACTCCCTCTGCTGCTCCCCAGGTCCTTAGCCAAGAATCTAGGCGGACCCTAAGGAAAATGTGACCCTGGCTGGTCCTCTAATGAGAGAATCAGCCAAGGAGGCTGGTGGTAAGGGTGGGCGGGAGGTGGGTTACAGGGGAGAAGAGGGCAGCAGTTCTCCTGAGGACACTGTGGAGCTGGGAAAACAGAAGAGAGGCTGGAGGCCAGACCCGGGGTGAGGTGGGGGTTGTGTGTGTGTGTGGGGGGGGTGGGGGTGGTAGGAGGAGGAAAAGGTGGAAAGAAAAACCCAGCAGAATTGCCAATGTTTAGATGGCCTTTCACAGGGTAATTAAGACAGCATGTCTGCGGCCAAACATGAAGGCAACGTTCCTTCAGGCTCTAAGAGGAAATAACTCTGATTTTGTTTTCTGGGTGCGGAAAAGGGACAGAAAGTGATGGGGAAAGGCAGTTTCAGAGATAGGGTCCAGGCCATTCTGACCCCTCCATTCTTAGGAATCTCACCTCTATGATCTGGGCCCACGGGAACAGAGCCCAGCTGGTTGTTTTTCTAAACAGGATCTGGGGAGCACACACTGGCCCCAGGATGAGGACCCAAGGGGTGGAGGTAGGGAAGTCCTAGTTGTGGACAATGGGAGAAAGTTCTGGATAGCTGGAGCAGTGTATTATTTGGGGAATGAGGGCAGGCCAGAGGTGCCATTTTAGGTATATTCTTGGTACGAAAATTACTTTGTAATCGTTTTCTATAGAGAAAATGGAAAGATAATCCACTCTTTACTCTTGCATGGTTAGTTGCATTTTTCTCTTTAATTTCTGATGGTTGAAATGCATAAAACAAGGCACTTCACACAGGGATGTACTCACTATTGTGGAACTGCTCCTGTTTTGTGGCCTAGAGACGCAGGTCTCCTGGCAAATTCTATTCCATGTGTGTATTAGTTCACCAGGGCTGCCATAACAAAGTACCACAAACTGGGTGGCTTAAACACCGGAAATGTATTGTATTATTGTCTTCGATTTCTGGAGGCTAGACGTCTGAAATCAAGGTTTCCCAGGGTTGTTCCTTCTGAGAGCTGTGAGGGAGACTCTTCCCAGGCCTCTCGCCTGGCTTCTGGTGCTCTGCTGACAATCTTCTGTGTTCCTTGGCTTGTAGATGCTGTACCCCGATCTCTGCCTTCATCTTTACATGGGGTCTTCCCTGTGTTTGTGTGTCTGTATCCAACTTCCCCTTTGTATAAGGATACTGGTCATATTGGGGTAGGTCCCATCCTATCAACTTAATTTTAACTTGAGAACTCCTATAAAGACTCTTTTCCCAAATTAGGTCACATTCTGAGGTACCGAGGGTTAGGGCTTCAACATGTCTTTTTGGAGGGACACAATTCAACCCACTGACAACATGATACTCATCAAAATGAAATAAAGGATTATGGTGCATTCTAATTGGATGAACTGTATTACAGAGAATATTCCTCACAGGAAATAACTTCCATTTTGTCTAAGTATCTCTGGGCACCAAATTCTCTGCTTACAATTGGACGGGCCTGATAATTAGAAGAATTGTCCACAGCCTAAGTTTCTGGTTCCTTAGATCTCAAACCATCTCTCCTCTCCAAGACACATAGTTCTGTAGCCAGATACTGGGGGACACGTTCACATCACCATGTGAGCTCTGAGCCCATACGTTTGTACAGGTGAGTCGGCTCAGTGGACAGAAAGAGGGTCCTGAATACATTTCTATACCAAGACAGCAGACTTAACTACACATGGAACCTGTACAGCCACCAAATGCAGACTAAATGTTTTCCCAATTCACCTTCCCCTTAGCCAGACCCCCAAATGCCACGGCCATTCTAAAGCCATCTGACAGGAGGAAAATATGACAGCAAGGAAGGCGGTCAGAATGCAGTCAGTGATCTCAACCCATTGCAGTTAAAAGGACTTGTGCAAATTTCACAGAAGCACATGACCATGTGAACATATTGCCTGGGCCCCTCCCAAGGCTTAGGAAAGGGCCCGTGCCAGCAAGGGATTCTGAAGCTTATGCTGTACTAGTTTTATGGTCAATCTGCCTTAGGATGGGTGCCTCTCTCCATCTGAAAAAATCCCACAAACATTCATTTGAGAAAGACTTATTCATCTACGACATGCCAGACCCTGTGCTAGACACGGATGAGGCAGAGACTGATAATGCAAGCTGAGTACAAATCCAAGTTCTAGACATCACAGTCTCCCTGAGGGACCCAGCCCTGGAGAGACTGGGTTTTCCCAGGCATGAGTCATCGGATAAAGTAGAAAAACTAGCCTCAGCTTAGGCTGGAAAGTGGGGCCCTTCCCTCTGAAAAGTGTAGTGAAAACTGCTGGGAGAAGAAGCCTCCTCCCAGATTTATCCTCCTGAGGATAAGTGGGAGAGGAGAGGTGGAGAACCTTTAACAATCAGAGTTCTAGCTCAAAAGGAGAGGTTGTCCATTAAGCCAAGAGCACTGGAGTCAAATCCCCCAAATCAGATCTCAGAGCCATGCTGCTCCTGGGAAACTGTCCCCTGCCTGGAACTCTGAACCCAGGGTACTAGAACCTCAGCCTCCACATCCAACCTGTAGCCTGGGCCCAGAACCTTCCTGCTTTGACCTGGGATGAACAGAAACTCATGACTCCCTAAACCAGTCCTCTTCGTAGCTAATCAGTCCCAGCTGCCTGCTTCAGCTTTGCTCTGGACATTGGCCCCTTAAATCGTCTGAAGGGCACATACTTTGGGGTGCCCCCCTCTCTGAGCCTCAGTCTCTTCATATGTAAAGTGAGATGACAGAGCCGATTAACTCCCAGGGGGCCTGGTGGTTTGTTTTGTCCATCCCTGTAGCCTCAGGACTGCGAGTGGACGGCATAGAGTTGGTGCTCAATATGTGTTTGTTGAGTGAATGAATGGGATGAAGAGATCCTAGACTTCTGCATGGAGGAGCAGTACTTGGTATTTGTTCAGATGCAAGTGACAGACATCAACATAAACTGACTTGAGAAAGGCGGTACTGGTTCTCGTCACTCACATCCGGGGCTGGTTCTGGCTTCGGATTCACATGCTCAGATGCTGACATCATGGACCCATCTGCCTCTGCCTCTGCCTCTGCCTCTGCCTCTGCCTCTGCCTCTGCCTCTGCCTCTGCGCTTTGCTTTCCTTTCTGTTACGGTCAGCCCCAGGCAGGTCCAGGCTTAGAGTCCATCTAGTTCTCAAAAATTCAAACAAAAATCTCAGAATCAAGTCTCATTGGACAGACTTGGATCCCTGAACGAATCACTGTGGCCAGGGGACATCGGATGCTCCGATTGTCCAAGCCTTCCCCTGGAGCTGACCCACCAGCAGAGAGGAGTAGTTCTGCAAAGGAAAATCTGGGTTCCATCTCCAGGAGAGGGGAAGTGGCTCCAAGGCAGACAGCAGGTACCCACCACCGCACTCGACTGATGTCTGAACGTATGGGCAACTCTTCCCCTCTCTGAGCTTCAGTCTCTTCGTGTGTCACTGATGACAATACTGACAAAAGCCCGGCCCTTCTTCATATCCTAGAGCTTTGTGCGGTCCAAACCTGACCCCACAAAAATAATAATAGCTAACATTTGTTGAAGCACCACTAGGCATCTGGCCCTGTGCTAAGTAAACCTTCTACACATTTATTTTAATATTTACAACAATCTACTTTACTGCTGAGAAGCAGGTTGAGAGCAGTTCCAAGGCTTGCACGCTGTCACACAGCTAGCAAGGGCAGAGCTGGGCTTTAAAGCAGTGCCCTCAAGCATGAAGCTATATATAAACTGTAAATAATTTTACAAGCATAAGGGATTATTAGTAATGGTCTGTACTGTTAATAACAGTAATTTTTAAAAACCCTGAAAGGGAAATTCAAACAAATGTTTGTTTAGCACCTACTATGGGCTGATCACTCACCAGGGGCTCAGAAGGAGACACATAAATAACTGTGAAACAGGCAGACTCTGACCTAATAAAGCCATAAACACGCCCCAAGGGAGTGTGGGGAGCAAGAGACTGACTCCACATGGGGAGGGGAGGGGTGAGGGGATCTGGAAAGGTCTCTTAGAAGAGGTGGGATTTGAGCTGAGCTTTAAAGATGAAATGACTTCAATAAAGGGAGGAAAGAGAAAATCAACTTTATAAGAGACCTGGAAGGATCTGAAGACCCGGAACACAATTCCTGGATAAGAGTTAAGCATTTCTTTGCAAAATAACTTTCACACCAGCAGGAGCTTCAAAAAGTGATTGACTAAGTGGAGCGCAGCAGTTGCCATGGGAACAGAGGCAAGCCTCATCCCTGTCATTAGTGAGCATGCCTGCCTTCGAGCTGTCTAGCCAAGGCCAGGAGGCAGCGGGGGCTGCATTGTGCTGTCCCCGAGAAGAAAAAGCCCAGCAAGATTGCTGCCCTGAGAGGCTGACTCTTGTTTCACAGGGAAGCAGAGTTGACAGGTGACATCTGGGTCTAAGAAGACAGACAGCCAGGGGAAGCCTCTGCCTTGAAGGGCTTTGGGACATCCTGAAGCTACTCAGTGGGGCCTCAGGGATGGGGGTTTGAGGGCAGGGAACAGGCCTGAGAGTAGACTTCCAAGGTGGCTCCCTTCCCCCTAGGGGCCCGAGGGGTGAAGCCCGTCTCAGGAGGCAGCTCCACCTAGGATGGTGGTGCAAGGGAGGCTCCCAGCGTATGTATTTGTGACATTTCCAGGCCCATTCAGACCTGCCAGGGCCCCTGGGACCGCCAGGGCATTCCAGTACACTGGGAGAGTTGGCATTTAACCACTCAAGTGCAGACGGAAAAATGGAAGTGAAGACACTATTGGCAGGCCCGGTGTCTCTAACGGGAGGGAGAATGGTGCAGTATTTAATAGAGCAGGTGTTAGATTTTAACCTAGGTTCAAATCCTGGCACTGACACTTCTCAGGTGTGTGACTTTGGGCAAGTTACTTACTCTTTCTTTGCTTCTCACTTTCTCCATCTGTAAGATGATGGTAATAATTTTACCTACATCATAGGACCACATGAGGATTGTGAGATAATGGATATAAAGTATCAGGCATGGTACTAGGCACATAGCAGACATTCAATAAATGCAAGCTATTATTATTATTACTTCTAAATTTCAATTTGGTATTGATTCAGCATTGTTGTTTTTTTCCCTAGGCAGGGTCTCCTTATAAATTTGTGCTAAAAGCCAGTTTCTCCAAATAGTACAACAGATGATGACAGTGACACCTGTAATACAGTGATGAGACTCATTAACCTTCCATGTGTCCAGTGACTATTATGAAGGAGGACATCAAAGTTCTACCCCTAAGTGCCAGGCCAAGGGGCTGGATTTTTTTTTACTGCAGACAGCTGGTAGCCATTGAAAATTTAGGAGGAGAGGAATGACTTGATCAGGAGAATGTGGATTTTTGTTCCTGAGGCTGTACACTTGTAGGAATAGACTCTAAATATAATGACAATAGAATCTAAGTATAGTAACAATAATAACAATAGCTATCCGTTCTGGAGAGCTTATTATGCACCAGGCACTGTGCTAAGAGTTGCACTTGCCTTGTCTGTTGTAATCCTGACAACAACCTTATGAGGTGGGTACTATTATTATTTCCACTTTACAAGGGGATACCGAGAGGTTAACTCAGATACCTAAGTCACACAGCTAGCAAATGGCAGAGCTGGGCTGGAACACAGGCAATCTGGCTCCAACGTCCCGTATTTAACCTGAACACTCTTGCCTCCCCTGAACCTGCAAGGAACTTGGAGCCCTAGGGTTGGGGGAGGGGGCGGCAGTGCTGGCAGGCAGCCTGCCATCCTCTCTTTTAGGAGGTTTTCCATTTATCTGGATCTCAGTGGCCCCCATTCTCCATCTAATTCTCTGAGACTTCACCTCTTTCTTTGAAAGTTCCATCTGGTTTTTGTATATGTGTGTGTGTGTGTGCATATCTGTGTGTGTGTGTGAGAAAGAGAGAAACTTCAGCTGACCCGTGAGGACAGAAGCCTCTGGACATCAAAGTGGGCAGAGCCTCAGATAGATGGATGGATGGGCTGGAGGCAGGCCTGGGACCCGTTAGGCTAATTCTGCCCAAGGCTGGCAGAGGCCACCGCGGGAACTTCTGAGAAGGCGGAGAACAAGTCCTTTCATACGGCCTCCCTTTGAGCTGGCCTCGAGGTGGGGCCGGGGTCTGGTGGGTGGAGGGTGGGGAGTGTGCGGAGAGGCGAGGCCGCAGTCGGGCTGGGCAAACAGATTGGGCAGTGGATGTGAGCACAGAGCGCCCATTGTGTACCCAGAGCTCTGCTTTCAATAATCTACTTGGAAGAATGTTGCATTGAGCACCAGAGAAAGGAGCCATTGAAATGCCCAGGGCTGGGGCCCTCTGAAGGGTTAAAGGCTAGGGGCTTTGGGTGCTCAGGCTCTTGCCACTCCAGGCTCAGATGTCTGATATGGGATCCTGAAAGACAAGGGGCACTCAGCAAGACCACCAAGAGGGCCTGGAAGCAGGGGTCAGGGGAATGTGTGTCTCCCCCGGAAATGCTAAAGGGGGTGACCCAGCATCAAGGAGGAAAGCACTTTTCCTCCCAGATCCATGTTGCCCAAATACAGCAATTCCAGCAAGAACTGGGCCTTAGCCTGCCCACTGGGGAGAATGGCTCACCTTCGCAGGCTGGTCTCCACCTGGACTTCTTACACGCTCCCTTCACAGGGGCCCTGGCAATACCTTTTCCATAGGGCAGCCAGCCTGGCTTCCTTAAACACCTCCCACCTTACCATTAATCATTAATTAATTCTAATTAATGATGCACTAGTCGAGAGCATGGGGGTTAAAGTGAGAACCAATTGTTACTAGACGAGGTGAGCAGGGGCACCTGTGGAATTTTCTTTTGCGGAAGTCTTACTCCTCAGGAGGAGGACACGGCCCAGCTGTCGGAAATGGCACCTGAAGTGGAATTCTGTGCTCTCACTCGGTGTGCTTCTTTCCTGAGTGCCACTCACCCTTTCAAGCTACACAGGCTTATGGGGCTTGAAGTGCAGGGAACATAATGCTGGCTCTGAGGGCTGCGAAGAGGAGGCAGGAGGTGGATGAGCTGGACCTGTCCCTGGGGACGGGTTGCTGAGCCGGACCTCCCGCATCACAGCTGTGCAGCACCCTCATCACCACGGAGCCACTGCAGGAGGTACGGCCTCCTGAGCCTGCAACTTCTGGGAGGATGGCCTACAACCAAAGCTGAGCATACACCATGAGCTTGTCATAGTAACCGTCTTGGATGGAAAAAATAGTTGATACCTTCCCCAGCTTTCTTGAAAAGAGGGTCCTGAACAGGATTTAAACTCTGGAGGGCAACCCGTCATCCAGTTCTGTGCTGGGCTGTGATTTGGCGATGCCCTTGGTTCTGTTCGGGTGGCTTATGGCTCTTTGCTTCTACAACAAACGGCCCCAAGCTCCCAGGCTTTTGGAACTTGTCGCTCAGATTTTATGTTTATTCTTTTGTTTCTCCCTAATGTTTTCACTATGAAACTGTCTTCCCATAAAACAGGCAGGTGCTTCACGCCACCTTCTTACGTATTCCCTCTGAGCTGCTTCCAGTATCCTTGGGCTGGCAAACGAAATCATTAGCCTTGTGAGACTTGTGTATGAAGTAAGCGTCAGCAGACTTGGAGTGAGGAAGGCCTGAGGAGCTCTGCTCTAAGTTAAGGGATTGAACTCTATGATGTTTTGTCTGTCCGGAGGCCTTCTATGTTTTCTTTTAGGTCCTTGCTTTGGTCCAGCACGGGCAAATTGATTTCTAGAGGACGACAGCATGCGTAATCTGTGCACAAGATCTTTGCCAAGGTCAATTAAGTCAGAAGGAAATAATATCTGTACTAAGATAATTTTAGTTCAAAGATGGCCAAAAATAACACACACACACACCCCTACACCACACACCTACACAGATACACACACACCTACACTCACGCACACACCCCTATACAAATACACACATATATACCACGCACAGCAATGAAAGACAAAGCCACAAAAAAGACTCACCTGTTTTTCACTTTTATATCTCTGTGTCCGAAAAATTTTCTGTGGATAGATAATTAGAATCATAACATTTTCCAGTCTGAAAGAAAGTCCTGTAATTTTCAAAGTCCTGTAGTTTTGCTCCCTGTTTTAGTTCAGGAATCTCTCCTATTACCTCCTGGACAGATGGGCACCTTTTCCCCTTCTTGCATAGTTCCAATAATGAGGAGCTCAGTGCTTTTAAAAGTCTGATTTCATCAATGGAAATCTCTGACAGCAAGTAACACTACACCCCTGCCACATCTCATCTGCATTTCGTGTGCAGGTGTCAGGCTTCTGGTAGGTGTCCTTTGGGGGTTATGGGGTAAGTGTGCACCTATGGGAATGGGGGGACAGATCTTCTCTGTGGATATTCCTGCTGTCAATCATCTTGGAATCATCTTGGGTCCTGAGATAGAAACTGCAAAGGCCAGCTTAGCTGCAGAGGGAACTTCTGTTTCTCTGAGCCTTACTTCTTAGGTCTGAAGTTGAGACATCTTGGAGTTCTTGAGAGTCTACCTGGGTGGGGGTAGGGTTGATGGACATTGTCCCAGGGAAGAGGGCAGGTAGGCGTACAGTAGAGAATACAAAGGGAAGATGAGTGAGCCACTTTCTGAAAGTGACATGACCTGGATTCACATTACTCCGTGTGTTTATTTCCCCCCTTGTCATCCCTAGGCCTTTGGAAATGTCTGGCTTCAGTGTTGCACCCTGGCCCAGTTGTGTAATGGCTTTAAAGGAAGAGTTGAGGGTCGGTTTATTTCCCTAGAACATTAGAGGGGAGGATGGAGCCCTCTGAAGCCACTGCGGGTTTCAGTGATTACTGAGGGACTCTTAAAAGAAATGTGAATATTGGGGAACAAGAGTCCACCCACTCCTCTCCACATGGTGATTCACCCATCACTGCCATCCTTTTATTAAGCAAGCTGCCAGATTTCCTACAAAAGTAATCCCTTAAATTGGCCTGAAATCTGTTTCTCAGTAACTTTCACCCACAGGACTCAGTCGTTTCTCTCAGAAGCACAAAGAACAATCATTATAACCGTTGACATTCACTGAGTGATTACTATGTGCTGGGCATTTACTGAGCACTGTGTTGTGTCGCATTTATATTATCATTCCATTTTACAGATGAAGAAATTGAAGCTGAGGGAGGGAAAATAATTTGCCCAAGGCCTGACCCCAAATAACTGCCAGGATTTGAACTCAAGCAGTCTGATGTCAGAGCCCACGGTCTTGAACTCTTAGAAATTCTGCTTGTGTTGTCCCTATGGCAACTCCACAGAGATCTGCAGCCTGTGGGCTGGATTCCCTGGACCTATTTCTTCAAGGTTGAATCCCCATCGCTGTTTCTCCTTCTGCCATTTCTCAGGGAAATAATTCCTCCTGACCAAGGTCTGGGACAGACAATGCAAAGAATACAAAACCCAAGTCCATCTGACCTCCCGTGACCTGTCCACTTTCACACCCTGGACAGCCCCAGGCTGAAGCCTCCGGAAACACCATTTTAGCAGCATTCCCCTCGGGAGGCTGTATTTTTCCTGTCTGTCCTCAACATTTCTTCTGCCAGAACAACAGGCTCAGTTTTCCCTTCTGATAAATCTGGTCATCCTAAATATGGGGCTTTGAACAAACAGGAGTGGCCAGCCCCACGCAGCCCTCATTTCGAAATGCAGATTCACTTGGGCTGCTATTTTGGAGATCTGGTTTCTTTCCCCACACACAGTGGTTTTAAAGAAAAGGGAAGGGATCACGGCAGAATATTGGCAGGGGAAAGATGCTGGGAGAGAAGACCCACCTGGGCAGTCTTTGTGTTTCAAAGTTCCCCAAACACTGGCTCTTGGAGAAGCTCTGTGAAAAAGAGGGTCCTCAGTCACATAAAATTGGGAAATACAGCTTTAGCACCCCCCACTTTTGGAGATCAGCATATTAAAAACTGAAGTTCCGGTGGTAAAAAAGGCTAACTAGTTTTTTTTAATTCAGTTCTCCCATTAAAAAACACAGCCTCATTAAAATCTGGAAAACAATGATGCAGAACGGAAGTTGCAAACAGGCACCCGATGGCCTAAAATATTCCTCAGATAGGTTTGATTTGGCCTGTACGGTGTTTCAGTTTTGCTTTAAATTAGTTACTAGCTCTTAACAATTGGAATATTTCTAATAATAATCTGGATTTGGGTGTTCTTGGAAAATCAGAAGATCTGGAAACACTGGTCCACATTCTTGCATGACAATGGTCAGCTGGACACAAGGCTGAGGTCTTTTGCTCCCTGCAGCCCCTGTCTCCCTCCGCCAACACAGAGGCCTCTCTGCTTTACTCATTTGTGATACTTGCCTGGCCCAGGAGTCCTCCAAGCTTGCCTTCCCTGCTGCGGAGATTTCTTTGGGTGAATGTTAGCCTGGCTGACCCTTGAGGCCCACTTATCTATTCATCCCTGCAATACATACTGATTGAGCTTCTGGAGGCTGTGGATAACAAGATGTATACAACAGCTCCTGCCCTCGGATTCTAGGGCTGCCAGTCTAGAATCTAGCTGTCAATTGATGAATGAGGAGGGGGAGGGGCTGGGGAGAGAGGTAAGCCGGCAAGGCCAGAACCTAGTTTCCTGATTTCCAGGCCCTGGTGCTCGTCAAAGTCGTCACATTCTCCATCGCAGCCTCTACTGCGACTCAGACAGCCACCGTTAGTCCCAGGGAAGAAGCTAGCAACTTGCTGGTGATTTAGACGAATTCCCGGCCATCTCAGGGCCTCAGTTTCTCCTGCTGTAGAATGACCAGGGTTGGAATAGAAAATTATGCGCATCCCTTCCAGGACTGGCACTCAGAGAAGCTAAGACTCCATGATCGAGGAATGTCTGACCGGGCCGTTCCAGAGCTGTTCCATCGAATTTCAAGCAGCCCCCCTCCCTCCTTTCCCCAGTCTGGGCCAGGGCGGAGGCTGGAGCCAGAGCGCCCAGCAGGCCTGGGCTTCCCGCCCGGGGGTGGAGCCGCCGCTGGACGCCCCGCCCCTCCACCTGGGGCTCTGCCCGGCAGATGTTACAACTTTCTCGCATTCTCTCCCGCCGTGTCCCCCACAGACCCGCCCAACCCGTGCCTCCCTCCCCTTCCCCGCTGGGGTCCTGCCCACCTCCCTACGGGGAGCCGACAGTTCTCGGGACTCGGGCGGGGCGAGAGGCCGGGCCGGGGGCTGGAGGGTCGGGAGGAGGAGAAAGGGAAAACAGAGGCAAGAGAAATTAGGAGGCGGGAGAAATCGAGGGCTAGAAGGCAGAGAGGAGTCAGAGGATGGTGGGGAGCTCTCTTTGGAAGCCGCCACACCGAGTCTCAGGCTGGCCTGGCTGAGCTGGGGGAGAGGGAGAACGGGCGGCGCTGGGCGGGCGCTCAGGCGGCGGGAGGCAACTTGGCGCGGGCCTAACCTCCCCAGAGCGCCCCGCTGCGGCCGCGCAGGTCCGGCCTCATCTTCCAGCCAGTCCCGGACGGGCCGCTGGGCCGCCCCCGGGGACGCTGAACGCTCTCGAAGCGTCCGGGCCAGCCGGCCGGCGGGCGTGCGAGCCGTGCGCCCTGGGCGCGCGAGGCGGTGAGGCCCTGGGAGCCCTGCGCGCCGGGACGCACGGGCAGGCATGGCGATGCACGCCCTCACCGGCTTCTCTCTGGTCAGCCTGCTCAGCTTCGGCTACCTGTCCTGGGACTGGGCCAAGCCTAGCCTGGTGGCCGACGCGCCCGCGGAGGCCAGCGACCAGCCCTCGGCCGCTCCACCCCAGCCTCCCCACATCATCTTCGTCCTCACTGACGACCAGGGCTACCACGACGTGGGCTACCATGGCTCAGATATTGAAACCCCTACGCTGGACCGGCTGGCAGCCGAGGGTGTCAAGTTGGAGAATTATTATATCCAGCCCATCTGCACGCCTTCGCGGAGCCAACTTCTCACCGGCAGGTAGGTATGGCCCAAGCCACTGATGCTGGTGGTCCAAGCCCCAAATAAACCAGCTGTAGGTTTCACTTGTGCTGACATTCCCTCCACTTGGACCTGGGAACCCTGGGCTCACGGCCAGTTCTGTCCCCAATTGGCTGTGTGATCGTTAGTAAATCCTTTGCCCTTTCTGGGCCTCAGTTTCCCTACCTGTGCGCTGAATGGGTTGGATCATGTGTGGGGTCTTCTCCCTCTGATGTTCTAGGATATTTAAATGCCACACCGTGTGAAGGAGACATCTGGTCATCTCTTTGTTAGAGGAACATGGCAGCCTCTGACACTTAGGTTTAAGTGCTACTTCTATTTAAATACCCTGAGGCGCTGAGCAAAATCAGTTAACTTGTCTAAGCCTCAGTTTTCTTGTCCATAAAATGGGGTGAAGAACAGTTTTTTAATCTTGAAAAGGAGTGGTAAGGATGAAACCAGTTGCATATAGACTGCTTGGCTATCAATAAATGGCAACCTCTGTGTCACTGGAGGGATGAAGCAATTAATCCCTCCATCAAACCCCAAATTGTTTGATGACAACATTGGGAGGAAGCCAAGGAATTGATAGGTGGAGGAGAAAGACACACGCAGGATGCAGTGACCTGTGTAGCCTTAGGCTAGTTACCTCATTTCTCAAAGCCTCTGTTTTTTCATCTGCAAAATCCTCCCAAGTTGGCTGGGAGCCCCAAGCAGACGTGCTGCTTTCTCGGTAAGGAGTTGTCCACAGGCAAGGTGGTAGGATTACAGGATTAAAAGAGCAGGGAAACAGGAGGTGGGGGTGTAGAAGGCAAAACTCTGGCCACTTAGGAGAAAATCCTTTGGCAAGGCTGAAGCTAATCCTCCTTGGATAGGGTCCAAGGCATGCTTTCCCCCAAGCTCCACCCAGAAGCCACTAGCACGATCTCAGAAACCAGAGCCGTAGTCTCCCTGTTTCCTGGATGGGAGAAACTGAGGCACGTAATCAGGGAGGGCCACACTCAATGCCTGTGCCCAACTTCGGGGTCTGTCGGAGAGAGGGCTGAGAGGCCAGGTGCTTTAGAGGGGCCCTGGAGCTGGGAGTCAAATAGATGCCTTTTCTTCCTTCCATCTGGCACTTAGCATTTAGCTCTAGGAGCTGAGAGAGAGAACGAGAAAGAGGCAGGGGTGCCAGTGTGAGTGTTGGGGGTGGGGGCTGATGGTAAAGACCAGATGTTGACCAATCTCCAGAAGAGGGAGGAGGAATCTGCATTGCAGAGAGTTACGCACAAGTTACCATTTCTCTCCGAGAGATGACTTTTGGTTTAAGCAGAGGAATGAACAGCATGTGGGGCAGCATTCCAGTCGTTGCCCCCCACCCCCCGCCCCGCAATCGGCAAAGTTCGGGGAGCGTGGCTGGGCAGCGTCTGCCCTCCGCCCCCTGCAGCTGGCTCCATCTGACTGATGCTGACTGCTCTCATTAGTGCTTGTTAGTGCACCCAGTCGTGTTTGGTAAAGCTGCCGAGAGCCGGTTTCCCGTGTTACTCACTTGCAGACAGGCTGGGGTGACGCGTAGCTGGCCCACCCACTTTACGAACTAGCGTTCCCTGGTGCCCAGCCCCTATGAAGAGAGGCTTACTGCGACTCCGGGCCCTAGGGTACTTCTTGTATCAAGGCTAATCGTTCATTTGCTTGACTGAGGTCTGCAGAGACCACATCACTGAGAGTTTCTAAGCATGAGTAGCAGAGACCTAGGCTTGAAGCTCAGCTCCACTGCTTGCCAGCTGTCTGGACATGGGCCTGTTGCTGCACTTTTGGGAGTCTCAGTTTCATCATCTGTAGAATGGAGATAATAACATAATAACACTGTAGGTTTTTTATGCAGAATAAATGAAATAGTGTGTGTGGCAAAGAGTGTTAAAAATGGCAATAGTAGCTAATGATAGCTAAGGAAACCAAAACAGAAAAACCCACCCCAGTGCCTGGCTTAAAGGTGTCAAGAATTTAGGTCTGGGCTTGACTTGAATTCCTGGGAGTCAGAAAAAGGTGTGGGATTCTAATACACGTGTGAAGTTCTAGGCTTCTTATTTAGTCTGGGACTTGTAAAACTTGAGTAAAGGCAAGACACCCTAAGCAGATCACACGGGCGCCTTGACCACAGAAGGGATGGGATATGAATGGATAAACGAGGAATGCAGATTCTGCTAACCGTTTGCTCCTGCCTCAGGGCGTCAGCCTGTGTGAGTGACCTGGATCCAGGGGGCACGTAAACTTGTGGGCTGGCACATGAGAGCTGGTCTCATAAAATTTGGGAACTGGGGGGTTTTTAGAGGTGTCCCATTCCAACCAACTCACTCCTACACATGAGCAAACTGAGGCCTCTGTCAGGGAAGAGAAGCGGCAGCCTAGTTTGCCAGAAAAGAGTCTTTGCTTGATCTTTGATTGGAGTTATGTTCAGGTCCTGGCTCTGCTCCTGACCCCTGAGTGACCTTGGGCAAGGTCTTTGCCCTTCTCTGGACCTTAGTTTCTTTCTTTCTTTCTTTCTTTTTTTTTTACAATAAACTGCATATATTTAGAGCGTACAATTTCTTAGTTTCTTTTTATGTCGAGGTGAATAAACTAGAAAATGACTTGGGTCCCTCCCAGCTCTAAAATCCTTTGAGTGTCATTCTTCATTCATTCATTTCGTAATTGAGTGTCCTTGAAACATCACTTGAATGCTGGGAATACAAGGATGAGTAAGGGACCAGTCTCATTAAATATCATTGGGCCCAAGAGCATGTAAGGCCACTGAGTAGAATCCTGTGGCCAAGTTGGACCAATGAAGGTTTGTACTATGGGAATGCTGTGGGAACTCAGAAGCCAAAGTGACTCATTCTTTGAGTGAGAAACTGTGAGAAACTTTACAGTGAGGGTAATATTTGGGCTGCGCGTTTAAGAGTGAATAGGAGTTTTCTTGGGAGAGACGACTGAATAGTTTTCTTGCTCTAGGCCCCATGGCATGTTAGTGGCTTAAAGTGTAGGGACTCTGAAATCTGGAGTCAGACTTCTGGGAATACAAATGGCAACTCCAGTTTCTAATTGTGTGAATCACTGGACAAATGATTTAATTTCCTGAGCCTCCGTTTTCTTATTTGGGAGATGGGAATAATAATAATGATAGGCTCCCCCTAGGTTATGGTGAGTATTTAGTGAGCTAATTCCTATAAAGGACTTAGTGCAATGCTGAGCGTACAGCAAGTGCTTGGTGTCAGCTTTTATTATTCTTGTTGTCGTGATTAGCCTGGATTCAACTCTTAACTCCCCAACTTCCTAGCTATGTGGTACTGCGTGAGTGGCTTACCCATTCTGAGCTTCGGCCTCTTCATCTGTAAGATGACAATGATACCTGCTTCAGGGGATTTTGAGGATTCAATGAGATAATGCATTTGAAATGCGTGGCACATTTGATAACACCTACTGGTTACTGTTCCTTTGCTTGCTAGTAGCGCTGTGACCGGAGCCCACCTCGGGGTGAGTGTTGGGGGTCAGGCGGCCAAAGCAGTGGTTTCTGGCTCACTGGTACCTTCTGTGTCCTCCCCTCTTCCCACCAGATACCAGATCCACACAGGACTGCAACACTCCATCATTCGCCCCCGGCAGCCCAACTGCCTGCCCCTGGACCAGGTGACACTGCCCCAGAAGCTGCAGGAGCTAGGTTACTCTACGCACATGGTGGGCAAGTGGCACCTGGGCTTCTACCGGAAGGAGTGCCTGCCCACCCGCCGGGGTTTTGACACCTTCCTGGGCTCGCTCACAGGCAACGTGGACTACTACACCTATGACAACTGTGACGGCCCAGGGGTGTGTGGCTTTGACCTACACGAGGGCGAGAGTGTGGCCTGGGGGCTCAGTGGCCAGTACTCCACTCTGCTCTACGCCCAGCGCGTCAGCCACATACTAGCCAACCACAGTCCCCGGCGGCCCCTCTTCCTCTACGTGGCCTTCCAGGCGGTCCACACACCCCTGCAGTCCCCGCGCGAGTACCTGTACCGCTACCGCACCATGGGCAACGTGGCCCGGCGGAAGTACGCGGCCATGGTGACCTGCATGGATGAGGCCGTGCGCAATATCACCTGGGCCCTCAAGCGCTATGGTTTCTACAACAACAGTGTCATCATCTTCTCCAGTGACAACGGTGGCCAGACCTTCTCGGGGGGCAGCAACTGGCCCCTGCGAGGACGCAAGGGCACTTACTGGGAAGGGGGCGTGCGGGGCCTCGGCTTCGTCCACAGCCCCCTGCTCAAGCGAAAGCGACGGACAAGCCGGGCGCTGGTGCACATCACGGACTGGTACCCGACCCTCGTGGGTCTGGCAGGTGGCATCACCTCGGCAGCCGAGGGGCTGGACGGCTATGACGTGTGGCCAGCCATCAGCGAGGGCCGGGCCTCGCCACGCACGGAGATCCTGCACAACATTGACCCTCTCTACAACCACGCCCGGCACGGCTCCCTGGAGGGGGGCTTCGGCATCTGGAACACTGCCGTACAGGCCGCCATCCGCGTGGGTGAGTGGAAGCTGCTGACGGGGGACCCGGGCTATGGGGACTGGATCCCACCCCAGACACTGGCCGCCTTCCCCGGCAGCTGGTGGAACCTGGAGCGCATGGCCGGCGCCCGCCAGGCCGTGTGGCTCTTCAACATCAGTGCTGACCCCTATGAACGGGAGGACCTCGCTGGCCAGCGGCCGGATGTGGTCCGGGCCCTGCTGGCCCGCTTGGTGGACTATAACCGCACAGCCATCCCTGTGCGCTACCCAGCTGAGAATCCCCGGGCCCATCCTGACTTTAATGGGGGTGCTTGGGGACCCTGGGCTAGCGATGAGGAAGAAGACGAAGAGGAGGAGGAAGGCAGGGCTCGAAGCCTTGCCCGAGGACGCCGTAAGAAAAAATGCAAGATTTGCAAGCTGCGATCCTTTTTCCGTAAACTCAACAGCAGACTGATGTCCCACCGGATCTGAAGGGGGGAGGTGAGGTGCTTCCCCATGCAAGCTTGGCTCTGGTCTTCACCAGCGAGGGGCCCTAGGTCAAGTCCCCATCTGCAGGGAAATGGAGAGCAGAGAGCCCCTCAGTTGAAGGCTCGGGAGCTTGGTTTGGGGGTCGGGGGAGAATAAACTAGACTGGGTCCCGCCTCTTCACTGACTTGCTCTGTGACCTCGGATGACCTGCACGAGCTCTCTGGGCCTCCGTTTCCTCATCTGGAGAATGAGCTCTAATGACTTTGTTGTTCTGTGGTGTGGACCTGGTGTCTGGGGCCACCAACGTTGTCACCTCCTAGCTCACTTAAGGCCTTGCTCTTGAACCCTGGACCTCTGTGGTACTTCTTGGGTGAGGAGCCACCTGAAGGCAGCTCCAGGCCTGGACCCCAGCCGAGGCATGGTGATGTGGCCACTCTCTGAAGGGATCCCTTGGGTACTGAAGTTGGAGGTGCAGGGACCTGGGGGTGACCTTCCTGGGTCCTCATGTGGCCTGGGCCAGTCCTGGAAACAGACTAGTGGTGGGGGCAGTGGTGGCGGGGGAAGGGAGGACTGGGCCTGGCTGTTAGCTGCTGCAGGATCAAGCTGTGAAAAGAGCCCTGAACCAACAATCAGGACATCTGGGTTCTACTCTGATCTTGGGCCCAGTCCTTTTCCCCTGGGCCTCACTTTCCCCACCTGCAAATGGGGATGCCAGACCTGGCTCTGCCTACCTCACAGGCCTGTAGAGGACCGGCCGAGGTAATGGTTGTGGAGGAACCCATGAACTTGATTAAAATGCGGTAACACAGAAGCGAGGGCTGCAGTGCTGTTGTGAGCTCATGTGAGTGTGTGCACATGTGTCCTGGGTCAGGTGTGAGCTCACCATTGGTCCGGGGAATGGGAGAGGAGGTGGGCGCCCTGGCCAGAAGGCAGAACACATGGGATATGGTCGCAGATCTACTGTGTGGCCTTGGGCAAATTTCAGGCTCCCTCCGGGCTTCACTGTCCCCGTGTACAGGGAATGAGCTGAGAGCCCTCCCCCTAGGTGTTCTGGGCGCCCCTAGGTGTGTGTGCTTTGGGGGACACGGGCTGGGCGGTGGGGAGGAAGGGTGTGGGGGGTCTCTGGGCTCGCTGGCTGTGTAGCGGGCCTCTATCCGCACACTGCGTTCTGCATATCTCCCTTCAGCTTCCAGTCGGTGCAGCGTGTGTAGGCGAAAGCCCTGCTGTGAATTTTGAAAATAGTTATTTTTGTCTCTGGCAAAGGAGGCCTGTTAGGACTCGTCAGCATGTGGATGAGCGGGACGGGTAGGGTGGGGTGGGGTGGGGTGGGTGCGGTGCAGTGAGGGGGGTTCAAGAATTGGTTATAGAGCTGCATCCCTACTGCAGAGGTGGCTGAGCCCAGGAGTGAGGGGCTGGCCTGGGGCTGTGTGGTGGAGGTGGCCATCCGTGTCCTGGGCCCCCTCCTCCCAGCCCTGCTCTCTTTATCTCTTATGGCTTCCTCCAACTGGAACCCTTCTCTGTCTCCAGGACGTTGATGCCTGGGTCGTGATGGGGCAGGGGCCAGGACCAGCTAGGGCCTCTGGGTTCCAGCCGCCTCCAGCATTTCTGCCTGCTCCAGAGGGAAACTCTGAAGTCCCAGGTCTGGCATACCCCAGGGGTGGGTTATCCACGGTCTGCTGTGCTAGGTCCTTGTCCCAGCTGTGTGGGCTGGGCACTTCCAGAGTGGCGTGGAATGAGGACTCCCCTTACACCAGTTGAGTGGAGGCTTCTCCCGTGTCTGTTGAGTTGGCCCTGACAGAGGTGGCCCAGCATCCAGCTCCAGCCCTGCTTCTCTTCCAGGGTCTCTGCCTTTTGGGGCCACCAGTGCAGGACCATAAAAGGCCCTAGGCACCAAGGCCTATCCCCTGTGGTCATTCTGGCCCTAAACATAGAGAGCCCAGCTGGAGCTGGGGACTGGGAGCTGGTGCCCGTTCCTGGTCCCCGGAGAAGGAGGCTCCATCTTATCTTAAACCCAGCCTAGAGCTCATCTGCTTCGGAGTCCCACCTAACCCAGAATGCAGCAAGCATCCCAGGAGCCCCACTCAAGCTTCAGCCTGCAACCCTGTCCACAGCCCAGCAGTCCCCAAGCCTGCCTAACCAGGGCGCCGGCAGCTGGCAGAGGCCTGAGGTTGGTGGAGGTTCTCAGGATGAGGAGCGACTCAGGGCACTGTGACAAGAGGCGCAGCCTGCTTCTTGTGGCTTCTGCTCTGCCCAGCAATTAGCACGGCCCCTGTCCCCGCTTCTTCCTGCCTCATTCGGCTCCTGGGTCTGTGCCTGGCTCTTGAAAGGCATCACCAGGCAGATGCTTGTATCACCTTTGGTGGGGAGGGATGGCAGGAAGGGCAGGCCGGAGGCAGCGCTGGCCCCTTGGGGGCGTGGAGCCTGGAGCTGCCAGATAGGGCCTCTCATTCCCCCTTGGCTGGACCAGTTGGCAGCAGACCTGCCAGCCAGATGGCTTAGAGGCAGGGGCGGCTCTGTCCGTCCTGGGCAGGGATGACCAGTCCCCTAGGAGCCAGGAGAAAGCCCTAACCTAGCCGGAGGAGCAGGGCTGTGGGCCCCACCCTGGGCTTTGGCACTATCTCCTCTTCGTGGTTGGTGCCCTTGGGGGCCTTGGGACCCAGGCAAGTAGTCCTGAGTGCAGGAAAGAGCAGGGCAGAGGAGGGTAAGGGGAGGGGCACCGTTGTGGGAGTCAGGCATTCCAGATTGTTATCCTGACTGCCCCGGACTTCTGTGATTGCAGGAGGGCAGCTTTCTCTCTCTGGGCCTCGGTCTCCTGTCTGTAAGAGGCCGGGGCCGCCTCAGGGCCCCCCAGCCCTAGTGGAGTCCAGAGAACGCAGGGCAGGGTGCTGAAGGCAAACAAACCCTAGACTGGGAAGTCCCGCCACGTCTCTGCAGAACGGGCGATGATTGTACCTATCTCACGGACATTTGTTTTGAGGTATAAATAGTGCAATATGTAAAGTGCTTAGCACAGGGCTTGGCTCTAAAGTGGAAAGAACTATTTTTCACGTCCTTGGAGTCAGTGAGGGAACATCTTGTCTTTACATTTCTCAGGGAGATATGGAGCCTCCAACAAGGAAAAAGACCTGTCATAAGCACTCAGAGCCGATGGCAGGACGGGAACCTGGGTCCTCGAGCTGCAGGTTGTGCTGTGCAGACGTGGGCCCAGTAGCTGTGGTCCTCTGTCCCTTGGCTGCCTGCCTCCCTCTCCCCTGCAAGGAGTGCCACCTATGTGGGACACCTCAGGGGACAGAGCTGCTCCCTGACCCCCGACTCCTCTCCCTTCTGAGTGTGAGACTGGCGTTGCTTACTGCAATTAATGAACCAAATCACTCTCCACCTAGACCCTCTGCAGGATCACTTCTCTCTTGGCCCACTTTCCACCGATTCTGCCCCCATACTCACTGCCCTTAATGGGACAGGCCTCGTGGGGACCGTGCGGGTGGCACGTTTTCTGTGGTGCCTGCCCAGGCCCTGCAGGACCCTGAGGCACTCAGGCACATGCACGTGAGCACGACTGGAGGCCGTGGAAGGTGGGATTTGAGCTGGCTGTCACCCCCTGCCATGGCTCAGGAACTTGGCCCTGGTCCCTGTGTGTCCTCCCCCCCCCCCAGCTCCCTGGGGTACAGCCTGCGTTCCTGTTCCCTGTGCTAACGTGTCAGAGCCGAGCTGAGCGCCCTCCAGGGCTCCCGCTGCTGGCCACCAGCCTGTGGCAGGCAGGCCTGCTCTTGAGTACTGCACGCAAGTTGCAGCTGAGGGCAGCTTTCCTGCTGCCACTTCCCTGGGGAGTGGGGAGTCTGGCAGGAACAGTCCCCCTGATGCAATCAGCGCCACAGAGGCAGGGCTGGCTCCTCGCTGCCCGCTGCCACCGGGCACAGCTGCCAGCCTCTCGGGCACAGGGGAGGCAGTGAATTAGCAGTTGTGCCTCCTTGGCAGGGTGGCAGTTACAGTCAGGATGGAGGGTGCCTGTCTGAGGCAGTGCCCACACCCCTGTCGAGGCTCTTGAAGGTTCACAGGTATGTGTGTGTATATATGTGTGTGTATATGTGTATATGTAAGAGAGAGTTGCCAAGGAGACCTTTGCCTCTTCTCCCTTCTCTTCCTCCCTCTCCGTCCTCCCCAGGCATCTCTGCACCATCAAGATCCTACAGCTTGGGTCCTGCCCATCCCCCAGGACCATGTGCACAGGGTCCAGGCCAGCACTGGGAGGGAGAGAAGAATGACTGAGACTGAGAGAAAGAGAGGACAGGAGATAGAAAAAAGAAAGGGGGTGAAAAGGAATAGGAAAGATAGGGACACCTGAGATGGAAGGGCTCAAGGGGAGGAAAGAAGTGGTAAGGAGAGGGGAGAGGATCAGGCCAGCTCCAAGCCAAGCAGGACTATGGCCTCCTTTATTCAGAACGTTAGACTCCTATTAATGCAGCCTCAGGGCACGATTACCTTTTGTCTTATTTGTTAATTTCTAAAGCACCATTATGTTGACACCTGAGAAGCTGGAGGCCTTGTGACCCTTGCTGTCTAGCCCCAGTCCTTTGTTCTACAGGAATTATGCAAACCAGGCTGGGGTGGGGTGATGTTCAAACCATGAGCTCAGCTCCAGTGGGGACTCAGAGGATGGCACCCAAAGTGCTGCGACTTGGAATAGTGATGTGTACTTCCATGATTCAGAGAGAGCAGTGTGAAGATGGAGGGACTTTTGAGTCCCTTAATAAGAATGATTTCCCATCTGTTGAGCATCTAAAGCATGTCAGCAGCCACTGTGCTCATCTCATTTAATGCTTAGAACAGCCCTGGAGCTATGGGATGCTTAACTCTATTTTGCAGATTAAGAAATTGAGGCACAGAGAAGCTAGGATACTCATCCCAAATCACACAGCCTATAGGTCATAGAGTCACTCTAACCACTGCAGAACACTGCCTCTCCTCTCCTCTGGGCAATGACTCAGGTGCCCTCCGTGGTCACTTAGGACTGTTCCATTGCTTTCATGTGTGGAAGCCGTCTCCTCCTGGGGACGGGCTAGAGGGTCTGGGACACGGATGTGGCGGTGCAGCCCTTCCTCCACTTGCATGCATTTGCCTCTAGCCTCTAGCGGTATTCTGTGCCCTGCCTGCTGCCCACCGGCTGTGCAACCCCCAAGCAAAGGCCTCTCTTCTCTGCTTCTGAATTGCAACGTTGGCGGCAGAAGCGGGAAGCATATTGTGCTCAGAAACAAAACTGAGTGGTTTTTCCTTTTTCTGAAGGTGGTAATGGTGCAATTAGTGGCTAAGCCATTACCCCTCCTCCCTGGCTCTCCTCCCCTCCCTTCCCTCTGCCTCCCTCCTGTTTCTCTCCTGGGAAGAAGTGGCTGCATCAGAGAGTCAACTCCATCATTCTCTCCCACTCCCAGCTCCCAGGAAGAGGGGCAGAACTGGGGGGGTATGTACCCAGATTTCTCCAGGGGCCCCTAAATCTAAGGTAATGAGTTAGGAATCTGCTGGGGTTGGGGATTACCACAAGCAGACAGTGTGTCCAGGAAGTGAGGTGACTAGTAAGGCAATTTGGAGGCTCAGAAGGGGTGGGCTAGAAACCCAGAGGGTTTGGATCCTGGATCCTTTTATTCTGTGCTCATTGTGGGCAGGTGCTGGTGTGAGACCTCAGCCTGGTGGGCTGTGAAGTGAGCTTGAATGGAGGAGGTGGGTGTAAGGGTCTGAGATTCCGAGTTCAAGCTAGAGTGATGGGGGTGGCCATGGTCCCACTTTAGACCTTCCTTTTCCTCTTCTAGAAACTAAAAAGAGGCCTCGTATTTACATACTTTCCAAAGGCCTCTACAGCCCTCAGCCTACTCTATCTTCACAGCGTTCCTCTTCAGTGGTAGCTTTGTTCTGTTTTGTAGAAAAGGAGCTAGAGCCTCAGAGAGGGGCTGTGACTTTCTCAGTGTCACACAGCTAATATATGTTAGGGCTAGAATTGAACTCAGATCTTTAAATGCCAGTTCTTTTCCTTCTTAACCCCCAGGGCCTTGGGGTGAGATCTTGGGGCCATAGATATGGTTATTGCCTGGAAGAGTTGAGGTTGGCAGGGAAAGTGCCCACAAAATTTGGGAATGAGGATTTTAGGACAGGTCCACCGCCACTCCTCTCCAAGCCAGGCCATGCTCCCCTCCCCACTGCCGCCTCCGCCTCTTTCACCTTGACTCAAAGCACAAGTAGAAACTGGGACATGAGCACCAGGAGACCAGATCTCCATGGCCCCTCTGGGAGCCTGGGGTAAGGGAGTGGTTATGGAAGAGACCTCAGGAGGGGACCAATTGTCATAGCTGAGAGGGGTTGGGGTGAGCGGGCAGCCAGGGATGTTCCCTCCAGAATCCTGATGGCTCCTCTGCACTTCCCCCTAGCTAGAGTGCTAGTGTGATGGACAAGGTGGCAAAAAACAGAGAGAGAGAGAGCAAAATAAGAAAGACGGAGGAAGAGGCAAAAAAAATTAGAGGGGAGCAGAGAAACAGTTACAGAGGCTTCAGTGATCCACTGAGAGAGAGAGATCCCAATGAATTAGCCATCCTTTCCCTGTAAACCTTAGAACCTGGCTGTTGCCAGGGCAACGGGGCAATACCTGTCTCTCCAGAGGAGATGAAGTTGCCAGGGTAACTGCATCCTGTCTTTCCTGGGGACCATCCTGGAATGTGGCACCCACTGGCTGTTACCATGGCAACTGCCTTTTTGCCCCACTTAATCCCATCTTGTCTGTTATAAGGGCCCCACAGTTGGAAGTGGGGGAGGTGGGAAGATTGAAGATCACTTGTGGACTAAGTTTGTTCTCCTCCCCCTCCTCTAGCCTCTCCCTAGGTCCATCACCTCGGGGGTGCTGGGTCCACCCGCCCCCGGGCCCACACAGGCCTGCAGTATTGTGTGTGGTAGGGCCAGGGCGTCCGGGAGCAGGTTTCGCAGTGGAAGGCAGGCAGGTGTTGGGGAGGCAGTTACCGGGGCAACGAGAACAGGGCGTTTCGGAGGTGGTTGCCATGGGGACCTGGATGCTGACGAAGGCTCGCGAGGCTGTGAGCAGACACAGTGCTCTGCTCAGAAGCCCCAGGCTCGTCAGTCAAGCCAGTTCTCAGTTCGCACTTGGCAGCACGGGCAGGCGAGTGGCCCTTACCCTTAGTTCCGGGAGCAGAGCAGCAGTGCCCTAGTCCTGGTCCTCCAGCCCCAAGCCTCGCCTGCCCACCTAGCGCCAGGATGGCCACCATCACCTGCACACGCTTCACGGAAGAGTACCAGCTCTTCGAGGAACTGGGAAAGTGAGTTGCACCTCAAAGAGTCCTGGAGGGCTCAGGGGGTCAGCATCAAGGGTGGGGGTGTGCACCTGCAGTGCTTCCAGTGCACACACAGGGAGGAAGGCAGCATGTGTTTGGGGGCACTTGTATGTGCAGAGTGCCTAAAGCCAGGTATGGGTATGTTTGCCAAGATGTGCCAAGGCCAGCCTGGTGAGTGTGTGTGTAGAGGTGAAGGGTTGACAGTGCATGGCAGTGTCTGTGCATACGCACGCGCGCGTGCACACACACACACACACACACAAGTGCACACGACCTGGGCATACACAGATTCTTAGAAACTCAGGATTAAAAAGGGATCTTCCCAGTCAGCTGAGTCCATGGCTGGAATCCCCTGTTGAGTTTCTCTGGAGGTGGCCATCTGGCCTCAACTTGGTTACTTCTGGTGACAGAGAGCTCACCACCTCCGGGGTAGTTCCTCCTGCCTTTAGGCACCTACAAGCGTCTGTGCAGAGTGGCCAACTTCTCCCTGTAAGAACATCCCCTCCCCACTTTCTCCCTGCCAGCTCCTGCCAGGGGTGAGGGCAACGGTACAGCAGGGGTTAATAACTGAGCCGCTGGTGAGGCTTCCTGGGCGTTGGGAGGAGGGGAGGGGCAATCAGGCAAGCTGTTGGGGGGGGGGGGGGACGACACTGCTGTTGCAGGAGCTAGTGATGTGAGCGTGTACCGGCTCTGGTCCCTTGGCAAAGTTGTCCAGCCCCAGAGCTCATTTCCTGCCTCTGATGACTGGTGTGGAGGGAAGGGTGGGAGGACAAGGGGAGTGGAGAGCCCCTTGGGGTAGCCCCATAGATTGTGGAGTGTCAGGGAAGCATTCCCAGATGCCGCCAGCTAGGTCTATGGAGGATCTGGGGATGGATCCGTGGTAGGGGTACAGTTTAGAGGCAGAGTTTACCCCACGGCAGAGCAGCTCCAATGCCCTGGGTGGTCCCCACTGTAGCAGCAGGAGTGCAGGGGAGAAGGGCCCTGTAAGCAGATCTGTGCTGCTGTGAGGTCTGGATGTGCACCCACAAAGGTGTGTTTTGATGTGCGTTGTTGTGTGAGGACTGACTTTGGGATACACTTGTGTGCACTGAAAAGGTGTGCAAGTGTCCGTGTGTGTGCACGGAGGGAGGTGCTGGTGTGTGCTGCATGTGTAAGACCTGAAAATGCAAGTGTGCCCTGCAGGGGTGGGTGAATGCAAGTGGCACAAGGAGGTCCGTTGGCTGGTTTGCGTGGGAACGAAGGTGTGCACATGCGTCACTGTGTGGACACGTGTGCGGCCGGTCGGAGCTGTGTGCACATCAGCTGTGTGTAAATATATGTCTGTCTAAGGATGCACATGCGGGACTTGGGTGTTCCTGTCAGGGCTGGACATGCACATCTGTGAGGACCGGGGGCCATGCCCATGGGAAGGTTTATGTGTGTGCGTGTGAGGCCTGGGCCCATGGGCTCGGGTGGGAGTGTGGGTGTTGAAGGCATGTGTGAGCCCAGGCTGGTGTCTGCATATGTGTGGGAGGTGGGCCTGGGGTTGTGTGCAAGTAGGCTGCCTGCACGCACACACACACTTGCACACCAGGCTATCCTGACACCTACAGGCACAAACCAGCTGCTTCGTACAGACACACACCCATGTGCAGTCGTGTGCTCACTCCTGTCTACAGACTTTCTGTCTTTCTGAGTGTTTTTGTGCGGGGGGGGGTGGGGAGGACAGCAGAAACCAAGTGTCTGGGGCTGCTGTGGAGGACCGAGGCTGTCTGCTGCACTTGTGCAGGGACCCCTTCTCAGCTGGGTTCTGGCGCCTGCTGGAACAAGGATTCCCTGATCAGCTGGGAGCTGCCTTTCAGGGTGCGACCAAGGCTCGGTTCTGGGAGGACTGCGTCACAGCGTGCAGTGAAATGGATTTGAGACGTGACTCAGGCACTCAAAGTGAAAATAAAAGTGATGTTTTGCCCCAAGAGGAAATGGATATCTTGAAGACTGGGTGCTGTGGGGGTGATTTGGCAGGAAGACCCTTCATGAGCCTTCTTGACCCCGCTGTCTGCCAGGGCTCTTGGAGAGACAAGGGCACGGGCAGAATTTCAGGGGACAGGGAGCCCTTTTGTGGCCATGGCAGGAAAACTGAGGGTGGCAGGCAGGGACAGGCCTAATCTAATCAGCTTCAGACCTTTTCCTTCCACAAACATCAGTGCTCTTAACCTTTTTTAGGTCACATATTCTTTCAGGAATCTGATGAAAGTCTAAGTCTACCTTCCCTAGAAAAATACATGAACCTAGGAATGGTGCAGACAATATCAGGACCAGCAGGACATCAGGAAGGCTAAGGATGGGGCTGAGGTTCAGGATGCTGGTATTGGAAAAAAGGAGATGAGGCTCTACATCTCTGATGCCTGGGTTTAAGAGGCCTGGGTACATCACTGAAGAGGTAGGGCTCTCCTGCTCTGCGTGCAGCTTCAGTCCAAGCGCCCAGTGGGACAGAAAGTGGAAGCATCCATACAGGGCACAGGGTCTGGACCTCACCACCCATAGCACTGTGACATTGGGCAGGCTATGGCTTCTCTCTCCCCCGACCTGTAACCTGGAGAGGAAAAAGGGCTGGGAGGATGAAATGAGATGGCCCTCATGAACACATAGTGACAAGCCTGGCACACCACAAGCATTGTTGCCCTCAAATGGGCGGGCTGAAGCTGGGAGCTGGGACCTGCCACGTCTTTACCTTTTGCCTGGAATTTGCCCAGCTTGGCAGAGGGGGCTGACAAAGCCCTGCCCCCCCAACCCCCCACGTTGGCACGGATGCCACAGCTCCTCTTTTGTTGGGATACGCAATGAAGATGCCTGCAGGGCCCATCCTGCAATTGGTGACCCAGGGTCCCTGCCAGCCAGGACACTGCTGTTACCATGCAGAAGCTGAACCCCCCATTTCCAGGAGCCCACTTTAGATCACTGGCATGATAACTGCCAGAGGCTCCAGGGCTGGCCCTCCAAGGGCACACTGGGATCTTTGGACCTCCTTCTGCAGGGCCCTGGCTTTCCCGCTGGAGAGGAGGACACGTACCTCCAGAGGACTTCCTGGCACCCTGCCTAGTGAGGCCTGGCTCCTGACGGCAGGCCTTTGAGGAGCTCAGGGTAGGGCTGGCTGTGGATGTCAGAGAAGCTGTTCCTCCCCCGCCTGGTGGGCAGCCAGTTGAGGGGGTGTGGGCCGGAATCAGGGCCCTGGGGCCTCCTGATGCTACTGGATGAAGGTCCCACTGCAGTACATGATTCACATAAGCCAGGAACTTGATTCCAGTTTCCTTAGAGGGTTGGGATGGGGCTGTCTCTTGGGACCCAGAGACTAACTCACTCCTTCCTTCCTTGACCCCAACCCTCTTTCCTCCTATGGGAGAGAGCGATGGAAGCCCAGATCTTAGGAACACAGAAGCTTGTTTGGAGGCAGGAGGCAGGCTACAGCGACGCCAACGCCAGGGTCGGAGTGGGTCCGGATGTTGGGGCCAGAGCTTCCTGCAGACCCAGCCTTCTCTAAGACCAGGGTGGGTGAAAGGGTCGGGTTCCAAGAGGTGGGGGAGGTGGATGCCTCCTCCAGCCTTTCGACGTTCTCTGGGCTTCGGATCCCACTCCCAGGAGAGGTTAGTTAGGGAGGCAGAATTACCCTGCAGCCTGTGTCATCACTGGGCTGTACAGAAAGAGCCTCCGGAGGAGATTTTGCTTGAGAGAGGGGGAGGGAGGCTGGAGAAAGCACGCAACCCACTCTTTTCTCTCTAGAAACAGGGACCTGAAATTGACTCAAGGGTGGTGTTGGGGCTGCAGGGGCCGGCGAGGTTGCCTGAGGGAGAGGGGAGAGCTGGCTCCAGAGCCCCCACCCTCTCTTACCTCCACGGCTTTTTATCATGAGTGGGGCTTAGGCTGGGCTGATCAGTGGGGGACACTGCAGACCAGAGGCAGCTCCCTGCACGGGGGGAGGCAAGGTCCTGGGTGCTTAGCTTCCGTTTTGGGACACAAGCTATACCATTTGCAAAATGTGTTTAGCAGTCCCTCCCTTCGCTGGCAGAGCTGTCAGGAGGATGGATGGTGTAATACTGGAGAGAGAGAAAACACCAGGGCATCGATGTACTCCCCCCCCCCCCCGCCCAAAGGTGGGTATTGTGCTTTTATTTTGCTTCTAATAACCTCTCACCTTCACAGCACTTTGGGGCCCGTGCGGCACATCTCCACCCATTAGCTCGTCTCTGAGGGAGGCAGAGGAATTACTCGCCCATCTTACAGATGAGCAGCCTGAGGCTTGACAAGGTGGAATGACCGGCTCAGGGGACTGGTGGCAGCCCTCAGGCTTGCCGTGTGCGGGTCTCCAGCAGCCTGCATGTGGGGGGAAGATTGATGAGAGGGACGGCTCCTGGTGCCCTGTCTGGAGAACACTTCCAGGGAAGAGGGGTGTGCCCTTGGGGGAGAGAGAACTCTGAACTGTCGTTTATTTTCCAGTCATGATTCTGCCTCTAATTTACTGCGTCACTCTGGGTGGACTCCTTGTCCTTGGTGTACCTCAGCTTTGCCATCTGTGAAATGGGGATCAAAGCACTTCCGCAGGTGCCGAAACGCGCCATTAGAGTTGCTACCCCCTTTAGCCTCCCTCTGTGGCAGGCACCCGTGGGAAATCTCAGGCTCCCAGAACACCAGAGCTGGGAGGACCACAGACACTGTCTCCTCCCAGCATTGATGGTGGAGCCAACGGCCAGGGAGAGCTGGTTTGCCTCAGGCCACGGGGAGAGGCGGTGGCAAAGCCAGGGTAGGGGACCAAATGATGTGCAGGGGCCAGAGGCCAAGGATGGGACGTTGGGGGACAGGCAGGCAGGGGACAGCCTTTCCTCCCTCCTACTCCTCCAAGCCACCAGAGTGGAAGGCACGCACATGTTCTGGGGCATGCCGCAGCCCTCCGCCCCCACGCGGCCGCCCCCACACAGCCTGAGACACACTGGCACTGCCGAGCCTCCCTCCGCCTGCCCGCTTCCCTGCACAAGCGCACGCGGACGGCTGCCAGCACTCCTGCAGTCTGGGGCCCCGGCCCTGTCCGAGGGGTGAGGGCAGAGCCTTGGAATGCAGTGCCTGCATCCTGCTGCTAGTGCATGTGCGCACACACACAACACACACACACACACACACACGGGTGCATATGGACGTGCCTGTACACACACACACACACACACACACACACACACACACACACACGGCTCCAGCAGGGCATCGAGTGACAGTTGCCTCCCAGTGCAGGGCGAGCAAGGCAAAGCCAGCTAGGTCTCTGTCGCAGTCTCTCTCTCTCTCTCTGCCCTTGCCTCCCTTCCTTCCCTGTGTCGCTCTGATCTCTGTTTCTCTCTCTCCCCTTCCCTCTTTTCTGTGCTGGTCCCTTGGCCACAGTCCGCCCCTCCTGCATACGTGTTGCCTGTGTCACAATCCCTTCCGAGCCGCTCTGCGGCGCGGTAGGAAGCCTCCCACCCCAGGTCAGCCCGCCGCAGCCCCCTGCGCGTGTCACAGCCTGATGAGACCCAGCCCAGGCACTAGGTCTAGGTCCTCATGGGGCTTGGCTACCCACCAAGGCATCTGGAGGGGCAGTAAGGCCAGTGGGACTTTCTGTGCTAGAAAAGGCTGATGGTCTTGGTGTCACGTAAAAGGAGGAACATGTCTGTGACGCTTGCATCCACTCAACAAGTACTTCCTGAGCACAGACTCTGTTCCGAGCCCTAGGCTGAGGCCAGCAGGTATCGCACGCCAGACTTATGTCACCTCTGCCCTTTTGGGGCTCACGGTCTAGTGGGAAGCTGACATTAATGAAATCACTTCAGATATTATTTAAATACAACTGGATAAGGGCTGTGAGCACAGACAAGGGGCTGTGAGCTGCAAAGAGGTTTCGACTAGTTGCAGTGAGGGAGGCATCAGGGAAGGCTCTCCCGAGGAGGTGACACTGGGGAGCTGGAAGCCGAATAAGAGTCCGTCGGAGGGAAGAGGGTGGAAGAGTGCTCCTCAGAGTGGGAACAGCACAGGCGGAGTCCCTGAGGTGTGTATTTTGTTGGAGCGTGTCAGCCCCAGGGGAGTTCGGGGTCCCGCTCTCCCTAGGCCTGCTCAGCTTGCCTCCAACTTTGGGATGCCCGGGAGCTAGAAGAAGTACTAAAAACCTATAGAATGTCTAGAAGAGGGGGGCTAGGCAGGGGGGCCAAGGTCTGGAAGCCAAATCAAGGGAGAGAGGGCTGAGAAGCTGGGGGCTTTAGCAGGAAAAAGAAAGACACCCTTCGGGGGTGTACCCTCTCCCCTCATCTCTGCAGGGTTGTCGTGGGGCCCCGGAGATGAGAGGAGACTGCTCTGTATGGCCCTGGAGGGCAGAGTGGGTCCAAATGTGTAGAGTAACGGAGGTGGATTTCAGCTCAACGTAAGGAGGAACTTTCTAATGGTCAGATCTGACCCTCTCCCCCCAAGACGGACATGGCCTTGGGAGATAGTGAGCACTTGGCTGGCAGAGGTATGCATGCCCTTCCACAGCCCTCTTCTTACCCTGTGCCTCCAGTTCCCTCCTGCCTTGCTTTCCTGCCCTCACCCCGGTAAGATTCTTTGCTGCAAGCACGACGTGGGGGATGGTTTAGGGGCCAGAATAGCTTCAGTTCCACACAGAATATCAGAATGAAGAGTGCTCCCTTGTCATAGGGATGGGGAAGTAAGGCCCAGAGAGGGCCAGCGCCTTGCCTGAGGTCACACAAGCCAGTGACACATGAGATTTGGGCACTCCAGCCTCTTTGAGTCCAGTGCTTAGTTTTTACCCCTTGGAGCCTCTCTCTCTGAACCTTGAAAGTCTTTGGGGTGTGCGTGTGGATGGAGCCAGGCCAGGAGGCCCTCGGAGGCTGGGGAGAAAGCAGCCCCTCAGCATTTCCCCTGCTTTACCTGTTCTGATCCTGTTGCCAAGCTCTGTGGATATTTTTTTTATTTTCCTTTTGGTAACCCATTCAAGAAAACCCAGGCACAGCTCAAACAAGGAATATGTTGGAACTTCTGTTGGTTCAATGTTCTCTACAGCAAACAGAATCTTCCGGTTCCCAGGCCTTCTGTGTCCTCCACGAGACTTCTGCTGGGTTGGCACGGGGCAGGCCTGGGGGGGGCGGGGTTCAGGACAGCTCGAAGACACTGCATCCCTGCGGCATCTTTTGGAGTCTGGAAGTGGGTGGCTGCAACCAGGTTGGGGAGGAGGAGGGATGTGTGGTTTCAGTAAAAGGTCCTATGATTTTCTGGCTCTCAAATGCTAGTTTGTGGAATTTGGGGCAGAGCTGCTGTGCCGAGCTGGGGAGAAGAGAGAGAAAACCAAGCAAAGGGGGTCCTGGGCCCCCAGCCCCTACTGCCTCTGCTCTATTTGCCATCTGGGGACCTGCATAGCTGTGTTTTGTTTGTTTGTTATTAAGAAAGGATACTATTGCTTAAAAAAAAATAAAAAGGAGGAAAGGGCTTTAAAATGATCAACAGTTGATTTCACAGATGGGTAAACGGAGGCCCCCAAAAAGTGAAGGGATTTGCTTGAAGTATGTAGAGATGGGTGTTACAGAAACAGGATGTTCCTCTCGTTTCTGAACAAATCTGATCCCGGATTTTTCATAGTTTGAGGAATCTAGGAGTCCTCAGAAATCTCATATGAGCCACAGTCACCCCCAAAACACACACTTAGTTCAACTCACATGATGTTGTGTATTATTGCCCACAGATCCCTGCACCCTAATGCCCATCTGTGGACCCCAAGTGAGGGCCCTCAATCTGAGAGTATGGGGTATTGGAAAGAGCAAAGGATGATGAGTCAGAAGTCCTGGATTCAAGCTCTTGGCCTCAGTTTCTTTATCTGCAGGATGGGGAGAGAATGGACCTCAATGGCAAGATACTACTGCAGCTTTCAACACAGCCCCACGTGACCCACACTCTGGCTCCTCGGGTGGAGCTGCTTCGGTGGCCAAGCCCAGCTCTCTCTCTTCCCCTAGACATTCAACTCCCATCTGCTTTGGGTTCCATGCCCCCCAGGCCTTGCTTTGTGCCAAGTGATCAGATCAGCTAACCTGGGCTGTGAGTTACTGACCACCAAGAGGTATTAGAAGTCAGTCTTCTCACAGATAACAGGTCTGTCTACCTTTGAGCAGGAACTTTCTGAAATCACCTCAGCTCATCTCAGAGAGGTAGAGTGCAATAGGTATATTAGCCCAAAGTGGGGAGATTTGGGGGCAGGAGACTGGACTTTGGTTAAGGCGTGCCTATCACATAGCATCCAGGCAAGATAGTGAGTAGCTAGAAATTTGGGACTAGCAGTCTGAAGAGAGGAGGGGCAGTATAGAAGCAGATTTCAATCTTGGGTGATGGCCAGTAGCTTTCATCATGTTTTTGTGGTGGTGGTGGTGGGGGGGAACAGAGAATCCTTCGTGCAGCTAATGAAAAATATGTATCGTCTGCCCAGAACAATGCACAGACCCAGAATAATTTTATTAAAATATTAGGTGTGTTCATGAATGCTCCTAGCCCCCCACAGAGATCCCAGCTAATGGCCCTGGGTAGAAGGGATGCAGGTAGAAGAGGTAAGAATGGGTGGAGAGAGAACACGGAGCAGCGATGTTGTGGGGGATGGGGGAATGAAGACGTGAAAGCACTGTCAGTGGCGGTGGGGATGCCAGGGAGAGTGTGGTGACCCAGAAATGAGAGGGATGTGGGTCTCAAAGCTGGGTGGTCTGTGGGGCCAAATGCCACCTGGTGTGGGGCAGGCAAGGCAGCTCAGGCCCAGTGGGTGGGCAAGCCTGGCACAACTTTTCTTCCAGGGAGCCCAGGGGTGGGAAGCAGATTGTGGTGGGTTCATGGAGTGTGGGAGGAGGGAAGAGGAGGCGGTAGATGTCGGACACTTGTTCTGGAAGTTTGGCAGCAAAGAAGGGAGGGAGGAAGTGGCCCAGGTTGGGTCGAGAGAAAGGCTCTTGGTTTTTTCAATGTTTTAAGTTTGGGGGAAGGATGGTTGTTCATTTGTCCAGAATGAGGGAGACCTGGGTGTGTTTGAGGAAGCAGCCAATGAAGGGAAGACCCTAGAGATTGTCAGGACTCCTGATAATCAGACCCCCAAGGAGTGCAGAGTGGAGAGAGGGTCTGGTGACTGTGCCCCCATAAACAGTGCTCCTGTCTGCTGACTCCCACAGGCACACCCTGGGAGGCTCCGAGGTGAGAGTGGGGAGGTTTCCTTTAGGGAAAGTTGGCAGTAACCAGTCTTGAGTATCGGGAACCTCTTTCCATCTCCATGTAGCAGAGACTTCTCACAGATGGCCTAGGAGGAAGTGGGGCTGGGGCTGCTCATCTCCATCTTCCAAACGGACGCACCAGCAAGCTGGCAGCCAGGACCCAGGTCTTTTGAGTCCCCATCTAATGCTCCTGGTGCCACTCCTGCTGCCAAGTCAGCATTTTGGGGTGTTTCAGGCCAGAGAAGGTGATGAGCCTCCTGTGGGCTGGCAGCCAGCAACTCCCAGGACACCGTGCCTGCCAGGCAGCCGGAAAGCAATTTCCCAGCGTGAATCTTGCTTTTCATGGCCCATTAGCATGTTCCCACATTCTCAGCCACACTGGACCCACTACCACTGCACCCTCCCCATCTGTCTGTCGGAGAACCAGGTGTGGCCTTCCTGCCTGCTCACGCCCAGGGGCAGGCGGCTGGGCCCTGGGGAGCACCCCATCCCCTCACCACGGCCCCCACACACCTCCTCTCCTGGCTCGCTTCTTCCCCAGGCTTGGCAAACAAGGTCCATTTTGCTTCTGATGATGCCAGCTGTTCTCATCACTTTGGAGGTAATGATGCCTATGAAAGGCGTTGTTTCTTGAACATTTCCTACACCCCGGGGACCAGGCTAAACCCCCTGCGTACCTTACTCTCCCATTGAGTCCTTGAAACAACTGCTCAGGGTGGGTACTAGTCTTACCTCCATTTTACAGGGGAGGAAATAATCTTACCGAGGTTAAATAACTTGCTAATAAGTGGCTGAACCGCGATCTGAACTCTGGTTGGTCTGGTTCAAGGGCGCCTGTTCTTATCCAGGTAGAACGTCACTATCCAATATGGTGGTCACTACCCACTTACAATGATTTCAATGAAATAAAATTAAAAACTCATTTCTTCCATCCTACTATCCACATTTCAAGTGTTCTATAGCCGTACGACGCTAGTGCCTGTCACGATGGACAACACAGAATAATTTCATCCTCAGAGGAAGTTCTGTTGGACAGCTCGGTATAGCATATTGAAGGTGGAAAGGCCTCTGTACTATTTAGTCTCACGCCCACCCCAACCCCCATGTTGCAGATGAAGAAACAGAGGCCCATGCTGGGGCCAACCCCTGCCCAAGACCTCCCACCAGGGCTGAGGTCTGAAGTCCCGTCCCTCCAGTGTGTGTCTATCTCACACACGCACCCCTTCCTGTCCACATTCTGTGACCCTCTCCTAACACGGGCATGCACCCAGGGTGGCACACGTGTGCTTTGTGACACCCGAGCCTCTCGGCGTCACATACACACGGGCACTGACAGGCTGCTGGCACACATCTGTGGGCAGACACGCCCCTGAACTCTTTGCACCCAGGGACTCTGTCACAGGCGCTCCCAGGACCCGCCCATGGACATGCCCCACTCATGCAGAGCCCTCATGTGCAGGCCTTATCCCTTCCTATCAGGACCCCTGGTCACCCCCGCCCACCCGGCCCTCCCCACCTTGGCCTCCTCCCCTCTGCCGCCCTGTCCTGTGTCCAGGCCCCTGCCCGCCCACCCGCTGACCACCTGCTCAGCTCAGGGCCGTGGGAGGAGTGGGCTGGCTCTTCCTTTTGCCAAGGCAGCTGGGCTGTGGCCACTCACTCACGCAGGACGAGAATGCAAAAACAGGCCTTTTTTTAAACAAAAGATAAAAGAGAGAGGAAGTTAGGGCTGTGAGCTTGCTGCCCACACTCTCATTTTTTGCTACAGGTTCTCCTCTGCCCCTCCTCGCCCTGATCCCCAGCACCAGGGCGGTCAGGGAGGAGCCTTCCCCCTTGTAGAGGGAGACGGGAGGCTGTAAAGGTAGAAAGAGGGGCGCCTTGCCTCAGTCTCCGTGCCTCACCCCATTCAGTGCTCTGTGAGCCTGGTGCTGTGCCCAGTGTTTTTTGCATGTTACCTCACTTAATCTCCCCAACAAACCCAGGAGGGAGATATTATTATTGCCCCCATTTTATAGGAGGAAACAGAGAGTTGAAGTGCCAAGTTCAATATCACACAGTTGGGGGTCAGTCACGATGGGATCACAGGGCTTTGTGAGCCCAGAGCCTCTGCTTTTGAGGGTCACATTCTCTTGCCTTTGGTGGAATCAGAAGAACAAGGGCAGGTGACCTGGATTCTCTTCACAGCCTCAAGAGAGATATGCCTGCTCCCTTGAGGCTTCAATTTCCTGATCTGTGAAATGGGGGTTTGTAATTTCAACTTCACAGGGCTGCTGTGAGGGCCAAGGAGCTTAGTGGTGAATGTGCATTTGAAGGGAGGACACCTCCTGGGTGTGTGAGAGGCTGATGTTCTCTGGATCTGTAGACCTGAACAGGTTTTGATAAACTCCTCCCTCTGAGCATCTGCTAAAAGCTGTGAATTCCTCCCCCGGAAAAAAATGCATATGCTTACATCCACAGGCATAGGATATCCATCAGGGGACACAGGGCTCCTGAAGCTGCTCCGTCCTTGGCCGAGACCCCTAGGATTTACACAAAAGCTTGGCGCTGTGTTCTGAGGAGGAAGTTCAGCAAGTGTGCCTTCTCTTGTTTTATAGACATGGCTCTCAGGTCCTCAGCTCCTGGGGCAGAGCCCAGGGTCATGGAGCCTCTTGAGCCACTCTGCACAGAGCCCCACGGGATGGCCCATCAGTGCTAATTTCCAGGGGTTGAGGCATCTAGCAGGACTTCCCCAGAAGGTGGGCAGGACAGGGCCCAGCTGGCTGGGAAATAATCGCTTGGGCAGCATGTTAACTAAAAATGCTGATTTCTGGGCCTGCATCTGGAGGCTCTGATTTGGTAGGTGTGGGAGGGGCCTTGGAACATGTATTTTTAAAAGGTTCCCAAGGGATTCTGAAACAGCCAGTTTGATAACCATTGACCTAAGTTCTTTACCTAGAAGGGAGTTTTGTTTCTCTAGTGAAGAAATTAGATTTCTCCCTCCCTGCCTCACATCCTCCCTTTCTCCCTCACTCCATCCATCCATCCATCCATCCATCCATCCATCCCTCCATCATACATACCAAGTTAATTAAACTCCAGCTCAGGCTGGTGAGTGAGAAAAGCCCTCCTTCCCTGCCCCTCCTCTCCCTGGGAGTTCTCAGAACCTTTCCCAGAAGTGGCCACTTGAAACATTCTCTCCCTTGGGGCTTCTGAGAATCATGGCCTCCCGCTGGGCAGGTACCTGAACCTCCCTGTCTGGGTAGGGTGGACACCTTTGAGAGACCAGTGTGCCCACCTTCCTCAGATGCCTGTTCCTATTTCTAACACCCCAGACTGAAGTCCTCTTCCTGTCTCATTTCAGTCCCTCTTGCGTAAATCTACCTCCTGTTCCTATAGTAACATTTATGGAGGTCCTGTTTGTAGGAAACATTGGGTACCTGGATATGGGGTGTGGAGAAGAAAGTTGCAGTCCTGGTCCTCGGGAACTCTCCATTGGGTGGACAGACGAGCTGGATGAGTGAACACAGTCCTGAGCTAGATGGAGAGGTGTGGGGTGCTCTGGGAGCACAAACAACGTGGGGCAGGCTTCTCAGGGAAGGAGACCTCCAGGTGGAGGACAGGCAAGACTGCACCCCCAGGGACAGTCTGTTGCTATGCCCATAAATTCTGGCCTTCCTTGGCTTCCCTACAAGGCCATATTTCCTGGTCTCTATCCCACCTCCCAGATCTCTCTTCCTGATCCTTTTCCAGTTTCCCACCTGTTGCCTTCATGCTGCCCGGACACGGAGCCCGGACACAATGTCCAGGGGTGTGTGCAGAGCGGGCATCTCCGCCAGCCTGAAGGCTTCCTTGGTGCCTGCCAGCATCCACCCCTGCTCCCATCAGCCTGATCTTTGTGGCTTGGACCTGCCCGTGTGCCTAGGAGAGGGGATCAAAGTTTGGAGGATATGGTGAGGTGTGGCCATGTCAGGAACCTGGAGGTGCACGCCAGCAAGTGGCAGGCTCACTGGGTGGAGACGCCAAAAACCTGGAAGCAAATATCTGAGTTCTAGACATGGCACGGCCTGTAACTAGCTGTGTGACCTTGGAGCAATCTACCCTGAGCTACGCTGAGGTTCAAAATCTTGGGCTCCACCTCAGGCTTAAGGAATCAGAATCTGCCTTCTAAAAAGATGCCTGGGTAACTTATATGCACATTAAAACTGGGGAAGGCTGCCCGGGAGACCTGCTTCTTGCCATCAGCCTGTAGTTTGGGTGGTAATGGTGATGCCCATGGGCAGTGTTTGGGCCCTTAGGGACCTCCTCTGTGATGTGAAGATGTTGGACCAGATGACCTTTGTGGTAGAGGGTATAACATGGCACCTAGGTGACACTTCTAACCCTCAAACTAGTTTTCTTTGGTAAAATACTATGTTTAATTTTTTTGGAATAAGGTACCAGTATTTAAAAACTGGGAAATGTCACAAAAATATCCAGATTTCCAGTTTTTCTTGAAAAATCAAACAGTCTGGGAAATGGACCACATTCCACATGGCAACAATGTCTCCTATGAGCACTGAAACCCACAGCCCTTGCTCAAAGTTCTTCCAGCCACAAATAGTTTGAAGAGAAAAACCCATGAAACATATGAAAAAATGCTCAGCTTCACTCTTGATAGGAGAATTCCAAATCAAATCTACACCAAGTCACCATGCTCCAAGTCTCACTAGCAAAAATATGAAGGTTTGATAACATGTTGTGTTGACAAGGGTGGAAGAAAATGGTCCCCTCACATACTAGAATGAAAGTAGGTTGGGGACTTCCCTCGGGGCACAGTGATTGAGAATCCGCCTGCCAATGCAGGGGACACAGCTTTGATCCCTGGTCTGGGAAGGTCCCACATGCCATGGAGCAAATAAGCTTGTAAGCCACAACTACTGAGCCTGTGCTCTAGAGCCCACACAACACAACTACTGAAGCCCGTGCGCCTAGGGCCCGCGTTCTGCAACAAGAGAAGCCACAACGATGAGAAGCCTGAGCACCGCAACAAAGAATAGCCCCCTGCTCGCCACAACTAGAGAAAGCCCACGCGCAGAAACAAAGACCCAAAACAGCCAAAGAAAACAAGAACGAAAGCAACAAAACGCCAAACAAACAAAAACCACACCAAACCAACCAAACCAAAACAAGAACAAAAGTAATTTGGTATATCTCTAAAATGGATCTCCTCTCATGATCAGAATTACCAAACAACACCTACGTTCTAACCAAATAATACCAGTTCTAGAAGTTTATTCACAGATACTGGTACACATGGGAAATGTAATTCTAATGCACACATACAAGGTTAGTCATTGCAGCACTGTTTGTAATAGCTATAGATTGGAACTAACCTAATTGCCCATCGATAGGGGACTGGCTAGGTAAGTTATAGGACAGCCATATGATAAAATGAGGAACTATGTATTTATTTATTTATTTATTTATTTATTTATTTATTTATTGTGGCTGCTCTGGGTCTTAGTAGTGATGCTTGGGCTCAGTAGTTGCAGTATGTGGGATCTTAGTTCCTTGACCAGGGATCGAACCCAGGCACCCTGCCTTGGAAGCGCAGAGTCTTAACCACTGGACCACCAGGGAAGTCCCGAGGAACTCTTTTTTTTTTTTGACAATTTGTTTTTCAGTTGTTAATTTCTTCTTCTTTATTTATTTATTTTTGGCTGCATTGGGTCTTTGTTGCTGCACACGAACTTTCTCTAGTTGCAGCAAGCAGGGGCTACTCTTCACTGAGGTGCGCAGGGCTTCTCGCTGAGGTGGCTTCTCTGCAGTAGTTGTGGTGCGCGGGCTCTAGAGTGCAAGCTCAGTAGTTGTGGTGCACAGGCTTAGTTGATCTGTGACATGTGGGATCTTCCTGGACCAGGAATCAAACCACTGTACCCTGCATTGGCAGGCGGATTCTTAACCACTGTACCACCAGGGAAGTCCCGCAATGAACTCTTAAAAAACAGTTATTTGTTTATTTAAAAATTTTTATTGTAGTAGAGTTGATTTACAATAGGAACCCTTTATGTTATAATACAGAAAGAGGCTCTTTAAAATTTTTCTGAAAAAGAGGAGGGTGCAGAACAGCACGCAAGGTCCAGTATCCAGTATTGGGGAGAGTATCGGTGGAAAGATGCCCTGGTAACACTGGCCATCTCTGCGGAGGGGACTTTGGAGACTAGGGTACAGGGATGGGAAGGAGTCTTTCAACTATCTATGCTTCTGTATCTTTTGAACTTTGAACCATGCCAATGTGTTACCTACTCAAAGAATAAAAAACTGAAAACTTTCAGGGATCTAGATTCTGTGATTCAAACACTGCATGATTCCAATATTTTACAATTTGGTGAACCTAACTTATTAGACTCTACAAGCCTCATTTCTCATGAGGCCAAGCTCCAAATGACTTACTACCAGTGGTTCCCCTGGGTCTCTGGGTCTGCTCTGTCCCAAAGTCAGGCCATGAGCTTGAGAAGCCTTCAAGGAGGGCTCCCTCCCAGCACAGCGCAGCTGCATGAACTATGGCATCTCCTGGGGACACAGCCCTTGGGCCCTCCCTCACCTGCTTTGCCTTCTCTGTCCTAGGGGAGCCTTCTCAGTGGTGCGCAGATGTGTGAAGGTGCTGGCTGGCCAAGAATATGCTGCCAAGATCATCAATACCAAGAAGCTCTCGGCCAGAGGTAGGTGGTGGATCCATGCCTGGACTGCCCTCCTGGGCTCTCCTCCCTTCACCCCTCTCTCTGCCCCTTGGGTTAGAACCAGGACCTGGATGTGTCCCCCTGGGTGATGCTGCTGTCAGAAGTGGGGGCTTTTCTTCCTGTGGGTATTATGAGAATAGACCCCTCCATATTCCTTCCTTAAGGAGTCTAGGCTGGAGGCCACAGCCTCTCCCGCAGGCCAGGCTCTCTGCCCTTCATCCGCCCACCCAGGTAAAGACTAATGTGCCAGGTAGGCCTTCCTTTCCCTGCTTTTCTGCCACTCGCCTCCATTCTCACCACCAGACCTCTGCACCTACCTTCCTCTCTGCCTGGATGCTGTTACCTGGCTCCTTACAAGGATAGCTCTTTCTCAACCTTCAGGTCTCTGTTCAATGTCACATCCTTTGAGAGATTTCCCTGACCCCCAAGCCTGAGGAGGACTTCCCCATTTTATATCTCTCATTACTATCTGCTTTCTTTGTGGCTTTCTCCCAACCTGGAGTTATCCCATTTGCTGGCTTGGTACCTTGTTTAATATCTATCTTCCTGCATGACCATAAGCACCAAGAAGGTGGGAATGGGTCTCATTCTCTAGATATGCTTAGCACCTAGGACAGCGCCTGACACATCGGGATGCTCAGCCAGTGTCCCGTGAACTCCAGGTGCACTCTCCTTCAACCAAACCAGTCCACCCTCTGGTTCCTAAATATTCCCTTGGACCGTGGCTTCCAAGCCTGGAATCCCCTGGAGAGCTTCAGACACTCCTGATGCCCAGATCCCGCACCCCAAAGTTGTGATTTAATTAGTCTGGGCTGTGACTTGGGTTTTGAAAATGATCCCCAGGTAATTCTCATTTGGATATGGTTGTAAACCAGTAGCATCAGCATCACCAGGAGATTGTTAGGGATGCAAATTCATGATTCCAGATGTAAGGAATCAGAATCTGCATTTTAACAAGACACCAGTGATTCGTATGGACGTTAAAACTTGGAACGCCTGCTCAGAAGCTTTGCTTCTTGCCCTTAGCATGTGGTCAGGGCAATAATGGTGGTGACCATAGTCGGCGCATTGGGGAGGATTATCTTCAAAGATCTCCTCTCTGAACGGTGGGTCTGAGCCGCCTTGGGGACCCCCGGGGGTGGAGGGCATTCTGTTGGGTAAGGTGGGTACAGGTGTGGGCTGTGCAGCCCATGGCTTGTGCAGCACAAAAGATGCCATGTGAGGGGTTGGCGGCGTGTCCAGGTGTTTGTCTGGCATAGTGGCAGCCGTGTCTGGGCCAGGGCCCAGCGGGTGTGGGTTTCACAGAGGCTGGTACAGGATGTTCGCATTGTCCCCCATAAGCCTCCCAGCAGGCTCCGTGTTGGACCATGTGCTGCTGCCTTTCATCTCTCTGGCTCAGCGTTGCTGGGAGCCCAGCACTTTCTCCTAGTTACCGAACTCCCCCATAGGCAGACCAGTGTCCTGAAGGGAGAAGAGACTGGGGTGGGGGTGGGAGGGGTTCTCTGTAGACCAGGGCCCACGATGCCACACGGTCCGCGTGAACGCTGGTGTGGAAGGGTGAGACCTGTGGAAGGTCCAGGGCCAGAGCCAGAGGCAGGGAGCCAGGGCAGTCAGGAAGGCCTGCAGGAGCGCTGCCTCACGACCAGACGTCGGGGCTCACCTTGCCGCTGCTGTGTAACTAGCGGCTGTCGGGCGCCCTCTCTGTGCTTTATGTCACTCTTGATCAAGGGAGATATCCCAGTCCCCTTGGGGATACAGTGGGGGCAGGACTAGAGCCATGGCTTGGGGTGACAGGTTGGGTTGCCGCAAATGAGGGAGGGTCAGAAACCAAGGTCCTCCCTGGATTCTGGGAAATCTTGGGCCAGTTCACCGCATTCTCAGAGCCACATCCACACACGCACATGACAGAAAGAGACAGCTGTGTATGCGCGGAAAGGAAGGAGCATTGCCTATTTTATGGAAGGTGACTAAGCGTTCCAGGGGCAGTGTGTGCTCTGGGGCTGTGCAGTAACCGTCACGCTCCCTCTCTGGCGACCTGACGAGACTTTGGCTTCCTGGGGGGGGGCAGTGCCCATGCCTAGGTGCATGTGAAGGATGGGAGTGGGGAGGTTCTGGGGGGAACCTTCCCAAAGAAGTCTGCCAACTGCCAACGCTTTTCTTCTCAGTGGGAGAGGAGGGCAGAGCTTCTTTTAGCAGGTTTCTTTGTTTGCCACGCATGGTGCCTGGGGTGGGGAGTGGTTTAATGCTGAATATTTGGCAACACATCCCAAGCTTCTCCTGCTGGCACTCCCGGGTGACTTTGGCAGTTCCCAGCGGGGGGCCATGCCCCCTGGGGTGTCTGTCCACCCCTCAGGGAGCTGTGGCTTCCCCTTCCCCGTGGGGCCAGCCTCTTCTATCGAGCGGTTCCCAAACTTGGGAGATATTTTTTGTGTGTATTTTTAAACTACTCTTTTATATAAAATGCTCATAGTATAAACAATTCAAAGAAGCCATAAAGACATGAAATGAAAGGTAAAAATGTTTTCCTGTCCCAATCGCTGGCAAATCTCCCTGGGAGCCTTTTGAAAAATACAGCTGTCCCAGTTCCACCCCTGAGGACGCGGGATTCAGCAGATGAGGCCCAAGCCCTTGCATTTAAAAAGTGCTGTCAGCAGTGACAACAGCCAGTACACGCTCAGCGCTAACTCTCTGCCAGGGGCTCTGGAAGCTTTCTAGCCACAGCCTTGCCAGGCAGGCACACACAGAATTCATCAACACTTTAGGGCACACTGGGTGAGTGGATGGGGCTGGTGCCGCCAGAGGTGACTGGCCCTGGTACGGCGACTTCCACAAGCCCCACTCTCCACCTGAGCGCTGAGGGGTCACTTCCTCGGCTCTGTGGCCACCAGTCGCGGGACACCGCGTGGAAAGCATGGGGTGAGCTCATTCAGGCTGCCCCTAAGCGTCAGGTCCATGCAAGGGAGCCTTCGAGGAGGCAGTAAGACATCTTTCCAGTCTTTCTCATCTCCTTGCCTACTCCTGCCTGGCACTCTTGGCTCTCGGGATTATTTCTCCAACTTCCCAGGATCTGCAGGCTTGTTGAAGTCCTGTGGAGGGAGGGGACATTTCCTGTTCTGAGACTCAGAGGTCTATTTTCTACCCTGGTTCCTCTGCCTCCAGCCAGAATGCCACTGCCCACCTGCCAGCTGCAGCCCACCCCCTCTGCAGGCAGAGCCCTCGGGCTGCCCTACTGCACTTCCCTGGGCTCTGCTCTGCCCCACCCTGCCCTGCTGGTACTGTCTGGCCCCAGGAACCTCTCCCCAGAGTTTTCACCCGCCCCCTGCCTGCTGAGCTCTGGGAAAGCCTGGCCCCCTTAACCTCAGCACCCTGGAGGTCTGCCCCCAGGGAGACAGGGAGAAGACTCACAAAGCATCTATCACAATGGACATTGGGAGCAGGCCCCCCTGATACCCAGGCAGTAGGCTGCAGACCAGCTTCTCTCAGGCCTCTCACCATCATGGGACTCTACTGAGCTGGATGGATTGATTTACCAATTATGAGAATGGAGGCAACATAGTACAGTAATTAGGAACATGAGTTGAAATCCCAGCTCTGCCACTTCTTGGCTATAGGAATTTGGACAAGCTGCTTATGGCTCTAGGCCCTGGGAAAATGGCAGAGACTGACAGAGAAGGTCTTGCTCTCATTACACCTGTTTTCTAAGGATGCAGGCTGAAACGAACATTAAACACACAAGGAAGCTGGGTAATTTCAGGTAGCAATGAGTGTTACAAAGAAAATAAGACAGGGTGATGGGGAACTGATAGAGCTGGAGGGGCATTCAGAAAAGGCATCTGGGGAAGCTCTCTGAGTAGGTGACATTGTGCTAAGACTTACCTGAGAGGGAGGCAGCCAGGAGAAGATCCAGGAGAAGAGTGTTCCAGGCAGAGGGCACAGCAGGTGCAAAGGCCCTGAGGTGGGAAGGGGCTTGCAGTGCCTGAGGCCGCAAAGGAGGCCGGTGTGACCGGAGCTTCAAGGCCAAGACAAGGCAGGACCCGTACCCAGCAGGGTCTCCCTAGATGTGGTGAGGAGTTTGGACACTATTATAAGTACGTTAGGAAGCTGTTGGAAAGTTTGAAATCAGGATCTAATTTATATTTTAATAAGAGGTCCTTGGCTGCCCAGGATCATTGGCTGGGGGCTGGGGGGAGCGTTCGGGAGTGGTTCCTCAGAGTTCTGAGTTGTAATAAAGCTTGACCACTTGATGAGCACCTTGATGACCACATTGATTTTGATAAAGAGACTGCTCCTTTAGCACTGGTCTCCGTTTCCCCATCTACCTAATGGAGCAAGACCTCAGAGGTCAAGAGGAACTCAGTTCATACATTTCTTGAGATTCCCTGCATATTAGAAAATGAAAACATTTCAAACAGTTACAAAAATTATTGCATAAAGCATATGTTTACATTCAACAAATTCATGCTTTTAGCACTGGACGTTGCAATGCAATGTAATTGTACTACACACAAGATGATTACAAAATTTATAAAAACAATGAGTTCCTAGCATTTCCAGCAGTGAGGTCTGGTAACCAGGCACATGTTTGAAGCTGAGTGATCAACGTCAACGTTTTCTTCTTTCAATCCTGTCAGTGTAGCTCTGCTGCTGGGTCACCTCACCTGGAGAAAAACATCAGAATTCTGGATTTAGATCTTTTGTCCCTTGAAATGTGTAGCCTGGGCCAGGAGGCCCCCAGCCCCCTCTGATAGGCCTCACTTTGAGCTGCCTGGTTTTTTGGTTCTGCTGGGGATGGGTGGGTGGGGGACAGGGTTTGGAGCCAGCGAGGGTCCAGGCTTCCTCAGCTCACTGACGGCCTTTGGCCAGCCCTAAATGCGGATTTCCCTCCTTTGCCCAGAATCAGCCTTCCTCCCCCAACCCTGGAGTATATGGAAGGAGACAGAGAGGGCAGGGGAACCCCCAGCCTGGGCCAGCCTCCCGTCCCATAGCCTGTAGCTGCCTTCAGCTGGCAAGTGGAGCTTACACTCTACAGAAAGAAGATTGGACTTAATTGCTTTGCTGATGGTTTCTGCAGCCCTTGGAGGATGGCCGGTGATTCCTCTAACGGAGGGGGATGGGGAGAGGGGAGCTGGCTGCCTGGAGACAGGGCTGGGACTTTCTCCAACCTCATCACCCTCCCTGGTGCTCACCTGCTTTGAAGGGGCCATGCAGAGACTGGGGTTCTAGTCCTCGTTCTACCTCTGAGTGTCTGTGTGAGTTCCCTCCTATGGGCCTCAGTTTTCCTATTTGGGAAGAGGGAGCAGGTAGAGGCAGTGGTGATGAGTCAGGGTGTGGAGAATGGGACAGCACAGGGTTTTGTTTTGTTGCTTTGTGGTGTGTGTGTGTGTGTGTGTGTTCTTTTTTTCTCTTTGCTGTGCCTCGCAGCTTGTGGGATCTCAGTTCCCTGACCAGGGATTGAACCTGGGCCACGGCAGTGAAAGCCCAGGATCCTAACCACAATGCCACCAGGGAACTCCCCGACAGCACAGGAGTATTTTTTTTTTAACTTTTTATTTTATATTGGAGTATAGCCAATTAGCAATGTTGTGATAGTTTCAGGTACACAGCAAAGCGACTCAGCCATATGTATACACATGTATCCATTCTCCCCCAGACTCCCCTCCCATCCAGGCTGCCACATAACACGGAGCACAGCGTTTTAAATCTCACTCTTGGAGCCTGACTGCCTGGGTACAAAGCGTGGCTCCACTGCTCAGCACAGTGTGACTTTGGGCCAGATGCTTAGCCTCTCTGAACCTCTGTTTCCTCCTCTGTAAAGCCAGCAGTGGTAGCACCGCCCCCACGGGGTTGTTGGGAGGGCTTGAGATGTATATAAAGTGCTCTGCATAATGCCTGGCACGTAGCAAATATGCTACGTTTGCAACTGGTTCCTTTTATATACTGTTTTGTTTTTTTAAATAAAGGCATTAAATATCAAACTGTGAGGGAGGCACCAAAAAGGAAATTGAAAAATGCTTAAAATGGGGACAATGAAGCCCACAACCCAGGGTTGTTGGGAGGACGGAGTGGGGTCCCAGGTGTGATTGCTCTCAGAAACCTCAGCATCGGAGACCGCAGGTGCAGACCCCGAACAAGTCCTCTCTCCCAGGTAGGCGGGAAAATCCAGGGGATTTGGACAAAAGTCCTGAGAAGCAGGTGGGAGATCTCTGAGTAAGCCCCCAGGCTGCCACAGACGAGTTCTACCCTGCAGATTCTTTTGGGGCTCTCTGTGTCCCTGGTCCCGGCTCCCCTCATGGGAAGCAGCTTCTGTGAATTAATACAGCCCTTCTCCTGCAGAGAAGTCCCACTCCCTTAGAAAGGTTTGTTCATTCAATCATTTGTTCTTTCATTCAGTTATTTCTTGAGCACCTACTATGAGCCAGGCATTTGGGTAGATGCCGGGGGTACAACAGAGACCAAATCCTAGCCCTCAAGGACAGCGATATCCCTATGACAGAGTGGGACATGCTGTCCAGGAGCCCCAAGAGAACAGAGGAGGAGCCCCTACCAGCTGGCAGTCAGGGCAGGCTGCCAGGAGAGGGTAACATCGAAGGATGGGTAAGAGTGAATGATTGTGGGTAAAGAACAGGTGGGAGGCTGAGAGGGAGGGAGCTTTCCAAGCTGAGAGAATCATGTGTGCACGAAGGCCCCAGAGTGAGAGGGCTGAGCAGGGTGTGCCTGGAGAGGTGAAGTTCAGCAGTTCAATCCGTCTGGGGTGTGATGTGAGGGGCAAGGCCGGAGGAGGGGCAGCCGGAGCCTGTCATGGGGGTGGGGGTGTTCCAGGCTACTTGGAGCTTGGCTCTGATACAGGAGGGAGATGCTTCTCATTTGAGAGCCCTGAAAACCAAGGCCCAGAGAAGGGATGTCTGCGTCACTGCAACCCTGGCCTCTCTGTCTTTCCCTGCATCCCACTGCCCTCCTGGAGAACCCAGAGGCTCTGCCCAAGAGGCGAGCTTGCCCAGGGGCCAGGGGCTGCCCTGGGAGGTAGAGGTCCAGGCTGTGAGGAGGGAGAGGCGGGGTGGGTGGAGGTTCCTCCCTCACCTGAGCTCACCTGGACTCGCCTGGGCATCTGTTTCAGACCACCAGAAGCTGGAGCGCGAAGCCCGCATCTGCCGCCTGCTGAAGCACCCCAACATTGGTGAGCGCGGGGGACGGGCGAGGGGTGTAGGTGGGGCCCAGCCGGCTCCCCTGCCCGGCCGGGTGGGTGTTTGTTGGGGGCAGGGCAGCTGCTCTCTTCTCGGGACCGCAGCAACAGAGGTGGGAAAGGGGGTGTCTTTAATGGTTCCACACTCCTCAGCGAGCAGCTTGGTTGGGGGGGAAGGTGAAGAAGGGGCCCTTCCTCCCAGCCCACGCTGCCAGCAGCCTCCTTCAGAAAAGCTGTTTCAGGAAAACTCCCGAAGCTCTGAGAGAGACGAAAATAGGCCAAGCTTGGCCTTGACCGGTGCAACCCACTCCCCAAACCCACCCCCATGCTGAGTCAGCCTGGCACCATGGCCCTGCCCACCTGCATAGACCTGCAGCACTGGCCTCAAGGTGGCCCCTGCCCAGGGTGGACTGAACGCAGGCTGCGTGGAGAAGCTGAGCCCGGTGCAGGCAGGATGGCTCTGAAACAGCACTTTGCTGCCTGACCTCCTCTCCTCCGCCCCTGCACAACTGGGGGGCTGCGTCCCTGCCTGGCAGGTTCTGAGTCATGATGGGGAGGGAATGCAGATTCTACATATAGTTCTGTCAGGGAACTGTGTGACCTTGGGTAGGAGCACTCCCCTCTCTGAGCCACTTTCTCCCATCTTCACAAGGAGAGGACTGTCTGGACTAGCTGGGCATCTTGTTAAAAGGTAGATTCTCGTTGAGTGGGTCTGGATGGGGCCTGAGGTTTTGCATTCCTAACACACTGCAAGGCGATGCCAGGGCTGCTGGCTCACCAGCCACACTTGAGGAACAAGGTCTAGGTGCTCTGTAAGAAGAACATCCCAACTCTGACAGCTACCATGCCTTCTTCCACAGGAGGGAAGCATCTCTCCATGTCCAGGGCCCCAAGGGTTAACTCCTCTGTTGAAAAGAAGCATCTCCATCTGCTATTTATACCCAGAAGGCACCTCCCCTTCTCTGTGCCTGGGAAAAGGAGCAGAGCTGCACACACAGCAGCTAGAGGCTCCAGGGCTAGAATCAGAGAAGGGACAGCAAGGTGGCTGGCAGGGAGCAACCCTGGTTGGACCCTGGGCCCCGACCTGTTTATGACTGTGGGCAGCTCCTACCCTCTCTGAGCCTCCAACTCCCCAGCTGTACAATGGAGAGGGTCATGCGTGGTCTCTGACTGTAAAATCCCATGGTTCTTAGAAAGGCTGTCAGTCCTGGAGGAAGGAGGTGGGGAGCGTGTGTGTGTGTGTGTGTACGCATGTGTGCATGTGTGCGCCGCTGCACAGTTGCAGCTGTCTCAGGTCAATGGTGCCTCCTCCTTCTCCCACTCATTCCCAGCTCTAAAGGGGAGCAGTAAGTTAAGGGCTCTGGGGCTGACAGACTGCAGCTCAAATCCTGGGTTTGCTGCTAAATTGCTGTGTGACCCATGACATGTTGCTTAACTGTTCTGAAGCTCAATTTTCTCATCCGGAAAATGGAAATGATACATACCTTGTAGGATTATGACGATCAACTAAAGTGTAACACAATGACAGCCCCCAGATAGGTGCTTTATTATCATCAGGCTGCTCCCCTTTTTCTCAATCTACACCCTCCCACGGAACAACCTTACCTGAAGACTTACCTCTTGCCCGATCTTCATGTGACTCTCATTCTTCTGAGCCATCAAGATTTGAGTCATCCTTTAGGGGCACCATATATAGCACAGTGGTTAAGAGAATGGAGTTTGCAGTCAGACACAGCTGGGTTCAAATCCTAGCTCTGTCTTTTATTTGGTGTTTGAGTTTGGGCAGGCTATGAACCCCTCAGACTCAGTACCCTTCTCTGTAAAATGAGGATAATCATGGTACCCACTTTCTAGAACCATTGTGAGGGTTAAATGAGATATTGCAAGTAAAGCAGTTAGCACAAGCCTGGCAGATGGTAAAATTTCAGAAATACCAGCCATTACGAGGGCATCTGAGGCCCCGCTACGTGCCAAGGCCTCTGTTAGTCTCTGAAGATGCATGGAGGGAATGAGGATGAGGGGGCGGGGAGGGTGGCTGACGGACAGGGAAGTGGAATGCAGAGCTTAGATCCAGAGCAGGAAGAGGCTAGAAGAATCTGAAGCTATTGTCAGGGCTGGAAGTGTCCTCGGAGGGTACCACTTCCTGAGCCTCCAAGCATCTCAGTTCAAAGTAGATTGTAATCTGCCCAGAGAAGTGCAAAGAGGTCCAGATGTGGATGCAGAACTTGAGACGTAGGTCTGTGCCCAGAGAAACTAGACTGAGTCCTATTCAGCCTGCTTGGCGAATCCAGCCAAGGCCACTGGCTGCAGCCTGTGTGTGGCCACTGCCCAGCCCTGAGAGGACTAGGTCAGGGAGGTCCCTCGCTCAGCACAGGTGGGTCCAGCTGTGCCACGCACAAAGCATTTGCTTCCTAGATCGTGCTTCGGGGAGGATAGTACTCTACTCTCTGTACCATTAGCGCCTGCTGATGAGGCAGACCCCCCCCCAAAGGTCACCCCAGGGAGCAGAAGACAACCTGAGAGTTGGGCAGGTGATCTGGGGTGGCCAAGGGAAGTGGGGTTGGTCAATGATGACGATGACGATGTCTTCATTTATTACGTTCTTCCTAGTGCCAGGCACTGTGTTGAGTGCCTTATGAGCACCCTTGCATTCACCTCCCACACCAGTCCAGTGCAGTGGTATTACCACTGCTGCTAGGAGAGGAGGCTCAGAAAGGTTACATAATTTGCCCAACGTCACACAGCTTCTAAGAGGTGGAGCTGGAAGGCAAACCCAGAGAGTCTGACTGCGGAGCCCATGTTCCTTCTGTGAGTATCAGGAGTGTGTTGTCAGTGGGGAAGTGGCCAGGGGAACAAGTAAGACCCTTCAATTTCCAAGAAAAAATGGTAAGGGTTGGAAATAGGACAGGAATGTCAGAAGTTCATGAATCCAGCTACGCAAATGAAAACTAGGTTACAGATTTGTCTGTTCCATGACAAGCAGTGACAGCGTACGTCAATGAGCAGACATGCCAGTCTCCCCACCAGAAGCTGGGACTGTCACGTAGGCCATGGCCCTTGAATCCTTGCCACCCTTGGGCTCTGGGCTGAGCTTTTCCTCAGGGCGGCCTCCATCCATACGAGGGGAGGTTTTGTGGGTGGAAACAGCACCCAAAGGCGGAGTCCTGTCTCCTGGGCTCTGAGCCGTGACTCAGCCTGCTCGCAGGGATTGAAGCCAACTCCAGTATCATCAGTCTAGCCTATACCCCCCTCACCTGGCTGCTCAGAAGGCCAGGCTTTTATATCAGCACAAAGGCACCATCTGAGCTAGAGGCAGCTCTGGAGATTCCCAGCCCCCCACCCCGCAACGTCCACTCCGCATTCTGTCCTTTTCCCTGAGCCCTGAGGACCTTCTCTAACAGGGGCTGAGGCTCCTGGCTGGAGGGTGCATCTGGAGCCCCAGGCTTCTTAGAGCTCCTCTCAAATGGCTGTTGACCTGGTTCTAAAAACCCTTTCTGAGACGGTTCTGGATGCAGCTTGGCTTTTCAGAACTTTTTACATGCAGGAATGAGGAGTTAAAAACTCAAACACCCAAGCAGAGTAGATGGGAAGGAGTCTGCTCCCCAAGAATCTTTTTTAAAACTGTACCTTGATATACCATTAAGGCAAGTTTATGCTAGATAAACAAGAAGACAAATAATTTTAAAAGTATCTCCTATAACCTCAGCATCTAGAGCTAAATTGATGATATATGCTTTGATGTGGTATTTGACGTCTCTACCTTCTCAAGTACATCTAAATGTATTACCTCAGGTCAGGTTTCCTAGAAGCAGAGCCTGAGGCAGGGATTCAGGTGCATGTAGTTTACTGAGGATGTGCTCCCAGGGGAGGCCTGTATGGGATGGGGTGAAGCAGGATGGAGGAAGGGGAAGGAGGGGAGCAGAGATGTGCCCTCAGGTCAAGTCTAACTGTGACCTGATCCCTGGTGGGGGGTGCAGTGGGGAGGCCTCTGGAACATAAACCCCATCTTGGAGTTGTCCCTCCTAAAGGCAAGGAGACTGGCCCTTTGCATGGACTCTGCCTTCCCGTGTTAGTCCATTGTCGGCTGAAGGCTGTAGGTAACCTTGTGGGCAAGGTGGCTCCGTCAGCAGTGGGCAGTTCTCCAGAAACGGGGGGCAACTGTGAGTGGTTAGCCAACCCCCCAGCAGCTGCAGGATGGCTGCACCATCTCACTAAAGGGGGTCTGGGCAGGGTACCCATGTAGGTTTGTCAGATTCTGCACTCAGAAAATATAGCATGCTCAGTTCAAAACCCGTACGTTTCGAAAGTCAAGCCTATCTTTGCATTGAAATACATTAACAAATTGAAATAGATTCCAAGATGATGGGATAGATAGAAATATAGTAAAGCAAGTATAAGAAAACATTATTGATAGAATCTAGGTGGTGGGCACATGGGTGTTCACTTGACTACATGTTTGAAATTTTTTATAATGTTGACAAGAAAGTGAAGCAGGATTATATGTTCTCTTAGGCTACCTACTTTTTAGTTTTGTTTTAAAATAGTTTTAAAACATCTCTCAGTCATTATTTATAAATATATATCATTTAAGATTAAAAAAAACATTTAATTTAAATTTGTATCCCCTTCATCCTCCATCTCTGGTCCCCATCTCCATAAGCACCCACTCTGGGGTATTTGATGCCTGCTTCTCCAAACTTTATGTGCCGATGTGAGGGCCATATGCTCTTTAGGGGGCTCAATATTAAGTCAGAAATACATGTACATGACAGGAATTCAGAAGGCAGTAGGGGTTACAGTGAAAAGTCTCACCGACCCACAACCCCAGCTGTCCCAACTTCCCCTCTCCAAGGCACCCTCAATGCCCACATCTCTGTATCCTCCCAGAGAGATTTATGCCGCACAAGCTGAAATACACCCTTTAAAAAAGGACTATGCATACTGCTTTGCTTTTTGCTTTTTCACCAAACACAGTTTAGAGAGGATTCCAAACCAGTGGATACATAAATGTCGCATTATTTTAACAGCTGTGTTACTCTCCACTGTGCGATGTACTCTCAACCCCCTCCAAGGACATTTTTAGGTTGTGGTGCAGGGAAGGACGTGAACTTGTCCTGGGAGAACCTGCCCTTGGCTGGCAGGGTGCAGGACCCCCCAGAGTCAGCCCCAGGCCTTGGGCCCCCCCCCTTTTTTTTTCCCAGAAGCTCGGGGTAATTTTGGGAGCTCTGGGCTCCTGGGAGCTTTGCCTCTGTTCTTGGTAAATGAGGTATGAAGAGATGACAGTTTCTCAGCACGCCAGAACTCAGGGACTGCTGTCACTCCTTCCTCTACCAGCTCTGTTATCTCCTCAGATCTGGAAACAGAGCAGGGCTATTAGCTCAGGGCCGGCACTGAGTAAACATCGATTGTGTGCCTCATGGAATTCTCACAACAAGCCTGTGAGTCCAGGAGTTTCACTCTCATTGTCCAGGCAAGGAAAGAGAGGCTCAGAAGGGGATGGCAACTTGGCCAAAGTCACACAGCCAGCAAGTAGCAGAGATCTGAGCCACAGGTTGTTTCCATGATGCTGGGCTGGCCCGCCCAGCAGGGACATTGAGGGTTGGAGCGGTAAGGGGACCAAAATTTGACCAAAGCAGGGGTCTCTAGTCTTTAAGCCCAGGACTCTTTTGGTGATGCCTGAGGTCAGTAAGCCTTTGGTCATCTGTATTTGTTAAGGCACCTGGTTCACTGGCTTGAGCTCAGGGACTTTTGGAGAAATTGGAATGTTGGCTCTTTGAGGGGTGAGAGGGAAGCTGGGGGTGGGGAGCCCTGTGTCCTGCGTAACTGGCTGCCTTGGCCCCTCCTACAGTCCGGCTCCACGACAGCATCTCGGAGGAGGGACACCACTACCTAATCTTCGACCTGTGAGTTTGGCCCCACCCTGGAATGTACAGTGGGAATGGGGCCATCTTGGCAGGGGTGACTTCACTGCGTCCCTTGGCTTGAGGGGTCCACACGCCTCCCAGGTTGGGCTGAATTTCCTCTTCTGATAGTTTCCTGAAACGTGGTAGGCCTGCCACCCAAGCAGTGCAGGCTGGTTTTCCTGACACACCAACAAACCCTTCTAACTTTCATCATCATATATTTAGTTTTGTTTCTATTTGTGGCCAGTGATGCTGGTTTTCCATTTCTAGTGGTGATATGAAGTTTCCTTTTGGAATAAATTTAAAGTTTTAAAAGCCAGTCCATTGAATGAAAAGCAGTCATGAGCTGAGAGGCCTCAGCGGTTGCTGGTCTCATCTGTAAAGAACAGTACTTGACACAATGGGGGAGACTGTGCATGTTGGGGGTGGGGGTGCAGGAAATTTCTGTGCCTACTGCTCAGTTTTGATGTGAACCTAGAGCTACCCTAGAAAACAAAATAGTCTATTAACAAACAAAAAAGCTCCAGCGCTTGGGTGTCCAGGAGCCTCATGAATCATGGTAACGTGTTCTGAGTGTCCCACCCACAGTCCTAACCTCAGCCTGGCTCTGGTGGGGGAGAAGGCCGAGGATGGAGGGGAGGGAGGTCAGTGGAAGGCTGGGCTGGAAGTCAGGAAGGGAGTTGTAGTGGCGGGCACCCCTGTGGCTTCTGGGGCCCCTCCCTTTGGGGCTGACATTCTGAGGTCCTGGGCCCCACCCTTAGTTTCCTGGAGACTCTTCCAGAAGACATGGCATCTGGGGCCTCTGTGGGAGGGTGACTCTGTGCCTGTCTCCCCAGCGTCACCGGTGGGGAGCTGTTTGAAGACATTGTGGCCAGGGAGTATTACAGTGAGGCTGATGCCAGGTAAGTGCCAGCTGCAGCCTGGCAATGGTGCCTGAGGGCAGGGTACTCCCTGCTGCTGGCTTCCAAAGGGAGGCCCGTCCTCACTCCCTGCCCCCTTCCTCTCTCTCCCCAGTCACTGTATCCAGCAGATCCTGGAGGCTGTGCTGCACTGCCACCAGATGGGGGTGGTGCACCGGGACCTGAAGGTGAGCGACCCACCTGAGGGTGCGGCTCACCGGGAGCCTGCCCCTATGCCCCCTGCCCTTCCCTCCACTTGCGGAGCCAGGGGTATTATCACAACCCTGTTAGCGTCCCTGAGTCGGGCTGGGTGGGGAATATCTCTGCCACTCTCCAGATGAGGAAACTGGGCTCAGGGAGGTGGGACATCTGGGCTCGGGACCCTGGTCTCCTGACTCCCAGCTACAGGTGCTTCATGTCAGGCCAGGTGAGAGGCAGCTGGACCGCCAAGGCTGGCTCTGGGGGGGTCCAAATCCCAGCTGGGCCACTTTCTAGCTGCGTGGCCTCAGCTTCATTATAGTGGAGGTTGCCATAGCAACCTCAGCACAGGGTTGGTGAGGATGTCAAAGGAGTCAGCACAGAGCCTGGTACACAGATGCATTGTTAATCTTGCTTCTGGGTCTCTGAAGGGAGTGGTGGGATAGGAGAACAGATTTTGGGGCCCTCTGAGTCCTCCCTCTTCCCACTTAAAGGAGATGGACAGGACTAAGCGGGTGCGGAGTCTAGGCTTGGCAGCAGGTGCATGGCCTCGCTCGGTCAGCACATACTTCATGGTGCTTCTCAGCTGGGCCTCACAGCACAGTGGCTGGTATCTAGCTGCATAACATCATTCCCATTTTGCAGAGCAGGGAACTAAGGTCTAAAGAGTCCAAGGGACTTGCCTGAGAATATACAGCTCAGTTGTGCCTGAGCTAGGGCTGGAGCCCTGCCCTTCTGACCCCAGATCCCATGCCCTGGATGGGCCGGGGCCAAAAAGCCACTCACTGCACCTTCTGCTTCTGCAATAGCCCCTGCTAGGTGACCCCTCGGGTGTCCATCAAGCTTCTGCTTTTCGACTTTCAGTGACTATGAACTCACTTCTTATGGGGTAGCCGCTTGGACTATTAGGAAATGCACTGTCAACCTTTCCCACTGTGGCAGCTTTGCCTGTGAACCCCAATTCTACCCTTTGGGGCCACACAGAGGTCAAGCCTCCAGCTCACAGCAGCCCTGGAGACACATGAATGGCTTTGTAGTAACGCCTAAGGCTTCTGCAGGCTGTTCTCCTCCATTCCACACCCCAGGGTGGGATTTCCAGGCCTTCCTCATCCTGGGTACCCTCCCTGGGCAATCTCCAGTCAATCCAGGTCCCTCTTTGGGGTGCAATGCTCTGACCAGAAACCTCACTCACCTCTGACTGTCACGAGCCATCAGTGGCTCTGCACCTGAGCCCAGGTGAGCTCCCCGTGGCTCAGTCTAGACCCGCAGGCAAGAGTGCACGCAAAGAGGGTCTCTGGTCAAACTGCAGGGCGGCTCTCCCCGAGGGCCTGTTCCCGTTATAACCACAGCCCCTGCATGAGAGGAGGAACGGGGAGAGGCAGCACAAATTTAGGCCACTCTGGGTAGATTAATTAGTGACACATTCATCAAATCAGGGCAGGACAGCTACTGAGACCCAGGACATGTTGGGAACACAGTCCCTAGAGGACCAAAGAGACCTTAACGAGGGGCAGATGGAGCTATACTTGTTTGCGTTCTGCCTGGTTTTGGGCAGCGAAAGGTCAAGTGCAGGGCCCCTCAGAAGCCCCAGTAGGGAAGGGGTCAGAAGAAACTGGCTGTCTCCAGAGGCTCAGAGCCCCTGCTCTTCCTCCCCAAACAAAACATGTGAGTCCTGACGCTCATCAAGCGCTTGTAGGCCACTGCAAAGTGCTTTGCAGGGATTATCATAATTAACCCATATGCCAGCTCACAGAGTAGGCATTATCCCCATTTTTTGGAGAGGAAACTAAAGCTCAGAGAGGTGGTAGAATTTGCCTGCGTTCCACAGCATAGAAGGGGCAGCACTGGGATCGGAAGCTAGGGCTTTCTAACTGGAAAGTTCCCACTCTTAAGACCTCTCTGCCCTGAGGAGGGGGATTTCCTGCTTCCAGACCCAGGAGACGATGACAGCCTTCATGTCCCGCAGGCCAGGTGGCACACAGGAGGCACCACAGCTCTCAGCCTAGAGTGGTTCAGAGCCCGGCTCTGGAGCCAGACTATGCCTCGATTTGGTTCTATCAGTTACTGGCTGTGTGATCTCTGTCAAGTCACTGAACCACTCTGAGCCTTAGTTTCCTCATCTTTATACATATGACAAATACTTAAGTGCCTGCTATGTGCTGCGCACTGTTGTAGGTGCTGGGGATACATTGGTAGACAGGATGCATAAGAAACTTACATGGTACAGAGGTGACAGATAACGAACAAGCACATAGATGGGAAAACACATTAGAAATTGTGATGAGATCCATGAAGGTAACAACAAGGAGCTAGGACAGAAGATACCTGGGGACTCCACCTTTAGATAGAGTAGTCATGGAGGACTTCTTGGAGGGGGTGACGCGAAGGTGAGAGCTGGATCATGACAAGGAGCCAAAACTGTGATGCTCAGAGGGAGAGCAGATCAAGCAGGAGGAGCCGGAAGTACAAAGGCCCTGAGGTGGGAACAAACGGGACTGTTTCAGGGGATGTAAGCAGGCCACTGTGGAGAATGGGGGTAATAATGCTTACTCCAAAAGGTTGTTGAGATAAGAAATGGAATGATATATGCAAAACCCTTAGCCCAGTGGCTGGCACATTTATTGTAGAAGCACAATAAATGCTGCTTCTTTTTCCTTATAGTGGTGGTGGCTGTTTCCCACTGCCCCACCCCCACCTCAGGCCCAGAACCAAACCCTACGGGGAGGGGAAGCAGGGAGGGGTTGGCAGGTGGAAGAAGGGTCTTCCTATTGCAGAAGGTGGAGGACCTCAGCGGGGGAGTCCCCTCTCTGGGGAGCTCGGGGTCCTGTGGGTGCGGCTGGAGAGGGGCAGGCTGCCTCTGGGTTGCTCAGCTGCTCCTCCTGTGAGCCCAGACCTCCAGAGGTGAGGTGCTGCATCTGCTCACTGTCCTCTGGCTTCTTCCTCTCCCCCTTTCCCTCTTCTCTCTGGTCCTGGGAAGCCGGAGAATCTGTTGCTGGCCTCCAAGCTCAAGGGCGCCGCGGTGAAGCTGGCAGACTTTGGCCTGGCCATAGAGGTGGAGGGGGAGCAGCAGGCATGGTTTGGTGAGTGGGGGCCGGGGGTGTCAGGGGTGTTGGGGGCCAGCTCTGAGTCGACACGTCGGCCTCTAGGAACCCTCTGCTCCAGCGGGGCAGGTTGGAGACGGCTGTTGCCCCATCTGGAGCTCAGGGAGCAGAACCACCCCCACCCCACGCTGCAGCCTCTGAGTCAGTGGGTGTCACCAACCCTAGCTCCCTGGGGGCCAGGGGCAGGGACATGGTTGTCATTAAAATAGTATGTGGTTTCTTCACATGCACACTTGGCACTGTCGGCTGGGGGCTTCCATGAGTTCTCCTACCAGCCTGGGTGCTAGATCATCATCGTGATTTTACAGATGAGGAACAGAGGCTAAGAAACTAAGAAAAGGTGAAGGGAGATGAAAAGGGGTGGAGCCAGGATTTAAGCTCGGATGATCCAGAGTGCTCTGAGATTTTGGCATAACTGAGTCCTTTCAGCTCTCTGGGGATACTCTTTAGTGGGCAATGTTGATGGTTAAGAGCCAGAGCTCTGGGTTCAAATCCTGACTCTGCTACTTACAAGGTGCATGACTTTGGGTGAATCATTTCACCTGTCTGAGCCTTTGTCTTCTTGTCTATAAAATGGGGATGATAATAGTGTGTTCCTTGGGGCTGTGTGGAGATTAAATGAGATCAGGCATAGAAAGTTCTCAGCCTGCTTAGCACACACACTCAATAAATAGGAACTATTCTTGTAATTACTTGTTAAAACATTTTGGGTGTCCATTATTTCAACTAAGTCTCCCAACAATGCTGGGAGGTGTGTAGGATAGGAATCCCTAATCCCTTATTCACAGATGAGGAAACTGAGGCCCAGAAGGAAAAGAGACCTACCCAAGTGACTTAAGGCAAAAAGCCAGAGTTAGGGACAGGCCTCCTGCCATGCCAGGACCAGCTCCTGGAAGGGGTGGGGAGTGGGTGAGAGTTCAGCTCAGCATGGAACTAACAGGAAAGGACATTTTACCTCGAGAGCCACCAGCAATTGATTGATTGGTAGTGGCTGCCAGGAGGGCTGTGCTAGAAGTTTGTGACTCTGAGGCAGGACCCTGGGATGGATTGATGACTCTGCCATGAGGCTCTTGGTGGGTGAGGGGTGGTGACAGGTGTACTCTGTCCTTGTCCACCTTGGTCTAGAGGCATTGGTATCTTACCAGGCCAGGGCTTTCAGCCTTTGGCCGGCTCTGGGGGCAGGGAGTGTTTTCCCCATCTCCAGGGCAACCTCATCCCTCTTCCAGCAGGATCTTGCTCCGGGTTACTTACGTGCCAACCTCTGTGTGTGTGTCTGCCTGTCTGTGTGTCTGGGGAGCAGGGTTCGCAGGGACACCTGGATACCTCTCCCCAGAAGTGCTGAGGAAGGACCCGTACGGGAAGCCTGTGGACCTGTGGGCCTGTGGTGAGTCCGTCCAAAGGCCCCTTAATCCTCCTGGCTGGCTGCCCCTCTGGTGCCCTCTCTCTCCTTTTCCATCGTTCTCCTCCCTCACCACCCCCACCCCCCGTCACTACTCCTCATGAGGCTGAAATTTCTCCTGGTCCTCTCCCCAGGGGTCATCCTGTACATCCTGCTGGTCGGGTATCCCCCGTTCTGGGATGAGGACCAGCACCGCCTGTATCAGCAGATCAAAGCCGGTGCCTATGATGTGAGTGTTGCTCCTCTCCCCAGCCTCCCTGTCATCCCCTGGGCCCCATCCAGTGAGGGCCAAGGCCCAGTGTGGCCAGAGACACGAGGATGCCCTGGTCCCACCCTCCCAGCCCATTTAGGCCTCCTGCCACTCTCTAGCTATGGGGTGGGGTTGGGGGGAACAGCAGGTGGAACCTGAGGGCTGACTGGGGCCAGGCTATGACTATGAGCTGGCAGTGCTAATGACCGGGGCATCTGAGTGATGGGATTTAGTTCATGGGGCCCCAAAGTGGTGTGAGAGGTGGGGCGGCAGGCCCCAGGAGCCAGGTTCTCTCTTGATAGATAGATACATACATAGATACGTACATAGATGTACATATACACACACATATACACATATTATATATCGTGTATATAAATAGTAATAATTGCTAACACATAGAGCAGTCTTCTAAATGCTTTCTCTATATTACTAGAGTTAATCCTCACACCAATCATGACATAGGTACTGGTATTACCCCCAATTTACAGTTAGGGAAGCTGAGGCAGAGGGGTTAAATAAATGCCCAGACCACTTAGCTAAGAAATGGTAGAGCTGGGATTTAAACCCAGGCAGTCTGGCTCTAGTGCCTGTGCTTCTAACTACTAAGCTGCACTGCCTTTCTGCATGGCTGATATCTATTGAGCTATGTACCGTGTGTTCTATATCATATTTAATCCTCACAACATCTCTTGGGGTCACGTGACTTGCCCAAGCTCACACAGCCTAGGAGGCAGAGCCAGGACTTGAACCCAACCTTCTGAATCTGAAGTCTGGGCTCTAACCACTGGCTGGCTGCTTTGCAGATAAGGCACAGCCTCAGATGAGCAGAGGGAGGCCTCCTCCACCCCCCACCCAGCCACTGTTCTGATTTGTCCTGGGGTCAGGGGCACCTGCACCATTTCCTGGTTGTGGATGCCCGAGTAGAAGGGCAGTAGAACCCCTGCCTGCTCCCCTGCCAGTCAGGGGCTGGGGGATCGCAGGGGTGGCCTGGGGTAGGCTGGGCAAACCTGGCCCCTCTGCCCCTTCCAGTTCCCGTCACCAGAATGGGACACCGTCACCCCGGAAGCCAAGGACCTGATCAATAAGATGCTGACCATCAACCCATCCAAACGTATCACGGCCGCTGAGGCTCTCAAGCACCCCTGGATCTCGGTGAGCCTTCCTCAGCAAGGCCCTTCCTGGGAGCCCCTCCAGACCTCAGGAAGAAGGGCCCTACAGGGTCCTGGCCCTGCCCCTGGCCCCTCAGACCCAGCATGGGGCCAAGGGGGCTTAATCCAAGAGACACTGACCCTGCTGTGGTTCTCAGGGGGAAGGTGGGAGTGGGAGGTGTTCTGGGTTGGCTCGATGACCGGGGGTGCTTCTGGCTTCGAATATCCAGTGTCAGCATGTTTATACCATTCCCTAGAACAAAAAATCCTTCCCCCAAGATGCTAACCACATCCATAGGATACACTGGTGGGGGGGAGGGGACCTGCCTTCTGCTCACAGACCTCTCCCCGTCTTCCTTCAGCACCGGTCCACTGTGGCCTCCTGCATGCACAGACAGGAGACCGTGGACTGCCTGAAGAAGTTCAACGCCAGGAGAAAACTGAAGGTAACAGCAGGTCCTCACCCTCCATGCACCCCGGACGTGGGAATAGCTTGGCCTGGGTCTCCACAGTGGCCAAGAGACCCACTCACTAGTTCTTTCCTTTGCTGAGTCAACAAGCGTTATTGAACGCCCACAGCCTGGGCTGGACAGTGAGCAGTGGTGAGGACAGACAAGTGACCGGGCCATTACGGGGCAGTGGTGAGTGCTGTGACCGCATGCCCTGAGGCTGTGGGAGTGGAGAGCAGGGCCACGGAGCAGGTCTGGATGGACTAGGGAAGGATCCCAGAAGCCTTGCTGGGCAAGTGGCATTTGAGCTGAGATCCCAAAGGATAAGCAGGTATTAACAGTGTAGAGTCAGATCAGGCAGGTGTTGCAGACATAGAGGAAAGCCTGTGCAGAAGTCTGGAGGCGAGAGCACGACCCCTTAGGGGGACTGCAAGGGTTTCAGTCTGGCTGGGAGAGTTTCCGGGGGTGACACGTGACTGGGCCGGAGACCATGGTGGGGGTGAGAGACCCCAGCTGCCAAGCACCGGAGAGGAATGGCCGAGGGACTCAACAGGGGTTGTGGCCCCGAGGAAGCCACAGTGTGACCCAGGTAGGCCCTGAGCTGCCGGCCTCTCAGCAGCTCTGTGTGTTCTCAGTGCCATAACAGCTCCTGGCCTAGACCTTGCCAGGGACCCCGTGAGCAGGTAGGAAGAGCACCTGAGGGGTCCTCGGCTGGTCAGAAGAGAGAAGCCCTCAGCATGCTGAGCGACAGCTGCTGAGGCCCCGGCTCCTCCGGAACCTCACCAACTGCTCCCGCGCCCGGCGAGGTGGCTCAGGACAGGGACTTGGACCAAGGGGGCGGTGGCCAGCATGATGCCAGGAGACCTGAGTCTCCCCCCCCAGCCCCCCGTGGGAGCTGTCACAGAAGACGTCCCCAGATGTCAGAATCAAGGAGTCTGAAAATCCTGAACCGTCGGACGCAAAGAGTGTCTGAATCGGACAGCAATCAGAACCGGAAAGGACATTGGTCCCCAGCCCCTTCACTGACAGAGCAGGGTTTTTCCTTATTAACCCCCCAGGGTTCCCAGCCCAGGAACCACAGAGGGAGGAACTAGCCCTGCAGTGAGTAGCTGAATGCCCTGGGCAGAGGTGGAGACAGGGAGGGCCCCAGGGGTGCAGGGTCTAGTGTCCTTGCCCCAGGAGGAAACTTCCTTGGCCTTTAGGAACCCACGGACAGGTGTCCCGGAGCACACCCATCAGCTCTGGCCAGCCTGGCGGGATCTATTAATATCTGCTCCTAGGATGGCCCTGTCCCCAGAGCGGTGCCAGCTGAGGCCTCGCTGGCCCCTGCCTCGCCCTTCTCCAGAGAGGCGGGGGTGGTCTCGGGGCTGTGGGGTGAGAGACATGGAGGGCAAGGGCGGAAGGCTTTGGCTTTGTGTCTGACTGGAGTGCCTGCCTCTCCCTCCCCACTCCCCTCCCATTTCTCTGTGTCTCCTCTCCACCCCCCCCACCTCTGGCCTCCTCTCCCCGAAACCCCCTCCTCTTCTCTGTTGCAGGGAGCCATCCTCACCACCATGCTGGCCACCAGGAACTTCTCTGGTAGGTGGTAGGACCTCAAATTCCCAAATACATTCTGCAGGAGGTGGGCACGTTGCCATACGGTGCATGTGGGCACCCTTAGGCCAGAGGGCCTGGGGGGGCTGCTGTAGAGGACCCCATAACTGGGGGCTTAGCTCCCCTGCTGCAGACCTACAGAAGTGGATAAAGGTGGAAGGTCCTCAAGCCAAGGCCCACCAGGAAGGGTCAGATGTTAAGTCTGGCGCCCCTGCCTCGCAGCCGTGCCGGGGTTCTCAGGCTGTGCCAGCCAGAGGGAAAAGCCCCGCAAGTGTCGGTGTGCAGGTCCAGGAGGGACGGAGCCAGGCCCAGGGAGCAGCAGTATTCCTGTGCCCCACAGTTACTAAGCAGTCCCCGTGCTTTCACTCAGCTGGCCTTCGTGACAAGCCGGTTGCCACTCCTGTTTTCTGAATGAGGAAACAAGCTCAGGGAGGTAAACTCTGGCTTGCCCCAGGTCATCCTGCTAGAAGGAGGTTTTCAGTGCAGGTGTGACCAGCCCCAGAGCAACTGCCCTAGCCAGCCTGGGTCACCAAGGAGTCCAGGGCAGGAGCCTTTGGCCTGGTTAAGGTGGGGAGTGGCCAGTGACCTGCGGCATGTGGCCCCGAAGAAAGAAGGCGAAAGGATTAGAATCAGGGCTTAGCAAGAAGTTCCCCTTGGCATGTTGGAGAGTGCCGCAGCCAGTGCCAGCCAGAAGTTTCTCTCTGGGGAGCCCGGGATGGCTGACGGGGCAGCTGAGCAGATATAGCAAAGCTCACCTGAGGGGCCCTCTGGCTGGGGCTGGGGCCGGGGCCTGCCAGGAAGAGCTACTGCCGACATGTGGCCGGCCCCACGACAAAGGGTCCGCTCTGGGTAGCTACAGCCCTGGCTTTGCTGAGAGGGTCCACCTGCCCATTTAACCAGCTGGGAGAATGAGACTCAGGGCTGGGAAGACCCTGAAAGTTCAGATTTGGGCTTTCCCTACCACACTGAACTGCCTTCCCACTCTCTCCCCAGACAAGGATCTTGCAGTTCCTTAAACTGAAAGATGAGCCACCCAGGCAGTCAGAGTCTTTTTTTAACCACTGAAGTGCCCCTAGGGCACTCTAGTCCAGAGCTCACAAAATGGAGCACACGTTAGTCTCTCTTTCTCAATGTCCTTGTTGGGGGGGGACCAGTGGTGTTTAAAAAAAAATTTTGGCAAGAGTTTCCAGCACTTAAAAACCAGAATATTTCATAGAAAAGACCAGATTTCTGACTTCTTTTGAAAATCAGAATATGTGGCCTCACGGGACCCACAGTCCTGTAATAGTGGGCTGGAGCTGCCAGGCACCCCTTGGAGGCTTGAGGGGCAAGCCCGACCCCCCCTGCCGTGCATCCTGGTCCAGCCCACAAAGCCCATGATGATGGACAGCCGTTCCTCTCAGCTTTGGGATCCAGAGGTACCGCCTCCCTGCCACTGCCTTGCTTTGCAAGAGGGAAACTTTGCACAAGAGCCCGAGAGGGGTCATAGGTGGAAATGTGAGAATTACTGGGGAGCTGGACCAGCCGTTAGCCACATCCCTCCAAGCCTCTGGGGCATCAATGTCCAGTACCGCCCCTCCTCCCCAGCTCGCTCTCTCCAGGCCACAGGAAAAGGACTTACAGTGGCTACCATTTACTGAGCATCAACTACATACACGTCAAGTGCTGTGCTAAGCACTTTATAGATACTGTCTTATTTAACTTAAGGCCACCTGCTTGAGGTATGAAGCAGCCGGATGTCAGGCTGCGCGGGGCTGGGCATTCATGCCGTTTCCCGACTGGTGCCGTCTCCAAGGGCTCTGGCCAGGAGGTGAGAAGGAAGGGAATGGGAAATGACAGGTGGGACCTCCCTGAGAGCTGTTGCTCTGCTTTTCCCGGCCACCAGGGACACAGCCGGCCCCAGTGTGGGGCTCTGGAGTTTCGGGATGGGGAGGCCTCTGCAGGGGATGGGTGCTCTGGCAGGGGTGGGCCCCAGAGGGGGGCATCTGCTTCTTATCGCCAGCAAAATGCAGCTCGCAGCTGTCCAGAGTGAGTAGGCAGAGCTGACACATGACCTCCGCAGCAGCATGGGGCTAAAATTAGAGCGGGCCGCGGCAGGGAGGGAACGTCCAGCCCCGGGCTAGGCAGCCGGGCCTCCGGGTTGGCCACCACCAGCACGGGTGGTGACCGGGATCTAGAGGGAATCCCCGGACTGAAACAGCAATCCCACGGTCCTGGGACACGTTGGGCACCTCCCTCAACCCATGGAGCCAGAGGGTCACACTTGAGATTGCTGAGGACCGGGGGGAGCCCAGGCCCACCCCCACCCAGCGGGCCACCAGCAGTCCCAGGGCTGCCCAGGAAGGAAGAGGAGCAAGGGGAGGAGATCTCCCCACGTCGCTGCTCCGGCTCTGTGCCCTCTGCTGCCGTGGATGTTGCTCTTCCTCGCCCTGTGGGCCCTGGTGCCCTGCCTGGTGTTGCTAACCCTCTACTTTTTCTCCTCCACAGGAGGGAAGAGTGGAGGAAACAAGAAGAACGATGGTGTGAAGGTAAGTCCCAGCCAGCCCGGCAGGGCCTGCCTCTGGCAGCGTTTCCGCCCGCAGGGCCTGGCTTGCAGGGCTGGGGCAAGAGCCAGGCCTTTCTGATGGTGCTCTGGGCAGATGTGCTCACCCGTGCAGCCTGGGGTCCCCAGACCCAGAGACCGAGGCTTCGGTGCTCACCCTTCCACCAGGATTGGTGGGGGGCAGGTGGAGGAGGGGAGGGTTGGAAAGAGGGTGGGAGAGGCAGGTGGCCTGGGGATGGGGTGGGCATGAGGGCAGGTCAAAGGAGATTTCTGTGGTTCTGGAGGGCTGGTGAGTGAGCAGGTACAAAGAAGGGACAGAAATGTCATGAGGGGTGACCTCCTCCTTCCCGAGTGTGGGCTGGCTGGAATGGACCCCTGACCCAATGCACACCCCAGTCCCACCTACATAGCCTGCAGAGGATGGACAGCCAATCCTCTGGGCCTTGAAACCCACAGGTACCCATCCCCGTGAGGGCCTGCCGGTTCAGTGCTAAGAATCCCCTCCTGCCCTTTGCCCCAGGCCTGCCCCGTCCCCACCCCTGATGCCCGAGCTGCTTCCCTCCACACCCTGCTGACCCCTCCCTCCCGTCTCTCTCTTCTCCCTCTGCTCTCTGGGGCCTGGTCCCCTGCTCTCTGCAGCTCCCTCCTCCCCTGCCACTGGCTCGCCTTGTGGGTTCTCCTCTCTTGAGACCCTGCCTTTTTCTGGGCTCAGAGCCCTGCCTGGCCAGGGCCTCAGGGCTGGGCTGCGCCCAGGACACTGGAAGGTGTGGGATGCCGTCCAAACACAGCCACTCAGGTGGGCTGGTGGTTTCATGGCTTGGTTTGTAGTGGCATTTAGACTCTCAGGCCCCTGGCTTTGGTCTGCCAGGGGTTGCGTGAGAGGGGATTTGGGCTGTTTGCCTGAGGCCAGGATATGGCCCCCCCCTCTGCTTTCGGCCCTCTGGGGGCTGGAGTTTCCCCATAGGTATGATGGGGGGGGGGGCGGTCGTCTGAACTCCATGATTTCCAAGATTTCAACTTTAAAAGCAAACAAGAAAAAACAAATCATTTTCCCTTCTCATCTTGGGTGCTTGAGGAATGCGTAATTATTTGGTTATCAGTCAAAGCCAGTGGTTTTCAAATGGCACTCCTTGGAGCCCAAAGGTTCTGGGGAGGCACCTCTGGCTGCAGATGGGGAGGGACTGGAAAGGGGGAGGCCCAGCAGAGAGGGTCTGGGGCTCCTCACACCCACTTCAGCCAGAACAGCTCCACGGACCAGCCATCACAGTGGCTGAGAGAGCCTGGGTCAGCTTGTATCTGATTACTTGAATCCCCTGCGCCTGTGTTTCCTCGTTCAAGCAATGGGTGAACAGGGTCTCCCGCCTCCCAGGGCTGTTTGTGAGGATGAACGAAGATACTACATACCGAGGACGTAGCACAGTGCTGGCCTGCGCACCTGCTCATGAGAGGCTAGTCAGTAGTATTATCTTCTCTGCTTTATGTGTTGAACTTTTGGGTGAGATTTCTCTTGAAGTTTACTCGAGAAAATATTTGGAAACTACAGATCTAAAGCCAGCCCAATTTATAAAGTTAACACGCATTTATCCCAAATTCTGTAATGGAATCCAGAATTGAGTTTTGGCTTACCTGCTGTTTTGGGTTATCCATTTGAAAGGGTGGTGGATGGGGTGCAACGTTGGGGGTGGGGACCAGGCTTGGAGCATCTGGGGCTCAATCTAGCCCTAGTGTGTAGACACTGGGGGTGCTGAGTTCTCTGGGGAAAATCATATTTGGGGGATATGAGGCAGAAGCCACAGGCGCTGGTGGTCTGGGGCCCAGGTTGGTGGAGGAGGAGGGGCCGAGGGAGGGCTGCCGTGGTCTGCTTGGTGCTCAGGCGTAGCCCTGGCAAATCCCTGGTCAGGGCCTCCCTCAGGCCGGGTCATGGGATGAAGCTGTAGTCTGGCTCCTCTCCGGGCAAGGCCAGGAGACGGAGGCTGTCTGAGGGCAAGGACATCTCATAGCATGGCAGGGCTCTGGCTGGTCACTGCAGGGCCTTTCAGTGGGCACAGCTGAAGAAAGTGCTGCTGCTTCTTGTAGGGCAGGACAGACCCTGAGTGACTTCTCAGGGTGGCCTGGGCGTGGAGGAAGAGATGCTCAAAGGCAAATCTTGGCCTGACCCTTTCTCTGCAGCTCAACCTCCTCCCTTTCCTTGGGATGGAGGAGGGGAGACATCCAGCAGGAAGATGAGGGTAACCCAGAAGGATTTGCCCAGGATCTGGGGAGCCCAGCCTGCAAGAGGAGGGAGGTCCATTCATGTTTTTACTATGACTGAAACTGAACTTTAAGTCAAGGAGCCAGGAGTTTGAATCTGGGCCCCACTGTTCCCTCCTTTGGGAACCTGGGCCATCGGTTCTCTCACCTGTGCAAGAGGAGAAGAGCTGTTTTCCTGGGGCGGGGGCGGGTGAGAGACTCCCACCAGGGTGATGCTCCTGTAGCCAACATGTGTTCGGCCAAAGTGGGAAATACATATTCTTCCTACAACTTGGTCCCTAGAGAAAAACCACTGATTCCATCTGGGGCTTAACCGAAGAGGCAGTGATTTGCTCCAACGCTGGAGGAAAAACTGGCCAGTTGGAGTTCAAGATATGACACAATACTTTATGGTCTTTTAAGGGCTTGTCAAGGCGAATTTTCACCATCCTCCATTTCTACCATCCTTGCCAACCCTAGAACCGTGTTCTCCATGTGGTTCTAAGAGATGTGACTCTACTTTTGGCGACAGTCCCCTTTTGAAATGAAACTAACTTGTTGGTGGGTGTGGGCTTGTTGTTAGTATCATCATTTTGTGATTCAGGAAAGGTGAGTCTTTCTATCACCAAGAAGCAATGCCCCCCGTCCCAGCCACTCCTAGGCCTCCACTTCCATGGAGAGGGGCTGACTGGTCCCAGCCCTCAGCGCCACTCACTGCCCCCTGTTGGTGTCCCATCCGTGCGTCATGACCTCTCTCCCCCATGTCCCATCCTGTCACTGTACGTCCGAATCTGATGCAGTCTCTGCTCTGTGTTCCCTCCTCGTGTCCTGCCTGGAACCTCCTGGCCCCCACGCTGCTCCTCAGGTTTCTGCTGACAGCCGAGCTGTGTGGGCCTGTCCCCTACCACACACACTGTGCCTGGCCCGGCTCCAGCCAGGAGTGAGGCCGACACTAGGAGGAGAGGGGAGGAGGGGCTGGCTGCTGGCTGCGGAAGTCACACTGCCCAGGCCAGCTGGGGCAGAGGCAGGGGCTGTGAGCATTTACACTGGAAATGCCCAGTGAGCCACCCTGGCCGCATCTGCAGAGGCCCTGGATGGAGAGGACAGAATCTTAGGTTCCTGGCACTCAGAGCCTCCTGGATCTTGGAGTCAGAAAGCCCAGAATTAGACCTGAGGACCCTCAGAGAATATCCAGTGCCTCCCACTGGCAAACGCCTACCCAGAGGTCATCTCAAGTCTCCCCTCTGCTCCCTGCACAGAGCAGCAAGGGGAGCAGCCTCCTGGCCTCTCAGATTTTAGTGCTTGCAGGATGAGCCTTTGAAGAGCCGTCAGGCTGTGGCTACCCAGAGACCTGGACAGAGGAGAGGGCCTGCATCAACGGTTCCAGCCTCTTCTTTTCTAGTAGCTAGCTGAGCCACCTTGGGTGGATCGCTACCCATCTATGGGCCCCAGTTTCTTGCCTGTGCAATGCAAGTGTCAGTCCTGACCTGCAACCTTCTGTAAGTGCGAGCCTTTAAGACTCCGGGCTTAGAGCTGAAAGAAGGAGAAGATAATCTACGTGTCCTTCTCTCCCTGCTTTGGTCCCACAGTGGATGATAATACAGGGGAAGCTACAAATCCCTCCCAAGCTGGAATAGGCTGAGTGGCTGGGCCAAAAGACTCAAATTCTGGGCTCAGCTGTGTGTCTGCCTGTGCCTCAGTTTCTCCATCAGCATAAGAGAGCTGAATAGGCCAGTTGCTGGGAAGCTGTGCGCATGAGCAGGATTTCCGAGGCCACTTAGGGGACTGGCTCCCACACCTGTCTCTGCTTTGGAATCACCTGGGGATATCATTTACAATCAAGATGCCCAGGCCCCAGGCCAGACCGTGTTATCAAACTCCTCAGAGGGGGCCTGGTTATGTATATTTTGGACAAGTTTCCTGAGTGACTATGACACTTAACCAGACCAGGAGTGGGGGCCTTTCAGCGGAGACAAAGGGGGAGTCTAGGAGGAGACATTGGGCCTCGTCTCCAGACCTGAGCACCTTTTTGTCCTTCGTGAGCTTTGGATTCTGGAGGCCTTAGACAACTGGTGTCTGAGACCCAGGATTTGCTTGGCTTAGGGAGAGCCCTGGACCAAGAGAGGCTTGGCCTGGAGCTTGGTGGTTGGATTGTTGAGACCCAGGCAGCTGTGCACGAGGCCCCAGAACTCCAGGCTGAGAGAGGACTGGCCCTGCCAGGTCAGCGGCTGCTGGTGGCCCTGAGGCCCTGTCCCGATGCTGTTGCCAGAAAGGGACCACAGAGGATGACCCTGAGGCCCATCCTCCTTCCAACCCTCCCCCGTTGTTTGTTCCTCTGCTCCCTGCCGTTTTCACGCTGTGTCTTTTCCTGTCCCATCTCTTCTCCTTGTTTTTCCAGAAAAGAAAGTCCAGTTCCAGCGTTCAGTTAATGGTGAGTGTCTGCCGTCTCCCAAACGCCGGTAAACCCTGGGCCTCGAACCCTCGCTCCTGCCTCCCTCCTGCAGGCTGCACTGGGAACCTGGGGCGGGGAGAGGGTGCTCAGGGCGTGCTTGGTACGTGTGCCTCGTGTGACAATATGTGTGTTGTGTGTGTGTGTGTTGTTGGCGTGTTTCTGTTGACACCTCCAACGCCATGGCCCAGGCCAGCAGCCTGACGGTAGACCCGAGAACTCCCTCGATGCGAAGGTTGATTTGAAGCCCATCCCACATCCAGCCCGTGGCTTCTCGCTTCTCCCGGCCCTCTGCTCTGGAACTCAGCTCAGGGCTTGGTTTGTGCCAGTTGTGGCCACTGGGGGGCTTGGTTTGGCCAAAGTAGGCGGGCGCCATAGAGGCCCTTCTTGAGCTTCTGTGAGGCTACCCAGGGCCCGCCGGTGGCAGAGGAGCCGCCAGCCCCTGCCTCTGTCCAGGGGTTCCTGCAGTGGCATGGTGGCCCACGTCCCTCTTCTTCTGATTCCGTTGCTGTCTCCCTCAGGTGTGTGGTTTTTCTCCCCCTGAAAAGCCCAGCCTCTCTCACCCTGGGCCTCCCTGCTCTCTCTCTTCCTCTCCTGCCAGCGTGTGTATTCCTTCCCCATCCTGAGGCCGCCATGAGCCTCTCTGCCCTCCACACCCGCTCTCTGCTCCCTCAAGCAGACAGGGCTCAGGACCCCCTCCCGGCCCTTCCGGAAAGGCCAGGGCTCTCCATACATCCGCCCCTTCATTCACACCCCCTCCCCGCCACCAGCCACCTGCTTAGCTGGGCCCATCCCCTCCTTAGGCTTGGAGTCTGACGGGGTTTTCAATGCAGCATCTGGATGGCAGCGCCAGTGAGGCTCACGGAAACGGGGCTGCAGCATCAGGCAGCTGGGGCAGCCCGCGACTGGCCACACCTCTTCCTGCTTGACAAGCAGGCCTCACCACCTCCCATGTTCTCTTTGGCAGGAATCTTCAGAGAGCACCAACACCACCATTGAGGACGAAGACACCAAAGGTAGGAGGGGCCTGGCCTTCAGCATCTGGGCCGCCGGGCCTCCTGGCAGGCCTCCTTCACTGACTGTCTCCAGCCTGAAGGGGCCCCAAGGCCAACTCGGTGTCCTGTTCCTCTACAAAGAGCCTCGCTTTGGCTCCTTGTAGACTGGGTGCACAGTGGGACGCCATTTCCCCATTTGAGGGGCCTGGCCCACTAGTGGTACCCGGATGGACTTTTCTTACGGTAGCGGTTACGTGTGACTTTAACTTGTATTAGAAAAAATTAATTTAACATAGTCAAGTCATACATGGATCGAAGTGGTATACATTTTCCTTTTGAAGCATTTTTAAATGTTTTAAAAAAAGAATTGGTTTTAAAAACTTGAAGTAATAATAGTAGAGGAAGGGAAACAAAAAATGTAGAAAGTTCAGCAACCTGGAATATGGGCAACACTGCCTAAGACCAGCCCAAAATGCATGGGCTACTGTAGCCAGTGGCAAAAAATCTTCACAAGCCCTTAGATGAAAGGGGGAGCAAGACCCCAGATAACTGTGGTCCGATACTAAGAGAGGAAATAATAGGATGGTGATAGGAATAATGGCTGTGTTTCATGGGGCACTTGCTGGGTGCTAGACCAGCTTCAAGTGTCTGATATTCACCTGAGCTTCACAACAAGCCTAGGAAGTAGGTACTGTGATTGATCGCATCCTACAGCCCAGAAACGGAGGGGGTGAGTAAATCAGCCCAAGGTCCCCGAGCGCGTGAAGGGTACAGTTAGGGTATGAACCCAGGCAGTGTGGCTCTAGGGCCTGGCTTATAACCTCACTGGGGAGGCCTTGGCGTGTGGAAAGTGTGCCTGGAGCTTGGAGGAGGGAACGCCAACTTCCACTCAGGGGACACCAAATCCTTGGGTGCGTTGGCGACATCCTGCTGTTCTGCCTGTACCCAGCCCTCTGTTCCCCCAGGACAGGGAGACTGGGGAGGGTGGGGGTACTTACACTCGGGCGTGAGTCAGAGATGCCTGGGGAATCTCTGAAATCTAGGGAAACAGCACTGACCTGCAGAGATCACAGCTGCGCCAGCTGAGATAGTTTCAGGAGTTTAGATGATTTGCTTCTAAAAGAATACAATGGTGGGTAAAAGAGCATTTTATTACGTGATGAATATTTTTGTACAGCTGCCATTCAGGGTCATTTAAGGCAGTTTCGACACACTAAACGCCGTCGACTGCCTCCTGACTCTGCCAGGACGTTTGGAAGCCCAGCCCCACGCTGTGTGTGTCCCTCTCTGGTCGTGTCCAGCTGGGAGTGGGGGGCGGGGGGGTGGGGGCAGGGTGCGAGAGCAAATCAAGCTCCTACGGTGGCACCAGGGCCGACCTTCAAAAGGCATCATCTTGAAGAAGAATTCCCTGGGGATCGGGTCAACATTCTAAGCCCCTTGAGAATGATTTTTCAGCACATTCCTGGCTCTGCTCCTTTGGATTCTGATTCCATAGGTTTGTGGTGGGCTGAGATAGCGTGTTTCTGAGACATTCGCTGGATGTGAGGCTCACTGCCTCAGCGGGAAGAGTTAGGTGCTGGGATTTTTGAGACTTGCTGTGGCCAATAATCCTGGTCTCAGAGCAGACAGGGTCTGTGGAGGCAGACTGGCTCTGTGATTCTCCACGGGAGTCCATTTGCTGGGTGACCTCAGCCACTTGCTGGCTGAACCTCTCTGAGCCTCAGTTTCCTTAACAGTAAAGAGATGATAATAATAACAAGCTCAGAGGATCACTGTGCAGATGAAGGGAGAGGCTGTGTCTAAAGTGCTTACACAGTGTTTGGCATATGGTCACTGTTTAATAAACCTTGGTTTCTTTTCCTTCAAACTGGATCTTATGGTTGAAGGACAGGAAGCCGTATGACGTTTTCTTGGAGCATCAGTTTTACTCAAAGATTATTTAAAGACAGATATGTCTATGTTAAACAGACAGAGAAGTGTTTGGAATAGAATGTAAAATTTGTATGCGCTATTAATGTAAAATGTGACCCGTTAAAGACATTTTTCACCCGGGGTAACAGATCTGGGTTGTATCCCCGAGGCCTGACATTTACAATCATTATCCTCTGCTCTAGCGATAGCAGGGCGGGAACATTTGCCAAGTCTTGAATTTTAGTTCACTTATGCCCCTTTTAAAGAGAGGAGGATGGGACTTCCCTGGCGGCCCAGTGGTTAAGACGCCACGCTTCTACAGCAGGGTGCACAGGTTTGATCCCTGGTCGGGGAACTAATATCCCACGTGCTGTGCAACGTAGCCAAAAAAAAATTAAATTAAATTAAAAAATAAAATAAAATAAAGAGGGGAGATTGAGGCCTAAAGAAGAGAAAGGGCATGTCAATGTTATTAATGGTAGAACTGGGACCCCGTTCCCTGCCTCAGTTTCCCCACATATAAAAGGCCATGTCTGATGGAAGAGATGCTGGCCCAGCCAGGAGCTTCTCCCCCCACAGTTGGCAGGAGAGAGGAGATCTGTGCCTCCCCCAGCTTCTCCAGGCCTCAGAGAAATTTTCCAGAAAACCATTTTCTGGTGTTAATTTGTTAAATCTTCTTGCTAAGTGAGAATAGCAGCTGGTGGGGTGGATTCTGACCTAACATTAAAGTTAATTAGAAATGTCATCCTCCAGGGAACATTTTCCCCTGAGCAAAGAAAGGGACATTAATATTTCAGAGCCCCTCAGCCTTAATACACAGGCTTCTCACCCTCTGAGCTGCACGGGGCTCTGCCAGGCTTTCTCCCCACTGCCCTACCTCCTCCTGGTCAGCTCCTTGAAAATTCAATTTCCTCTCCAACCCAAAGAGCTGCCTCAGAATCTGGGCAGAGACATTCTGGGAAATATCAGTTAGGAATGCTGATCCCATCTCTGCCTCCACATGCTGTATGACCTTGAGAGAGTGCCTTAACCTCTCCGGGGCTTCAGCTTTCCCATCTATAGGGGAGTGCTCCTGGCTGTCTGGGTGAATGCCTGGCAGATGAGAAATGCCAGAGACTGCTACTGAGCAGATGCTGGATGAATCTTTCATATAGCAATAGGTCTGCCGAGGACATAGGAAGAGCTCAGAACCAGAGTGAATTTCTCCAGATCTAAGGAGCACCAGATCCCCAGATCTTTGGCCCCAGAGAATGAAGCTAGGGAGATTCCTTCCCACTAGGCTTCAACTGTTGGCAAACTTGGTGTCCTGAGTGGCTGAAGGACAAGTTAGGCACTGTCTCAGGCTGCATTAATAGAGGTATAGTGTCCAGAATTGGGGAGGTGATAGAGCATGCTACCCTAGATGCGGCTTGAATATTCTGCAATATTCAAGCCGCATCAGGGATTGTGTGCTTACACTCAAAGAGGCATCTAAACAGCTTAAGTACCCTCGAAGAGTAGACGGCCAGCTGGAGTCAGACCCTGCAAACCACATCTAGGAAGCTTTCAGTCCTGAGAAGAAAAGGCTGGTTGGGGGAAGGCATAGAGTTTGGGGAAGCAGGTACACACTGCAGGGTCCCAGAAGGCAGACCAGAACTATAACTAGAGACTTTTAGGGGGAGATTGCAACTTGAAAGAAGGAGGTGGATGCAAATGGCAAAAGCTGTCCAGCCGTGTGGTGGTCTCCCCAGCAGGCTGCAAGCCCCCAAGTTCCAACCAAATCTGATCCATCATATATGTAATCTGAGGCTGTCCTCAGGGAGAACTTCCAGTTCAGAGCTTTCCAGTGATGATAATCACAGCTCTTGCTTATGGAGCGCCAGGCACTGTTCTCAGTGCTTTACATAATGCATCATTATTTACATAAATGAGTTGATATAAAGGGCTTGGAACGGTAGCTGGTTCTGAGTGAGCACCATATGTGTGTTATTTTTATTGATGTATTCTTAACTCAATCCTCAGAACCACCCTATGAGGTAAGTACTATTAGCAGCTCCATTATACATGGGGGAAACTGAGGCAGGGGGAAGTACCTGCCCAAGGTCACACAGCTACCAAACAGCAGTGCCAGGATCCAGACTGAGGGGGTGTGGCTCCAGATCCCATGCCTTGACCGCTTGGCTAGCCTCTCTGAGATGGTGGTGAGAAGCAGCCCACGGGAGGTAGGGCGTTAAGCGCAGGCTCGTGGAAGGTCAGGCTGGACATGCTCTAAAAGCTGTGCAGAGAAGGCAAGGGGGGGGGGGGCCATGGGTCCCCTGGCCTGCCAGCAGCATGAGGAGTCACTCTGGATTGTCACCCTGATTCCGTGTGGGAGAGGCTGGAATGAGGGGTCTCCTGGCGGAGGTGGGTTTCTCCCCATCCTCCATCTCCAGCTTGCATGAAGGAGGGCAGAGTTGACCAGGAGGCCAGGCTGTTGGGTTCCTTAGGGATGAAGCCACCAGGTGACTTGAGCCATTCCAGGGAATAGAGCAAAGACAGCAGCCCCAGGCCCTGATTTGGTCCCTCCACTCATCCATTCATTCACGCTGCCTCCGTCTCAGCCCCAGGCAGGGCCCCAGAGTCAGCCGGCTGACCTCACGGTCTAAGACAGACTCGTTCCCAGCCCTGGTGATTCTTAGCAGCGCCAGGAGATAAACAGTGAGTGGCTCCCACTGTGGTGACGGACACTGGAGATGCTCACTTCAGTGATGTGACGCCTACCGAGCACCCCCCACGTGCCAAGAGCTGCGCTGGGCACCGGGCCCTGCCCTGAGGGGCAGGTGGTGTGGGGAAGAGGGTGATGGGCTCTGGAGCTGCACAGTCTGCTCAGGGCGGCTGGACAGCTGGAGCAGACTATTTCACCTGTCGCCTCCAGGGTGGCTGGAGCTGGGAGGTGAGAACCACAGGAAGTTGTGCTAAGAGGCTTCAAAGAGTCGCGGCTCAAGCACTGGCGCCCTCACTCCGTAAGGAACGCCTGCGGGGCCAGGCCTGCTCCAGGGATCAGTGAGCCTCCACAGAGCTCCTGTCGGAGCTGGGAAGAGACAAGCACACGGGCCCAACACCACACAGAATGTGTGAGGGCTCCTGGGTCCTGTGGAAAGGCCCCGGGCTGGGAGCCAAACCCCGCACCCGAAATGTTCCGTGTCCTTGAGCGAGCCGCACGGCATTCCAGGCTTCCGTCTCCCCAGGGGTTGGATAAGCAGGCTGGTCCCCGAGGGCTCTCGTGGCCTGGGTGTCCTGCGATCCTGCGTCCTCTGGGCCTGAGGGGAGCCCCCCAGCGCGAGGTGGGTCGGGGCGGCACCGCAGCGGCTGAGGAAGGGGGTGGGGACAAGGCCTCTGCCCGGAGAGGGCCGCCTCCCACGCTCCCAGCCTGAGAAACGGCCGGCGTGTCCGCCCACCTCGCCTGAGGCGGCTCCGGCAGGCCAGCCCGCGGACTGGGTTGGAGGCGAGGCGTGGGCCGGGCCCTGGGAAACCTCGTGAGGCTTCTGGTAGGACAGCCCCGTTGGCTTCAAATTCTTTCACTGCGGAGGCTTGGGCTCCTCATGTGTCAGATGGAGGGAAGCTGGCCTTGCCTCCCCCCACCCCCCAGGCTGTGAGGAGCAGATGCAGCAATGCGTATGGGAGGATACAGGAAGCAGCACGTACACCGTGTGCCTACTGTGTGCCAGGCTCTGGTGCAAGTGCCTCAGGCACATCATCTCCTCCCACGCTCATAACAACTCCAGGACGAGGACACTGTCGTCTCCATGTGATGGACCAGAAAACAATATGTGGCCCGTGGTTGCATAGGTTGTAAAGACCTGGGCTGGGATTTAGGTGAAGCCTGTCTCCTTTACATGACTTGTTCTGCACTGAACGTGTGAGAGGTGATGGTGTCCCAATCTTACAGATGGGAAAACTGGGGCTCAGAACATCACGCACCTAATAAGAAAACGGATGTCTAATCCTCTACCAGAAAGACAACAGCTGTTTGTGGTGTTTCAGTGGCGGACAGGGGAGGCCAGGTGTCAGCAACTGGGATTCATTATGTCTAGAAAGTTCTGGAAAGCTCAGTGCCTGATTCCTATAGGCCCCCAAATGGAACAAAAACGGGCCCAGATTTGAGGGATGAGTGAGCCTTGAGCCCTTTCTAGTGGCCCCAGCTTGGACCATGGGGTAGCCCCTGGTTTGTGGCCGCTGGTGACAACAACCACAGGTGACCTTGCTTGGATTCAGGTGGGAAAACAAGGTGATGGAGAAGCGTATGTTGGAGTCAAGACCTGGGCTCAAATCAGGCCGCGAGAGCCAGAATCATGCGTGCTGTTTGGAGGCTGAGGCTGCCAACTAAGACGCTGGCTCTGCCCTGTGTCGTCCAGGGAACTGTCACACCTTTTCACCTTTCTGGGCCTCCGTTTCTTCCTCCAGGAAATGGGACTGATGACACCCAGGGAGAGTGTAAGGATAAATGAGACAATCTCTCTGAGGCCCTTGGGCGCCAGGACAGGGTCTGGCACACGCTAGGGGCTCAGGAGCCGGTGGTTGGTACCGCATCCCGATCACTATCATTATTATTTCTCTGTGTCCCCTCCTGCCTTACAGTGCGGAAACAAGAAATTATAAAAGTGACAGAGCAGCTGATTGAAGCCATAAGCAATGGAGATTTTGAGTCCTACACGTGAGTCGGCTGGGTCTATTCTGCATGTCCTGCCTGAGTCGTTGATCAGGGGGCGCCGATAGCTAACTTTGGGGTCCTTGTCTCTGACCCTCATTCACTCACTCTGCATGTGCCGTGAATCAGGCTGAACGCGTATTTCTGGTTTGCCTTCAGACTTTATGTTTGCATTAAGCTTTCTGCTCACAACACTTGTCTGTATCTCAGTCCTGCTCCTCCTCCTACTCTTATCTTCCCCAGGAGGAACTCCAACAAACCTCTTTTGCTTCCCCAAGGACAGAGGGGGTGGTTGCCACCACAACATGGGCCTCCTCAGGAGCTGAGCTGGGAAGGAGGGGAGGGAGGCAGGCCCCTCTGCAGTCCTGCCACGTGGACCTGGGGCCTCATCCCAGACCTCCTCTGACCTCAGATGGGCAGGAGCAGGCAGGAACCCATAGGGTTTGTACCTCCAGTGAGTGGGGTGAGCAAAAGAACCTCCAGAAGGAATCTTAAATCCTCTGGGGATAAGGCAGCGTGCACAAAAATAGCATGATATGAAACAGGTGGTATGAGACGTCTCCTGTACACCTGGACCAGCTGTTGGAGGGGTGGCTGTGTGCAAAAGCTGGGCTGGAGCGCCCCCTGGTGGCCACCCTCATCCTTGCTGGTCTGGCCCAGGAGCAGGCCCTCAGCGGGCCCCCAGGAGAGCCAGGATTCTGCGCTGAGGCCTCAACATCTTGGCCAGAGATAACAAGGCCTGGGCCTGAGGACCCTGAATATGCTTTTTGGTGGACAAAAGCTGCCAACTAAGGGCAGAATGACCCTTGCCTATTGGGTTCAGGTGAGATGGGAATAACCGGGCCGGGCTTTGCCCCGCCGACGGCCTGATCTTAGTTACCGCTATGCCTAGGAGCTGAAGTTTGTTTCTCAAAGGCTTGGCAGGCCAGGTGCATCCTAATCGTGGGAGGGTTTCACAGCAGCAGCAGCAGGTGGCAAAGTCCCAGCCATCTACTGATTATCTCTGGAGGAACAAGGATCTCGGAAGGTACAGGGGTGAGACAGGCCGCTTGTACGTGTGAGTGTGATGCACGTGTCCACACGTGCATGTTGGTGACTGTGTGCACAAGGGGTGTGCATGGGTGTGTGCGCACGTGTGCCCCTGCGGGTTGCATAAAAGCACTGAGCGGTTTTGCCTCCCTCCCTGGAAAGAATTGAGTCAGCTGTGGGAGAGCCCGAGAGTGGCTCTGGCAGGACACAGCCAGGGAGGGAGGGAGAGTGAGGTGGCTCCTGTGGACCCCAAGCCCCTCAAGCCTTCCACCTCTGTGATGTCACTTCCTCTGGCATCTGCAGCCTAATCTAGGTTCTCACCCTTTGCCATGACCTCTGGGCCTGTGGTGCCAAGTCTGGCCCTGCGTTACCCTGGATAAACCCCTGCATCTCACGGAGCCTCAGTTTCCCTATGCGTACAGTGGAATTGGAGCAGGTGGTCTCTGAATCCCTTCAGAGGCAGGGATGCCCAGAGACCTCCTGGAGAGGGGCTCCTTGTGCGGGGGAGCAGTGCTTAGTCTTCCAGACGGCCAGGGCTCAGACCCCAGCCTTGGAGGATTCTGGATCTGGAAGAGTTCCAAGCATCCCGTACGGTCTGAGCACAATCCCCCAGCCCTCCACTCACCACGGTGTCCACCTGAGACGATGCTGGGCCCGACGCCCTCCTCCACTGTCTTCAGCCCCTCCCCAGGTCGGGATCTTTGCTTGTCCTGGGGTACTTCTTGTCCGTGGCTTCACTGTCATCATCACAGGGGTTCAGGCTGTGTCACAGAAGATCCCAGAGACCTAGGGGTGGGGGGAGACATTTTTTCCTTCCTCCATCTGGCTGTCAGGGTCTCCCAGAAAACAGACCTGGGTGGGAGCACTGAGCTGAAAATGCACAGCAGAGGGCCTCCTTGGCCACACCCTGTGCTACTTCCCTCTCGGGCATCATTACTTGGAATGCTATTGTCCTCACTTTACAGAAGAGGAAACTGCAGCTCACCGGGAGGGCTGCTGCCAACAATAGGGCATCTTTGTTTAAAGCAGCAAAACGTACCCCCTCCAGGGACACAACTACTTGGTGAACAGAAGTCACTTTAAAGTGAAGGAAAAGGTCTCCACGCCCAAGGAAGACAAATTAGGAAAAGCCCCCTCTGGATGGATGTGCTGCCCTGGGCAGAGGATGTAATTTGGAGAGTGGTGTACAGGCTGGATTATCCCTGCCAGCGCCTTGGGGCAGAGCACGACGCACGCCGTTCGTGGTGCTCTTGCTTAGAGAGGTTAAGCCCCTTGCTGGGGGTCATAACCTGTAAGTGGCAGAGCCATGACCTGGACTCAGGCTTCCCAGTTCTCAGTGGCACCAGCCAGTCAGCAATGCCCCACACTGTAACTGGACCAGCCCTGTCCCGTCCGCCAACCTGACTGAGGCTGTGAGATGGGCGCAGTCACTTTGATTTCATAGGCTCAGCGTCCTGGGGTCCAGGCCCCTGGAATTAAGAGGGGGCACCCGAGCGGCCCCCCCAGCCCATCTTTCCTCTGACTTCCTCCCCCCAGGAAGATGTGTGACCCCGGGATGACGGCCTTCGAACCCGAGGCCCTGGGGAACCTGGTCGAGGGCCTGGACTTCCATCGATTCTATTTTGAAAACCGTGAGCAACCCCTTCCCTCTGAGCTGCCTGTTGTCTGCTCTGTTCCGTGTGCTGCCAGCTGGCACAGCAGGGTGACGGGCAGGGCCCCCGGGGCGGCTCGGGAGGTGCCGGAGAGGAAGCTCCTGTGTGGATAGCTTCCCTCTCCCTACCCTGGCCCGCCTGACCGCCGTGGCTGCGGGTGGGGGCCTAGGTTAAGCGTGGCAAGCCCCCCCAGCGCTCGCCTGCCCATGACCCTGGGAGGGCCTGGGGGGGACTTCTCTTCTCTTTCTACAGATAAGGGAGCCCTTCCACCAGGGCACACCCCCAAGTTACAGTCCCCTGAATGCCTGCGGCCACCCCACCTGCCCAGCTGGTTGCAAGCAGGCGCGTGTGTTGCCATTGTGCAGTGGCCCCTGTGGGTGGGTGTCCGGGAAGAGGAGGGGACCGAGCTCACACTGCTGTGCCCTGCCTGTTTGTCTAGGTCTCTGTCCGCACGTCTGTCCTTCCCAGGCCTCTCCTTTGCAGGAGAGATCCTGGCAGCTTTGCAACCCGGGGCTGTCAGGGGGCTGAGACTGGTCCTGACCTAGGGCGCTTTCTGCCTGTGTCTGTGTCTCACCTTGGCCAGGGGTCAGACAGGGACGAACCAAAGCACACGGAGGTTAGACTCATGCGGCTCCAGACCTGGAGGGAGGGCCTGAGAAGTGGCGCCTCCAGGGTCCCCCCGGAAGGAAGGCACGTACCACCGAGGCTATGCTAGGTGATTTCCGGTGCGTGTGGACACCAGTTGAAATAGCGCTGGTTCAAACAGTGAGAAAGTTGGTCCGTTTCTAAATTCTCTTTCTATATATCCGACTCTGCCAAGAGGAAAGGCTCAGTTTAATGTTAGTGTGTCTTAAACACCTACCACTTATCAAAAACAGAGTGGTCTCAGGCTCAGATCGCTTACAGGCAAGAGCACGGAGCTAGAACTAAATAGCTTGATTTCATTTTCACTGGACTTATTATTAAAATAGTATTCTGTGAGACTGGTTATTCGTTAATGATTGTACCAGAAAGTTTTCTTTTAAAATAAATTTGTATAAATTAATAAAGTGAATTGATTTAAGGAAATATGTTCATAAAGTAAGTACAGGTAGATGGTAAAAATAAAGGTGATACTTAAGCAACTGAAGTTGGATCTAGTCCAACTCTCCATTGTACAGAAGGGGAAACTGAGGTCCAGAGAGGGGAATGACCTGTCCAAAGGAACCCAGAAATTTGTTGGCAGAATGTGGTCCTCACTCCCTCCAGTGTCTTCTTCCTTCGCCATGATCCCCCCTCACCCGGGCATTAGAGTCCCCTAGCTGGACACGCCTCTCCTGCCTGCACGCAGTCTGACGGAATCTTATAGAGTACGAGGGCTTAAGAGCATCCCCAAAACGCTGTGAAGAAGGAAGCTGCATTTTCCTTTGACAAATCAAACACTGATTTTCCAAGGCTAGCAATGGAGGCAGAATGTGAAGAGAGGTGGCTGGACCCCACCGTCCCCATCACCCTGCAGGTCCCTAGTTGATCACCATGGCCGCCTCTATACTGGTCTTTCCTCTGGTGGGGCGCTGGTTCCCCGCAGTGAACTCCACAATCCCCACAGAGCAGAGCAGAGACCAGGCTGAATCGGCTCTGAAGACCGACCAGTGGCAAAAGGGAAAAAACATCACAGAAGGCTGTGCTAGCCCTTGGCCTGCATCCCAGCAGCGAGCCCCATCACAGCACCAGCCTCCTGGACTCGGGGCTTGGACACCTGGTCAATTCAAAGGACCCACAAGACCAAGACCCAGAGTAACTGCCTGCCCTGGGGCAAGTCCCACCCTTCTGCCTGCTTTTTCCTGCCGGAGGACCTGGCCCTTTCTCCTATGCTATTCACAAGGGTAGAAAATGAAAGCCTTGAGTCTCTTCAAGAGATACCATATTAGGGTAGCCATTGCTTTACAAATGACCCCCAGGACCCCAGCCCTGTCAGGCAACAGTAAGGCCCAGTGCCCTAAACAATGCAGAGCTCTGTTTGTCCCTTTGGAGATTGTTCGAGATCGTCCCAATTCAGGTCCACCTAGAGACTGACTTCTTTTAGGTTCTACTGCATTTCTTTCAGAAACTGGCCCGACTTTGACAAGTCCGATTGCGTCTCTGGACCTCAGTTTCCAGGTCTGCTAAATGGATGCATTGAATTAGCCGGCGCTGAGTGCCTCCAGCCCCGGATGCTGTCAAGGATGGTGATAGAGGCCTCTTTGCATTTTGTGGGAGGGCCATGGTCTGACTCTGACTTCTGAGGTCACTCCCAAGCCCATAACGCAAAAGCTCTGCACGCTCTCTGTCCAAGAGCCCAGAACTGTAAAAGTCAACATATCTAAGACTCAGTGATTTTGAGTCATGTATCCAAAGCCTGGGGATAGTGTGATTATAATATTTAGGGGGTGGATACTATTGGATGCTTTCTGAAGTCCTGGAAAAAAAATAACAAATTTACGTTTCTCAGGAAATCAGTGGCTCACAAACCTGGCTGGGCATCAGAATCAGAGGATGGGGGAGGGGAAAGGGGAGAGAAAGTTTTAATATTATAGATTCCTGAACTGGCATCTCCAAGGATGGGGCTGGGCACTCTATATTTTAAGTCAGCTCTCCATGCATTCAGATACATTTGGGCTACACTAAGAGAAGGCATGAGGGTTCCTCGGAAGCCCAAGATCCTGGCGACCCCTTAGGTCAAAGACCACTCCTTAGGTCCTTGTCTTTCTGTGCTTTTGTTTTCTATCTTGCTGAAAACATTGAGAGTTCCTAGAAACAAGAAGACAATGAGGATGATAGTGGAAGTGGCGGCTCTTGTACCACACAGAGAGAGCTGGTTTTGTCAGTTCTATCATGATTATAAGAGCTATGCATTTCCCCCGAACTCTGGAAAGCTCCATGACCTCAACCATGACCATCAATACCATCCTTATAATTCCAAGAGTCTAAGATTCTATAATTTTAATATTCTTCAAGTTTCCATAATTCCGTATGTTGAAAATAGAGGTGGCAAATGAGGGGCCCAGAAGTCATATCTGGACTACATATGTTTCATGTGATCTGCATGATGTTTTAAAAATGGATTTGATGCCAATAATTAAAAATGAGGCATTTGACATAAAAAAAATCCAGATTTCTAGATTCTCTTGAAAAATCAGGCGTGGCGACACCGGTCCCACTTACATAGCAAATACGAGGGAAGCTGTGCACAGGGCACCTCCATAGAAGGGACTTGGTGCCCTATTCCCCTCAGTCTCCACCACTCCCTATTGTCCCCCTGACTCAGAGACAAAGGGCCTGTTGTCATTTAGCATCTTATACCCAGTTCAGCCCCCTTGTTTATATACTCTCCTGGCCTCTGTAGGGATCTGGGTTGAGACTCTGGTCTAAGCTCACCTGATTCTACATTCACCTGTGTGTCTGAGATACTGTGATTCTAAAATCCCGTTCCCCTGCATTTGAAGAATACAGCTTGTCTTGAAGTTCACTGTATCTCAGCTGGGATATGATCCAGTCGTCTACAAGTTCTGCCTTGATTCCCAGGTAGCTGAGCCCTTTCACAGACACCTGCTCCTCTGGAAATGAGGCAAGCAGAGGTGCCTCTGCTGAGAGGGTTGCTGAGAACTGGGGAAGTGAACGAAGTGAGGCAGGAGGCCCCCCAGGTGCAACTTCTCTGCCCCCTCCCACCCCACCTGCAGTGTGGTCCCGGAACAGCAAGCCTGTGCACACCACCATCCTGAACCCCCACATCCACCTGATGGGTGACGAGTCGGCCTGCATCGCCTACATCCGCATCACGCAGTATCTGGACGCGGGCGGCATCCCCCGCACGGCCCAGTCGGAAGAGACCCGTGTCTGGCACCGCCGGGATGGCAAATGGCAGATCGTCCACTTCCACAGATCGGGGGCGCCCTCCGTCCTGCCCCAGTAAGAGCCCTCCTTCCTGCCAGCTGTCACTCAGCACAATCTAAAGGAACGGGGTGGTGCTGGTCTGGAGACAGTATACATTGGGGAACCAGCTGCTGGAAGGCCCTGAGGTGGGAGTGGGAAGACCATAGGGAGGCGATCAGGCCTGCGGGTCCCAGGGGGTCGGGGAGAAAAGCTGGGTGGGACCCACAGGAGGCAGCTTGAACTCCAACCAAGGAGGTGGGTGGGGTGGTTGCCTGAGGAAAGTGGTGCCCTCAGAAGCACCCACATTACCCACCACACATACCATGTCTTACAGCTGAAGGACCAGGCTGGGGGCACTGTACCGCAGAGAGGCACGCTTCATCCGTGGAATGTGGCTGCTGGTTCTCCCACTTGGATTTCGCTGGAATTCCCCCAATCACATCCTCCTACCACCATCACCATCACCATCACCTTCATACCTTTGTTAAGAAAACCTGCCAGTTCGCAAAAGCCATCACGACTTCAGAGCAAATGGCCGCCTCTCCCCGTCCCCACTTGTCACTCTTGCTCTCTGTCCCTTGCCAGAGCCGGGCTTCCTCAGGCCCAGGTGCCCTTGGTGCTGGACCCGAGGACCGCCCCCCCGCCCCGGCTGTCATTGGCCTGGTCTTGCCTTGGCCGTAGGCCACAGTGCCCAGCTGTGTGTTCACCCAGGGGCTGGGGAGGAGGGGCGGAGCCAGGAGGAATGTGGCATCCGCCCGACCCTCTCCCTGATCTCTCCTCTTCCAGGGTCCTCTGGGGAAGGGCAGGAGAATGCCCAGTCCCCAGAGCAAACCTCCCCCGCGGGAGAGGGTGAGAGAGGAGCAGATGCCAGGAGCCTCCTGCCTCCGACTGCCTTCCTAACTCTTCTCCCATCCTGTCCTGCCCTGCTGGTCTCCAGCCGACCCTCCTCCCTCAGTGTGGGGAGCGTGATCCTCTCAGGGTGCCCCCACTTCTCTCCTTCTTCCTTCTGCTGACGTTTACCTCCAATTAACTGCCCATTCCACCCTTCTATCAGGCCTGGAGACTTCCAGCTTCATCATATCCAAGGGAGAGAATCTGATTGCTTTTGGGGGGCAAAAGAAAACAACGTTTAGGTATCACTTCTACTTGGACCGCATGCCTTTTTATAGCCAAACTTCTGTGTTTCGTAAATGGATTTTGCGTTAATGCCTATTTATGTAATAACTAGACCTCTCAAATTATTGTGAGAAGGGTTGGGTTGGGAAGGGAGGTGGGAAGAGGGGTGAGGGGTAGTTTTTTTTTCTGTTTTAGGTCTTTTTTCGGGGGGGGGGTCACCTCTGAGACGGACTTTGTCACTTGTGGTTGTCTGGGGTTGAGGTGGACTCAGCCCTGAGGGGAAGGATCTCTTTGACATTTCAGTCACCAGGTTCCCTTGGGGACTGGAGAGGCATCTGATGTTAGTGCTGACGAAGAAATAGCAAATCAGGGCAGAGAGAGTGGGGGAGGTTGTCAGGGTGGCGGTATCCGGACTTTACCTTGCTTGTCTCCCAAACTGGGGTCCTTACGACCATCTTCCCAGGACTGCATCCCCCACACCTGTGCACCACCCTCAGCACCCCCCACCCGTCTCTGGGGGGTTCGCAAGCATGTGTCTTCATGCGGGTCCAAAAAGAGTACTGGGATTTCTCCTCTTCACACCTCCTCCTGCAGCTGTGGGTTTGCATCTCTTTTCCTTTCTCTTTCCCTCTTCCCTTGGGATTGACTCTGGTGTGGAATGCCTTGGCACATCCACCAGGACCTACTGTCTGCACTGTTTTCTTTGCATGACTTTATATGCAGTAAGTATGTTGAAAAAAAAGAAAAGAAGAAATAACACTCAGCAAAACCAATCTACATGTTTTGGACAACAAAAAAAAAAAAAATAGAGGTTGTATTCTCAGTGTCCGACTCGGAATTATGTTGCTGCCTCTTTGTGCTTTTGGCCTCTGTGTGGCCGTGTTTTGCCAGCATGAGATACCATCCCCTCTGGAGGATTTTAGGGGAGGAAGCACCACATCCCCAAAGATTTGGAGGAGCCTCTGATTCCCCCATCCCTCTGGGGAATCCTGGGTGTTGAGTGGAGCAGGACTGATGGGGATGTGACCCAGGACTTTCTGAGTTTTCCCAGATCCTGAGCTGTCTGCTGGGCCCATTCTCAAGTGCTCCTGCCCCAGGGACAAGTGAGGCAGGCTGGGTGGGAGCTACAGGCCAGGAGAGAGGCTGCCCAGTCCTCCTGGTCTCCAAACTGGTTGATCACTGACCTCTGTCCTTGGCAAAGGACAGGCACTTGGCCTGCCCCAGGTCCAGAGGGCTTCCCAGGAAGGCCCCGTGATCCCAGCACCCCAGCAGCAAAACCACCTGCCTCCCTTATGGGCTGTCAGCTCCCACAGCCATCCCTGAGCCAAAGGTGAGGGGTTGCCGCCATTACCAAGTCCAAGTCTGGGCCTTTCTTCAGCCTCAGTTTCCCCCTCTGCTAAAGGGGCTAAGTATTCCCACCCAGGCTAAGTTGCAGGGCTAATAATGGGGGATCAAACAGAATGATGAATGAAGCCCAGCACGCCCCTGAGAACTGACAGGCTGAGTCACGGGATTCCTGTTCCTTTCTGGGCTTGGCCTGCCCCCTCCCTCCCCCGCCTGCCCCTCATCCCCCTCTTCGGTGCCTGTCCGCTGCTAATCCGCAGGGGACTGCGGGGGAAAGAGCCGCGGTTTGGGGGTTATTAGGAGTCCATTCCCAGCTCTGACCAGACTTGCTGTGTGACCTTGGGGAAGTCCCTTGCCTGCTCTCCCCTCGGTTCCCCAGCAGAGGGAGCTGAGCTGGAGGACGCCAATGTCCTGTCTTTCACCTGCGGACACGCCTCCCGTCCACTGTGCCCCTCTCTGGGTGCCAGAGAAGTGGAAGCCGGTCCCGACGCCAGGTCGAGATGGCCCCACGGTGAAGGCCACACCTGTGGGTGTGCAGCCAGTCGGTGTGGACCACAGGGCACCGGCGTGATCCCGAGGCAGCAGACAGGGGAGACGGGCAGACAAAGCGGCCCAGAGCCCGACCCCATCAGACGGTCGAACATCCTGTCGATGCAAAAAATCCAGACCTAAGACAAGTCCTAGGGTCCAGCATGCAAACACATTAGCGGGAAAGCTTTCTCCCGGGTGAGCACCCCGCAAGTGCTGATCCTGGCCCCTGGCCTCCTGTCTCCCTTCAAGGGGAGACCCTTTAGGGGATGTATTTGCCAGACTCCCCATGCTGGTTTCTTTGTTACTATTTGTTTGGGGGTTTGTTTCAGTTCTTTCTTTTTTTTAAATATGTGGCTGTGAACTTGAATGACCACTGCTCAAATTTTCTGCTATTGTGGGGTTGGGGGACAGCAGGGGTGTCTGTTTTATTCTTGGTGTTTTCAGTGCAATAAATAGATACAAACTTCTGTGCACTCACTGTCTCTCTGTCTTGGTCAAGCAGGGCACTGGGAGAATTTTTTTTTTTTTGGGGGGGGGTACACCAAGTTCAATCATCTGTTTTTATACACATATCCCCGTATTCCCTCCCTTCCTTGACTCCCCCACCCTCGAGTCCCCCCCACCCTCCCCGCCCCAGTCCTCTAAGGCATCTTCCATCCGCACTGGGAGAATTTATCTGTTTCCTGTTCTAGCACTTCCCAGTTGCAAACTAAAGGCCCAGGTCTTCATTCTGATTGGACCAACCTGGTCACGTGCTTAAGTGTGAGCCAATCACTGTGGGATTATGCCTGGACCACTAGAGCTAGGGATGGGGTTGGCTTCCTCTCAGGCACGTGGGGTGCCCTTAACAAGAGCAATGGGTACAGCAAAGAGTAGACGGCCAATAGCAAAGTCTCCCTCAGGGGCCTGGGGCAAGGCTTGGGCCTTCATTTCCTTGTATGATGAGGAGGTTGTTCCGGAAGAAATCCCTCCCCACCCATTCTCTTTCCTCCGTCCAACATCATGGACAGACCCCTAGGCCTCAGAACTCCTGGAGAGGGGTTTGGAGAATGGGGGAGGGGAAGGGTCTCTTTACCCACAAACTATCTGTGAACCTCGTGTCTAGGGCAGAGGCCTTGGGGCTGGAGAGAGGGGTGGCGGAGTGGCTCCGCTGGGGAAAGGGAGGCCACTACAGCATTAGAGGCTAGTTTGGTTCCCTGAGCCCAAGCTGCTCAGGCTGAGCCAGGGTGGTGACGCAGAGGCTTTGGCCCCCTCAGGCCGTGACAGGGTGACCAACCATCCCGTTTTCTGACATGAAATTTTCAGTGTGAAACCCAACAGTCCCAGGCAAAACAGATGAGTTGCTTGCTGTAAGCCATGCCCCCACCTAAGAGGCCTGATTCCACAGGGCTGGTGCGGTGGGGGGATGCCTTCTGGAGCCTGTGGTTCTCTCCAGACCATGCTTCGGGTGTGCAGGCTCATTATTTCTGCACAAGCTTCTTTTTGGGTCTATCCTGGCTGCTGGCATGTGAGGTGGCCAGGGGCTGTGTCTATAGGGCATGTGCCCCTTGCACATGTGAGGACCTTGGCAGTAAGGCTGAAAAGGGCAAGAAGGCAGGTCGCAGAGGGACCTAGGGCTTTCATCTGCACTCTTGTCTTGGAGCCTGGCACAGCAGTGCCAGGACTGTTTGGACCTGAGCCTTCAGGCGCCCTGAATGTCCCGTCTGGGCAGCAGGAGGGACTCCAGAACGTGGGCTGCCATTGCAGGCACTTGCCAGCAGGTGGCAGCCCAGGAACAGGTTACAGGAGGTCCGCGGTTCTGTGAGCCCAGGAAGCCCTGGAAGCTCCCAGGAGATCCCAAGAAGTATCATTAATTCACAAAGTGCCAACCCACTTAAAGCACTATTATTATCTACAGGAGCACGATCCGTTACAGTTCACGAAGAAGTGCTTTCACATCTCTTGTCCCGGTTACGAGAGCCTTATTTTGAGATGAAGCAAATGAGGCTCAGAGGCAAAGAGGCTTCTTGCGAGACGCAGAGCCAGGACTTGCACACCCAGAGCTCTGTTCTCTCCAGGGCCCTGGTCTGTGTTTCCCAGCCTGTGGACGGCCCGCGAGCAGTGGCTGGGATTCTCAGGAACCCCCACTCTTGGACCACGATACCTTCCAGCTGCTGCCTTATCACTTAGCTGTCTATACCTGTAGTCTCCACCTCCTCACTGCCCATTTACTCCAGAACTCACTGCAGAGGGCTGGCTTTCCTCCCATTCCTTGTTCAGTGCCTAGCGAAGCCTCTGCACCCTTCAGGACACAGCTGCGGTACCTCCTCCCGGAAGCCCCTACCTCCTTCCCAGCATGCACTGCGTTAGGGCCTTCCATGAGCTCCGCCGCCTCCTCTACCCGCCTCACCAGAGCTTGCTGGTTTGAAGTCACCTGAGCAAGTGTCTGCAGAGCCATGCACTCCTTGAAGGCAGTCAGCACCTTGTCCACGCTCAGGATGCACACGCAGCAGGTATCACTATCCTTGCCCGGGGTTGACCCCTGACAAACCTGACAAGTGTGTGCTGCTGGATGTGAGCGTACCTGGCTTCCTTTATATGTGCTCTCACGACCCTCAGTTCACCCCTCTGCTGGGCACGACTGTTCTCTTCATTCCACGGGCAAGGACACTGTGGAATGAGGAAAGCGAAGGCACTTGCCCAAAATGGCCCATGGAGCGAGCGAGAGAGGGAGGCGAGACTGGGAATCGGAACCACTTTGAACACCTGCTAGGGCAGGTGGCAGCCAGGCTGGGCTCTGAGGAGGACCCGGAGATGAGCTAGTTTGTCTCCTGTCCCCAGGAATCCCTGATGCCAAGCCAGAAAGTGAGAACCAGCACTCAGGGCAGGCAGGGATGAGGGCTGGACCTGGTGCGAAGGTGGTGGGAGCCAGAAGAAGGAGCAGGAGGGGCGTGGCGCTGACTGGGGCTTCTGGAGAGGATTTGTGCGGAAACTCAGCAGGTTGAGACCTGGCGGGGAGAGTGCAGGCAAGAGCTGGGCTGAGAGCCAGAACAGTGGGTCAGGTAGGGAGGGGCTGGGGGAGAAAGGGGCCAGAGGTGTCAGAAGGCTGAGAGCGCCCCCGTCCACCGTGCTGGGGCCGTGCCTTTCCAGGCCACGGATGAGTCCCCAGCAATGGAAATAGTCTTCCCCAGACCAGGGCCACAGTAAATCTTTTAGGGTCTGTCCCCGCAGCAGGCGCCTGCGGTGTTTGCAGAGGGCAAGGGGGGGCAGGTGCAGTCATGTGGGAATGGCCCCCCTCCTTGCCCTTCCTCCTGGGATGAGCCCCCCCCTTCCTTCTCCACCTGGGCCCGCCAGGGTCTCAGAGGCCACTTCCCTTTGGGCGGCCATCCCTTCCAGGGCCCTGGGCCACAGCAGACGGTGGATGGAGTTATCTAGAAGTGGACTATCTCTTCCCCCCAAGAAAAAGAGGGAGATTACCATCATTCTCTCGCAATGTGACCTCAGGTGAGTTACTTTCCCTCTCTGGGCCTCCGTTTCCTCATCATTGCAACAACAGGAGTGAACCTGTGGTCCCCAAATATGAGAACTGGGCTGACTGCTCAGAATCACCCAGGAAGCTTGCTAAAAATACAGATATTTCAGGCTCCACCCTTAGGGATTAGGAAACATCAGGACCGGGCAGGGCTCCAGGCCGCTGTAGTTTCAGTAGGAAGCAGTTTGGGAATTCTGTGTTGAGCACCCTCCTTCCCTGGTTCCCACAGTCACCCTGGGAGCTGGAAGATCCAGTTATCGGCAGGCCCCACCCCAGCCTTTCCGCTTCCCCATCCTGCTCCCCTGACTCAGCTAGATCAATATTGACCGTCGGCCCTTCCCCTGCCTCTGACTCCCGTCACCCCAAGCCCCGACACTCTCTGAGACCCTGACCCTAGGTCAGCACAATCAAGGTCAAAGCAAGGCTTTTGGCCCAGAGGATTCTATTTCTGTCCCACTCTGCCACCCCCACCCCGCATCCCCCACCGCTGACTGGTTTTGTAGGGCATCCCAGCTCACTGGAGAAACCATCAGGGCTCCTACTCATGAGCTCCGTCCTGGAAAAGGGCACAAGCCCTGAATCTGGCTCTGAAGAGGCCCTGCTCCCTCTGTAGCTCTCCCTGGCATGGTCCCTGGCAAAAGGCTAAATTGGGCAGGCAGAGGCCCAGAGCTCCGCTCTGCCCGTGGCTCTCCAGGCACCTCTGTGGAGCACAACAAGGTTCCTGTCCAACCCATTCATCTTACAATGGGGACGCTGGTCTAGCCTCCAAGGCGCTTGCCACGGAGCTGGAAGGTGCAAGCCCTGGGCCTTTGTCTCTGGCTCCAAACACACCACCCCACCCTCCTTCCCCTTGGGTTGGCTGGAGGCGGGAGCTGGGCCTGTTTCTTTATTTGTACAAGGGACAGCAGGCGCATGAGACCCATGCCACCTGGAGAATTTCTACATGCCACGTCTTATGTTAAGCACTCGGATCATTTTTTAAAAAAATATGCACCAAGCAGCTATATTATCTCATTTAGTCCCCTGCCAGGGGAAAGTTATTCTCCCCATTTGACATCTGAGGACACCTGGGTTCAGAGAGGGGCAGTAGATTCAGCGGGTCACACAGCCAGTGAGGAATGGCGTTGAGGTTGGGCTCAGACCAACAGATGTCCAAGTCCTCCCTGGCTGCTACCCGCTCCAATATGCGAAGGGATACAGCTCACAAGATGCTGTGGACGTTAGTGGGAAAAGGCTTTTTACTCCCAAATGAAAAGTGAGCCTGGATGGGGGCGCTGGGAGGAGGCCTCCGTGTGGCCAGAGGGGACGGGCTGCTGCTCTGTCCAGGGGAGACGGTCAGGCAGCAGGAAGTCAGGCGGACAGGGAACAGGGGTGCTGACCAAGGCTCTGCGGGTGGGAGGCGGCCCTGGACGCCCTTCCAGGGCAAGACCAGCGTCAGTGAGGCCTCAGGCCCCAGAGGGAGTGGTCTGGAGCTCAAGGAGCCAAACTTTCCATGAGCCACTAGCAAAAAATGAGTCTGGAGAACAGTGTCCACCGCAGACCCGGAGGCTCTGCAACCCCAGGTCACGTGGAATTTGGAGGGGCTGGGACTGTCTTAACTCTTTGCTGGCTGTCCCCAGAGCCACCAAGAAACTGCTTTCAGACTGATGCTGCATCCATCGTGCAAAGCTGTGAACTGGCACTGTGGGTCCCCAAGGCCACACAGCCAGGAGGGGCAGAGGAAGGAATGACCCTAGGTCTGTGTGGCTGGGCAGCGCCCTGCTCCATGGTGCCCTAATGCTGCCCCACGCACTCTGGGGTCCAAGGAGCGTGATATAAGTGTCTTAACATGGAAATGAAATGGGTTGTCTCGGAAGACCGTGAGTTCTCTGTGCAGACTGGGCTGGGTTGTCAGGGCTCACCAGATGTAGGGCTGAGCCAGCCCTACTGAAGACCCCAGGAGTCCATACCTGGGGATGATGAAGAGTGTATGGAGGTGGGACCTAAAAGGATGGACAGGATTCCAATGGGTAGATGGAGAAGGCACTGGGTCAGGGAGCCTGGGCCTATACAGGGAAACATGCAGAGATGAACTTGGCTGGGGTGCTGGAGCAGGCAGGGCCTACTGAGGATCAAACACCAAGATAACCAGCTTGACCCCCCTCCCCCGCCCCGTGTTATCTGTTGACCCTAACTTGACCTTGGGAATATGGTTGCCCTAATGGTGAGGCCGCTCTCTCCTCTGCCCCACCCCCACCCCCATTTGCTCTCACAGATCATAGGCAGCAAGTTACTGCAGACGGTCCACGGCCCCATCTCAGTGCCTCCTGGACTCTGATGAGTCCCTGAACAGGATCCCAGGCCACTCCTGCACCAGACCCCAGCCAGGCACATATACGGCCTCCTGGAGGCCCCCACCCGCCTCCCAGGGTCAGGGGTCCAAGGACACAGAGATCAGCTAAGACAGGAAGCAGAGCACGGAGCGGGGTGGGGAACCCTGGGCCTGACTTCCGCTCTAGGCCATTCTCACCGTGGATCCTCAGGCAAACGCTGCCTCTCTGACTCCTAAGCTCCTAATTCTGCTGAGCCGTTGGCCTGCACCGAGAGGCGGACAGGAGGCCCTAATTGAGCCATGCTGTTTTGCATTTTCTGAATCAGTTTCCCACATTTAAAAATGGGAAATGTCTCATGAAAATCCAGGGTATCTGGCGACCTGGGCCCACACTTCTGAGGGGTAGCTCCCCCTAAGCGAGGCATCATGCCTTCTCTCCAGTTCACCACAGTCCCCACCAGGCCCTCTTGACTCTCCAACCCTCACTAAGGGTCAGTTGCCACTTTCCCACTTTCACTTACAGCTTTGCTCCCTCTGCCCGGCCCTGTAGGCACTTGGGCTTGGCACCTGCTGGGACATTCTAGGTTTCCAGGCTGGTATTCTACTCCAGACAGGGCTGATGTCTCCTGTCCAGTGTATACTACGCTGTCAGGGATTCCTCCAGCAGTGGGTCCCTGGCCCCCATCAGCTCCCACTGTGACCGGGGCCTGGCTGGCATCTGGTGTGAGGCAAGGTGATCTGAAGTCAACAAAGGGACCAGGATGGGAGCAGTGGGGAGATGGAGTGGGCAGAAGAAGGAGCAGAAGCCCAATGGGGCGGCAGGAAAGGCTGTCAGCACAGAAGAGATGGGAAAAGCAGGACAGACTGGAAGACTGGGCCAGGGAGGACAGTCCAGGAACCGCAGTGGTGGGGCGGTGAGCAGGGGAAGCAGAGGCAGGAGGAAGTAGGGAAAGGGAAGTGAGGCGGGAGGAGCTGAAGCTGGTGGGGTCCATAGATGCCTAAAACTCTGCAATTGCAGACTTGGAATCTGGGAAAAGCCCAGACTCCTAGGATCCTCCATTCCTGACTCCCAGGATGCAGGGCTACAGCCAAGAGGCTGGGTGAGGAGTACTCTGAAGCCCACGCTCAGTCCTAGAGCCCAGGCTCAGTCCTAGGGCAAGCCCAGAGAGCGCCTCCTCCAGGGCCAGGGAAGGCTCTGAGCAGGCTGAGAGGGCTGGGCTCCGGGGGCTCTATAAGCAAGGCTGGAGCCCGCTCCCGGGGTGTGGGAAGAAGCCTTACGAACTGTGAAGGCCATTCCTGCATCCTCAGCAAATTAGCAAACCCATCTCTCTTCCCCCACCTAGAGCCCCAAACAAAGGGTGGGGTGGGGGCAGGAGGGGGCCCTGGCCCTTTGTTAGGGGAAATTTATTAATATCCTAAATATGCAGCAGCCCTTCCTCTCCACCCCCAATCAAAGCCTTTGCAAACATCTGGGCCTCGCATTTGAAAGGCCCTGGGGCCCTTTTGTATCGGCAAGGTCTCACCAGGTGGGGGTGGAGAGAACCAGGAAATTCTTCCAGCCTGGGAAAGCTCTGGCTCCTCCCAGTCCTGCTCTTGGAGCTCCAGCTGCAACTGCAGGTAAAGCAGAGGAAGAGCTGGGGAGGGAAGGAGGGCAGCTGGCCAAGGAAAGGAGATGGCTGCCGGCCCTGGTTCGTCCCCGGCTCTGCCTGCCTCTGCTGGGTAACCTTGAGCAAGTCTCTTCCTCTCGGTGGGCCTCGGTTTGTCCATATGTATAATGGGAGGCCAGGTGGTCTTTAAGGGCCTTCCTCATTTTCACCATCATCCTTCCTAAGCCCCATCCACCCACCACTACCCTGGAGAAATGGCAAAGCTAGTGTCAGAAACCAGGAGGGCCAGGAAAGGAGGCAGCTGAGCCTCAGTCTCCTTATCTGTGCAATGGGAACCAGAAAGTCCTGTGTTGCCCGCCTCGTGGCTCTCAGCGGTAAGGAGCCAGGGCACAGAAGATGACTTCATTGGCGTTTATTAACAATAAACCAACAGAACACAGGTGGGTTGGGAGACACCAGGAGAGAGACAGGGCACAGAGGCTGGCACAGCTGCACCAGGCCACCCTGCCTCACTGGAGGACGCCCTGTGCAGGGGACCTGCTCAGGCATTTTCCCATCCCACCCTCATCTCCCAGGGAAGCAGGGGCCCCAGGCTGGGGATTGAAGATGCCAATGTCTCTGGCTGCAGGCCTAGGGTGTCGTCTGCTCTCTGCCTCTACCCTCAGGTCTGTGCCCAGGGACTCGCGTGCTGAAGCAGTGTGGGCAGCCTTGGAACCAGATGGCCATGGTGGTCCAGCCTTGTGGACCACCTGAGTCTCTTAGTTGCCTGGTCTTCCACAGCCAAGGCCAATTCCCCAGCAGTGCCTGGAGCTGGAGCAGACAGTAAGGGCCACCAGGACAAGGGAGAAGAGAAGAGAGGGGCCCCGGGTCCTGACTATGACCCTTCGTTCCCACCTCCACAGTGCAGGTCAGGCCCCAGCCCAGTCCTAACTGCCCAAGGCTCCCTGCACTGGAGGGCACGGGGTCCAGAAAGGGAAGCTGTGGGGTCCTCCTTCCCCCACCCCCACCCCTCCAAGCTCAGGTTCCAGCCCCTCTGGTCTGTCCTCTGCAGGCCTCCCACCTCTATCCTGTCCCCCCTATTCCACGCTGCACACCAAACCAGAAGGATATTCTACCTAAAGCACGATCATGCGAACCCCTTGCCCGCCCACATCCCTGGCTCCCCCTCCCCATCGACCCTCATTCCCACCTGAATCCTGTTGTAACCTGGTACCGCCTGCTTCTCCCACCACTCTCCCTGCTCACGTGCCCTTGGTCTCTCCCTAGGCTGCCTCCTGGCCCCGGGGAGGAGAAGGGGGCTATATTCTGACCTCCAGAGGCCCTCCCTACCCTGCCCTCCTCTTCCTCTGTCTCTCCAAACGCCCAGCCTCCAGGGCCCTCAGGTCCCACCTCCTTCAGGAAACCTGACCTGCACCCATGAACCCACAGGGATCTTTCTCCCACTTGACTGGCTAACCCTTGATGCCTGAGGCCTCATGGGCCTCGAGACACCCTGAGTGTCCCTGCCCAGCTCAAGATTCTGACTTCATTAAAGTGTATGGGGCAGGCTCCCCCAGGAGAGAGAGGGGCCTGGGCCCTGAACAGAAATGAGAAGGTGGTGCCTGCTGCCAGATGAGAAAGAAAGCTGGCTGCTCAGGAGGCCTGGGGTCCAGTCCCCTCTGCCATGTGACCTTGGGCAAGTCCTGGCCTCAGTCTGTCCATCTGTGAAGTAAGGGCTGAGCTGGCTCACTCTCAGCTTTGAATGTGTGTGTGTGTGTGTGTGTGTGTGTGTGTGTGTGTGTGTGTGTGCGCGCGCGTGCACACGCGTGTGTAGGGAGTAGACAGAGGTTTTAGGAGAGGCAGAGGCCACAAAGAGGAACTTGGTTTGCAGACCGGCATCACCATGGCAGCCTCCCACAGCCTCAGGCCTCTCAGAACACCAGAGGGTGCGTGGCAACCCTTGGGGGCCGGCAGGGCCTCCTGTCTGCCTGCTTCCCGTCTCACATCATGGATTCCTCCTCCTCTGCGATCTCTCGGTCCACCTCGATGGCCGTGTTCTCGAAGCTGGTGAGGCCCCCGTACTTGCGCATGTGCACCATCAGCGGCTTGGGGGACTGGCTCCCGGCCAGCGTGGCCACATACATGCCTGTCCGGTTCTCCTCCAGCGACGGACCCCAGTCCATGGCCGGCCGGCTGGCCTGCTGGAGCCGCTGCAGCCACAGGGGTGAGAACCAGGGCTCGTGGAGTGCTTCCTGGGGCACCAGCAAAACCCTCACTGTCTCACCTGGATTAGTCTTTGCAACAACCCGGGGAAAGGGAGGGGGCACTGTCACTTCCCCAAGGGAGTGGGTCACATGCCTGGAGAGAATCGTGCCCTGCTGCTCACACGTTGGGTGGTCCTGGGGCACGGAATTTAAGCTCTGCTTCCAGCATCTCTAACTTGGGAATCATGATGCCTTCAGAGGGTGGTTAGTAAGGCACTGAGACAAGCACTCAGTAGGGTGCTGGGAACAGAGTGAGGCCCAGAAAGTGGTGGCTCTTGTTATGGTTGTGTGGCAGGCAGTCCAGGAGTCCACTCTGGGTCCCTTCCCCTAAATGCTGAGTCCTGAAGAGCTGGGAGCTTTGGGGAGAGAGCCGTGCGCTGGGAGGATGGAGGTGGAGTGGCGTCTCTGACACCCTGCCTCAGTCTGACTCGGACGTCTGACCTTTCCCTCTCTGAGCCCCAGGATCCATGGAAGGAGGGAGCTCACTAAGAAGATGACTAAACTTGGACATTCTAGGGTTCTGTCTTCCTCAAACCACATTCCCAAAGCCCTCTGCCTGCCGTGCCAGGGAGGAGAGCCCCAGACGCTTCAGTGAAAGGAGACAACCAACATTAAGTGGAGCTTACTGGGTGTAGATTCCAAGGGAGATAATGCATACGGTGCCCTTAACCCGGGCCTAGCCCAGCTCCGTACTCAAAGCACGCGGATGCCCACTAAAAAGTATGGAGAGCATGTTACCCCACTGCTCAGGAACCTGCCAGAGGCTTGTCATCTCATTTGGAATGAAATCCAAAGTGCTCACATGGCCTCCATGTCCTGGTGCCTGTCTATCTTCGTGATCTTGGCTCCTGCCACTCTCTCTCCACCCACTCTGATCCAGTCTCGCTGACCTCCTTGCTGGCCTCAAACATGCCAGCACCTGATGCCTCAGGGCCTTTGCACTGACTGTCCTTCTGCCTGGAATGCTCTCCCCTTAGACACCTAAACCAATTGTCTTGGCGATTTCGTCAGATCTCTGTCACCTCCTCAGAGAGGTCGCCCTGGCCAGAACACCGTACTTCATCACTCTCTATTCCTGTACTCTGGTTTTGTTGCATTTTGTTTTATTTTCAAATATTGCACTTACCACTGCCTTCATGTGTTTGTTTATTGTCTGTCTCCCACATTAAAATAAAAGCTCCCTGAGTTGAAAGACTTAGATTTGTTTCCAGCTGCACACTAGTGCCTAGACCAAGGTTTCTCAACCTGAGAGCACTACTGACATTGTGACCTGGGAGGTGTTCTGCACACTGAATCCTGCGTAGCAGGATCCCTGACCCCTAGATGCCAGTAGCATTCCTCCGCCAACCCCACCCTCTCAGGACAATCAAAAATGTATCCAGACATTGCCAAGGGTCCCCTAAGGGCAAACTCACCCCTGATTTTGAGGTGAGAACCCCATGGATTAGAACTGAGCACTCACTGGGTCCCAGCTCTGTGCTGAGTATGGGCTTATTTAATCCTTACAGTGTCCCTATGAGAGGGGTATTGTTATTACCTCCACCCCTCACAGATACTATCTGAAAGTACGGTTCAGAGACGTTAGTTAAGTTGGCCAAGGTCACACAACTGGGAAGTGGTGGTGCTGGCATTTGAACCCAGGCAGTCTTGACCTTATCCTGAACTTCAAAAACACCCTGCTTAAAAAAAAAAAAAGAAAGAAAGAAAAGAAAAACCCCCTGCTTTTCTGCCCCACACAGTACTGACTTTGTTGATGAGCTTTTTTCCTTCTCATAGCAACACTATGGGCAGGTATCACTGCACTCATTTCTTTCTTTCTTTTTTTTTTTTTTTTATGGGAAAGCACAAACACAGCCCTCCACGACTACAAATTATGCAGTCAAGTTTCCCACATTTGGGGAAACTGCAGGGATCAGCACATCCGGAGTGCAATGGACGAGCCTGGGAGGACTGCAAAACCACCCACCTTCATGATCATGGTATCTCCCCTGACAGGTAAGGATCACTGTCCTCATTTTAAGGACTGGGAAAGCAAGGTTCAGAGGTGCATTCACTTGCTTAGGGTCACAAAGCTGGCAAGTGGCAGACCCAGGATTCCCATCCTAGTGTGTCAGTGCTGGGAACCCTGGTCTCTGCAGGTGGCACTCCTGAGCTGGGCAATGACTTCTCTGTAGGGCTCACCAATCCCCCAACAACCTGTCCCCTCCACCTGGCTGTGGGTGGCGGTGACAGCAGGACAGGAAGGAGGCAAAGCAAGGCTGGGGAACCGTGAGCTCCCTGGGAGCTGGAGCCCTCTTCCTTTCCTTTGCAGACACCCTGGCTCTCAACAAGGAGACAAGTTTCTTTTACCAGCACAGGTGGGGCTCCTGAGGTTCAGAGAAGGGAAGGGGTCTGCCTCAAGCCACACAGCAGCTGAAGGCAGAATAGTGGCTGAACTCCAGGACTCCCCTGTGGTCTGCACAGTGTGACCACAACCCACTTCTGCCAGTGAAGGGCTCTGAGCCTCTCTCCAGAAGCTGGAAGGTGGGGCGAGGGTCGGACAAGGAAGGTGTATGAGGAGGGGGGCAGTACTGTGCTGGCTAGCAGGCTAGGGAGAGGTGCGGGGCACAGGAGGCCTGATTTGTAGCCAATTTCACTGTTGTAATTATCCCCACCCTTGTCAATTTCAAGCTATGGCTGTTTTAACAACTGGCTCACAGTATTCCTGAATATCTAGCAATTAGCTCTCATGAAGCAGTAGCAGCAGTAGTGGCTCCAGCACACCTCTGATGGGGGGTGTGTGTGTGTGTGTGTGTGTATGTGTGTGTGTGTGAGTGTCAGTCCCAAGGCTATCTCTGGGCCCTCACAGGCTCACTCAGCTCTGCTCACTATGACAACCTCTTGCCACCGGAGACCTCCACACCCATGGCCTCAGAAGCGGAGGGCTCAGTGTGCGGAGGGCACTTGAGGCTCAGAGAGGGGTGGGGCCTCCAGCGGCTCCACAGCATCCCAGCATGTCCACTGGCCCACAGAGGGTCCCTACTGCCCTCTTCCGAGCCTGCAGCATCCCATACCCAACAGCTTGCACTCTGTATGCTTTCTGGGCCTCTCCACAAAGCCCTGGCCACAGGCAGGGCTCCTGGTCACAGGAAGAGGGTGACAGCCCACCCCTGGGATCCCTCAATGTTGCCTCCGACCCTGAGTTCCATAGGGAAGCTAGCAACCCGAGTTCAGGTCCTGATCCCTGCCTGACTCACCATGGGACCTTGGATAAGGCCCTTATCTGTTCAGGTTCCCCCAAGACACGTAGGCATTGGCCAGCATCAGTGGCCTTTGATTGTGCCCCTCCCCAACCAGAGGCCCTGGGTGGTATGAGGGGCCATAGGACAGGACTCCGGCCCCTAGAGCCGGCTGCAGCCCAAGCAGATCTGAGCTGATTCACAGAAAAAATGTTCTTCCCGGTTGAAAGAATCCTGCATGCCCTGGAAAAGCTGCTGGAGCAGAGGTTTTCTTTTCTAGAGGTCGGGCCCAGGGCAAGGTCACAGGTCGGGGGGACAGGCAGGGGTGGGGCAGACTCACCTCCCAGAGCGAGCCCTCCTCTCGGAGCACAGCCACCAGCATGCCGGCGGGGATCATGAGGCAGGACAGCAGGCCCATCAGGATGCCCAGCAGCTCCGCCCAGGCTGGGAAGCGGTAGCTGCCATACTCTGAGGGCTGGTACTTGACGACGCTATACACCAGCAGGGCCTGCAGGTGAGGGCTCCCAGCATCACACAGTGGGCCTGCGGCAGGCCCCAGGGCTTGGGACAGCCCAGGTCTGAGCTGCCTCAAAGCCTGAGAGAGCTCAGCCCAGGGCCACCCCAAGGCCCGGGAGAGCCCCGCCCAGACCCACCCAGGCTCTGAGATACCTCGGTCCTAAGCTGTACCAGAACCTGAGATGGTCCATCTTGGGAACCCTTGCACGTCCTGAGACAGCCCTGCCCCAGTCTGACCCAATGCCAAGGCCTGAGACAGCCCAGCTCCGAAGCACCCTAATTCCTGAGATGGCCGATCCCTGAGCTGCACCAACCCCAAGACCAAGAAGCATAGCCTCAAGACCCCAGCCCTAAGGCCGTGAGGCCTGAGAAAGTCCCACCCATTTTGCCAACCAAATGCAGGGCCAGACCCAGCACAGCTACAAAAGCTGGGGGCGTCAAGGGGGAGGGGAGTAGACCAGGATCCTGGTGCCCACCCCACAGCCCCGACAGAGGTCCACTGTGGGCCAGGGCAGTCCTACCAGACTGAAGGCCGAGAGGGGCCCTGCTCTCAGCCCCGAGCCCCCAGCCAGCAGCCTTCCCTCCCACCCCTGGTTACCAGGAGGGTGGCCGGGGACAGGAACAGCCAGCAGGCCCTGAAGTAGAGGCCCGGCTTGAAGCCCAGCATCATGTGGATGTCCCGGCAGAACCTCTGGATGCCTGCACGGGGAGGGAGGAGCATGGCCCCACCTACAGCCCCACACGCACCAGCAACCCCTCCTCCACCCTAGCCGCCCCCACCAGAAACCTTGGCCCTCAGGACCAGGGAGCCAGTGCAGGGGGGCTCCAGGGTAGACTCCCATGCTCCCACCGTGGGGAGCCTGACTCCACCTCCCACAGCCCCTCTCACCATACACCCGGGTGACGGCGAGGCACGTGGTGATCACCACCACCATGAGCCCGAAGCTGGCGCTGTAGTCGTCCAGAAGGACCAGCCAGTACATGCCTCCCTGGAACACAAGTTGCAGCTCTGGGGTCCCTTCATCCCAGCCTCACTCCCTGATGCCAGTCCCCCCTCTCCCCCCCCCCCCCCCCAAGGCAGGACGTGAGCAAGAAGCAGCCAGGCCGGCGGGAAGGGCAAGATGATGACAGGGTAACTGCTGTCTTCCTGCTGAGCCCTTTACACACATCAACTGATTTGGGTCTCACAACAAGCCTCGGTGTAGACCCCACTTTATCACTGGGAAAACAGGCTCAGAGAGGTGACGCTCCTTGTCCTGAGGTCACTCAGCAGATGCAGGATCGAGGCTTGAGCCCAGATCTTTCAGACTCCAAAGTCAGGACTCTGCGTCATAGGCCAAGCTGCCCCTTGAGAGAGAGGGCCTGGGGTGGACTAGGTTCCTCCCAAAGAGAAGGAAGCTGGTAGCTCGGGCAGTGCTTGGCCTGGCGGCAGACCGTGCTGCAGGTGACTGCCCCAGCCTTGCCCACCAGCTGCCCACCCACCCCGCAGCACCACTCACATCTGTGGTGAGGACCAGCCCCATCAGGTACATGGCCACGCAGATGAGCCCCGAGAACACAGCCTTCTTGGGCCGCAGGTAGTACGGGAACTCATCTGTAACAGCCGTCACAATGGTCTCCAGGAAGGCGAACTGAAGGGAGGAGTGGGGATCAGAGTTCTGCCCACACCACACACATAAACACACACACAGATATACATCCACAGATACAGATATACACATATATCACCCCCCCACACACATACATCCATATACATAGATATACCCAGACACATCACACACATACACACACATCACACACCCATCACACACACAGACACATGACATGGAGACATGCGCACACACACAGTCATACCTCTCACACATGGACAGACACAAACACAGATACACATACAGACACCCACATCGCACACAGATACACACAAGCAGAGACACAGATACACGTACATCACAGATGCACACCACAGACGCACAGCAGCTCACCTGGCTGTCCAAGCCGAGAGTCAGCAGCATGAAGAAGAAGAGGAAGGACCAGAAGGGCGATAAGGGCAGCATGGTCATGGCCTGCGGGTAGACGACAAAGGCCAGGCCAGGGCCTGGGCCACGGGCACACCAGGTCAGCAGCCTGGCCAACGCGGGGGGCCCCACGTACGTACTCAAACGCGCACGGCGCTTACATGCACTTGGGCGCACTAGTTCAGCCGAACCCAGAGAAGCACACTCACTGCACACTTCTAACACTTTCTTGACTTTCAGGACACAGGCCAGCATGCCGTCGGTGCTCCATAAACACAGGTGATGAGATAAATGAATGAATAACGATACGTGGGTAAACACAAGACCAAGTACGAAACCTCATGTACACAATCTTCTGCACAAACGATTCCACGCACACACGTGCTCAGACCCTCCCATTGGCACAAGACACGGATACACATCATCCAGACCCTCAATTCATTTGCACAGGCATCTCCACGGAGGATGTGACTCATCTGGACAAGCAAGGCAGGCTCCTAAGATGTGCCAAAGTATAAGACAATCTTCTACAGACAGTCACTTATCTCCAGACACAGGTTGACACACGCATTTGTACACTCAACCCTTTGCAGTAGGACACCCAGAGAGCAGCTAAGACGTTCATTTGTATACATGTGCACACACGTGCGCACACACACACACACACGGCACATCCATCCACAAGCTTTCCGGTCCACACGTATGTTAACTTGCCCAGCCCAGCTGTGCCCAACACGTCCTCCACCCACCGGGGCCGGGCAGCCTGCCCACCTGCTTTGGCTACTTGGTCCACAGGCACACCCAGCTCCTGAGACATGTAGCCCAGCACGGAGAAGATGGCAAAGCCAGCCAGGATGCTGGTGATGGCATTGCCCAGGGTGACGATGAAGGTGTCTCTGCCAGAAGAAGTCCAGGCACAGGCTGGGGTGAGCGGGCCACGCCCTCACCCACGAGGTCCTCCTCAGCCAGCCACGCTCCTCCCCATTCCGGCCCCTGGGCTCTGGGAGGCCCCACTGACCTATAGATGTTCTGGTGAAATGTGTTGTAGGAGGCAAAGGTGAGGAGCCCCCCGAAGCCCACGCCCAGGGAGTAGAAGATCTGAAGAGCAGCTTCGATCCACACCTGTGGCAGGGAAGGATGCAGATGGAGGGCAGAGAGGAGCGACTGGCACACTGTGGTGTCCAGAGGAGGAAGGGGGCAGGGCAAGAGCCAGTCGACAGGTGCAGGGATGCTGCGGTGAAGAGTCTGGCTCACGAGTGACACCAGCCGGAAGCAAACCCTGCTCCAACACTTACACTCAGGGACTTGGGCGAGCCCCTTCCCCTCCCTGGGCCTCAGGTGCCCCATCCAGGATCTAGAAGACACCCTCCTTAGTCCAGGTCTGAAGGAAGCAGTGCCTTGTGTAAATTTTCAGTAGATGCATACTGACAACAAGCCCCTGTAATCCCTTTCCGTCCTCTCTGGAGTTGGAGGGACCTGAATTTGAATCCTATCTCCACCACTCTCTAGCTGTGTAGCCTGGCCAGGCCACATCACCTCTCTGGGCCGCTGGACCCTTGTCCCTAGGGAGGGGATAGGAACAGTACCTCCCTTATAGGGTGGTGGTAAGGATCACGTGACCACATGTACGCGAAGTGCTAGGGGAGGGTCAGGCACAGTCATTCATCAACAAGTAAGAAACGTTAGCTGCCAGTGCCATTGTTGTTCCCGCTAATTTTTTTTAAATTTATTTATTATTTTTTTTGGGGGGGTACACCAAGTTCAATCGCCTGTTTTTATACACATATCCCCGTATTCCCAGTTCCCGCTGTTATTGCTAATGCCCTCCTTGGGTCTGGAGTCAGGCAGATCTGGGTGGAAATCCCAACTCTGCCCCTCCCTAGTCGTGTGACCTTAAACTTATCACTAACTCTTTTGGGCCTCAGTTTCTTCATCTGTAAAATGGGAGAATAATGCCTACCACATAGGATTGTGAATAATGATAAAGGAAAAAGACACACCGTGCCAAGAACAGTGCCTGGTACAGGGGGCTCACCACATGGAAGATTCCTCCCCCCACCCCCTCTTTACCCAGGGAGCCCTCTTGCCAGTCCCCAGCCCAACCCCACCCTCTGCACACAGGCCTTGAGGGCCTCACCTTGGAAGACAACAGGTGGTGGAACTGAGGGGTGAGATAGAACTGGATGCCCTTCCAGGCTCCTGGGAGGGTGACCCCGCGGACCAGCAGCATGAGCAGGATGAGGTAGGGGAATGTGGCCGTGAAATACACCACCTGAGAGACAGTAAGGGGGGGTGACCCTCTCTCTCCTGTGCTCCTGTCAGAAATCCCCATTTACTAACTCGCCTCCCCAGCCTTCGGGAACAGCCACCACCTGTGATGCTCTCTTTCCTTCTCTCACTCCCCCCCCACATCACTGCTTCCCAAGGCCATTCCCACCCATCCACTGTCTCCAGCTCCACTGCATCCTAGTCCAGGTGCCCTGCAAACCCAGCCTGCATGGTCACCAGACATGGGACATGCCCAAACTCCCCTCTGCCCCATCTCCGCCTGTTCTCAAACCTCCAGCCTTGTCCTCAGCAAACACCATCAAGCCTCAAGCCCCTCAGTGCCTTGACTCGCACCACAATGACCTCTCCTGGCTTTCTAATGGTCTCTACGCTGTCTTTCTAGTCTTTCTTTTAATGGTTCTCTTCCTCGTGGACAACATCTCTCAGCACTTTGCAGAGGGACAAGTTCTAATTTATAAATGATTGAGTAAACCACTCAGAAGGTTTCCAAGTCCTTCTGAGACAGCTTTATGGCCCTTCCTGCCCTTCATAACTTAAAGTGGGCACCTGTGGCTTTGTCTTCCCAGCATCTAGCTGGCCTTCTTCAGATAACACTCGCCTAACTTTCCCACCTGGGGCTGAGGCGGCCCCAGGCCCAGCCAAGCAGAGCACTCCACCCTCCTGCCCACAGTGATTGGTTCAGGGATGGTTACAGGACCCATCTATGCAGTAAGACTCAATTCTAGGATTTTTGAAACATGGGACAAGGGAGAACACTTCACTAACTAGGTAAGATGTAAGCCTATAGCTGCTAGGGGCAACCTCATGAAGAATGAAGCCTGAGAAGGAAGCCAATCTGGAGGAAGGCATTGCTGAGAGACCAAGAGAACGACATTCCTGACAACTCCAACTGCATACCTAGATCCAGCCATTCCTCAAGCAGACCCTGTAGACCTTCCAATTGAGTGTGACAACTGGGGTCTAGTGCTTGCATTTTGAAGAGGCTTGACTCATACCCACCCTCCAAGCATTCAACAAACACTTGCTGGGCTTCTTCAAAGTGCCAAGCACTAGGTTAGGATACACGCTTGAGTAACAGATAGGTCCTACTCTTGGCATGTTTCTAGTCTAGTGAACCAGCCTAGCCACCATCCAGCCTCACCTCCATATCTTTCTTCAGGCCAGCCTCCCTCCCCCAGTCTCAATGTACTCTCCCTTCCGCTCTTCCCAATTGAAGCCCATTCATCCTCTTGGGCTCAGTCCGCACCCTGCCTCCTCTAGGAAGCCCTCACCCTTCCCAGCTTCTCAAGCCCCCAGCGCCTCCCAGCTTCACCTTGCCTGAGGACTTCACACCCTTGAGGATACAGAGGAACACGATGACCCAGGCGAGCAGCAGGCAAAGGCAGAGGTTCCAGCGGATCTGCCCGGGACTTCCGATGCCTCGGCTGCCTTGGATGTGGAGGACGTAGCGGCTGTGGGAGACAAGGTCTGAGTGTCCTCCGGTCACCCTGCCATGCTCCACAGACAGGGAGTAAAGCTGTGGCCAGCCTGCGGGACTGTCCCGGTTATTTTCTATTTGATTGCTCTCCATCCTCCTCTGACCAGCTTAGCACCCAGGGGGTGGGCCTCTACAGACCCTAACCCCCAGGTGGCCACCTTCCTCACTTTCCATTGGAGTCTGGCTAACGGGAGGCAACAGCAGGAGCCTGGAGGATGGGTTGGGGTATTTGCACACACGTGTATACATGCACACACGTGTATACATGCACACACATACACGCAGGCACCCCATCAGAGGGTCTGGCTGTGGCTGCCTTCTTCTACAGCACAGTTTTCACTGGGCAGCCCTTCCTGTGGGGCTTCAAACCTCCCTGGTTCTGCTAACGCTGTTCTCCTTGCCTCAGGGGTGTCCCTCTTGCTAGTCCCTGGTGCCTCACCTTTCCATGTGGATCCCCTCATCTCTGTGAAGTCCCTCCATTCACTCAACTCCCTTCAGCCCCGTGAGAGTGCCATCTGCTTGCTGCATGCTCCCCAGCTGAGGCAGTGGGCCATGGTGTTGCCATGGAGACCCCTGGCAGCTGCTAGTGACCGTGTCATGTCCTTTGGCTTTTAGTTGCAGACCCATGCCCTTCCCCACTGGTCAGACATACTCCTCAGCAGGTGCAGACACTTTGGAGGCACTTTAAATGGACAAACGGATGAACTGTGTAATAAATGCGGGTTGGAGACTAAAACATTTAAAGACGTGGGGCTCATGTGGGGGAAAATTCCTAAGAGTAGCCTTTTGCAGGTAAAGAGGTGGGGGTATCTGGTCTGTGTCCTCTGGTCAGCTGATGGTCCCTACCTAGAAATAAGGCTACTCTGGAATGTTCCAGAATGGGATCAGGAATCTGGAGGCTTTGGTTCCAGTACTGCCTCTGCCAGTAAGTACTGAGCAAGCCTCTGTTTTCGCAGGTATAAAGTGGGACTTTGGGACAGGTCAATGGGCAGCAGTGCCCCTCTGACACCCACCGTTCCTGGGGGCTTGTAGTGTGCCTGGCACTGTGTGAAGGGTTTTGCCTGCATCACCTTGTAATCCTCATAGTAACCCCTTAGCCCCTTACTCTCCTGTAGGCTTCTCTCTGCTGCTAGACTAACCTGAGATGGTCCTTACTATGTATGACTGTGGCCTCTGCTAAGTGCTTTACCTACTAGTACAGTCGGTGCGCAATAAATACAGATTGAAAGAATGAATGAATGAGTGACTGACTGATACCATCCTATGAAGCAGGGACGCACAGCCCCCTTGTACAGCGGAGGAAGCTGAGGCTCCGCACTGTCACCATCAGCATCGCTGTCATCAGCTAGCGTTTACTGAGCACGCACCATCCACCAGGCTGGGTGGCACGATTTATAAGCCTTCTTTCCTCTAATCCTCACAGGACCCTTCAAATACTGTTATCATATCGACTTCAAAGATAAAGCATCAGAAGCCAGATAAATTGTTCAAGGTCACACAGCTGGCCCGGTGAAGAGCTGGGATTAGAACCCCGCGTCCGCCTAATACTAGCACCTGAACTTGGCCTTTGAGGTGCATGCTGAGCCCCTTGGGGACACTGGCACATTCCTGCCCTCGGTCCCTCCCTGACGGCTGCTGGGCCGGCGGGGGCCTGACCTCCAGTACTCCTCGCTGGGGCTAACGGTGCTGGTGAGGTTGAGGGGCAGGGCCCCGTTGCCGTCCTTGGAGCCTCTGTGCTCGAGGCAGAGGTCCGTGTTCCACCAGTTGCCACAGTGCTCCCAGGGCAGGTTGCTGGTGAGGGAGGCGAAGAGGTAGAAGAGGACGTAGGCGATGATCATGTTGTAGTAGATGGCCACCAGGCCCACGATGAGCAGCATGGCCGCGCCGGCACCTGGGCGGGGGAGGGGGCGGCCTTCAGGCCATGGAAGCCATCCCCTTTCTGGGTTTCACCTCCCTCTCTGCCTAGAGGTTGGGGGTCGGGGGGCAACCTCCCTGCCTCCCTCAGGCTCAGAACACCCCGCTGAAGCCTCACCTTTGAAGAGGGGGCTGATTTTCCAGACGGCCAGGGGTCCCAGGCTGGAGAACTGGCCCAGAGAGAGCTCGAGGAAGAAGAGAGGGATGCCGCAGATGGCCAGCATGAGGAAGTAGGGCACAAGGAAGGCGCCTGCAGGCAGGAGGAGGGAGGGTGGGGCGGGCCTCAGCTCCCCCTAAAGCCCAGCTCCAGCCCCGCCCCTCCCCTGACCGGCAGACACCCCCATTTCGCACGTGGATTAGGGCTGGGCACCGCAGGACTGTCTTCTTTTATGCCAGGAGACCACTGAGGGCCAAGGGGGCAAGTTGGGGATTTACTCACCTCTGTAGCCCCAGTGCCCAGACCAGGGCTGGGCTCAGAGCAGACATTGAGTGAATGCATGAACAAATGAGTGAAAGAATGAGCACATTCCCTGCCAGAGAAAGTACAAACCCCTCGGTACAGAAATCAACGCCCTTCAGAATCGGCCTCCGGTCTACCTGCCCCCCACCCCCCGCCCCCGACACCGCCTCAGATGCTTGTGGCTGCCACCTGTGGTCTCGTGTGCTGAGCATCCCTTCCCCTTTTCTTCTCCTATCAGTAGCCAGATCCTTTAGAGGACCGCCTACCACCATATGGCTCGGGAAGGGCTGCCAGTCACACCAGCCAACCCCTGCCCACCCCTTCCTGGGCACATATCACAAGGCAGGCCAATTAGAGACCTTCCCTGCAACTCAATATAGATCCATTCAGAGAGGACAGTTCTGGGGAGGAAGTCATTCCAGAGTTGTCTGTGGCCACCCCCGACCCACCTGTAAGGAGGAAGCCTGGTCCAGGGAAAAATGAGGTCAGCACACAGAGAGAAGAAGCATCAGGAACCAGGGAGAGGGAGAGCAGAGACAACTGTGGACATCCCTGATTTCCCGGTGCTTCGGAGGCCAGCACCTGTCCTACACTTCCCTGTCATCCCAACTCATCTTGTCCTTGCTTCATTTACTTTTACTTGGATTTCTGTTGCTCTGCCAATATGTGCTTCTTCAAGGAGTTTGGTAGAGATGGGAGGAGACATGGAGTGCTGGTGGAGCACACTGGCTCTGGGGACAATAGTCCTGGGGTGGAATGTTGGGTTGCCCCTGTGTGACTTTGGGCAAGGGACCTGCCTTCTCCAGGGGCCGCTGCCTCATCAAGATGGTGGTGCCCAGCCAGGGGGTTGTCCTCAGGGTTAAATGAGAGAGACCTGGAGAGCACCCATCTTGGGGCTGGGCAGATGGTGAGTGCTCAACCCCAGCTATTGTTCATGAGACTCAGAACAGCCACTTGATGGAGAAGCGGGGACGGAGAATTTGTTTAAGATGGAAGAGATGTTGTGTTTGCAGTGTGAATGGAAAGAACCAAGAGAGGAGGCTAGATTGAAGATTCAAGAGCAGGAATGATTGATTGATGGAGCAAGGTTCTGGAGGAGGTGAGGTGGGAGAGGAGGAGATGGGGAGAATATTGAGAGTGCGGTGATCGCTGACAGGCAGATATAGCCCTTTATCACGAAGCAGAGGCAGCTGCCTCTGCCTACTACTCAAGGCCCAGGAAGTGCCAAGGCTTAGGGAGAGAACCGAGTGAGTCTTCATGCTGGGCATGAGAGAGGAAGGAGGGGTCTGGGACAGGAAGAGGGACAAGGCAGGGTGAGCTCCCTCCTTTGAGGCCCAGGTCACCACTTTCAACTAATTCGGTCTAAGGTCACTTAAAATCTCACTCCACCCCGAGGCTTGGCCCACTGGCCTAGACGTCCCTCCTGCAGGCGCCAGGCCCATACCTCCTCCGTTGGTGTAGGCTCGATAGGGGAAACGCCAGACGTTCCCCAGGCCCACACAGTAGCCGATGCAGGACAGTAGGAAGTCCAGCTTGCCTGTCCAATTCCCCCGGTCTGCAGCAAAGTCCACGTCCAGCTCTACGTCGCCCTGGTCACTGGGGGTCATCAGCAGGTCCGGAGTGACGGGCTGCCAGTAAGAGAGACCAAAGGGGTGAGGGAGAAAGGTGAGGGAGGAGGGTGAGGCCGGGTTGAACCGGGACCCCCAAAACAAGAATCTGGACTCAAACAGGGATAAGTGCAAAGAACTCTATTGGTTCAGATAATCAACAACTTTTACCTGGGCTGACAGGTTACCAGGCAGGAGCTCCTTGGGGTTTCAGGTGACTACCAACTTTTGAGACTAGCAGGGTGGCTCAAGCACTAAGAAAGCCACCTTGATCTTAGTTTGGCTAACACAGAGGTCAAATCAAGGGATCGTCCTATTTTGATGACAGCGATGGTGATCTTAGTAACAGTTGCCATGCGTGAGCACTTATCATGCACTCACTGCACTAAACATTTTACTCACATGACCTATTTCATTCCTCAAACAACTCTGAGCTAAGTATTCATCTAAGGGAAACTGAGGCTCAGAGAGGTATCATGACACACCCACGGTTTTTACAAGGCTGGCGAGTGGGAGAACTAGGTCTCTGGCCCAGAGCTTCCTGATGCTGAAGCCCAGGTCTTCAACCACCCAATGCTGGAGTTCTGCTACTCCATTCTGGGCACCATATTTTAAGAAAGATGCTGGCAGTTTGGAGCATGTGCACAGGGCAGATGGCTGGACTGGAGCATGTTTAAGAGAAGCAGTTACAGGAGGACAAGAGGAAGAAGTACAAGCCCTTAGTATAGAAAGGATGGGGCGTGGAGGGAATGTGGGCTCCTCTGGGCTCAGATTTATACTGTGTGGCTCAAAGAGGCCTACCGAGGACTTTGAATTTTAGCTCACAAGCAGGAAGAAGCTACTGAAGCCCCGGTCTGTCTCAGACAGTTATAATCTTCCTGTCTCTGGAGGAAAGATGCATGCACAGAGGGGAACGGGAACCAGCTGCCCATAAGGCCCCCTCCCATGACTTGAGAAGGGCAGGGAAGTCCACTGAGCATCCTCTCTTTAGGCTGGGGCTGGGAGATGGAGGCCCTCCTCCAGGTGCTTGGAACCCCGGCCTGAGAGATGTCAGTTAGCATGTCAGTGAGCTGTCCGGACTTAGGCCCAGGAAGGAAGCCCAAAGTTAGCAGGATGACTATCTAAAATTCAGATAGCAGCTCCCAGAAGGGACTTCAGGAGTGGGGCAGGAGAAATGGGCAGCTACACCTTTCCTGCTTGCCTCTGAAAGCCATGCCCCATGGCAGAGGAGGACAGAGCTGCAAAGAAGGCCCATTATCAAACAATGTTCATCGTTTTCAGAGAGAAGAAAGGATACTCCTGCTTCCTTCTGAAGAACAGCTGTGGCTAAACAGTGAGTCCACTGGACTGGGTGCCAGGAGACCACGATTCTCATCCCAGGTCTGTGCCAATTCACTGTGCAACTTTAGGAAAGACTCTTCTGAGCCTTGGTTTCCCCATATGGACACTGAGGGGATTGGATAGATCACTATTTCCAAAAAAAAAATCACTTGAAATGTTCATAGATGTTTGGTGGAACAAAGGATTCTTGAATCAAAAAAGTTTGGGGAAAACTGGGTTACATAAGGTAAAATGGGTTTCTTCATTGCAGGACTTGTCGGATCCTTTAATGGACCAATATGCACTGTGACTCTCCAAATAGGGACTAGAACAGACAGTATTCTCCAATTCTACTTAAGAAAAGGGTTTCAAGGAGCTGGCATGTCAGGATACACTTGGTGGAAATGCAGGTCTAGATAATCTTTAGCTAATTGTCTTCTGGCTCTGATGGTCTGTGAGGCAAGGTTCACCAAGGAGACTTCACTGCAGTGGTTGAAGACCAGATAGGATCTGAGCACAGGGACTTAGCAAACAGCTACTACCCAATTTTTTTTATCCCCTAAAATTGCCCTTCCTGGCACCAGCCCAAGTAGGTGTCTACACACAAATCAGGTGACAGAGGAAACTCTGATGGGGATTTGTCATGTAAGCATTGATGGGATGAAGAAGGTGAAAGGAGAGTCCGAGTATTACAGGACTGGAGGTGTCTGGCTGTGATGACAGAGTTGGGGCAACGGGCTCAGGTGGCAGAAATGTGGTAACAGCACTGGGCTCTCAGAGATGACAACAACCATGGTGGTGATCCCACCTGAGGCTGGCTGTTGGCCAGAGGGGCACTGGTGATAGGGCAGCCTGGCATGATTATGGGTGACAGTGACAGTGACTGAAGAGCACGAATAAGTTACTTTTCAAGTAACTGGGCTCTAAGGGTTGAAACAAACATGTTGCTGGTGGTTCTTTAGCTATGATCTCAAACATGCTAGGGTGAGGGTAGCAGCAGCTCCCAGAGCTGTATGAAACCCACCCCTTCCCTCTGATGCCCCTTTCCCCAAGTCTTCCTCTCCAGCTGGGTGAGTATCAGCCCTCTGGAACCACTCGTTCCCAGGTGAACTCCAAGAGGGATGGGGTAGCAGCCAGTTGACACCAGCCCCTGGTATTGGATGGGGAGGCAGGCATGTCACCCTGTGACCCTCCAGCCCCGTTCAGGCCAGCTGGCAGGAGGGCCCGATAATGAGGTTCCTCTGATCCCCCCTGAGAAGCTGCTGCCCTTTCTATGTTCACCGAGCGGTCCTGGCTCTCCGTTTCCATGGTGACAAGAGTTCCAAGAGCAGGATGCTGCCAGCTCTTCCGTCCCCCTCCTCCCCCAATCAGAGGGAAGGCTGTTCCTGCTTCAGGGACAGGGGATGAGGTCCTCCAAAGCTGAGCCAATCCAAAGCCCACGTGGAGCTTCCAACCCCACCATGGGGTAAATCCCAGGAGGCCGGCACAGAGAGGACAGAACTAACTGAGAGACACAGGAAAGCAACCAAATCAATGGGGCAGGGCTGGAAGCTTAATGAGTTGCTTCACACTTCTGCCCAAGCATGAGGCTCCCACCCCTGATCCCCCCACTTCCCACCCAGAGTCACACACAGGAACACACATCTGAGTTTGCCAGACCCACACCCCCTCTTTTAGGGGCCAACAGATGTAGGTCACCAGCAGCAGCAGGGCTGGGAGAGGTAAGTCTTCCCAAGCCAAGACTCTCATACCTTCTTCAGGATGAGAAAGACAATGGCAGTCTGGAGTCTGACTTCATCATTGTGCAGATGAGGAAAGTGGATTTCAGAGGGGAAGGGGCGAGCCCAAGGTCAAACAGCAAGCTAAGGGCAGAACAAAACCAGGACCCAGACCCCGACTCTCAGTCCAGCGCTCATCTCTGAGCATCGCTGCTCCTTTGCCGTAGCTGGCACTTCCTTACTCCCCGACCCCTGTCCTAGAGACCAAGGGAGGGGACCCTGAGGCCAAGGGCCCCACCCCTACGCTGTTGGTCCTAGGTGGCTCAGCCCACCTTCAGGAAAGCAGTGAGCTGTACCCCTCTGTGCCTCAGTTTCCTTGTCTATAAATTGGGAATAATAAGACCTAGGCCCCAGAATTGTTAGAGGATTACTTGAGATAAGGCTTCATACAACATGGCTATTTACATAACGAGCGGCCCTGTGCCAGTGAGGGGCGGGGGCTCCTGGGGGAAGGGAGAGGAAGGAGGAGAGAATAGGATGGAAAAGAACAGGGGCCGGACTCAAGAAGACCCAAAAACCCCACAAATGACCCCAACAAGACACGTGTGTCGGTAAATAAAAAGGACCCCCTTATCACAGTGCTTCCATGCTCAGCTGCCCAAGGGCAGAGAGATTGAATGAATGTATGGTGGGGGTGGGGTGGGGCTTGTGGAAGAGGGGACAGTCAACAACCCCCCGCTGCTGTGAGTTCACAGTATCCCCGCACCCCAGGACTGGGGGGCCTGCTTTGGTGCCCCACACTGGGGATGGACCCGCGATGGTCCAGGTTAGAGAACAGACTTGCCCAAAGTCACAGGGTAAGTGGCATCAGTAGAAACGGTACCCAGGAGTTCAGACTCCTTCGCTAAGGAGTACTTTTAAGCCAAAAACTAGAAAGCTTCCCCCAAGACTCTCCCTCCCCACATACATGCGACTTGGCTGGGAGGTCCAATTTCACAGGACAAAGTGGGGAGGGGCTGAGGTCTGGGCCCAGGGCTCCAGGAACACATAGACTTGGCTTTCTCTCTCATGCCAGCTTCCACCCCACCGCTATAGCCCTTGGGTCTCCCCTTTCCTCCCTCTTTGCCTTTGCCTGCCTTGTGCCTTGCTGAGGGGCAGCCTGGGATCTTAGCAGGGAAGCTAAAGCTGCCAGGAGAACGAAGCGGTGGGGAGGAAGCAGGTGGTGGGCGCTGCAGGGCAGGAGCACTGGCAGGAAACAAGGGTGCCCCTGCTGTCTCATCGAGGCTGCTTCAGTGTAGAGTGCACAGATGAGGACCTGGTCCAAGCCCCTGCCCCTGACTAGTCCAGCTCAAGGCCATCTCAGCTATTCTAACATCCCCCACTCCCCAGTCAGCCCCTGGGGAGGAGCGGGTGCCTGGCCCCAGCACCCCTACCTCGCGCCTCCTGTGGCTGCAGACACCTGTTCGCAGGACCTGGTCCAATGAATCCCAGCCCCCATCACGATGCATCTGGACCCCCAGATGGGTAAGGCCACCCCCTCCCCGCGCAGGCCGTGACCCCGCCCCTCCCTGCAATCCAGCGCCTGCCGGCCTCCCCTAGAGTCCAGAGCCAGGCGCAGGTGCCCTCTCCAGCCCTCCCAAGGGGATGGAGAGGGGGCGGGCCTCTGCACCCCGCCCTCTTGCCCTACCTTGCGGAGGTGAGCTCCCTGGAGCTTCTTCATCTTGGAGGGCAGGTCGCTGGGGCTACCGGGCTTGGCTTTTCCTGAGCGCAGAGAGCCCCCGAGGAAGCAAAAGATCGCGGCGCCGGCTGGCTGCCGCGCCTTGGCCCCGGCGACTCCCGCGCACAGGCTGGGGGGCCGCGGGCGCAGGCGCTGCCGCCTGTCGGCTGCGGGCGTGGGGCGCGGGGCCCGGCGCTGCGAAAGCCCTGCCTCTCCCTGCGCAGCGCCCTAGGCTGGGGCAGGGTGCACCGCTGCGCCCGCGTAGAATCCCAGACAGACGGGCTGACGGACAGACAGCGGCGGGATGCACGCCCCCGCACGCAGAGCTGCGCATTGGAGGGACCCGAACGCGTGCGGAGGGGGGTCCGCGACGGAAACCCTCGGAGGTCTCCGCCACCGTCCCCTGCGTGACCTTGGGAAAGTAACCTGCCCTCTCCGGGCCTCCCTTTCCCCAGCTGGGCAATGAGGGAGGCAGGCCATGCACATGGACACTAATAGCCCTGCCTTGGGTTCCAGCATCTCTGTGCCGCCTCTTTGCTGTGTGACCCTGCCCACGTTAGTTAAACTCCGTGTGCTGCCGTTTCTTTATCTGGAAAATGGGGACAAGAATCTTACCTCCCCTCCAAGGACATGAGGAATCCAGGAAGACTGCACAGAAAACATTTAGAACAGGGCCTGGCACATCACAGGGGCTCAGTTAACATGTATGGGCCCACTCTGGGTTGTCCTCTCTTGCCAACGCGTGAACAGCCAGCCAGAAGTTTATTCAATCAGCCAATCTATCAATATTTATTGAGCACCTAAAGTGTGCCAGATCCTGGGCCAGGTCTTAGTTTCTCAACACAGTGACCTGGAGATGTTATCCCTATTTTACAGAAGAGGAAACTAAAGCACAGAGAGGTTAAGTTACTCACTCAAGGTCACAGAGCTAGTGAGTGACACGAGTGACAGAGTCAGGCCTCATGGACCTTCCGGGCTAGTAGTGGTCCTGAACGTGTCTCTTTCCTTGGGATGAAAGCAAAACAGGGAATTTGGGGGTGAGGAGAAGGGACAGGGCTAGTGCCACTGTATGGCTCTGATGGTTTGTGACATCATGAGCACCTGGGTCTCTGTCCACCAGCAGCATGACCTTGGGAATGTTGTGGTTTCCTATCAGTAAAGTGGGCCATTAGCCAGTTTGGGCCTGGGTGACCACTCAGAGTGTTGTAAGGGTCCAGTGAGCCCACAGCTGGGACGGGAAATTATTAGCTAAAGTGATCATGTGCATTGGTTTATGGAACTGAATCAGTATTTGCCAGTGGGCCCAGCGTATACTGATACATTACAAATCATGATTCTTTCACTCTCAAATGTGTCCCAGTTCAGACACTCATAGCATTGCCCTACTGGCAGCCAATATGGGGAGGCCTTTGGGGAGAATGAGAGCAAGTGTCTGCTGCCGCTCCCATCCCTGGAACAGGAGGCAGGAAGGGTTTAAGTCAGAGCATAGGCTTGGATAAAGGGCCTGGCTAGGTGCCAGGCTCACCTCTCCTCTCCGGGTCCCACCTAGCTGCTACTTCCTTTAAGCCGGCCTCACAGGGCAGGCAGGGATGCTCCAGACCCAGGAGGAAGGAGCCCCTTGGCCATGAATGTGAAGAGAAGGGGCATTCATTGAGCTTACTCTTGTGCATTAGATGAGCTCATATCCAATATCTAAGTTTTAGTTCTTTCCAGCAGCCTGGAAAAACAAGTTTGTGCTTCCCCATTTTGCTTCTGCGGAAACTGTCTTGGAGGAGTGAAGTTGTATGCCCAAGGTCACAAATCAGTGAATCTCTGAGCTTTGGAGATAAAGCCAGGAGGGCCTTGGCCCACGCCTGAGGAGAGGCAAAAGCTAGCAGCTCCTGCATCCAAAGAGGCCCGGGTAGGACCCACCCCACCTCTCCCCGAGGGCCTGTCACCACACCTCTTACAGGACAGGCGGCAGCTTTGCTGAACCACTCCCTCTTGTTGGCTTGTGGGTTTCATTAGACCCTAAGGGAGGCATGGGGAACCATGAGAACGGGGAGTAGAGGCGAGGCATTGGCTCAGGAGCCCTGGAAGACTAGCCTCCTTATGGCCTCTTCCCAGTGGCACCTGCTACCCCAGATCCAGCCCTGGAGGGAGCCAGACCTAGGTGAAGGGAAGGGAACAGGGTTGGGACTTTAGCCTTTCTCAAACACATCATAGGGTGATCACTGAATATCAGCGGGAATCACTAGGGCTCTGAATGCAAATGGGTCTAGGCCCATGCCTTTCAGATGGGGAAACTGAGGCCCAGAGGAGGCAGGACTTGGAAAATCACTTTGTGAAGTAGAGGCAAGGTGAGGCCTGGAATCTAGGAGTCTGACCCCACCTAGGCTCTGCTCTCCAAATCACACCTTTCTGCCATCCTCTCCCCCATCACCACAGCCCTTGTTGGAAAAGTCTGTACTTCATACAACAAATAACCCTCAACATTTTTCAGAAGACATTGTCCACATGAGTCAGTCTAGCCTCTGAAACCCCGGTTTTATGATCATACAACTGGCCATGAGTTTAGCTGCCAAGCACATTTGACGACTGCTCTCAACACTACTCCCTCTCCCCCATCCCAGAGGAAGTTTGGGTACCACTTGGCAAAATAACTAGTTAGGAATTCAAACCTAGTAAATAATCTATTTCCTTTTCCCCCTAACCTCCCCCATCCCTCCTTTCTGTCTCTCCTGGTCTCACATCAAACCAGAAAAATGGGGATGTGTGCTGATTTAAAGAAAATGTGAGATGAAAATGTACTTCCTTTTATTATATAGGGAGGTATTTTTAAATGCATATAAATAAACATTTTTAATTTGCTTAAACGTTCAGACTTTATCGCTGAAAAGCATGTGTTCTGTTACACCAGCAAGTGGCGACTATGAAAGAGGAGGATCCAGACTGCTAGTCCATCTGGTGTGATTCAGAGAAAGTGGTTCTGGAGCAGCCGTGCCAGGACAGGGTTGCCCTCCAAAGCCGCCCTGTCCTACACCTGCTCTGCTCCCAGCTTCTGTGTCCCACTGGCTGGGCATCTCATCCACTCAGAGCCAGGCTGGTTTCTTAGCTAGAGACTTCCTCTGTGAGGGCATTCCACTCCCAACCCTGAGGCCTTCCCTAGTCTTGAGCTGCAGCCCTCTCTGCTCAGCCCACACCAATCTCTTGGCAGTCAGTGACGGGAGTCTCGTCCACAAAACCCACGTTCTCAACATGGTGTTGGGGTCTACAGAAACAGTGCTGGCGTGAGTGTTTCTGATTTGCTAGAGGCCGTGACCAGGCCCTGGGCCTTCCACAGCCAGGCCAGGCCAGATCTCACTTTTGTCTGGACGTGCCCCTCCCCCAACCTCCTGTCTCTAAAACCAGCTTGGGGCCTGCCACCCAGTGGGCGGGGGAAGCTTAAAATCACTACATGCAAAGCAGAAGCAGCATCAGCCATTCCTGATAGGAAAGCTGGAACACCTCCTAGCACTGGGGTGGCTGCTGGCTCCGACAGGACATGAGGGGTCCTTTCCCTGAGCTGTTACAACACCCCACCTCTGGTGGAACTCTCTGGGTGGCAGGGAATGCATTACTTCACACGGCAGCTCAAGACACTGCTTGGAAGTTGTCTTAGAAAAGTTTCTTTTTCCATGGAGCTCAAACACCAATTGACAGGTGATGGCCAACCCAACCTGTGGGCCCCACCCAACCCCCTGACCGCCCACGTAGACGGCAGCTACAGCTCACCCAGCCCGCCAGGCCTGGCGACTGACCTCCAACCAGGCAGAGGTCTTCCTGTGGCTGGGGACAGGCTTGTGCTGCCTCAGATCATCCCAGCCACCCTGTCTTCAGCACTGGGGGTGGGGCAGTTAGAACATCAGCCAGGCTTGCCAGCATCACACTAGGTTGCAGAAGCCCAGGGAGCAGGTGGCTAAAACACAGCACTTCCTGTGCCCTGGGTCCTAAACACAATTCTGAGACAGTGTAGAGTATTTCATTTCCATTTGACCCACGGAGAGGCTGAGGCTCGGAGAGGCTGAGGCTCAGAGAAGCTAAGTAACTTGCCTGAAGTCTCACAGCTTGGAAGCAGTCAAGCTGGAGTCCATGTGACAACAAATCTGTTACTAAACACTGAGTCACAGCTGAAGCGTGGCCCTCCAGCCTACAGAGGCCCCACCCACCAGATCAGTGTTCAGTGGGGGTGCTGGTAGGTGCTGGTAGGGTGCTCCTGAGTAGTGAAGCATGGGGAATGCTTGATTAAAGAAAATTCAAGGGGTTTCTTTGCTGTGGGACTTGACAGAGCCTTTGATGTGTTAATGGACCACTGTGACTCTCCCAGAAGGGCTGAGTCCACAGGACTTTCCAGACTTACTTGACCAGAGCCATTGCTTCTTGGTAAACAAGCTCCCCAGTCTTACAGATGGGGGAAATGAGGCTCCGAGCGGGGAAGCAGTTATACCAGGGTCACACAGCAAATGTTTTTATAGATTAGAAACCTGTATTCACTCACTGCTAGCCAACCTGCCACCAACCCTCTTCCTCTGCTCCTGGAACCCTGGTCCTTTCCCCCGGTACCACCTGACTCTCATGCCTTAGATGTCGACCATCCTCAGCAAAGCCATGATGTCTCCCCGGCCACCAGTAGGAGGAGGAGAGAGAAGTGCCTCTGCTCTTCGGGGGCTCATGTGGGGACTGGATCCACCTTGTGCACTGTTGTCATGTGCCCTGGGAGCAAAGGGCAGGCAGGCAGAGTGCATACACTTTTTATGACTAGGCCACCTCCCAGAACAGTAAACAGAGGGGCAGGCAGCTGGCCCTGGAGCCCTCTAGGGAGTGAAGGCCCTAAGTAGCAGACTCCTGTCCACCTCTGAAGGGAGCTTTTCTCAAGAGTTTTTAAAAAGTATACTTCAAGTTCATATTGCTCTTAATCTTTTCTAGCATTCCTCCTTCTTGGCCTGACAGCCCCACTAGTCCTTTAGGTCTCAGTTCAAAATCACCTCCTCCAGGAAGCCTTCTAGACCCTCCAGGATAAGCTGGGAGCTCTCTCTGGACTCCCTGGATGCTCTGCTCCCCTGATACCCAGAGCATAGCTCGGACTGGGAACTTCTAGGAGACAAGGACTGTGCATTCCCCAGACCCAGCCATGCCTGGCACATGGGGGTGCCCAACGAATGTCATCTGTTGAAAGAAAACCTGAGTTGAAAGTATTTGAAAAATTCAAAAGACTGCAATATTGAATCTGATGATTCTGCTTACAAAATGGTCTTAAAATTTTAGATAGTCTCGTAGACTCTAATGATGTCTTGTTTTGATCTTTCAAACGTATTTTAAAGGTGACCTTATTGTAGGCCTACGGAGACTGGGAGAAGGGTGAGGATGATTTACACTTCTTTAACATTTTCCTTTTATACTATGTATAATGATTTTTATACATTTTTAAAAAGAGGAAAAAAAATTTATTCTTGAAGCTGCATCCAAGAGATTCCACTCTATGCAACACTTGCCCAACTGTGAGGTCTGCTTGGTCCAGAGAAAGTTCTCTGGGACTCCCTGGGGTCTGGGCCCTGAGGGACAGCCTGGTGGGGTGGTAGAAACTTGGCAGGGTGGACTCTGCCCCTCTGTTCCCCTTCAGGGGCCTCCCCTCCAATCTGGAAACCCCACTGAGAATTCAAGTGAGGGGAATATGGCTCTGTGGTCCAGAACTTCTTGCTCAGGTCCAATCCTGCGGGTTTTGTGCTTTGCATCCAGCCTGGAGAGGGTCTGGCGCATGTTACACCAGGGGCAGGTAGAGGGGAGGCTGCAGGAAAAGGCAGGTAGTCTGACACCCTCCCCCACTTCAGGTCATGGTCAGCAAGCCTTCCGTCTTCTCTCGGTTGCACCTCCTTTCTCGAGGGGTCTGGTCCCTACGGTGGCCTCTAACCTTTGAGCCTGTGGAGGAGGAGCTGGGTGGCCCCCTCACCGAGCCCCCCAGGGATTAGGACCTCCCGGCCCAGGCCCCCTTATCCCCCGAGGCCTAGAACACCGGCCCTGGCAAAGGGCCTTATCCAGCAGGCTCGCTGCGTGATGGCCCAGGGGATGCAGGGGCTGGGTGGGGGACTTGTCCACGCTTACTCAGAAGCTCCGTGGCAGGGCTTGGGACTCAGACCAGGCCTCCTGGGCCCCAGAAGGAGCCACATTCCCAGCCCCGGGGCCCTCAAGGCCCCCAGCCCACAAGGCTGGTCAGGGGGCTACGGCAGATACTCCTCCTTGACAGGCATTGGGGAGGAGGCGCCCAGGAGGCTGGCCGAGCCGGGGCACAGGCCCCCCAGGGGTGGCCCAGCCGGAGTGGGGGTGCCATCGTGGGCTGCCGGGGGTGGCTGTGCGGGCGGCTGCTGCTGCTGCTGCTTCTTATTCACTTTGCGCTCCTTTGCCCGCCGGTTTTGGAACCAGATCTTCACCTGTGGGACCAGAGAACAGGGACGGGGTAGGCAGTGGGGAGACCGAATGACAGAGCAAGGGGAAGGGCGGTGGAGCTCTTGTTTCTTGAGGTGGCATTTGGGGCTTCCCTCCTGCTCCAGCTACCCCAGCTGTTCATGGACCCTGAACACGTTCTCCACTTCTGGAACTTGCTTCCCTACTCTTAAGACCACTTTCTCTGTAACCCCTTCCTCTCCACCTTCCAAAGCCATGCTCTGACAGCCCTGCTCCAGGAAGCCTTCTCGTTCTCCCTGTGACTGCTCCCTGCTCTGGATTTAAACAGCACTGATCAAAGCCCGCTGTAGCCTACAGCTAATCAGGCCCCCGTTCCCCTATGGGGAGTCAGGGATATTGGGTTTTATTGGCTGGGAGATTTGGCAGCCAGCAGCACAGTTTCTGCTGTGTTGTATGACCATGGCCCGGGGACAACCTCCCTATTCACCTCCCTCGACTGAGCTCCACAACCTGCCTGGCAGCCTGGAGGCCAGACTCACAGTACTGCTCCTGAGGCTGAGGTGGGGCCCCTACACACCTGACGTTCAGTGAGCCCCAGATTTGCGGCCAGCTCTGATTTCCGCCGGATGGTGATGTAACGGCTATAGTGGAATTCCTTCTCCAGCTCCAGGCGCTGGTGGTCGGTGTAGACCACACGGTATTTGTCCTTCGTTCGAGTCTTACCTGAGAGGCAAGAGGGGCCAGGAGGAGAGGTGAGTGGGGAGGGGAGCTTGCAAAAGGCCAAGGCGGGGCTCCCGGGAGGAAGAGCGGTCCAGGCCCCCTGAAGAAGGACCTGGAGGGAGTAACAATCATTGCCCCAGGCTCAGGCTTGGAGACTCCCAACCCGGGAGGCAGGCAGTGGTCTCATGCCCATCTGGGGGCCCCTAAGGCTCAGAGAGGGGAAGCAACTTGCCCAGGGTTACCCAGAAAGCTGCGGGTGGAGCTGGGGTTTCAGGCCAGGTCTCCTGACCCAGAGTCCTACTCTGATTGCCAGGCCCACCAGCTTTTATGCAACAGTTCCCAGGTGTGGCTGCACAAGAGACACGTGGGGAGCTTGTGAAAAACGCAGCTTCCACAGCGTCACTGAGCACGTGAGATAGAAAGCCCTGGGGTGGAATCTTCATGTTCCACAATCTCCCCAGGTGATTCTAACTCGCGGATCCTCAGACCATGGGTCTGAGCACTAGAGACCTGGAGGAACACCTGGCAGCAAGGTGAGATAATGAGACCTCAGCTCCTCCTCTCTCCTGTGCGTGAGGAGGCCAAGAAGGGCTGCGACAGCCAGAGGCGGAAGCAGGAAGCTTGCAGGAACTGCCCTGGGGTATGTGGTCCTCAATTCCTGTCAAATGCCAGGTGCCTGCTGCCTCACAATCAAACAGCAAGGACTGGGGCTGCTGCTGGTTTCCCAGCACCTGTCAGGGTCCTCAGGAGGCCCTGGTTCTAGACACCAAGCCCCGAGCTGGGGCTGCACCAGGGGCTGGGGGCTGCTCTGCCCGCAGCCATCCACACTCCAGCCTGCGACCAGGCACACGGCAGGCGTGCTCAGGTCCCCCCATCCCCCCCAAGTATTTACTGAGTTTCGGCTGTGGGCCAAGTGCTGGGGACAGCAGTGAAAGGTCCCTGCCCTCATGAAGCTTAGGTTCTAGTGGAGGGAGACGGAAAAAATAAAATAAATATGGAAATTATTTGATATGTTAATTGATGATAAGTATTCCAGAGAAAAAGAAGGACTGGGAATTTAGGGAGGAGACGGGCTGTGATTTTAAACAGAGTGGTCCATGAAGGCCTTACCCTGCAGGGGAACTTAAGCAAAGATCTAAAGGAGCAGAGGGAAAGAGCAGTGCAGCTGTCTGAGGAAGAGGTTCCCAGGTAGGGTAACAGGAGGTGCAAAGGCCCTCGGGTGGGGGCGTGCCTGCCGTCTGAAGAGTGAGGAACAGTGAGGAGGCTGGTGTGCCTGGGATGCAGTGTGCAAAGGGAGCGGGCAGGTTGCACAGGGCCTACGGGCCATGGAAAGGACTCTGGGTTTTACTCTGGGATAAGAGCCATTGCAGGGTTCTGAGTGGAGGAGACATGAGGTCTGATGTAGCTTTTAGGATTACTCTGGCTGCTGCACGGGGAACAGATTGGCGAGAAGGGGGATGTGTGGAGAGACCTGCCATAACCCAGGAGAGAGAAGGCGGTGGCTTGGCTTCTGCACGAGGCTCGGCCTGGGGCCGGGAACTGGATTTGAGGGCTGACTGGGTTAATGTCAGGGATCTCTTTCGGGCTGGGATCAGAGGTCTGTCTGGAGAGAATATTAAGAGTCATGCTTGGCCTGGGCTGCTGTGGGGGCCTGACTCAACACCCGTTTCCTTGTGAGACGCTGAGCATGTGGCTGTAAGCAGGAGGCACACACAAGCACTTTGAGACCCACCCATGTGTCCCACCGGGGCATGGCAGGTCCGAGCCACTCCACCCAAGTGCCCCCACAATAGCCTGGCCTTCACTTCCCTGGTCCCAGCTCTGGGCCTGCCTGTCCCTCAGCACCCCTGCGCTAACTACCCCCCACCACTGCCGTTCCAGCCCCCGCCCTCTCCACCCAGCCCACGCAGCTTGGCAGCACAGCGCTGGGCGCCCCAGGAGCCAAATGGTTTGTGGAGAACAGGAGACAGCAGACGTTCCTGGGCTCTTTTCCTTGGGTTTCCTGCCAAAGCAGCAGAACCACACTGGACTCTTCCACAACCACTGACCTCAGCCCATTGCCCGACGTAGCACGAGACAGCCTCGGCCCTTGGCCAGGCCTAGCCCAGGAAAGGGACAAGGGAGTGGCTGCCCAGGCCTTGGCTCCAGATGGGGCCCCTCCTTGACCTAGAAAATTCGACGCCGGCTCAAAATCGGTTCTGCCTAATGCCACCACCACTGGAAGCTAGCAGAGCTCTGAATGCACAACCCCACTGGGTTCACTGGGCTAAAGCCAGAAGGGGTCATGAGAGTTTAGTCTCCTCCCATTTTATAGATGAAGAGACTGACATTCAGGATGGTTATACAGCAGCCAGAGGTCCAAACAAGAGAGGCCTTGTGAATCCTTCTAGTCCAACCTTCCTGTACAGTCAGGGTCACTGAAGCCCCAGGCAGGCGTGGACTTGCCCAAGGCCATGTCACTGGGCCTGCAGCTCTCGCTCCTGCTCTAGTGCACAACTCCTCACCCCACCAGATTTAGGGTCCACAGAGCCTGCTATAGGGCCCTCTAAGCATTGGCAGCAGAAGCTCAAACAACAGACCACCCATCTACTTGTATTTCTGGGAAGAGAGGGTCCAGACCATGGTGAGGGCCGACCCCTGAAAGTTCTGGGCTGGGTCTGGATGGCCAACAGGTTGAAATGCCCAGAAGATTCACAGCCTGAGGTAAGGGGAGGAGGCTCCCTGCCCACCCAAACCTCAGCCTGAGAGGTTATAAAGACACCCCTTCCCTCAGGCACCCAACCCTCATTCCCATCCTTCCTGATGAGCAAGTGGGGCTCCATTACACCCATTTCATAGATGAGGGAAATTGAGGCTCAGAAAAGGGCACTTGCTGAGGGCCATCCTGCCTGGTAGTGGTATATACCTGGGCTCAGGTTTCCTAACCTCCAGCCCAGGCTCTTTCACCCAACCCATAGGGTAGGGGAGAGGGGGCATTAGATGAGAGATGGGACTCTAGCTGCATAGTTACTCCTCTCTGCATAGTTACAGCCTCTAGCAAAGCTGCCAGTGAAGACCCAGTCCCTAGGCCTTGTCACCCCCTCCCTGGACCCAAGAGAGGGGGTTGGTGGGCTCAGGAACCCATTAGCCAACTTCTATCTGGTGGAGTTATTCAAAGCACACAATTTTATTGCTAAGAAAATGGCTCTGTCAGAAAACAAAATGTTTGAGATCTCACTGTGTGGTCCGGGAGCCAGGGAGTCCCAGCTGCTGTCCAGAGGGTGATAACGGGAACATCTTCCTTGGAGCCCAACTTGGTGATCTCAGCCTCGTTTAACACGCACATGACCTTTAACTCATTAATCCCACTTCCAGGGATCAATACCCCAGAAAAATGCCCAAAGAGGTAGCTATGTCAAATAGCACAAAACTAAGGACAATGTACATGTCTATGAATCAGCACTGGTTAATAAGATGAGAGATGGTACGTCCATGGAGAGGAGCACTACGCAGTCATTCAAAAGAAATTATAAAGCTCTGTATGTGCCAATATGGAGCAGTTTCTAAAAATATACTGTTAAGTTTAAAAAAAGGCAGAATGTTGTGAATAGTGTTACTATTTTTGTATAAAAATGGAATACACACACACACACACACACACACTCAGACATGTTTGTGCACCCACAGTGTTCTTTCTGAGAGGATATACAAGAAGTCAGTAATGGGGGCTGTCTTGGAGAGGGGACTGGAGGTTGGGGAGCCACAGGTAGGAGGGAGTCTTTGAGACATTAAAATTTTTACCATGTGCAGATGTGAATTTGTATTTTTAATGACAGGAGCCCTGGGCTCCAGTCCCAGCTCTGGGCCAGAACTCCCCACTGCCCTCCTGTGAACACCTGTGCCACCCTGGGGGCCCAGGAGGGAGGGGGCAGGGAGGTGCATGACCGAGGTGGGGCGGGGAGAGGACCCGGGATGAATGATTTACAGGCCCTTGGGACACTGGGCCTAAGGGGGAAGTCCGGGCTCCTGTAACAGGTGGTTGACGGGGGCCAGGCCACTCCCAGCCACCTAATGAATAACCCTCGGGGCCGGATGCCAGTGCAAGTGGGTGGGAGGGAGGATGGGAGCCCCCCACCAGCGCTTCAGGGGTGAAGCACGAAGGGAGAAAAGAGCCTTGGAGAACGCTCCAAGTGGGAGGCTTCCTCTCTGCTCTGGTTGTGGGATGTGAGGAATGGCTCATCCATAACCATCAGGCTGCCCTGGAGGCAGCAAGCTCCTCATCCCTAAAGCACACACAGTAGAGGCCTTGGGAATCTCCAGGCGAATGGTTCCAAACCCTGACCAGCAGCCTCAGAAATGCCTGGGGAACTTTTTTTTTATTTTTATTTATTTATTTATATAAATTTATTATTTATTTAGTTTTCTGGCTGTGTTGGGTCTTTGTTGCTGTGCAGGCTTTCTCTAGTTGCAGCAAGTGGGGGCTACTCTTCTTTGCAGTGCACAGGTTTCTCAGTGTGGCTGCTTCACTTGCTGTGGAGCACAGGGTCTAGGCTTCAGTAGTTGTGGCACACAGACTCAGTAGTCGTGGCTCACGGGCTCTAGCACGCAGGCTCAGTAGTTGTGGCACACGGGCTTAGTTGCTCCGAGGCATGTGGGATCTTCCCAGCCCAGGGATCAAACCCGTGTCCCCTGTATTGGCAGGCGGATTCTTAACACTGCGCCACCAGGGAAGCCCTGGGGAGCTTTTTAAAAGCACAGATTCTGGACCAGAAGTTCAGACTCAGTGGGACTGAAATCAGGCTCCAGGATTTAATACTTGAATAGCTCTCCAGGTGACCCTGACATGTGGCTGTTTAGGCAAGCAGATCTCCAGGGCTGTGCCGTGCAGCTTCTCAATGTCTAGGTGATCTAGGACAGTCACTTCACTTCTCTGAGCCTCATTTTCTGTATCTATAAAATGGGGATAACTATTATTCTAATAATGGCCAGTATGTCCATGTGTCAGGCACTTTGCATACATCTCTCAACAACCTATGAAGCTGTGGAACTGTTATCTCTAGTTCACAGATAAGAAAACTGAGGTTCAACAAGGTCTGCACATCTGGCAGGTGGGATTTAGCCCAGGTCTGTCTAGCCTCAGAAACAGCACTAGAATCTATCATCCAGGGTAAGGTCTCCCATAATGACCTCCAACCCTCGGGTGTACAGGGATCACTTGAGATCGATGGATGAATGATGCCTAGCACAGTACCCGGCACATAGTAGGCATGCAGGGGAGGGTAGATCCTAATCATTTCTGTAGTGGGATAACCATATGGCAGGGATGCTGGGAAATGGATCTGAGCGATGGGTTGTGTGTTGGACAAGACTGTTTATTTATAAGGTCCCTTCCAACTTGGAAACATGAAGCTCCCAATGTTTGCTGATGCTCTGATTATATTTGTTATTATTGCTGAAGAATTCTAAGACCAATTTCGCCGTCTGAGAGTCTAGAAACTGGGCCTGCCCAGCTGGAGGACAGGGGGCAGGAGCCTGCAGTTTGCAGTGGGGCCTTCCCATCCTGCCTGGATCAGGCAAGGACAGAGTTCAGCCTCTGCCCCCAGGGTGGGGTAGGTGGCTCCAGGAAAACTGAGTGGCCTCTGGGTCAGCCCTTCCTTTGACCTCTTCCTGCTGGGTTTGTGGCCCTGAGGGATGACGCTGCCAGCTCTGGCCCTCAGGGCTTGGAGCACAAATTCATGACCCCGCTCTGTGTGGTCCAGCTCCAGTGGCTGTACATCAAAATCCCCGACCCTGACACACACATACACACACACACACACACACACACACACACACAGAGGAAGGCACACATGCATGCATGGATGCTTGTTAAAAATACATATCCTCAAGCTCTCAGATCTGTTGCATCCTGGTCTCCCTGCCATCTTAAACAAGTCTACCAGAGGGGATTCTGAACAACCAGCTGGAGTCAGTAAGTCCTGGTCCCAGTTCTGCGCCATCTATGTGGCCTTAAATAAGTGCCTTCTCCCCTCTGGGCCTCAGTTTCTCCTGTGCATCAGAAGAAGGCTGGGTGTCAGCTCCAAGCACCCTGTAGATTCTGAACTTCTATGTAGCTCTGAGTCCTCCCTTAAGAACCTGGGCCCAAGTCTGTATCCTTAGCTAAAGGCCTTGACAAGTGACTGAATTTCTTTGGGCTTTCCTTCTCCCTGGGGAACAGAATGGATGTGAAAGCAGTTTGCAAAGGGCAAAGAGCTATGGAGAAGACAAGAAAAACTGAGCTATTTGCAGAAGCAGATGTTGAAGGGATCCCCTGGGAGAGGGAGGAATGCCGTCTGACGGGGAGCTGCAGGGCAAAGAACATTGGCCTGGGGGTGGGAAGGTCTGGCGGGGCCCCCAGCTGGATATGTGACGTTCAGCGTGGACCCGTTTCTGTCACAGTGGATAGGACTTCTGCTGCGGCAGCCCTGACCCACCCAGTTCGATGATGGGTGGGTATCCTCCCTGGGCAATGAGGCTCTCTACTGGGCTCATGATTGGTCCTTGTTCTGGCTGGTTTGCCAGTCCCAGGCTGCTCTAGCACAGTTCCTCATTCACCCCTGCTCATTCCTGGAGCAGAGGTGAAACTGGCATGGGGGTGGGGGTGAGATGAGAGGAGGATAGGGAGGCCAGCCACACGCAGGGGCCCTGTAGCCTTAGGCAAGATTCTCCAGCCCACTGTCACCCTCCTTCCTGGTCACAGTACTCATTCAGCACTACCCCCCCCCTCCTCCCAGGCTGCCTCTGTATCTTCCCCTTCCCTATCTTCTTCTTTTTTTTAAAATTAATTAATTAATTGTTTATTTATTTATTGCCTATGTTGGGTCTTCATTGCTGCACATGGGCTCTCTCTAGTTGCGGTGAGCAGGGGCTACTCTTTGTTGCAGTCTGCAGGCTTCTCATTACAGTGGCTTCTCTTGTTGTGGAGCACGGGCTCTAGGCGCATGAGCTTCAGTCGTTGCAGCACGTGGGCTCAATAGTTGTGGCTCATGGGTCCTAGAGCACAGGTTCAGTAGTTGTGGCGCATGGGCTTAGTTGCTCCGCAGCATGTGGTATCCCCCTGGGGCAGTGATCGAACCCATGTCCCCTGCATTGGCAGGTGGATTCTTATCCACTGCGCCACCTAGGAAGTCCCTCCCCTCCCCTATCTTCTTCAAGGAGGTCCACAATCTGACTTGGCTACAGGAGGCAGTGAAGAGGACAGAAACTTCAGAATCAGATAGACCCAATGGTTCTAACCCAGCCAGGCCATGTGCCAGCGGTGGGGACCTAGGCAAGTCACTAAAGCTCTCTGAATGCCTGTTTACTCATCTGTGAAATAAGGACATGAACACCTCCTTTACACATGGTAGCTGTGGAGATTAGATGTGATCAGTTATTTAACAAGGTAGTTGTTAATAAAAGCTATCTGTGACTATGATGATGGAGAAGGAGAAGAAGAGGAGGAGGAGGAGGAGGAAGAAGAAGGAGAAGATGACTGTAGAGACAAAAGATGCAGGAGAGATTCCTCAGTAGAGAATAAGGACCCCATTTGGAATGGATTACCATTTGAGGAATGCTTGAGAGAGATTTTTTTGCACTGTCCTATATGACAGCTACTAGCCACGTGTGGCTATTTACATTAAAATTAAGTAGAATTAAAAATTCAGCTCTTCTAATCACACTAGCCATATAGCAAGTGTTCAACGGACATGTGTAACTAGTGGCTAGCACACTGGACAGCACAGATATAGAGCTATAGAAAGTTCTATTGGACAACACAGCTAGACCAAACTCCCAGCAAGGGCCAGATGGACACACCTTCATAGCATACCTAAGCAGACGTCTTGGACTATCTGCAAAGCAGCCTGTTCTTGCCTCCATCACCCATTTATATTCTTCCTAGGACTTTCCACAAGGGGCACTGGAAATAAGAGGCACCCTTGGCCTAGAACAGACCTTCTAAGAGTTGCAAGCAGCAACTGCATTCCTTCAAGTCTTCTTCCAGGCTGAACAACTTGAGGCCTCTCAGCTCTTTCCTGGTGGAGTTTCAGGCCTCTGCCCTACCCTGGCCATCCTCCTCTGGTATGAAGGTGAAGACCCTGCCTAGTGGTCTGTAGGTGTGGGTCCTGAAGAGTCACATTTGGGGCAGATGTGCAGGAAGGGGCTCTGGACTTCAGCCCTTTCCTAGCTCACTGAGGGACCTTGGTAAATCCCTTCCCCTCGGTTCCTGGCTCCCCGAATGTTCTGCAAGGGTAGAGACCATGCCATCTGGCTCATCTGGTTCCATAACAGTGCTAGACACACCCAGAGAGTACTTCATGAATCCTTGTTAAATTTAACACAGACCCACTGCTTCCTGGTCTTCTCATCGCAGTAAATGGCCCCCATCCTGCAGCCACTCAGGCCAAAAGCCTAGGTGGCACTTCCCCCGCTCTCCATATACAATCCATCAGCTGGTCAGCTCAACTTCCAAAGGACATCCTTCTGTCCGGCTCCATTACTCCCATGGCCTTAGTCAAAACCACTAATCTAATGGAGAAATGTGCTGTTCTGGGGTTGAAAATACCTGCATTTCAAAAAAATAGTGAGTACTCAATAGATGCTCATTCATATTATTATTGCTATGGGAGGTGCTTGGTACTTATTTGTTAAACAATTCATTCCCACTTTCGTGGTTTGGGGTAGATTAAAAACAAACAAACAAATGAAATAATTACAAACCATGATTAGTGTGAAAGAAAGCAAGCATGGAGCTGAAAGCTAGATTAAGTGGCAGGGGCGATGCAGGAGGGGGAACCTACTTTATTTAGCTTGGGGAAGATCTCCTGGAGGAGGTGACATTTAAGCCAAGATCTGATGGTTGAGAAGGAGGTTTCCATGTCACCAATGGGGAAGAATAACCCAGGAAGACAGAATAGCATGTGCAGAGGCCCTAAGGCAGAGAGTAGCAGCAGAGGACCAGCCCCCTGAGGAATCCTGTCTTTCTTGTTCTGGCAAGAATCCCCAGCACCTAGCAGAATGTTTGGCACAGAAGAGAAACTCAGAGACTATTACCTCCTGCCTGCCTGCCTGCCTGCACGAATGAATGAGAGAGGCATGTGATGAGCCTGGACAGGCTAGCAGCCCTGGGATGAGGGGTTTAGATTTGACTTCAAGAGCAATGGGAAGACATCAGAGGGGTTGAGCCGGGAGTGTCAGTCTCGGCTTTCACTAACATCTGCTACCTTTCTCTGATGATACTGAGGGATCTACGTGGGGCACCCCTATAAGGTTGATGGGCAAGCATGGCATGGGGCGGGCTTAGCATGTTAACATGGTGATGGACCTGACTCCAGATGTAAATGTTGTTTCCAAGTCCCAAGAGCTCCAGGACAGAAACTTGAGGGGCCATCTCGTTAAGATAATTCCCCACCGACAAGCCAGGCTTGCTGCTAACAAAGCTGTTTTGGGCCTTCAGCACAACTCCCCAAGCTCTCAGCTGCAATATCTGCCAAAGTGGTGGTGGTGTGGGGCGGGGGGGAACACCCAACCAAAAAAAGCCTTCTGCCACCTTCAAACTGGGTCACTCCCCCCTTCCCAGCTACATCTGAGAGATGAGGTGTCAAATGGAGCTTCTGCTTTGAGAACCAGTTTTAAACAGCCTAGCACCTGCTGTGCCCATCCTCCCTCTCCAGCCTCTTACAGCTCATCTCTGACTGGCCTCCTTTTCCCCACCTGGACTGGAAGGCACATGGGGAGAGGGTCTTAGGTGCCCATTCTGAGTGTGTTGCTTTAATTGATAGATGCTCATTAGGCTGTAGAGTCTAGGTTTGAACCCTGTGCAGCAGCTTCCCAGCTGTGTGAACTTGGGCAAGACACCTTACCTTCTCTGAGCCTCATTAACTTTATCTGTAAAGTGAAACTAATAATAGATCCTCACACCTCTAAAGGTTGTTATGAGATTTAAGTGAGATCACCCATGCAAAGTTCTTGGCCCAGTGCCTGGCACATAATAAGGACTCAGCTGATGCCACAGTTATTAGCTTTATCATGAGCTCCTACTATGTGCAAGGCATGGTGAGAAGGATAGGACTGATTAGGAGTGCTCCTTGAGGGGATAACAGATAGTAGATGGCAGGGATCAACAAGAAAATCAGTGATAAATGTTGTTCAAACAAGGACCTGATACAGTGCTTGGGGGGCAGGGGGTGGGGGGGAACCAAGGACGGCTTCCTAGAGGAGGTGGCCTTGGAGAAGAAGCAGCAGTTGACCTGGTAAAGATGTAGGAGAGGCAAGGGAGGACAGTTCAGGTGGAGGGACCCATACTAAAGAGGCAGGGAGTGTGAGGTGTGTGTTCGTGTGTACCTGCTAAGGGCTGACAGAGATAGTCACGGGCACCAGTGCACTGAGCACCTACTGCATGCCAGGCTCAGGGCTATGCCCTACAGGCACCATTGCTTCCAAGTGTAATCTTATTATTATCTTAATGTTACAGTGGAAGAAGCTGAGGCTCAGAGAAATGATCCACATTAACTTGCCCAAGGCTAATGCAGCTTCCAACAGAAATGCAATCCAGGCCTGAGGCTCCCAAGCCAGACTCTTAACCATCGCAGGTAAGCATTTCTGTATCTCTGGCAAACTAATGGGAGAGTGGCTTCAAGAGTGGGTTGGGGCCAGTTCTCAAGAGGGCTCTGAAATGGGGCTGGATTTTACAGCAATGAAATGGCATAAAATGAACAGGCAATTCCATGGCAGTGGGGAGCCACAGAATGCTCTTGAGCAGGGGAAATGCCTTGAGAAGATAAATCCACTAATCTGGTTTAGAGGACGGCTAGGGCATCAGAGAGAGGCTGAAGGTGAGAGGCCAGGTTGGTGGCTGTGGCAGTGGGCCAAGGGAGAGGGTCTGGAATGTGATGGGGAGGGGAGGATTCATCCCCTCCATGGGCCTCAGTTTTTCTGTCCGAAAGCTGAAGATCTAAACCCTGCTGCAAGAGTCTCATTATCTGAGTGGACATCTCCCTACTTGTATAGGACCTCAGCCACCTCAATGGGCCATCAACCTGTGAAAAACTGTTTATAAGGAATTGGAGGCTGAGCCTTCAGCAGAAGGATGATTTATAACCTTCCTAAGGAAAATGTTGATATTTATAGATGCAAACAGGGAAGACAAAAAAAAAAAAAAAAAAAAAAAAGGAAAGAAAGGAAGAAAAACAAAAGAAGAAATAGAGCCTCTTGTAGTCATTTCCTATCCTGGCCTCAGGCAAGTGCAAGTCATCACTCAGAGCCAGTTAATATTTTGTTTCTGGACAACATAACAGCCTCTCCCGCATCTTCCCCATCTTCACAGCCCCCTCCTTAGGAAAAGCTGGCATCTTAGTCCCAGCCTTAGCTACACCAAATCACCAGGTGAAGATGAAGTCCTGTCCCATCCATGGAGGGTAACCAGGCTTCCACCACTGGCATGAGCTGCTCGGCTGGACAGTCGTGGGTCCCATCTCCAGGTTGAGATCTCATCTCTTCCCTCTTCTCCCAGAGTTGTCTTACTGTCCCTCACACTTGCCCTGTTCATTCATTCAACAAAACATATTGAGCACCTACTAAATGCTACACACTGAGCTGGGTGCCTAGAATGTATTCATGGGCCAGATAGACATGGTTCTGGACTTCATGGGAGTTTACCTTGGTGGGTGAGTGTGGGAATAGAGAACACACAACACACAAATAAGTAAGTTAAGGCTCTAAAGGAAACATGGCAAAGATTATCAATGGGTATTTGGGGGGTGAGCACCTACTTTGGAACATCATGGAGGACCTCTCTGAGGGGGTGGCCATTAAGCTAAGACCTGAAGGGTGAGAAAGAGCCTGCAAAGAGCCTGGGGAAAGAGTTTTCCAGGAAGAGGGAACAGCATGTGTACAAGACCTGCCTGCAGTAGCACACATAGCTTTGTAGACCTCAGGAAGGAGTGTAGATTTTGCCCTAAATATAATGGGAAGCCATTGGAAAATTTTAAACTGACTCATCCAACATATATCCCAGTCCAGCCTCCACTTGTATGAAACTAGAACATGCCTTACAATCTCCAGGCCTCAGTTTCCCACATGTATGTCTGGTCTCTAACTATCCAGTTCAGATACTAGAATGCTAGCGGCACAGAAGGGGGAAGAAGGGGCAAGAAGAGTATGATAAGACCAGGTGACCAGCAACATTTGGGGACATGGCATGTACTGACCGTCCCTCTGCTGTCCCAGACAACAGCAACACCCAGGAAACACCCCTGGAGACCCTGTATCTTCATTGCCCAAAGGAGAAACTGAAGCCAAAGAGGAGGGGGGCTTGGCCTCTCTCAGGGAGGGTCTGTAACCCCACCCCCATTCTGCACCCACCTCAAGAGCACGGGTCAGAGTCAGATGCTGCCTGAGTGGATAGGCAGCAGCTTCTAGCTTCGAAAAGACAGAACGGCTCTCATCTGGCTCCTGGGGCAATCACTTTCCTCAGGAGCCTCCAAACCTCTCTTGGCCCTTCCTTCTACTTTCTGGGAGTGAGGGTGGAAAGAATGTTTGCCTTTGGGCAGAGTTACTCCTAGGCCCCCTATGCACCCAGGGACAACAGTTTCCAAATGACTTTCGAGACCAAAGCTGAGCTGAGTTCGGCAGCTCCGATGCCCAGAGAGACATGATTTCCCTGACGTCACACAGCCTGGAAGCTCCCCAGGGCTCCTGCCAGTCCTCTGACCCCCACTGACCCACTCTCTCCCCTTTACACAGTGATGGCCTCTCTCCAAGTCCCCGCCCCTGGGGAACCTCCCCGTTCATCTCCAAAGTCGCGTGATCAGCAGGAAGTAACAACTAGAATAAAGGAGCAGGAAAAGTGGGCTTTTCCTTCTTCAGAGAACAGACACAGAACTGCAGGACCCTGAGGGTCAGTGGCCCCAGATACTTCCTCTCATATAATCGAATGCAAAGTTCTCAACTGAGGTTTATGGATAAAGCTTCTGGGGACCTTTAGAACCCCTGAAATTGTTTACCCAATTAGGAAACACTTATTTCTAGGGAGAACATTTATACTTTCCACCAGATTTTGCAAAGGGGTCCTTTTGTAACTCAAACAGATGTACAAGCCCTTCCCTCTCATGGGATGTTAAAACTGAGACCCAGAAAAGATGGCTGATTTAAGAGACGCTGTTGAAAGGATTAGAGCACAGGCTTGGTCAATTCCCAGCGCCAATATTTACTGGTTACCTAAGTATAACTATACTTGCACAACTGTGTAACCTCTCTATGCCATAATTTCTTCAGCTTGAAAATGGGGGTGATAATAGCTCCTGTGATAAAGTTATAAGAATTAAAAGATATTAGGTCAGTGCCTGCTCCGTTAGTAAGTGTTCCATAAACATTAGCTGTTATTATTTAGCCAAGGCCACAGAGATAAGTGGCACAGCTGGGGCATACACCCCAGTCCTCCGAGGCCTCTGGAGGCAGATAGGAGGTTCTGTGTCCCTGGAACAATTACAGCCAGACCTGTAGGGCTGATCAGCCCCTCCCTAGCATCTGCCCTGGGGTGAGCTGGGTGTGTGTGGGGACATGGGGGTGAAGAGAGAGGGGAGGTGGGGGAAGTCCCAGGCTTACTCCCAGCTGGGGGAAGGGGAGGAGGGGCTGGACATCAAAGGGTGGGCAGGCCAACTTCCCACCCCTAAGGCCAGGTGGCCTTTGTCAGGACAGGCTGGACACGGTCGGGACAATGGGGTATCATGTTCACTTTCCAGCCAACAGGAGTCACTACTGAGCCAAGGCCCAGCCTGTTACATGACAAAGGGGGGACCTATAAAGGAGGTCAGGCCGCCCCTCATTAAAGCCAAGCCTTTGTCCTGCCCCCTCCCCTGCCTTTGAAGAGGGTGGATCCGAGAGGCCTGCCTGGGGGCAGGAGGTTCACAGGCTCAGGAGCCAAACAGTAGCCACCTTCCCAACTGCTCCTGCTTTCCCCTCCCCCAGGGTCAAGAGTTCAGGGAGAGCCCTGGGATGGTAAGGTAGGGACCCTCAACCACCACCAATCTAACCAAAGAGGGCTGTTTTTTAGTCCAAAGGATATGACCCACCAACCACTTCACTGTATGCATGGGGGACTGAGACCTGGAAAGGGAAGTGACGTATGGATGCTCACATAATCAGTGCACGTCCTTTGAGGGTTTGCAGCCCCTGTTTGGGGTTTCGATAAGGGTGCGTGAAACGGATGACCACCAGGGCCAGTGTTGCTCTAAGTTCACCCTGGGATAAAAGTCTGCGGACCTGCGTCTAGTTCCAGCCTTGCCAGGCAACCACAAGGCGTCATTCTTCATTTCCGGGGTCTCAGTTTCCCTACCTACACAGAAAGACACGTTGTGCTTACTAAGGCTCCAGCAGGCCGGGATTCAGAAGGGGGAAGCCGAGAGAACTGCCCCCAGGGACAGAGTGGTCGGGGGCCACACTCTGGAACCCAAGCAGGGCCAGGGCAGAGGTCAGACGGGGGCGGCTGGGGCCTCACTCTGGCACCTGCCGGCGCCCAAGGGAACCGTCCGGAGGCGCAGGGCGAGGGAGGGGTCCTTACCGCTGCCACCGCCTCCTCCGGCCGCCACGCTGCGCCGCATCCACTCGTAGGGCGTCCGCCTTTGCGCTCCAGGCGAGGACGGTGCTCCTGGGCCACCGAGGGGCTGCGCCAGGAGCCCCGGGCCAGGCCCCGGGGGCGCGGGCACCACGCTAAAGTCCGGAGGGGGCCCGAATGCCAGCGGGGCCGGGCTGGCGGTGGGGGCCGCGGGGCCCGGGCCGTAGGCGGCGGCCCATTCGTCCTTGGGCGCAGAGAAGGGCGCGCTCCAGGCCGCAGGGGGCACGGGGCCTGGCTCCACGTGAGGGTAGCCGGTGAAGTCGGGGTACTGCGGGGGCCCGGGGGGCGGAGGCGGGGGGCCGTAGGCCTGTGGGCTCAGGCCGAGACTGGCGGGCCTGGCAGGGCCGGGGTACACGGGGGAGTCCTTGTCCAGCACATAGCCCACGTACATGATGGCCGCGGGGCCCCCCGCGCATGCTGGGCCCTGGAGCCGCCGCAGCCGGCCGCCCCGACGAGCAACGGCTCACCTGAACTCCAGGCCCTGCCGCCGCCTGCCCCACCCAGGCCTTTTATAGCTTCGGGCCGCCTCGGCCCCAGCCCAGGCGGGTTTGCATTTCAAAGCGGGGGGGAGCCTCCAGGCCGCGAATCAAAGGGGGAAACCCGTCGGGGGCGGGGGGTTCAAAAGGAGACAAATTGCCACCCCAAGCAGGAGGTGGACGCCGGGGCGAAAGGGGGTGGGGGCGCAGAGGGCGCATCCCGGGCGGGCGTCGAGGCAGCACTAGGTGTGGGAGTCTCCTGCGAGGCCCCCGCCTAACGGCCCGAGCACCTCGTCCTCCCTGCTGCCACACGGACCGCCGCGCAACCCCATTTTACAGGTGGAGAAAAGGGATTCGCGGGGTGGGGGGGACCGCAGGCCGGCGTCACACGGCCACCCCGGGCCTGTGGCAGCAGTCCGCAGGGGCCAGTTTGAGGGGAGGGGAGGAAACGCTGACTTCAAACAGGGTTCCCGTCTTTAAGGTAGAGGGTCCTTAATCTTTTGGGAGCAGGAGGGGTCACGACCCCTCTGAGTCTCTTAGGACGGCTGTGGATGTTTTTCCCTCCTGGGAGAAAATGTACATATGCACATACAGGAGTCTGCAAACAATTGGGGCATTTACCTGAGCTGGCTCTCTAGAGAAAGTTCTTAGAGAGGTGGGGTAGGGACATTCTTTTTAGAGACATTCTAGCGAACTTTTCACACTTCTCTTGACAACCCCCCTCCCCCACCCATCCCACCCTCACCTTTATTTTAGTGAGAAGTTTCAAACATCCACAAAAGTAGAATTGTAGAGTGAATCACTATATACCCATCACCAGCTTCAACCGTTATCAAGATATTGCCACACTTATTTATTTAACTGACTCACCTCCCTGTTTTTGCGACAGTATTTTAAAACAAATGTCAAACATCATGTCATTTTACCCCTGCATACTTAAGCATGCATCTCTAAAACACATGGACAGTTTCTTACATAATATGCCATTATCACACCTAACAAAATTAACACAAATTCCTGCGTTTTATATCGCACCCGGTTCATATTCAAAGTGTTTCAGTTGATTCAAAAAATTTTTTTAATGTTTTTTAATTTTTATTTTTTAAAATTTAATTTTATTGAAGTACAGTTGATTTACAATGTCATGTTAGTTTCAGGTGTACAGCACAGTGATTCAGTTTTGTTTTGTTTTGTTTTTTAGGCCACCCGGCATGCGGGATCTTAGTTCTCTGACCAGGATCTAACCTGGGCCCCCTGCAGTAGAAGCACAGAGTCCTAACCACTGGACCACCAGGGAAGTCCCCCAAAACATCTTTTTAATAGTTGGTTTATCATAAAGCCCTGGTCCGTATATTATAGCTGGGGCCCTCTCTTGGATTTTAAATGTCTCATGCATCTCTCCCCACCTTGCCCAGTTAAAGACTGCCAGACATTTCACAGCTACCCGTGGGGGGGTCGGGGGGGCAGGAGGTAAACAGTTGAGAGGCCATCACTGAACTGGGAGTTGGGAGCAAAGCTGAAGGATTTAGGGAAGGATTCATGAAGGACAGGGCTCTGGGTCAGAAGGCCTGTGGGAGATGGGTTCCCGCCTCACGGGAGGCTCAGTGCCCAGGATCTGCACAGAAACCCTCTATGGGGTTTGATCCTCCAATGTTTCCTGGGAGTCCCCTAAATGTGCAGGGACCTGTGGCTCCCAGAAGGTGGGCAGAATCAGGGTCTTATCGATTTAACCTGCCCGTCCCTTAGGGCACCACATTAGCCAGGGCAGGTCAGCATCATCTCAGGGCTAGACGGATGTGTCAGGATCAGGACACAGTTTACAGGGCCCAATGCACAGTGATAATGTGAGTGAGATCCCTTGTTCAAAAATTATGATACATTTCAAGATAGCAACAGCAGAGCATTCAGTCAAGCATGAGGCCCTTCTAAACACTGGACCCTGTGTGACTGCACAAGTGACTCACCCATGAAGCTGTTCTTGGTCAGAGTCTTATTCTTCTGGGGCTCCGATACTATAACACAGTGAGGGACAGGAAGCCCAGGATGCCGCTTCCTGCTCGGAGGAACTCTTCCCATTGTACAGATGGAAGCACTGAGACCCAGAAAGAAAAGGGGTTGTGCCCAACTTTATGCAGCGAAATGAATGCTGTTTATGGGAGAGAGGAAAGAGGAGGGCTGCCTGGGTTGTGGCTGACAGGAATGAGCTCATGACTGCCTCAGCAGGGAAGGTCAGGAAGTGGATGTGTTGGTGAAAGTTTGCTCAGAAGTCCTCTGGGGTGCTGGGCTCTGCTCAGGACCCAATCTTTCAAGGGGTCAGTGAGAAACTCGGAAATATACAGAGAAGGAAGAAGAGACCCAAGAGGACTGGGCTCTACTGTCTGAGCTGGTGTAACCAGGACTGCTCAGACTGGAGGAAGAAAAGACCTGGAGGGCGACTTGAAGGTCTGAGTTTGGGGAGGGGGATAGGGCAGACCTAAGACCTGAGAGAGAAAGCTGCAGGCACAGACATGGATTTCAACCCACCCATAGTAAAATGCTCTCAAAAGGGCCATCCATATTCAAAGGACTGTCATGAAAGAGAGAGTGAGCTCACCATCACAGAAGGTATGTAAGTGACTGCTGGAGGTCCCCGGTCAGGAATGCTTCTGAAAGGATGCCTATCCTGGGGGACAGGAAATTTGGTGCCCTCTAGGTGCCCTCTAATTCCAAGAATAGGCTACATCAGACCTAGGTGGAAGGCTTAAAATTTGGGACTAGGCGTAGGAATTCATTTGTTCATGTGTTCGTATGTTTGACAAACGTGTGTTAACACTCCTCCTGTACGCTGACACTGTGTACTAGGTGACGCTCTGCCCTGGGGTGCTTACAGAATACGAAGGGGGAGAAGCAGGTATTAATCAAATGCTCACAAAGAGGGGTAAAATTACATTTTGGTGAGGGCCAGGAATCTGGAGAGTTTTCCAAAAGGGAGGAGACATGGAAGTCTTGCAAGAGGAAGTGACATATGAGTCAAGACCCTGGGGAGCGGGGAAGGACACTGTGGGCAGAGGGACAGTGTGGACAGAGGGGTTGAGACTGCAGGGGACACAAGGTCCTCCAGAACTGAAAGATCAACTTGGAGTTCAGTGATGGGGGGGTGGGGGGGTGTGGAGGACGTAAGAGCGGGGGAGGAGATGAGTGTGGAGAGAGACAGAGCAAGGCCCAGCAGGACAGGCCTGATGAGGGATATGGGAGGTTGTTATCAAGGGTTTTGCGTGGTGGGAAGGGGGCTGTGGCTGGTGTGCGGAGAATGAGCCGGAGGAGAGGCGGGGAGCCTGAAAGCTTCAAGGAAGCTGGGCAGGGGTCCAGGAGTGATGAAGACAGTGTCCAGGACTTGGGTGGTGGCTGAGCGATGGGGGACTTTCCAGGCAAAGCAGGGACTATTTCGCTAGCCAGGGAGAGAGCGGAGTTAGGGAGGCCTAAGGCCTGGGGGGCCATCTCAGCTACTCTGTGGTCCCTTCAGTGCTGTCCTCTCCCACGGTGGAGGCGGGAGGTGCCTGCCTCTCTACAGACACCTCCTGGGGCAAGCCTCTGCCCATTCCCACCCCACCTTGGGCCTGCTCTTTCCTCAGCTCTGGGTACTGGGAAAGGTGGGACAAACTGGCCCCATTTGCTGGATGAGGAAACAGAGCAGGAAGCCCAGAGAGGTCTAGGTGCCTGGCCAAGGTCACACAGCACAGAAGCTAGGTCTCCTGATCCCACTGGCCCTTCCTGCTGCCCAGCCAGAGTACCCACGGGGTCCTCAGCCAGCCCTGCTGGTCCCCCAAACAGCACCACCATCCATGTAGTGTAGGAGAGCAGCATTATTCTACATTTTGTAGCATCCTGATCATGGAAGACCCTTAGAGAGTCAACCCACTCATTTTACAGATAGGGAAACAAGCCCAGAAGCCTAGAGAAAGAAAGGATTTCTTTCCAAGTTCCCACAGCAGGTCAGTGCTGTACTGGAATAAGACCCAGGTCTTCTGATGCTCAGCTCAGCACCTTTTCACTGCATCTTTCTGAGAATGCAGTGTTTGCCCTTTTACCTGAGCTGAAATAATAACAATAGCATCATTATTTATTGAGCATTTACTAAGTGCCAGGCATCATGCCAAGTTGTTTGCATGTATTAATGTCATTTCATCCTCACACAGCCCAGTGAGGTAGGGTCATTGTTATCTCTGTTTTGCAGATGAAGCAGCTAGAGCTCAGAGAAGTGAAGTTACCCGCCTGAAGCCACACAGCAGGTCAGTGGCCAATCTGGAAATTTTTCTTTCCTCTCCAGTTGAGCCTCCTGGAAGGGTCGTGAACCTGTGTGTGCCTCTCCCCTCATCCCAGGGTTTTGCTTAAACAAATACCTGGTTCCTCTTCTTCCTCTAGCTTCCTCATGCAAAAGAGCTTCAGCTCCCCTCTCACCCTCACCCCTAGGTGGACCCCTCAGTCAGAGACCTGAGCTACCCCTCATGTGACACCTCTGAGGACACTGTAACCTTGTTTAAAAATTTCAGGCTGGGTGTCTGAAATTGCAGGTCTTCCCCCACCTTGGCCTCTGACTTGCCACGTGACCTTGAGCCCTTGCCTCCCTGGGCCTCAGTGTCCCCATGTGCCCACTGGGGACCGGTTGCCTTGGACAGCCGTCCAGCTGTGGTCCTGTGACCATGTGTAGGTGGAGAAGCGCCACCCCTCCCCCCAACATGTCGCAGCCTCTTCCTCTGTGACCGCCCCTTATCTCTGGGAGCGGCCGTTTATTGGACCCTCCTTCCCTCTGGCTCCCCGGGTGGGACCCTCTTCCCACTGGAAGTCCTCCCTCTGGGCTGCTCTCACACACCCGACCAGGGCCTTCTGGGGTGGGGCTCAGAGATGATGGCCTCATAAAGATCTTGGTGATAACTTGGTTTTTAAATCAGGTTTATGGCCCTGAAAGAGAAGAGGTTCTGGGCTCAGCTTCCTGTTGGAAGTGATTTGCTTAAGAGAAGCTTGTGGGCACCAGAGCCAGCATTAGGCTCACCTGGACTGCCCCCCGTCCCAGCCAAGCCTCAGCCTCACTCCGTGACCTTGGGCGAAGAACTCTCCCTCTCTGAGCTGTTCCCGAGGTGGAAGTGGGGATGGTGATCTCTGCCCACCTCCAGGGGGCAGGTGTGAGGCACATGGGTGTGTGCTGGAGGTGCTGGGAGCCCCCTCCCCGTCCCCTCTCCTCTCCCATCAAGGTCCTCTCCTCCCCCTGCCTCCGCCAGAGGCTGGGGCGCCACCTGCTGGCCCTGTGAGGTACTACTGGAAGGCTCCCTGGCGGCCTAGTCTCAATCTTCACAGAAGATGTGCTGATTCCCCTCCCCCTCCCAGTGGAGAAACAGAGGCGTAGGGGAGGGAGGCAGTCCCCCAGTACCTAGCCACTTAGGGAGCAGAGGGAACACTAGAGCCAGGGGCCCAGGGGCAGAATGCACACATCTGAAGGAGCATTGTGTCTGACCCATTGTTCAGAGGAGATAGAGGCCAGGAAAGGAAGGTCACACTGTGAGTCAATGGTCAAGCATGGACTGGGGCCCAGAAGTTCCAGTTCCCAGTTGAATGCATTCCTACAGCCTCTGGGAGGGATGGAGTCAGGGTGGGGACAGTCAGTCCACAGTTGGCTGCCATAGCCCCTCTACTAGCCCCCTGCCTTGCCCCGCCTCGTGCCCTGTCAGCCCATCCTCCACAGTGTACCACCACAATCCCATCAGTCCCCTGTTTAAAATCCTGAAGTGGGGGGCTTGCTAGGTGGCGCAGTGGTTAGGAATCCGCCTGCCACTGCAGAGGTCACGGGTTCGATCCCAGCTCTAGGAAGATCCCACATGCCGCGGAGCAACTAAGCCCGTGCGCCCAAAAAAAAAAAAAAAAAAAAAAAAAAAAAAAAAAAAAAAATCCTGAAGTGGCCCCTCCTGACCCTCAGGACAAAAGCCAGACTCCTGTTGGGCCCCCAAGGCCCCTTACTACCTCTCCAGGCTATCCGCCACCATGTCTCCTCTCTGTGCCTCACACATTCTCTTCTTCCTGTTCCAACACACCAGGCTCTTTCTGGCCTCCAAGCTTTTGTGCATGCTGTTCCTTCTGTCTAGAACACTGTTCCCGCCCATGCATTGTATGTGGCCTCAACCTCAGATCTCAGATGAAATATGTCTTCCCCAGAGAAGCCTTAATCTACCTAAACAAGATGGCCCACCTACCCAGCCTGTTATTCTCTGTCTCTTTCATCACATTTGTCGCAATTTTTATATTATTCATTTGTAGTGTCCTTGGTGCTTGCTTATGAGCTCTATGAGGACAGGGCCCATAGCAGGTGTTCAGTTAACTTGGGTTGCATGGATAAATGGTGGGAGAAACAGAAGGGCCTGGGAGTCACAGGCCTCACTCCAAACCTCCTGTGTGCCCTCAGGAGGGTTCTCGCCTTCTCTGGGACCCACTGTATCCAGTGAGGGGGAGATATGTGGCCTCTAAGGGCCCTGCTGTTCTGATGACCCTTGAGCTATCTGTGTACCAAAAGGACACACCCTTGTTCCCTGGGGCACTGAGACCAAGGCCAGCTGGAGGCTGAGAAGAGGCTGAGGTGGGCAGGGTCTTGAAGCCCTTATCTCCAGGGACACTGTCAGGCCTTGGTGGTGAGCCTGGGCCAGCAAAAGCAGTTCTAGGAACCTAGGGTGGGAATGTGACCTGAAGCCGCCACTGGTCCCTCTGCCCCACCAGACAGCCACGATGCTGCGTGTCCAGGAGGGGAAGGGGCAGTTTCCACTGTGTGCCTCTTTTGGCTCCCCCACGTGTAGGTACAAGGACCTACCTGCTTAGGGTGTGCAGGGTGGAAAGACACAGCGCTGGGGGTCAGGAGTCCTGCGTTCCAGGCCCTTTCTGTCTCTGCTAACCTCAGGCAAGTCCCCTCTGCTCTCTAGGCCTCAGTTTCTGTGCCTGTCCAATGGATGCACTTTTAGGACTCTTCAGGCCCTGACATCCAAGATGACTTTGCCAATGCCTGGGACGTGTGTGCTGCATCTTCACCCCAGGCCTGGGGAGGCGGGGGGCGGGGGGCAGTGCCGGGAGCGTGGGAGAGCCAGATGTGGTGGCCGCTGGCACTGCCTGAGTGAGTGCTGAGCCAGCCTACTGGGAATTCTCCCACTCAGGCGCCCTTTCCAGGCCTCCTTCCCCCGCCCCATGGAGAGCTTCGGCTTCCGGCTCTAAGCAGTGTGGGCTGGGGGACGGGGCGGGGGGGGGGGGGGGGGGTTCAGTTCAGCCTGGTTGCCTCCTTCAGACAAGAACATGGGCCTGAAAGTTTAGACCAGAGCCTGGGTTCCCGTCCTGATCTTACATCACAGTCACTTTCCATCACTGGGCCTCAGTCATCCTGGCTATAAAATCAGCGGTTGGACCAGCTTCCCTCCAGCCCTGCTGGTGGGCTTCTGTGACAGCAACTCCCAGCGATACCTGAGAATCAGGCACCTTTTGTGAACTTTCTCACTCTGTCCTAGTCCTTGAACAAAATGCCTTCAGTGCATCACTTATTCGGGCCTCTCAACCCTCCCATTTTACAGCTCAAACCACTGAGGCTCTTTGAGCTCAGATCATGTAATTTGTCCAGAGTCACAGAGCTAGGAAGTGGCAGACTTGGATTGGAACTACCCATATCAGAGCCCACGTTCTTAATCCCTGAGTATGATGCTGTGCAGTGGGGAGGGGGCATGCTGAACCCCGAGGCCTGCAGCTCCTCTCTACCTCTGCACCCCGCCACACCCCGCTCCACCTCAGTCAGGGCTCCCCGTGCTCCATGCGCTCAGCCTAACCTCCCCCAGGACAGGATTGTCGGAGGCCAGACCAGGCTCCCAGCCCCTGGGCGGGTGGGAGACTCCTGCTGTCTCATCCTGCCCACAGTGGGGCTGGGGGCCATGCTGACCACGCCAGCGTGATGGCACGGTACTGCCCACTGCCCACCCCTTCAGAGTACACAGGGGAAACTGAGGCCCAGGAAGTGGAGAGCTCAGCCTCGGGGTACACAGTGGGTGGGCTACAGCTGGAATGAGGCAAGCGCACTATTTCAAGAACACTTCAGACACTGTACTAAGCCCTTGAGGTGCATTACAAATCACAACAGTCTTTCGAGTCATTTCTTGAATTATCTCCATTTTTCAGAGGGGGAAACGGAGGCTCGGAAGTTTTAGTGACTTGCCCAAGATCATGTAGCTTGGAACTGCAGCCGCTGGGATATGAACCCAGCTCTGTCTCTGGCTCTGGAGCCTGCCCTGTCAATCATGACCCTTCCTCCTCAACTGTCCAGCCCTCAGTGAGTGCCCTGTGGTGTTCCGTGTGGTTCTGCATCCCCCAACCGCATCTCAGCTGTGAGGAGGCATAGCAGCCCTGGTGCCTACCAAGGGTTAATGGTGGTAGGGGCTAAGTGATTCCAGATGGGCCAGCCGGACGGCTGGGCTGGCCGGAAACCGGCAGCCGCCAGCTTCCCAGGGGAGCCACCAGCAGCCGCCCCCTCCCCTCTGTGCTACATCTCTGGCCCCCAGCTGTCCCCTTGCCCTGGGGCCCATCAGCCTCTGCTCCCGAGCTAGAGTCCAGCTCTAAGAAACTTGCAGACCAAGCATCCCAAGGGGCCTCCAGCACGTTGAGTCCACCCCTGCTAAGAACAGACGGGGAAACTGAGGTTCAGAGAGGACACGGTACCTGTCCGAAGCCACACAAGGAGTCTACAGCTGGGTCTCCTGACTCCCAGACTCTCTACTTTGGGTATTGGGAGTTGAAATGCCTCCTTGTTCTCCCCCACCACCCCCACTGCCCTGGTCCTAGCTGTTGGGCCAAGGCTTTGGAGGTAAATGGCCAAGGCAAGTGCTTGGAGGGGAGTTGTAAAGACTGATGGAACCTTTGGGCAGGAAGGGCTGACCCTGTGGTCTTTGAAGTCCCCTGTATTCCCCTATGACTCCATTGCCACCGAGCCGGACCCAGCCCTCTCTCTTGGGAGGCTCTCATAGCCCCCACCGCACTGCCTGGAGCTAGTCTGAGAAACACTCTCCCTCTGTGTGGTCCAGCCCAGATGCTCTGCTGGGCAGTCCCCACTGGGACAGGACCAAGAGATGAGTGCAAGATAGGTTACCATGGTTGGCACAAAATCCCAGCCTCCTTCCCCCATGAACAGGAAGCTGGGATGAGACCCAGGAGGAAAACTGTGTAGACAGAGGGCAGGATGGAAGGAGTTCAGGGAAGTCAGGCTCTACCTGTGTGACCTAGGACACCTTTCTTCTCCTCTCTGGGACTCCGTTTCCCCAGAGTGGTGGCCGGGTGACACAACCTGACTCTATGCCCTTTTAAAATGATGCCCTTGGTCAGGAGTCTGTGATTAGAGATATTTCTGATCCAAGGAAATGAGGGTTGAAGAAGTGAGGGGGTGAGAAGCCCAGGGGTTCCCAGAGGAGCCTTGGCAGACCTTAGTGCAGAGGATGGAAAGGGAACGCAACAGGTACTGGAAAATGAACGAGAGATGGGGAAGGGATAACCCAGGAAGAAGGTGGGACAGGAGGGCCAGTTGACAATGCAATGTGGGTCTTCCGTTGGGGTCAGATCACCTGTATCTGTTCCACCATGTGACTCATGAGACCTGATTCTGCTGTAGCTCTGCCGTAGCAGTGTAAGCTTGCGAAGCGCATCTCACTCCTCTGGGCTTCAGCTGCTTGTCTATACAATGAGGAAATAATTTTCTTGGTACTCCGGGGGGTTTGAGATGTTAGAGGAAGATGTCTGGAAATCTGAAATTTGCTGGGTGACCTTGGGCATGTCTCTTTCTCTCTCTGTGCTAATTCACCCCGGACCTTGATTTCTTCTTCTAAGAAGTGACTGATGATAACCTAAGAAGGGCTTTCTCTCTCTTCCAAGTCACCTCTTCTCAGAAGCCCTTTCTGATTGCCTCAAGCCTCAGTGAGTGCCCCTCTAAATGCACTCGCAGTTCCCCTGCCCTCCTTGGGCACGACCTTTCCCCCTAGCCTAGGTTGCCTGAGGTCAGGGACTGTAACTTACTACCGCACCCCAATACCCAGCACAGTGTCTGGCACACAGTAGGTGCTCGACAAGCTGAATGTCAACTGAATCAACCAGATAGGTTGTCAGAGGCTCCCTTTACAGATGGGAAAGCTAAGGCACAGAGAAGGGACCCACCCCCAGGTGCCACGGCAAGGGGAAGCTGCCACCCGAGACAGGCATCGGGCGAGTGGGGCCAGGCCACTCTTTACTAAAAGTGACTCAGCGGCTGGCTGGCGTGGGCTGCGGAATTTCTAAACATCCCCTCACATCCTGAGTGAGCAGGCTACGGGAGGGAGCAAACAGAGGGAAAAGAGGAAGAAAAACAAGAAACTTGGGGGAAAAGAAAGAGGGAGGGGGAAACTAAAATTGAAAACAGACGCACGCGTCCACCCTCCCCGCCCCTAGCCCCCCTTCTCCCAGCTGAGCCAATCAGAGGCTGCCCTGCAGCCTTTCCCCCAAAGTGGGGGGGGGGCAGGGAAGCCCACAGTGGTGTGAGCTCCTGGGGCTGCCAGCAGCCCGCAGTCCCTACCCACCCCGTCTGGAGCCGGAGAGAAGGAGGGACTAGGAGGAGAGAGCTGGGGGCCCCTCTGACCAGCGCCACCAGGCAGCAGCCCGCGCTGAGCGACACAGACAGCCAGACCCAGGGCGGCCTCTCCTGGCAGCCCTGCTCCTCCAGAAGGATGCTTTGGGAGTGAGGCCACTCCTCACCCCTGTAGCCTCTCACTCCCCCCATTCTTCTGAAGCTCTGGGAGCCTGCAACGGTCCTCACTGACCTCCTACCCTGCCGCCGCCCCATTTCAGGTCCAGCAAAGTCTTTCTGATAACAGGAGAGGGTAGGCAGTGAGGTCTTCCTGGAGGGGGTGACAGCCCAGAGCTCAGGACCTTGCCCTCCCTTCAGAAGGCATCAGCAGCAAGGTAAGTGCTGGGAGGAGGAGGGAACCCCCGCCCCTTGTCCTGTCCCCTTGTCCCAGACTGCGCCTTCTTGGGTAGGTCAAAAAATGGAAAATATTTTTAACAAAACCAGATGGTAGGAGGCCGGGAGGCTGTCGGCGACATCAGGGCTGGAGGAGCCAGCTCTCTCCTGTTCAGGCTGCTTCTGGCGGGGCAGGGGTGCCCCCTGCCCTCATCAAACAAATCCCAGAGGTTTCTTGGTGCCCAGCGGGGGGCCTCCAAAGCAAAGCACCGCCTGTCGGGGGTGGGCTGGGAGAGCTGGGAGGCATGTGAGAGGGGAACTGGGAGACGGCCAGCAGGGTACATGGAAAGGGGACCTGGCAGGGGACAGGGGACCTCAGACCCACAGTCTCTGTCCCCGAGCCCAAGCCTTGTCCCTAAGAATCTGTCTGGCTCTAGGCCAGTCGGCCGCCAGGCAACCTCTCGGGATTTAAATGGATTTGCAAATTTTCCAGATTCCTAAGATGTCCTTCCAAACCCCCAGCGGCTGGGAAAGTGCGAAGGCGAGGGGGCCATGACAGGCCCGTCCTAACAGTCACAGTCACACAGTCCAGGCTGGGGTTCTGGGATCCGGCTGTCAGATCTGGGGGCCCCTCTGTGAAGAAGGGGGGTTGGCTGCTGGGCCCTTTCCTCTGGTCCCAGGCAGCTGCTCAGGCCTCCTCGCGGTCTCCCTCCTTCTCCGCTCCATCCGAAGACATGAATCTGATCACATTCCTTCTGAGTCTCCCCAGTAGAAGGTGCCTATAGAAAGCCCAGACTCTCAATAGCTGCTTGATACTCACTGCCTGCCGGGACCATGTGGAGTGTTTTATAAGCATGATCTCATGTAACGCTCACCAGCAAATTCAGAGGCAGGGACTGATTTTATACCCAACGTACGAGTGAGGAAACTGCGGCTCACAGCAGCCACAGAACTGTACCGCACAGCTAGTAGGTGGCAGACCTCAGGGAGGTGGTAAGCTCCGGGCCCTATCACGCCAGACTTGGGCTTTGTGTTCCTGCCAGTCAGATCCCAGCATTCCCAGAAGGAATTTTCATGATCCTGCCTGTGAGCATGCCCTTCCTCACCACCTTTCCTTTACCTTCAAGGACCCTCCCTACTCTACCTCCTCCAGGCAGCCTTCCCAGATTCTTCTAGTCTTCCAAGAGCTTGCCATGCCCGTCATCCTGGAGCCTTGCTGCTTGACCCTCTCTTTCTGTGTTCTGTTTACACATCAGAGATTGTTTGGGCCCCAGGCTTCCTGTCTTGTGTTCTGGCCCCAGTGTCCCCAGGAGGACAGTGAGACTGAGAAAATGTGGTTGTGAAGGAGAGGAGGGACTAACTGAAGACCTTCTGTTCCCAAGAGTGAGCCCAGAACCCAGGCCTCTTGTCTTCCTTCAGGTGCTTTTCCAGGAGCTTACGTAGTTCCCCCAGACATTTTTCTATGTCGGAGGATGGGTGTCCCTGCCTCTGTGATCCCAAAGTGCACAGAGGCCTCTAGCAAGATCTTCTGAAGTCAGGCAGTCCTCCCCTGCCTCCAAGCAGCAGGGCCGTGAATCCACAGCACGTGGGGACATGCAGACCATGTTGGTCACCGTCATGGATTGCTTACCCTGTGCTGGGCACAGAGCCTGGAACCTCGTATGCCTTATAATCCCCACAGCAGTTCTTTGGAATCGGTATTATTAATACCCCTGTTTTGAAGACAAGGAAAACAAAGCTCAGAGAAGCTAAGTGACTTTCCCAGGGTCACGCAGTTGGTAGAGTTGGTATTTAGGCCAAGGTGTGCCTGAAACCAAAGACTTAATCTCTTTGCTCCCAGGGAGCCCCTGGTCAGAGGGGAGAGTCTCCATCCTCCCTCAGAGCCTTCTCTGGCTCCAGCATCTTCTTCAGCAGAAAGATTAGCTTCAGGCCTGACCTGCTCCCAGGTCCACCTGGGCCCTGGCTTGGTCCTGAGAGAGGAAGGAGACCATCTGGTGAGCCCCCTCCCTTCAATGGTGATTGGGAAGCCCTCCCTCCTCTGTGGGAAGAAGAACTGAGACTTCTAATTGGCCACAGATGTGGGGCAGCGGAAAGCACCGTGGATTCAGAGTCAGGAGACCAGGCACTCGTCCCGGCTCGACTCAGATCCACTGTGTGGCCAACCTCAGGCCTCCATGTCCTCTTTCTTGCCTCATCCACATCTGGATGGCAGTGAGCATGGTGCGTAAACAACACCAGGTTTGGGCATCCTATGACTGCCCCTCGGCTCTGGCTGACTGTGTGACCCTGGGCCAGTGCTCTGCCTCTCTGGGCATTGGGCCCCTCCTCTGTGAGCGGTATGGCGGGATGCAGGGTCCACAATAATACAGATAAGGCACTTAGTAGGGTTCCTGCATCTCATAGTGCTGGACCTAACGCCAATGGCTAAGAGAGAGAGGCTTCTCTCCCCACCTCCTGGGCGACCTGGCTGTGAAATTGGTCTGCACCTCGTGAAGGGCTATGCCTATGGAAAGGAAGGGACCTGAGCACCACAGGTGTGCTAAAGGCCAACTTCCATCCTCCAGGCACAGTCTAGCTCTGAGGCCAGCTGCCTTCCGGACTGAAGGAGGGGACTCTGGGCGTTTTGCTCAGGACAGGCTACTGAGTGGTGAGGAGGGAGGAAGGAATGAGAGGGGCCCCAGACATTCCTGAAATGGACCACCTTGCCCCATTTCTTGCATGTGGTTCAGAACTCTGCGCAGTAGACCCTTGGAAGGGGGAGATCTTCCTTCCCCATTTTCCATATCGCCCTCCACCATGTCTCCCCAGTGTCAGAGCTTGTAACGCCGCAACTGGGAAGCCGAGTGTGCAGGCTGATAGAACCAGGGGCAGCCCTCTCTGAGCACTTTCATTGTGCTCTACGTCCATTACCATCAAGTCCACTGCTTATTCCTCAGTGCTTAGAACAGGCTTGGCATTCAGTGAGTGCTTAATAAATATTTGCTGAACTAATTTAATCATTACAAACTACCTCGAGGAGTGGATATAAACTCTCCATTTTACAGATGAAGAGATGCCCAGAGAGGTTAAAGTGGTTAAGTCAGTTGCCCAAAGTCCCACAGCTAGGATGTGATGGAGCCGGGATTTAAACCGGGTGTTTTTGACTCCAGAGTCCATGATTGAGAGGCTGGGTGGGGCCTGGACCTCAGCTATGAGGGCCCCTCAGAGCTCCAGAGGTGGTCATCAGACCCTGGAACGCATCCTGTGTGACTGTGGGTGAGTCATTCCCTCTCTGGGTCTCAGTTTTCCCATCAGTAAAACAAGGAGGTTGAACGAGATGATCTCTGAGCTCCTTCCAGCCCTAAAACAATTCCAGGATTCCAAGCCACACCAGCCCAGATTGGCAGCCACACAAGCCCTGTTGTGTACTCAGGGATCATGCATATTTAACTTCACAATGAAAGGTTTTTTTTTCTTACCCTCTTTCTACATGTTACAGAAAGCGGTCAGGATCGATGACTGCTAATGGAAAACGGTGCCCCGTAATAAGGAGGAGGAACTTTCTGACAATCAGAGCGGCCTGTTAATGCACTGTTTCTTGGGGAGCTTTGGGGGTGTGTTTCCCCAGTGCCCCCAGGCCCATTTTCCTGGGATACTGAGGAAGCAGGGTCAGGAGGAGTGCCTGTGAGGAGGTGTGTGTGGATGCTATGACCCTTTGCTGATTTTCAAACCTTATGTGTTCTGATTTCAAAAGGAAACGAGGCTTTGGCCCATGGTAGATGGATGAATGATGGGGTCCAGAGGCAAGGGAATGGATGCAAGAGGCCCACCTCTAATGGGAGGAGTGTGGAATGCACACACTGTTGCCTCCCGTGTAGAAGTCCTCCTCAAGCCCCTCCCAAGACCTCAGGCCCAGAACCATCAGGCAAAAGAACTTCCTGAACCCCCCAGGCCATGGCCCCAGGATCTCCCCCTTCCCAGATTCTCTCTGGGATGCCCCGCCCTAGCCTAGTGTAGGAGGTTGAAAATCAAAGTGTATTGCTTTAACTGCGTTAGTGCCCTCTCTTCTCCTCGCTTCAGATCAGAGCAATTTAATGTCTCACGTGTCCAAAACCTTTCATCTGCCAGAGGTATCCGCTTCTCTGCCCTGTGATGAAAAGTGTTGTCACTTGGGAGGTGGGGGCATTAGGGCCGGGGGGTTCAGAGAGTTCCTGAAGGTCAGAGATGAAAAGGACTATGGGGATCACTGTGTTCAACGTCTTCATTGTACGTATGGGAGGGAAACTGAGGCTGAGAGAAGAGGAGGCATGTGCCTTAGGTCACACAGATCATCAGTGATAGCGCTGAGCCCAGGCCCTGGTCTGCAGGCCTGGACTTTTCCTCTGTGCCAGTACATGTGCTGACTCTTCACCATTCACCTCTGTGGCCCAGGGCTTAGGCCCCGGCTCTCCTTGGGGTGAGGCCACAGAGCAGAGTTTGGGCTAAAAAGGAGCAACACCATCCCGATGAGGGATGGGAACCCCTCTGGGTAGTCTTGTGGCCCATGGAGGCTTTGCTTACATCACTTTTCCATTCTGGCCATAATTTCCTTTTATGTAAAGTGAGGCGGGGTCAAGGGGGTTAGCTCAGTGACCCCAGAGGTTCCATGCAGCTCTGTTCTTAGCCCCTGAGAGCTCCTGCCAGGCTTTGTGTAGCTATTTCACATGTTGTTGCTGCCCTGGTTACCTTCTGTCCTGGGGAGTGCAATCATATGGGCTGTGCCCCCCTCTCTTCCAGCTTCTCCACTCCTGAGGTGGAGCCTAAGTGGTCGTGGATGGTGGGGGGGAGGTTGTAGAGTCAGCCCCAGAGGGCAGGGCTCAGATTTACAATCCTGTCACTGAAGCCCTGGCCTTTCCCAGCCCAGGGCCTCGGGCATGAGAGTAAAGGCTCAGGTGCGACTCAGTGGACTGTGGCTTCTCCTGTCTTCACTGTATTTGTGTCCCTATCAGCCCTCAGTCCAGGGCCTTTCTGCTGAATGGATAATGAGAGAGTGATAAATAAATGTGCGGAGAGATGGATAAACAGATTGGTGGATGCATGGATGGATGCATGGCCGGCCAGATGGACAGCTGGCCTCCCCTTTAGTCCAGGGAGCAGGGGTGACTTCAGGAGCATTCAACATGTACAGGCACAAAGGGCTCCATACTTAGAAGAACCTTGCCTTGAAATGCTGAAGAGTTTTTTTAACAAGGGTCCCTGCATTTGCATTTTGCACTTGGCCCCACAAATTATATAGCAGCTTGTGCCAGGGAGTACAGGCTGGGTTTAAGACGGCTTCATCCTTGAGACTGGTCTCGCTGCCTCCGCTGTCCCCATTCTAATCCACGCACTCCCACAAAATGCCAATCTACTCCTGTCACTCTCCTTTGTGGAGGCCCCTCATCCCCATGAGGGCTTGGAGTTGCACCATTGTCACTGCCCAGCCAGCAGCGAGCCCCCTACCTTCACTGTCAATACCCTGACACGTTGGCTTCCCAGTGCCTCCAGGGCAGAGCCCAGCTCCTTACTCAGCACCTCAACCTTTTCCCCAAGTGACCTCTGCCCTCCTTCTCTGCCCATCACCTGCCTCTTTGCTGAAGAGCCACAGTTTCTAGCCTAACAGATCTCTCTCTGCTACCACCCGGATGCCTCGCAATCTCCCACTTCCTTAACTGCTCATACAGAGCATCTGTGGAATAGCTTTCCCTGGCATCGTCCACCAGAGAACCCAACTCAAGGCCATCCCCTCTCCCCTGTAATCATCATATAATCATGCTAGTCACCACTTACTGAGTGCCTTCGTCATCATCTCGAACCCTCACAGCAATGGAAAAGGATGTCTCTTTTGCTGTTTTCCAGGAAAGTGGGACTCAGGGAAGTTAAACTCAGAAAGGTTGCATAGTTATGAGGCAGTAGAACAGGGACTTTGAGCTGGATTAAGTGGCTTCTAGCTGGGACTGCCACCCCTGGCCTGGCTGAGCCCCTCCACATGCTTTCGCTGCCCCAGGAGGCATCAGGCACAGCCTGCTGGCATCAGGGTCCCATATGTCTGTGCTGCCCCCTCGCCAGCCCGTCCCATCACCTCCCTGCCTATCCCAGCATCCCAGCCCAGGCAGTCCTGAGTTATTAGGGGGCAGCTGAGCACCAGAAGAGCTGACCCTACACAGCCATCTGATCTCTCATGCTGGGTAAGCATCTATTGAGCACCTACTGTAAGCCTAATCCCATAGGAAGAACTCGAAGACATCCCCCAAATGGTTAGGTGGGTTTCCTCATTTGTGAAAAATCAAACTAAGAGACTAAGGCAAAGGTAGAAGAAAGAGCTGGTTGGCAGCCAGTGGACTGGGAGTCCGTAGACCTGGGTTCTGGTCCTGGGTTGGCCTTTAAATCTTGAATACGCGAGGAGGACGTCCTGCCCCCACCCGAGCTGAGCCTGCTGACAGTACCAATAACAAGAGCAGCTACCCTTCCTGGCTTTCCCCTCACCCCATTTCCCACACGCATCCCTCTGCTGACAAGCCTAGCCTAGCGGGGACTCCAGGCCAAGTGAGTGAGTGAATGAGTGAGTGACTTATTCTCCCGTGAGTGAATGAAGACGAGTCACGTGGCCACTGACTTGGCCGAGGGCTGTGCGCCAGGCCCTGCTCTGAGCATTTCACTCGTATTAACTCATTTGAAGGCCTGGACAGCTCGATGACGAGCCCCGACTTACAGATGGGCAACCCGAGGCACAGGGAGGCTGAGCAAGCAGTAAGTGGGAGACTCGGGGTGAGTGACCGGAGGAAGGGTGAGAGAACAGATGCGGAGAACGTGGGAGTTTTCTCCCCTCTGGCTCTGCCGCCCAGGAGGGCTCTGAGGGGAATCTCAATGCTCTGTAATTGGCACCCATTAATGGCAGGTTCTTGTTAGCTAGCGGCCCTGCCCCACGTGCGGGCTCTGGGCTGCAGGGGGAAGGCCGCGTGCTGGTGGGTCAGGCCGAACGGCAGAGGCCTGCCTGCCCCCTGCCCACGGGGCTCTGAGAACCCATTCTGTGTGCGGCCCCCACCCCGGCCCAGGGCTGATCCTGGGCTGGCAACAGTCAGGGAACAGAAGGTTTGCTTGTCTGTGCCTGCCGCACCCCAACCCCCCCAGCCTCAGCCTGGGACCCTTCTCGGGGGCTCCTCTGGCTGCCAGGGCCTGGTGCTCTCCGTTGCCATGGCACCGGCCGGAGATGAGGCTCTGGGGGGTGGCTGTCGGTGGGGGGGGGGGGGTGGGCGGGGAAGGGGAGAGGGCGTTGTAGGGAGGACAACCGAGGGATGGTGGAGGCCTGGAACTCTGCAGCTGCAGAGGCCCCCAGGCCCTCTGTGAACAGTGGAAGGAGGGTGCTGGGGCCCCAGCAGGGGCAGGCCTGGACCCTGAGTGCAGCAGGTCCGTGGCAGAGCTGGCCATGCACCTAGCCTGGCTGCCAGGATGCTCTGTCTCAGAGGCCTTTGGGACAGGCCTGATGGTCGACCGGAGACCTGCTTGGGCACTGCCAGACCCAGGCTGTCCTCAGCAAAGACTCCTCTCCTCAGCCTAGTTGCTGACCCTCAGACTCTGCACTGATGTTGCAGGAAGGTTCTGAGTTCTACCCCTTGCTTGACTTCCAAATTCCTGAGTGAGCTGTGGTAGATCCCTTGCTCACTCTGCCCCTCAGTGAGGGATGGACAGGACTCTGACCTCTGAGGATCCCTCATCCCTGATAGCCAGGATTCTGTGTGGACCCCATTAGGGTGAACCCATGTGGGAGTGTTTCTATGTAAACAGACCTGTTTCTGGGCAGAAGCTAGGCAGTCCAGCATAGCGGTTAAGAACACAGATTTGGAGTCAGGCGGGCCTGAGTGTGCATCCCAGCTTATCATTGGCTTATTACTTGTTGGCTGTGTGACCTTGGGCAAGTTGCCATACCTCTCTGAGACTTGATTTCCTCCTCTGTGAAATGGGAATTATGATTATACCCTCCTCACAGGATTGTTGTGAGGATAAAACAAAACCTCCAGTTCATCTCATTTAGCAGAGTGCCTAGCTCCGAATTAGTAAGGGCTTCTGTTTGTTTTCAGATTGTGGATCATCAGAAAAATGAATGGGAAGAAAGATGTCCTTGTTGCAGGGTAGGGGGCCCTGGCAGTGCTGAATGGAAGCAGGACCAATGGGTAGAGGATACAGTGAGACAGACTGTGCTCAGTGGGATAAAATTTTTCAAATAGTCTGACCTCTGAGGATCCTGGGCTGCCCACGAATGGAACGGGCTGTGGGTGAGGTAGTGAGATCCCTATCATGAGAGGTGTGCAATTGCAGGCTGGACAACCCCTTTGTTTGCAGAGAGGGTGGAGGAGATGTGAATTGGGAGTACTTACAGCCACTTTCAGCCCTAAGATTATAGGGCTCTGTGAAAGATGGTGTAGCTGTTTCCCCCCTTGTTCTGCCAGCTTCAGGTTCACGGGCTAAAGGAGACTGAAGGAGAGGTCGGAAAACAGAGGGTGAAGGAACAAGCCTGGCGACTCTGTATTGAGCTCGTTTATGTGCCAGGCATGGGCTTGACATCTTTGCCTTCTGCCTTAGAGAGGCTGTCATGTGGGTTTTGAGCCCATGTACTCTGGGGTCAGCCTGCCCAGGATCGAGTACCGACTCTACCACTTGTGAGCTCCATGACCTTGGGCAAACAATTTGACCTCTCTGTGCCTTGTTTTCCTTGTCTGTAAAATACGGAAGCAACGCTGATGTCATGAATTGTTCTGAGATCATTCACATTAAGGGCTTAGCCCAGGCGTTGGGTGATAAGGACTAAATCAGAGGTGGCTATTCTTCTTGTTGTTATTTTCAAGGTCTTCTAAGTCCTTGTTCCTTTTTGAAGGAGCTGTGGGGGACCCAACTGGGATCCAGAGGACTCTAGTCCAGGGATCCACCAGCCTGGGCAGAGCCAGGCCATATGACCCAGGGGGTGGCCATGGGGACAAGCAGGGAGGCCAGCGAGGTGCCAGAGGAGGCAGGAAGCGTTTGCTCAGCAGGCGGGTGGACAGGAGTGTGCAGTGGGCCTCCCTCCCTCCCTGACCTCCTTCTCAGGCCAGTTTCCCAGCCCACGTGGGGACCCAGGCCCCCTCCTCGGGGCTCCCAGCAGCCGTAAGGCACACACTGAGCGCTTTCCCACGAACTGTTCCAAGTAGCTGGGCCTGCTCCCCCTACCCCAAACACACACTCCCTGGCGGGTGAGGGGGTGTGCGGCAGGAGGCGGGGCTTGGACTGGGGGGATCAGTCCGTTCTTTATCAGCCTGGCTCCGATCCAGACAGATGTTTCGTTTTATTTTGAACTTGCAGAATGTAGGTCATTTCTTTCCATTGCGTCCCTGGGGAGGCCTCCTGGGGAGAGGAGCACAGAGTGAGTGACACGAGCGTGGGGGCCTCACTTGGGCCCCCGGGTTGCTGGGAGGACAGCATCCTCCCCCCTCTGTCATGATGAGCCGTCTGGCAGAAGAGCCAGGGCGTGACGTTTCTTAAAGGCGGGGCTAAGAAGTCAGCCTCTCCTCAGGGTGGATGGAGAGCCATGGAGGTGACAGAGAATGGTCAGGTGGGGATTCCAGAAAGCTTCCTCTGGTTAGGGTATGAGAACAGGCGGGAGGGGACAGACGGGAAGGGTTGGTACGATGGGGCAGCCAGAGGCCACCAAGTTTGCGCTGGAGGGGCAGGGGTAGGGGCATCAGAGTGACGGTCCCTGGAACTGGCACTGTTCTTCCACCCACTGGGACTTCCAGAACAGCTAGATCCCATGCCAGGCCCCAATGTAACTGATTTCTGCTGCTTTGTTTGGGGGACCTCATAGGTACCTGGAAAACAGGAAGTTCCTCTAGGTCTGGGAGCAGCGTGGCAGAGAGCTGGGCTTGGGTGATCAAGCTGCATTACTGTGTGATTTGAGGCAGGTTGCTCACCCTCTCTGACCTCCATGTGATCCTGAGGTTTGTGGGGAGAGTCAGCGTGTAGGGTAAAGTACGGAACCTTTAGCAGCAGAAGGGGCATAGGATCGAGGAGGGGCACGTGGGAGCCCCACAGCCTCCGCTGTTTCCCAGCTTTCTGTACCCCTTCTGTAACTATCTCCCAACCCAAAGGAAACCGCTCTCCTCTCTGGCTCCCAGGATGGGGTTCCCTTACCCGTGCTGCAAGATTGTACCTACAACTCAGCCCACTTGGGGTAAGTCCACATGGGCCACACTGTCTGCCATCCCTCTCGTACTTTCCCAACTGCTGGCGGGAAGACTCAGTCTCCAACTCCAGATGCCTCTTGCCCCCACACACTCCCAGGCCTGGAGCTGGCTGCCTGGTTTGAGCTGAGTCACGACATCCTGGCTAGGGCCCCTCCCCAGCACCCCACCCCCACCCCAGCATTCCAACTCAGCACAGCTGCTTCCAGAGCAGGGTCCTGAGAGTCACACCATGTCAGCCCCAGAAGTGTTCCCAGGACAGCCCTGCCCACCCTATGTACAGATGGGGAAACTGAGGCTCACAGAGGGGCAGGACCATGTAAGTGGGTGACAGAGCTGGGCTAGAACCCACATCCCTTACTCTCAGCCAGAGATCTGCCCCTGAAGCTTGTGTCAGGGGCTGTGAAGTGTCCACGGTGTGGGGGAGAGAGGGCTAGACCACAAGGCAGGAGACGGGAGTCTGTGTCCCACTTCTGCCCGCAACTTAGCAAGTCACCTCCTCTGAGTCTGTTTCCAATCCCTGTCTGCCTGGGACAATGCAGGGAAAGTGATAGAAAGGTCTATGTGTGGCAAGTAGCAGGGGGGTGGTGTCCTGGGGTGGGGGAGGGGGCAGCAGCTGTAGTCTGAGCCCTGGGCCTTGAGCCACCAGCCTCGCATCTGAGCCGGGGCTGGAGGGAGGGGCTGCCCAGGTGGGTGAGCCTGGGCGCCCCATTGGCCACCCGAGCCCGGCTTGCCTAGGTCGAAACACTGCGACCTGTCCTTGTCCTTCTCTAAACCTCAGTTTCCCCATCCGTACAGTGGGGCACAGGAAGGGGGTTGGATCAGATAGATGGTCCCTGAGGGCCTCAGAGCTCTGACATTCCAAGACTCTAACCCCATGACCCCACAGCCAGGCCTCCTCCTCCCTCTGGCATCTTGTTTATTCAGAGCATCCCTGGCCCGAGACTGCTGAGACTGCTGGCCTCAAGCACCCCCTCCTCCCTGAAGCAGGGCTTCCTCCCATCCCCATCTCACGGCTACTTCTGCCCATCCTGTTCCCCGCCTCCAGACTGAGCATCCCTCTGTCCACTCAGATACCCATCGCCCCTCCAATCGTAAACCAGCTCAGGGCCAGCTGACAATCCTCCTCTGCCTCATTCTCAGCTCAGAAAATGGTACTGTGCCCCCGGCACGCACACTCTTGCCTGCTGGTACTCCAATGCAGAAATAGGGGTGGGGCTCACTTAGGATACCTCTCTCTCCAGCCCTCTACGTCTAATCACCACGCCCTGTCACCCTGGGCTGGAGGAAGCTCAGTCACGTCTCTTTCCATCAGTCCCCACCGGCCTCAGCCTAGCCAAACCCAGTAAACAGAGTAGCGGTGGCAAAGCAGTCCGCCTCAGCTCAGTCTCTGCTCTGTTCCTAGGCAAGTTCCATAAATTTTCTCTGCCTCAGTTTACCCGTCTAAAATGGGGCAGTCCTTGTATCTACCTCACAGTGTTGTCTGAGGAGCGAGTGAGTGGATCTTCATCAAGTGCTCAGAACAGCACCTGGTGCAGTAAGTACACAACACACGCCGGCTCCGTGGCTTGTCTGTTCCTGCACGTGCCTGTGTGTTCGGGTGAGTTTGGGCTCCCACGTGCACATGCTCTGGGTGTGCTGTACGTGCACAGCTTTGCATATGCCGGGTGCGTGTGATTCGCCACGCGTGTGTGCGCCTCTCATGGGCACGTGGGAGAGCACAGAGGCAGCGGTCTGGGTGCTGTGGAGCTGCACGCGCGCGTGTGTGGGCATGCACACGTCTGGTGCCGGCGAGAGGGCTGGGCACACACGGGGCCTGCTGCACAAGGGTGTGTTCCAGAGCAGTGTGTGAGTGAGCGTGTAGGCAGGAGCCTGTGCTGTGTGTGCACGTGCTCTCCGTGTGCGAGCCTCCCCCACTGGCAGCCGTGGAGCCCCCCCTCCCCAGCCTGCCTGTGTCGTGGGAGCCTCGGGACCCCGAGGGAGGGACGCTGCCGCGAGCGGATGTGGCCAAGATGGACTGGATTTATTTAGGTTAAGGCGGTGGGAAAGGAGTGGAGGCTCATACGAGCAGGAAGGAGAGAGGGCTGGGGCTTTGGGGATGACTCCCTGAGCACGCTTGCCCCCCTGGGCTTGCAGTCCTCACTCCGCTCACGTGGGGCTCTCCCCGGACCAAGGTGGGGAGGCCCCTCTGACTCACTGTGAGGAGCTGGCCAATTACCTCATCTTTGGACCTCTGTACCCCCAACCGGACCAAAATAGGGGGACTCATGAGAACTTGCCTCCTGGGCAAAGCGGGGGATCCCTGAGGGTCCCCTCCCTCTCTCTGCTTCGAGGGCCTCACCAGGCAGGAGAGTGTGGCAGAAAGGGGGGTTGCCTCCTTCCTATGACACCCACCTTGTCCCAGGTGGCTCCTCCCTGGAGCGCAGCCCTGCCTGTGAGGAAGGAAGAGGTCATAGGCAAGCTCTCCACCCCCACATCAGCCACCTGGGTCCTCCTGGGGTCGGCTAGAAACACAGCAGCCCCTGCGAAGCTCAGACGTCCATAAGGCATGGGGTGGACAACTGGGGGTGTCAGGGAATCATCCAAGATGGGCCAGGAGGTCATGTCCTAAGCCCCACTCTGGTTCTTACCAGACCACTGGCCTGCGGCCCACACCACGCTTCCCCATCACCCCCTGAGTGTCCATATCACCTGTTTATTTGTCTGGAAGTCACCTGAAAGACTGAGGTCCAGAGACAGAAGCAACTTGTCAAAGTACACACTGCAAATCTGGGACCAAATGATCAGGGGATTGAATCCACAGAATGACATGGGTTATGGATTCTCGGTCTACATCAGCCTCAGGAATGTCGCCCTTCCTCTCATCCGTCCCCGTGTCCCCAGACCACCCCAGCAGGAATACTAGTGCCTAGAATCTTCTGTCTGGAAATTTTAGAGCAGGGATGGCTCTTTGAGATGACCCATCCAAACCTCTCCCAGTATGGCTGGGGAAACTGAGTCCCAGAGAGGGTTGGAGACTTAGTCTCACAGTAGGTCTGAAGCCCTATGTGAAATGCTCATTTCATAAAGAAAGAAGCCAGTCCAAGATCCCTGGTTGTCTCTACTCTCTGAAGGTGTCTACATGCTCCCTGAGCTCCTTTGCCCAGCCCATCCTTCCCCCACAGCCTGATTCTGTCCTTTTGCTATGTGACTGGGCCAAGACTCTGTCCATCTCTGGGCCTCTGCTGCCTGTTCAGGAAGGCCCCTCCCAGCTCAGAGTCTCAGGGACTCTAAGCCCCCTTAGCGCCAGGCCTAGCAGGAGAGGAGCCAGGGTTGGGGGTGGGGTGTTGGGGGAGGCTGCTCGCCCACCCGGGGGCCTGGCCCACAGCCTTCCAGAGCCAGACCAGCCCTAGTTGCTGTGACCTCCCATCTCCAGGCCAGCCGACCAAATTCCTCCTTTAGAATAATAAACAGTGTGGCCAGCCAGGGAGGCCGGGAGGCTGAAATGACCCCCTCCCCCAGCCTCCGCTGCTAATGATTTTCTTTGGCTGAGATCTCTGGCAGGAAGAGGGGGATCCAGAGGGGCACCCACCAAGGGGCAGATAGTCCTCTGTGGGGGCTGCTGGCTCCACCTCGGCGCTGCTCCCTCCTGCTGGAGGAGGCCTGGCATCCAGATGGAGGGCTGGGGCAGGAGGGATGGGAGAGGGGGGCCACTGTGGAGGGGGCCTCAGAGTGGCTGGGCTTTGAGTCTAAAGCAATTGGGAGATGGGAGAGGGGACCCTCAGGCAGGCTGGTCTGAAGGGATGGGGAGAAAGAGGAAGAAGAGAGCAGATTCATTTAGGGAGCTTCTTAGGGTGCTGGGCAGAGCAGAGACTGGCGATCTCCAGGCCAGGGCCCTCGCCTGTGTCCCATGACTAACGTGTAAAGGCAGCCCTGTAAGTGGTACACTTGCTGTTGTCCCACTTTGAGAGCTAGAGACTGAGGCCACTGAGATAGTGATGGCGCAGATGTGGCCCTGCTGGGGCTCAAACCCAGGTCCCAGCCCTGGATTGGGGACTGAAAGTGGTGAGATGAGAGGGGAGTGGGAGCAAAGCATGCATGGCATTAGGGGCTGGGCCAGTCAGGGCAGCCACTCAGGGAAGGCAGCAGCCCCACAGCACCAGGGTCTCCTTGTCACCTTGTCACCTGGTCTCTCCCACATTTCTTTCTCTATGACCCCTGCCCACTTCTGGCCTTCTTCCTGTTGATACTGCAGTCAGACCTTTGCATGCCTGGCTATTGGTGGTTATTTCAGACCCTTGGATGGGGCTGCCAAGGGCAAGGGTAGGGCGAAGACCCACGCAGTGCAATCTGTCTCTCTCCATGTCCCTGCTTCTGTCTCCTGCCGCCATCACTGGGTGATTCCTTTCTCTCTGTCTCTCTAAGTCTTTCTCTTTCTACCTCTATCATTCCAGTCTCTGTCTCCCTCCAGGACAAGATCCACTGTGTAGCCTCAAGCAAACTTCTTCCCCTCTCACAGCCTCAGTCTCCCGACCTGGACACTGGAGGTGGAGGTGGGGGGCTTGGACTCAATAGTTTCCAAGGACCTTCGATGCCTTGCTGTGCGGTGGGGCCTCCCCTGGGCCCAGCCCCTGGCCCCTCCCTCCTGGGCCTCCCTGTGCAGCTTGGGGCTGAGCAAAGGGGGCCAGGCGTAGGGGTGTCCCCCCCACCACATTCCGCAGCCCCAGCTCCCCCGCTTCCCTTCCCACAGCCGCCTCCATTTCCTGTTGTGCTTGTGGAGCTGTGGGAGTTCTCTGGGTTCTGGTGTACCCCCTCCTTCTCCCCCAGGCCTTTCATCACACTTCCCCAAATATTTGTCCTGGCAGATAAGAGCCTGGTATTGGAACTGTCACCCAGAGGACAGGCTGTTGGAGCTGGCGGGCCCCTGGACACCCTCCCGCCCAAGACCCCACCCCCACTGTACATATAGAGAAACTAAGGCCCAGGGAGAAGCAGGGGGCTCAGCCAAGGTCATCAGAGAGGTGGAGGCAGAGCCAAAGCAGGGTCCAGGCATGCTGAGAATGGGCCCAGTATGGGGAAGGAGCCCTTGGGCATGAGTGCCCTCTCGGTGTGCGGCAGGAGTAGCCTTTGACTTTAGCCTGATGGATCCAGGGGCTGGGTGGCTCAGGCCGGGGCTTACTCTGCAGGACCCAGGCAAAGATGGGCCCTGGCACTGCCTCTGGCTGCTCTGGGCCCTGACCCCTGTTTAACTCTGCAGGAAACCATGCGGCTTCCGAGTGCCATGCAAGCTCCTGTCCTCAAAGGTAGGTAGACTTGGGGCAGGGGTAGAGGGCCGTAGGGAGCCACTAAGTAGGACCCTGAAGCTGGTGGGGCAGCACATGCTAGCACCAGGGCCCGAGCACTGCTCTGCTCTTGAGTTTCAATTCCCTGCCTTTCTAGTTGGTCTCAGTGCAGGCCTCCTTCCACGGCCCACTCCTCAGCTCATAAACCTCAGTCGACCCCTGCCCGTCCAGAGCCATCAGCTCAAGCACTTGGCTTGGCCCTCCACACTCCATGTCCCCTCACCAACAGTCCCCACCCCATTCCCTAACAGTCGCCCTGGTCTCCCATCTCTGGTCAGCACTTGTTGGTATCAGTCTGGCCAGTCTGGTTCTGGTGGGTGACTCCCCTCCCCTGCCTGGACCCCTCATTGGCTGTGAGCTCCCAAGTCTGGGTAGGCTTCTCCAGGCAATCAATGCTGACCAGGCAATCAGTGACCAGCCAAAGTCCCGCCCAAGGATGACTGACCCGCTGGCTGAGCATCCACCAGTCTAAGTGGGTGCTTATTTTCACCTCCAGCGTCCCCTGCCGAGGCGCGGTGGGAGGTGGGGTGAGGCTTACAGAATCCTTCCCCAGGGGGCGTCGGCAGGGGGAGGGGAAACCAATCACCTGACATCCCCCACTCCCCAGTCCCCTTCAGCCTCCAGGGGCCCAAATATCTTTCCTGCCCCAATCTGCCCCACTCTGGACTACCTTGGCCACCACTTCGCCAAGCAGGGCCATCTCTGGGCTTCGGGAGGAACCTGGACAGCTGGGGCAGCTGCAGGGAAGAGGCTCAGAAAGTGACCTGGGAAGTAATGCAGGAACTGGAGGCCTGGGAATTGCTTCCCGAGGATTTCCTGATGCCTTAGAGAGAACATGCCTGCAGGCTGAATGCTGCACTGCAGAAGGACTGCAAGACTGGGGGTCTCTAGGCACTGAGATCAGGAGGCCAGGAGGCCAGAAGGAGTCCCTGCGGACCAGGCCCTGGGCAAGCAGGTCTCAGAGCCATGGGTGTCCGTCTGTGTTCTCTACGGATTAGGGAGGTGTGTTCCTCAGGGTCAGCTGTGGGGAGAGGGGCTGATGCTCTTGTGCCCTGATGTCTGATGCCTCTTCTCCCAAAGGCCAGATGCTGTTGCTGCCCCTGCTGCTGTTGCTGGGACCACAGGCCTCCTGGGGCCTGGTCATCACACCCCCGGGGCCAGAGCTTGTCCTCAATCTCTCCAGCACCTTTGTTCTGACCTGCTCGGGTCCAGCTCCAGTGGTGTGGGAACGGATGTCCCAGAAGCCCCCGCAGGAAATGACCGAGACCCAGGACGGCACATTCTCCAGCGTGCTGAAACTGACCAATGTCACCGGGCTGGACACAGGAGAATACTTTTGTACCTACAGAGGCTCCCATGGGCTGGAGGCCAGTGAGCGAAAACGGCTCTACATCTTTGTGCCAGGTGAGGGCCCCTGGACTGTGTGCTCACTCCCTTACTCCTCTTCTCAGCTACAGGCATCTGGGGGAAAGCGCTTTACTGATAGGGTGAAACATAGCCGTCTCAGAAATGCAGATGAATCAGGGAATCCATCCTGGCGCAGTCCAGGAGTATGTTCACTCCCACCCCTTGGCCTGGATATTTGTCTGCTCCCTGCCAACCCACCCCATTCCTGGTTCCCAAGAATTCTGCATTCTCAGCTGGTTCCAATATGCACCCTCTTGGCCTCCACATCCCATCTTCCCCATTGTCCAAGCTCCAGGTACCAACTGCCCTTCAACTTGTGAATTATCTTCTTTCTCAAGCTGTTGCTGTCCATATCAAATGCTAAACCTAGAAGGGACCTCTGAGAGCATGCTTATTCTGTAGTGGGTAGACTGAAACCCAGGGAGGGAAAGAGACCTGTTCAAGGTAACAGAGCAAAGCAGGGAATAGAAACCCAGCTCCTCTGACTCACATTCTTGGCCCCACCTCTGACAGATCCCGCTGTGGGCTTCCTCCCTGTCGATGCCGAGGAACTATTCATCTTTCTCACGGAAATAACTGAGACCACAATTCCATGCCGAGTGACGGATCCGAGACTGGTGGTGACGCTGCACGAGAAAAAGGTGGATGTCCCACTGCCCATCACCTATGACCACCAACGTGGCTTCTCTGGTACCTTTGAGGACAAGACATACGTCTGCAAAACCACCATCGGGGACAGGGAGGTGGATTCGGACGCCTACTATGTCTACAGCCTCCAGGGTGAGCCCCCTTTCTGGCTTGGTGCTCAGCAGAGGCAAGTATGACCACAGAGGTACAGATGTTTTCAGATTATACAGCGTGCAATTCCATTTTTCACTAAATTCTCACTACAGCCTTGGAAGGCGGGTGTGTTGCCCCATTTTACAGATGAGAAAACCGAGGCTTAGAAAGAGGAGAGAGTCGTGCAAGGTCAGGGGAAGCATTACTGGTGGAGCTGGGCTATATACTGTAGTGGGCAAAGGAGCAGGCTTTGGACCAATGGGGTTTGAATTCCAGTTCGGCCACTTCCCATCTGTGACTTTGCACAAGGCACATAATCTCTCTGGGTCTGCTTCCTCCTCTGTAAAATGGGGATAATACTGACTGCTTACTTAGTGGGATTATTGTGAAGATTAAATAAAACAAAAGATGGAGAGTACATGGTGTGCTCAATAAATTTCTTCTATACTTAGATGCTTGGATTTCAGAACTGTTACTCCCTTCTAGAATGTCACCTTCATGAGGGTAGGAATTTTGTCTGTTGTGTTTCCTGCTAAAGCCCCAGTGCCTAGAATAATACTTGGCATATAGTAGGTATTTAATAAATATTTGTTGAAAGAATGAATCTTCCATATCAGTCATCCCTTCCCTCTCTGGACCCCCACCTCATCCCTAAACTTATGTGCTGGCGGTTGGTGGTAACTTCCTCAGCCCTAAGCCAGTCTCTTCCCACCAGTGTCATCCATCAATGTCTCCGTGAATGCAGTGCAGACTGTGGTTCGCCAGGGGGAGAACATCACCATCATGTGCATCGTGACCGGAAATGAGGTGGTCAACTTTGAGTGGACATACCCACGCATGGAGGTAATGCCGGGTCACAGGTTGGAGGAAGGGTCAGGCGGGGACGGATATTTCAGCTTGTAGCCAGACTTCTTGGACCTTTCCTGATATGGGGGGCTTGCCCCAACTTTCCCTACAGAGTGGGCGGCTGGTGGAGCCAGTGACCGACTTCCTCTTTGAAATGCCCCACATACGTTCTATCCTACACATCCCCAGTGCCGAGTTGGGAGACTCAGGGACCTACATCTGCAACGTATCAGAAAGCCTGAGTGACCATCGAGATGAAAAGGCCATCAATGTCACCGTGGTTGGTGTGTGCCTTGGGCTTAGCCCCAACCCTCATTCTGGACTGGACCCAAACCTTGTCACAGCCCTGGGGTATTGTCAGCCGTGTTCTGATCCAGCTCTAGCCTTGGTGCCAACCAAAGGCCCATTTTCAGGATAAACCCAAACTGAAACACAGTACCAGCCCCCAGTCCAATCCGGATCCCAACCTAGACTTCCCGCTTAGCCAGAACTCCAGCCCCCACACGATTTCTAAATCCCAGCTGCCGTCCCAGGCCCAGGCAGCCCCATCCCCAAATTCAACCAGGCCGTAACTCATCTCAGCCACAATGCTGAGACAGAACACACCTAAAGAGCACTACAACCCTAGTCCCAATCTTGAACCCAGCCCCCAAACCAATATCAGCCCCAAACTGGGCTCCTGCTCCGGTCCCAAGCTGAACCCCAGCTCGGGTAACCCCATCTCCGGTTCACTTCCTAAAGCCTGAAGCCCGCCCCCAGGAGGCTGGGCTCCTTAGGCATGCAGTTGCTGCCCGGCCCCAGGAGCCCCACCCCCAGGAGGTGCTGCCCCACTGGAGGCCGGGCATAGCCCCGCCCCTGACGACCGCCCCTTGCAGAGAGCGGGTACGTGCGGCTGCTGGCAGAGCTGGACCCTGTACAATTCGCGGAGCTTCACCGCAGCAGGACACTGCAGGTGGTGTTCGAGGCCTACCCGCCGCCCACTGTCATGTGGTTCAAGGACAACCGGACCCTGGGTGACTCCAGCGCTGGCGAGATTGCACTGTCTACGCGCAATGTGTCTGAGACTCGGTGAGCAGCCGCCCATCCACTCCATTTTTGAAGTAGTTATTCTCTGCAGCCGCCAGGCAGCCCACAGCCTTAAGCTACTTGACAAACCTATCGAGGCCCATCTTTCCTGAGGGCCTACTATGTACCAGGCACCCTGACAGGCGCCTGTGCCAGGCACTGGGGATGCTGCATAGAACAGGACAGACAGTTCCATCCTTCCTGGAGTTTCCTGTCTGGAGGAGAATACTGACGCTGGTCATGTGATCACCCAGATGTTTCGTTGTCTTTGTGATGGGTGGAGCCAGCACAAAGCAGCCATGGAGAAAAAGGCAGGATGACTGGGGAAGAGGGTGCCAGGCAGGCCACTGCCACCTCGGCAGAATGGTAGCCCTGAGGCTGGAGATTAGCAGGCTGACCTGCGGTGCTGTATGTTAGGATGAAGCAGTGTCAGGCCTCTCTGAAAGGGATGAGATGTGGAGGAACGGAGATGGCACTTCCCGTCCGCCATGCACCCCACCCCGTCCCTCCTAACCCTCCCTCTTGGCTCACTGGAGCTGCCTGTGGGTGGGGATTCAAAAGTCCTGGCACTGCTACTGACACCCATGTGACCTTGGCAATCCCCTTCCACTCCCTGGGCCTTGTTTTTCCTGTCTTTACAAGAAAGGTGGGGGCCGTAAGAGTTCTTCCAGCTCTGACAGCTGGGTCTCCTGGCCTGTCCTTCTCATCAGGTATGTGTCAGAGCTGACACTGGTGCGGGTGAAGGTAGCCGAGGCTGGCCGCTACACCATGCGGGCCTTCCATGAGGATGCTGAAGCCCAGCTCTCCTTCCAGCTGCAGGTCAACGGTGAGGAGCCTTCTGCCCTGCTTTCCTTCACCCGACCCTCCCACCCCCATTCTCTCTCCGTTCCTGCACTGTGCATCCACCCATAGGAGGAGCAGAAGAGGGAGTCCAGGACTCAGAAGGCTGGGTTCTAGGCCAGGCTCTGACACTGACCACTGCTGTGTACACATCCCCTCTCTGGGCCTCAGCTTCCCCAGCTTTACAAGAAGGTCACTGGGCTATATTGGTGTTTCCAAAACCTCAGGCACTCACGTCCCAGTGCCATGATTTTTCCTTCTCACACACCGCTTACACTATACTACTAATTAGATATTTATCGAGGAAATAATATGCCAGTCCATTCAAGGTTCTTGAGGCCCTGCCATTGTGGAGCTTGCATCCTAGTGCGGGTAAGATAAACATTCAAAAGTAGGGGGAAAAAACAGCAAACCCTGTACAAGGTTAGAAGGTAACAAGTGCTGTGAAAGAAAAGAAAAAACGCTGGGTGAGGAGGATAGAGAGTCCTGGGGGCGGGGGAGCGGGGAGAGTTACAGTTTCAAATGGTGTGATCAAGGCTGGCTGCGTGGAGGTGACATTTGCGTGAAGAGTGGAAGAAGGTGAGGGCATTGGCCAAGTGGTTATTTGGGGAAAGGGCAAACCAGGCAGTGCAAAGGCAGGAGCAAACGCAGAAAGGCTTGTGTAGCCAGAACAGAGTGTGGGGGAGAGCGGCGGGAGATGAGGCCAGAGCTGAGCCTGGGCAGCTGAGGGGCCGGGGGAGGGTAGATGGTGTACGCCCTCCTGGGCTCTTGCATGGACTTTGGCTTTTACTGTGACTGAAATGAAGAGCCGCTACAGGGTCCTGAGCAGAGAAATGACACGATGATGACTTAACGTTTTGTGAATTGACTTTCTAAAAATAAATTTATTTTGAATGAAAACCGAACTTCTCCATTGTAGATGGAAAATCAGCATCACATGTCATAAATATAAAGCGACCACTAAAATAAACTGTGAGAAAACAGAACAGTGCTACTAAATTCTAGCTGCATGTTCTTGCTGGCCCAGGGCTCTGATCCGCAGGCCTGCCCTCTCTGTGAAAAGGGAAGATAAGCGAATCTCAGAGAGGTGCTAAAGACAGACGAGCGCCCTACGGAGGCGTTCCCTGTGACGTCCCCAGAGGGGGATCTGTCAGGTTTCACATGGCGATTCCTGGTATTTAATGTTCACCTGCAGTCCGCAGCTCCCCTCGCCCCAAGGGAGACGCTGGACCGGGTCCTCCCTGAGGGCCTTTCTTATTAACCGTCTGTTCTGACCTCTCCACCTCCTGGCCCCTGACCCTCTGTGTGCAGTGCCTGTCCGTGTACTGGAGCTGAGCGAAAGCCACCCTGCCAGCGGGGAGCAGACAGTGCGCTGTCGTGGCCGGGGCATGCCCCAGCCACACCTCACCTGGTCTACCTGCAGCGACCTCAAAAGGTGAGCAGGCGCTGGACCGGGGTCTCCCAGGGTACCCACAGCTGACTGGAAGGACACAGTGAAGGCCATCTAGTCCAGCCCCTTCCTCTGGGAACATTGTTCCAGACTAGAGCCATATCCTAGAAGATGTGGCTTCTTCGAGTTGCTCTGGATGACCTAAATTGTCGCTTTTCCTTATCTTGACCCTGAGGGTCAAATGAAGAGTGTATTTTGCAATCCAGGTTCTCAATTCTGGGGTTGGAGCGCCCCTGCTGGTCAGTTGAGGGATCACAGGAGGAACCGGATCAGGAGCAGGCCGTGGGAAAAAGGAACTGGACGTGCGCCGTTTCCTTCCACCACCACCCGGGGGCGCTATCTGCTTTTGGCCTCAGCTTTCCCTCCCGCACAGGGAAGGGAGGGACTGGAAACTGACCTGGCTGGCTCTCCAGCAGGTGTCCGCTGGAGCTACCTCCCACGCCGCTGGGGAACAGTTCCGAGGAGGAGAGCCAGCTAGAGACGAACGTGACATACTGGGCGGAGGAGCAGGAGTTCGAGGTGGTGAGCACACTGCGGCTGCGCCGTGTGGATCAGCCGCTGTCAGTGCGCTGCACGCTGCACAACCTCCTGGGCCAGGACATGCAGGAGGTCACCGTGGTGCCACACTGTGAGTCCTCCATCCTCCATTAGCCCCTGACGACCCCTCACCCCCACCTCAACCCTGCTGTACTTGGAACTCTGCCTGTGTGCCCACAGCAGGCCAGAGCCAGCAGGGCCACCGCACTCAGGAGTGTTGTGGGTGTATCTTCCTATGATTTGCGCAACAGCGCAGTATTAGCACACGTGTACATCCACGAGTGGATGTGTATAAACCATGACTATGAATAACACTGTCTCCTTATGCATGTACACTATATGTATGTCCTAAGCTGTGTGTGTGAGCCTGCCTGATCCTTGGACATGGGTACAAACCCTCCAAGTGTCGATTTGTAAAGCATGTTATGAAGAATGCCCAATCCTCACATACATGCATAAAACCAGAGCATGTGTCTGTAAGCACGTACACAGGCATGTTTATGGGTGTAAACCCATTGAGGGTATGTTTGGAAACCATGTACATGAGCGTCCCAATCCCCAGGCGGGTATATAAACCCACAGGTGTTTGTCTGTAGGCATGTACATACAGCTGCACAGTCCCCATACAAGTGTGCATACAATGTACAATTCCTGTGCACGTGTGCACACTGGCACAGTGCATGTCTGTAAGCACGGAAATGCAGCACACCTCTTTGTAAAAGTGTGCAACCCACTCCCCGTACATATATGTCTGCTGTGCCATGCGTGTCTGTTAGCAGGTACACGTCCAAGCTTAATTCTAATCCGTATGAACAGTCCCTGTGGTGCCCAGATGCTTTTGCTACCTGCCAGTCCCTGTGCATGCATGGACCTGTGTGCGGGTGCTTCATATATTCCCCTATGTCCTCACTCAGTAAATAGTCACAGGGTCCCAGCGTCTCACTGGAGAAGGCCCAGCCCTGCCTGTCCTCCTAGTGCCCACAGTCCAGAGAGGAGGCAGGCAAGGAACTGGGCCACTTCACTGGGAGGGTCAGCATTTGGGGGGAAAGCCTAAAGGGAGAAGGGGTTCCACACCCAGCTGTGGAGTTCAGGAAAGTGTGCTGGTAAAAGGAAGCTTTAGGTCAATAGCAGAAAGATAACTAGGCATTAGCCTGGTGAGGAGTGGTGCTCTGGTCAGAGGGAACAGCCCAGAGACAGAGTGGGTTCAGAGAAATTAAAGGAATTCAACCTGACTGGAGAGTAGCGTGTATATGTTTAGGGGCTGGGGGAGGAGATAAAGGGGAGGGGCCTGGTGAGGGAGGGGCTACAGGAGGAGGGAGCAGCCGGGGCAAGCAGAGCTCTGAAGGCTCTACAAGGGGTTGGGGACACATTTATGCCTGCACTTAGGTAGCTTCCTGGGCTTGTACAAGCAGATGCTACTCCACACAGACCTGCCTCCCCCTGCCCTGTAGTGGGATGGGTGGGGGTTTTAATGCCTGGTCTCATTCTCGCTCCCGCGTATGCACACATATCCTTGAGCAAGTGGGCACCTGCTGACCAGCTCTGAGCAAGGCAGAAGTAAAACTTTTGTATGCCACCTGAGGGGGAAGCCGTGCACCAGCCCACAGGAAACTGCCATGGCTGGATGAAGGCCCCTCTTTTTACTCAGAGATGGCTCCCTAGAAGATGCAGGCTTCCTTCCCAGGATGTATAACCTGGTGGGGAAAAGGAGGAGAGGAGTGATGTTGGTTTGAGTCCCTGAGGAGGAGGGACAGAGCTCTCTAGGGAGCAGAGAAGGGCAGGTGGGTGACATGGAGAGAAAGAATGAGTTCCCAGGGGACTTCACGGGCAGGGCAGGGGAGATGAGGGTGTGGCTGGGGTGGATGTGGAAGGAGTGGGAAGGAGTGGGTATCTGTGCAGCAAAGAGGCGGAGGCTTTGGGGGTAGAGGAGACTCAGGGCTTGGGGGGCCAGGGTTGGCCCTCCTTGGTTACCCCAGTTCCCTGGCCCCCACCCTGATGTACTTTAAAACTTCCATCACTACAGGGAGGGGGTGGGGGTGGGGAAGGGGGTGGAAACAGGCTCCTTTCTGCAGTCTGGGTGCCTCAGGCTGTGGGAGCTCCGTTACTGGGTCCACTGGCCTCTCAGTCAGGCTCTGTCCTAGCTGTGACAGCCCCGATGAGGGCTCAGAGGAGGGGTGAACCACAACCCAGCTGTCAGGAGCTGGCATCCAACCTGGAGCTATGGCAGACAGGCCAGACTGCCCCTGGCAAGGGCTGAAGGGATATGGAGGCCAGGAGTGATCCCGGGGTACTTACTGAAGGGCATGGGGTATGTATGCAAGGGCCTGGAGGTGTGGCCCAGAGGGGAGAGGCTGAGGGACTGACATTAGGCCGAAGGGGGATAGGTCTGGTTCCATTCTGGGCAAGATGGGCAGAGAGGGATTTGTGGTGCCAGAGGTGGATTGAAGGGAGGGGAGCTGTCAAATGTGTGCTCACAGGCAGCTCTTGTCTCTGCTTCCAGCCCTGCCCTTCAAAGTAGTGGTGATCTCGGCCATCCTGGCCTTGGTGGTCCTCACGATCGTCTCCCTCATCATCCTCATCATGCTCTGGCAGAAGGTGAGCTCCACCCTTGCCTGATGGGTGCAGACTGGCACACCAGTTTTTGTAACCCCCACCCCCACCCCCCGCCATCCCCTAGTGCTTGAGGATCTGGCCATGTTCGGGGCCCAGCGCAGAGCTCAGGTGTAAAATGATGTAAAGCAATGCTGGGTCTGAGCTGCCTTCAACCCCAGCAGCCTGGTCAACCCAGGCCTGGCCCAGGCCATCCAGGGTGCCCTGTCTCTGCTGTGCACCCTGCTCCTCATGCAGGGTCCTGCTCAGGCCTCATCCCTGCCCATCCCAGCCACAGGACATGGGACCTTCAAGGTGGATTGCACGGGCTCTAGCATTCTTCCAACTCTCACCCACAGACACTCCCTGGATTCTACTGAAAGGCATTCTAATCCTATTAATCTGTCATGTCAATGGTCTGTTCTGAGATTTCACCATTCCGTGACTCCACCATAGAATTGCAGCACTCCATGATTCTATCATTCTAAGATTCCAGTCCTGTGACTCCAACATCCTATGATTTCAGCACGCTAAGGTTATGTCTTTCTGAGATTCCTGCTGTGACTGATCCGGCATGGGGAGGGGCTATCCACGTCGAGTAGAGTGTCCCTGCCTTGTGTTACTTTCCAGGGCTGCCTGCTCCTCTATTGCCATGTGAGGAGCAGCTGAGGTTCTGGGAGAAGCTGGTGAGGAGATTCTGATGAGCCTGCCCCTCAGCTGTCAGCTGCTTCTCAGCCACGTCCCCCGGCATCTGTTCCCACGGAGCCCATGAAGGCCTTGGCTCTGTCGATAACTTGCTGTATGACTTCAGATATACCCCTAATCCTTTCTGGGCTTCAGGTTTTCTTGCCCCATCTGTTTCATAAGGAGCTGAACCTAGTGGTCCGCCTCTGATGATCCATCTCTTGTCTTGGTCCTGCAGAAGCCACGGTATGAGATCCGATGGAAGGTGATTGAATCTGTGAGCTCTGATGGCCATGAATACATCTATGTGGACCCTATGCAGCTGCCCTATGACTCCACCTGGGAGCTGCCGCGGGACCAGCTTGTGCTTGGTCAGTCCAGGGAGGCCTTAAGTGGCAGTCTGGGAGCTTGCGGCGGGTGGGAACACTGTCTGATGTCTGGGCACAGCCTTGCCACGATTGGCTTTGAGACGTAGGACTGATGTCTTGCCTTCTCTGGCCCTAGGGCCCTGCCCTCTGTATAGGGCGGCAAGATGATCCCCCAGGGACCATCCAGCATTGAGGTCCTATGATCCAGGGATGGTGTGAGAAGGGACCCCTTTGTGGCAAGAGAGGAAGTATTCATCGAGGGCAGGCTGTGTTCCAGGCCTGTGCTTAGTCTAGCTGAAGAGGCTGAGAGGGTGCAGAGGAGCTGTGCTCCCCTCTGGGGGGAAAGGAAGGCTTCCAGGGACTAACGAGGGGCCAGAAAGCATGCAGGACTTGGGGAAGACCAGGGAGGTCTGTGAAGCACTGTGATTTTAGGAGCATTTGTGGGAGAAACACCTTAAGTCTAAGGTATGCTTGAGGGATGTCTAGCTTGACCTTAGAGAGTGTGGGGGATGCAGCTTCCTAGTGGGCTAGGAGCTGAGAGATCATCTTTTCCCCAGGACGCACCCTGGGCTCCGGGGCCTTCGGGCAGGTGGTGGAGGCCACAGCTCATGGCCTGAGCCATTCCCAGGCCACCATGAAAGTGGCCGTCAAGATGCTGAAATGTGAGTCCTGGGAGTCCGCCCCTCCCTCGCCTCTCCCCTGCCCCCTCCCCGCACACTCAGGCACTCCCAGAGCAGACCTCATGCTGATTCTCTGGGCACGAGACGTGCAGTCACACCACAGCCAGCAGCTCCTGATTCTACTTTGGGAAAGAGGCTTCCTCACCTTGGACCCTCCTCCAGGGGCCTCCTCCCTTCTCCCATCGTCCTCCCGCCCTCTTTCCTCTTCTCCTGTGCATGGGTCCTCACTACCCTTGGCCACCTGGGTCTTGCAGCACAGACTGGGGCAGAAGAGCCAGAATAGGCTCCAGTGGGGCGTCCGTGGGGCCTCAGTGACTGGGCCAGGCCTGAGGCCCCGTCTCTCCCTCAGCCACAGCCCGCAGCAGTGAGAAGCAAGCCCTCATGTCGGAGCTGAAGATTATGAGTCACCTGGGGCCCCACCTGAACGTGGTCAACCTGCTTGGGGCCTGCACTAAAGGAGGTACAGCCCCCTGCCCACCAGAGGATTCTGGGAAAATGCCAGTGGCCAAGGCCTGGCCCTCCCTGCCCCGTCCGCAGTCCACAGACAGCAGGACACTCCAGCTGGAGGGTCTGTGCCTACCCTGTCTGGTGCCCTCAGTTCACAGAGCCAGATGGGTGTGGGATTTAGCAAGTCACCAAATCACATCACCTTGAAGGCCAAAGGACTCTTCAGGTCACCAGTCCAAGCAGTTTCCAAATCAAGGGGTCCTCTGACATTTAAAAAATTTTCACAATACATTTTATTTTTATTTATTTTTTTACAATACATTTTAAAAACTGTAATAAGTGACAGCTCATGCGACACTGAAATGAGTTATAGCCCTGCCTCTGGAGACCAGCAACCAGCTTGCTCATTGGGAACTGCTTTCACTCAGATCATAGAATAAGATCTCTCCAGCCAAATGTGTTTATTTGAAGCTCTGACTACAAATTAGGCTGCAAAAAAAATGTTATCACTATTTGCAGCTGCTTATTGTGAGATCTGGGATTTTCCTCAGTGTTGTGCAACCAAAATAGAATACAGAAGTGCACTGTGTGTGTAGGCCAGTTCATGTCTGCAGTGATGACACATTTCAGAATTTTTGATTCCGCTAGTATCTTCGAGCTAATTGACTTTAAGTCAGTGTATTGTGTTTGAATTTAAACAGTAACCTGGTAATAAACCATTGCCTTTGTTTACTTTTTATGGTGGGCTCCAAAGTCAGCTTTATCAATAACAGCTAACCCTGAGCTTTCTCCTTGCCAGGCACTGAGCTGAGCTGACAAAGGCATTATCTCATGAATAGTCAATGCAGCCCTTTGGGGTGGGTATTGCTAGCCCTGTTTAATAGATGGGGAAAGTAAGCCTCAGGGAGACTAAGTGCCTTGCTCACGGTCAGGAAAGTCCAGGTTTGCCTGGTGCCTAAGCCTACTCACCATCCCACATGTAGCCTGTCATTAGCCTCATGGCCCTGACGGGAAGCCTGAGGCCCCCCAGGGACTGTCCCTGAGCCTGTCCCTCTGCAGGGCCCATCTACATCATCACCGAGTACTGCCGCTACGGCGACCTGGTGGACTATCTGCACCGCAACAAGCACACCTTCCTGCAGCGCTGCTCTGACAAGCGCCGCCCCCCCAGCGCCGAGCTCTACAGCAACGCCCTGCCTGTCGGCCTCCCGCTGCCCAGGTATTGGAGGGAGGGCGGGACCTGAGTCTGCAGGGAGCCCCGAGGAGCACCTGCTCACTCCCTCCTTGTCCAGGACAGAGGCTGAGGCAAGGGTGGGCAGAGCTGCTCCTGGAGCCAGGTTTCACTTTTTCACCAGTCAGCCTGCGACCTGGCCCCTGGCCACCCCCAGGTGGGCGTGACAATGACGGTGGTGATGATGGGGCCGTCCTCTGCCACCTGCTGAGTGTCCCAGGTGTGCCAGGCCTTGCGCTGAGCACTCTGGAAGCATGGCCCTCCTCAGCCCCTCATCCCACCCCATCTCATCTTCTCCCCAGGGAGCACCTGAGGCCCTCCTGTCCCAGGCTGACCGCCTCTGTAGTGCTCCACACTCTACTCCTCCCTCACCACAGCCTCCCCTCTCCTCCCCACACCAGTCTCTCCAGTGCCTCCAGGGCAGCTCATCCCCTTTCTTCTTCTTTTCCAAGAATTACATTTCTTTTTTTTTTTTTTTTTTTCTGATTACAAAAGCAATACATGCTTATTGCAGAGGCAAGAGTAAGTTCAGAATAGCATTAAAAGACATTAAAACTCACCCATGTCCTCCCCAACATTTTGATTGATTTCCTTCCAGTCTTTTTTCTGCTCCTAGAGACACATGTGTACATAATCCTGCAGCTCTCTGAGGAGCTGATGCTGCAGGCAGAGGTATTAAGGTGATTCACTGCCCATTCGCAGGGCATCGTGGCTGGACAGTGCTGTACAGGCCACAGGAAGGCACCTGGGTACACGCCTTCCTGTGACCCTTGTCCTGGGGTGCTGCAATTGCCCCTGGGCGTGAGATCTCTGAGGACATGCCCTGGGTCTTGGTCATCTTGGCAGCCCCAGTGCCCAGCTCAGGGTGGATCTGAGGTTGGCCGGAAGGTCATGACATGGTCATTCATATTGTGACAGACTGTGGGTGGGGGATGCCTGAGTGAGGGAGAGAAGAAATGCATGAGTGACGGGGCCTTGCAGACCCCAGGGATGAGCAGAGGGTCGGGAGGGGGAAGAGAGAGGAGAGCCTGCGTTTCTCCTTCTGTGATGCTCCTCTGCCCCCAGCCACGTGTCCCTGCCTGGGGAGAGCGATGGTGGCTACATGGATATGAGCAAGGACGAGTCAGTGGACTATGTGCCCATGCTGGACATGAAAGGGGACGTCAAATACGCAGACATCGAGTCCTCCAACTACATGGCTCCTTATGATAACTACGTCCCCTCCGGTGGGTGAGCACAGGGCCCTCACACCTATGTAGTCATGCATTCTTTTCAAAAGCCTTTCCTCTGCCCAGCCTGGCAACAACCCTGCTAGGAAGATGGCCTTGTGCCCATTTCATAGATGCAGAAACTGAGGCTAGCTACCTGCCTAAAGCTGCTATGTGGTGGAACCCAGTATGAACCCCTGTTTCTGGGTCCAGAGATGTGCACACAGCCCACAGGGAGGGGAGGAGCTAGGGTGGGGGGAGTGCCTGACCTGCTGGGGCCTTGGGGAAGAGTGGTCTGCTCAGAGCAGGCACCAGGCTGAGCTAGAGTCCCTGAAGAGCAGGGAGGCCAGGCTGAGCAAAGGTGGCCCAGGGCTAATGCCAAAAGTTTTTCTGGCCAATGAGGGCTCTGATAAAGTAGCAGAATTTAAGTTAGATATTTGGAAATTGTTTTCCTTTAGGGAGAGGCTTAGAGGATCAGGAGTCTCGTCCCTGGGACATTCACCCTCCACGAGCCAAAGGCCAGGGGTTCTGTGGCCCAGAAAGACACAAGATGGTGGGTGTCCTTCTGCTCTTCCCTAGCTCCCGAGAGGACCTGCCGGGCGACTTTAATCAACGAGTCCCCAGTGCTTAGCTACACGGATCTTGTGGGCTTCAGCTACCAGGTGGCCAACGGCATGGAGTTCCTGGCCTCCAAGAATGTATGTGTGGTCACAGTGAGCACAGTGGGGTCCTGGGGAGGTGGGTCACCGGCCAGCCAGGGCCCTCCCAGTACATGGCTGTGTACAGCAGCCCTCTGGTGGGTGAGGATGGTGAATGTGTCACATCTGGTGGCCTGTTACACCTGAGCAGCAATGCATTTTTCCCAAAGCCTTTGACACAGAGAGTCTTTCCCCACAATTGCCCCCACGGTCTCAGCTCCTGTCTCCGCCCTCCCCAGTGCGTCCACCGAGATCTGGCGGCCAGGAATGTGCTCATCTGTGAGGGCAAACTGGTCAAGATCTGCGACTTTGGCCTGGCTCGTGACATCATGCGAGATTCGAACTACATCTCCAAAGGCAGCGTGAGTGCCTTCCCCATCCTCATGGTTCACGTGGCTGCAGCTCTTGGGAGATCAGGACAGGGTTCTCGTGGCCTGACCTGCCCAGCAGCGATGGGCTCTGCCTGCCTAGCCCTGTGTGCAGGGACAGGAAGGGGAGTCACCAGCTGTGCATGGGGTGGAGGGTGGGGCAAAATGCCGAGGCCAGTGAGGTGGGTTAGGAGCTCAGATTTGCTGGTCATGGCAGGGACCAAGGGACCAGCTGTAAAGGGTCCTGGGGAGGTTGGAGGGGGAACAGGCCAAATGCGCTGCTCCAGCAGTGATGGTGGGCAGAGGAAGGAGCCCAGGCAAGAGGCTAAGACAGATGAGTAGATGACAGGAGGTGTTTGGTTCACAGGTGAGCATCCTGCCTCCTGCTTATGTCCCCACTTTCCACATGGGGACAGAACTGGAGGGACACTGGGCCTCAGAGACCTCAGGCAGCTAGGATGGGAGCTGGGTGACACCTTGGCACGTCTCTGCCTCCCCCCAGCAGGGGCGTCTCCTGGGGTCAAGAAGGGGAACCTGTTCCATGAGGAGCCTCAGACCCTGGGGCTCTTCCCCACAGACAGGGTTACCATGTCCCCAGCTTGTGAGAAAAGAGACTCAGCCTCCTGACCCTCTCACCAGCACTGGAATAGGCGTGGGAACCACGTACCAGCAGAGATGGGCCCTCAGGGACCGGGAAGTGAGAAACAGCTGGGGTGGGGACTGCCAGGCCTCCTCCCGGCTCCCAGGTGCAGAGGGGGCTCGGCACCTCCTTGCACTCAGCAGCCTCCACCCTCCCGCAGACCTTCCTGCCCCTGAAGTGGATGGCCCCCGAGAGCATCTTCAACAGTCTCTACACCACCCTGAGTGACGTGTGGTCCTTCGGGATTCTGCTCTGGGAGATCTTCACCCTGGGTACGCTTCCTGCTTCCTCCAATCCTCAGCCGCATGACACAGCATCCACCCTGACTGCTCACACCTCCATCCTGGTGGGACGGTGGGATGGGCTCTGGGACAGGGCTCAGAAGCTCTGCTTCTTTCCTGTTACTGTGTGACCTTGGCAAGTCTCTTGCCCTCTCTGAATCTCTTTACCTTCCCATCACAGTATAGATGAATTTGGAAGTGACATCAAAAAGCCTGCTTGGCTCTGGTGTTCTCTGGTTCTCTGACGCTGGGAAGGGATGCAGTCTCTGTCCAGAGCCTTTGAGGGAGCCCACATTTCCCAATGCCAAGTCCACTGCACCCTCACCAACACCTGTGCTGGTGTGCCTCTCCCTGTCCCACAGAAGAGGATTCTTGCCACTTTTCCGACACCCCTGAGCCTGTGTCTCTTGTCTCTTCTCCCTAACAGGTGGCACCCCGTACCCAGAGCTGCCCATGAACGAGCAGTTCTACAATGCCATCAAGCGGGGCTACCGCATGGCCCAGCCTGCCCACGCCTCTGACGAGATGTGAGTGGAGCATCTGGGAAGATATTTTGGGTGCAAACAATAGATTTCCAACTTTACCAGCTTAAGCTGAAAATAGATTTTATTTGTTCAGAGATGTAGAAAAATCTAGGAATAGCTGGATCCAGTTGTTCACAAGACATCATCCACAGTCTCTCATTCTACCCTGGGGCTCTGTTCTCCTCCACGTCAGCCACACTTTCAGGCTGGCACCATCCAAATAGCTACGTCCTAGCTGCTTTCACCATAATTCCAGTGAAAGGCCCAGAGGTGACTGTCAGGGGCTCAGCTGGGGTCACCTGCCCATCCGGAACCAGCCATTGAGCTGAGGGGATTAAAAACTCCTACTGGCCAGGCCCGGGTCATGTGCTCCTCAAGGTGTGGTCAATCCCATGGAACCACTGAACTGGGGGTGGTGGGAGGGCTTCCCAAGGGAACATACAGGTGCAGTAACGGGAAAAGCCCTCCCCACCTCTCCTCCCAACTCTCTTCATTCCTCACCTTGTTCTGGGAGGCGACGGACCCTGAGCCAGAGACCCTGACCCCTCTGCCCCTCTCCCCAGCTATGAGATCATGCAGAAGTGCTGGGAAGAGAAGTTTGAGATTCGGCCCCCCTTCTCCCAGCTGGTGCTGCTGCTTGAGAGACTGCTGGGCGAGGGTTACAGAAAGGTATGTTGAGGCAGGGTGCGGGTGGGGAACGGAGAGTTCTGGTCCAGAAGTAGACACAGGATACCAGGCTCTGTGTGACATGCTGGTATTTGGGGGACCATCCTTTCCCCTCTCTGGGCCTTGGTTTCCCTGTTGGTACTAATAAGGGATGGGCTGGAGCTGGGAGTGTAGTTTATTTTAGCAGCACCGAGTTTTTTAAAGTGAAATCCTACATGGAAGCTGATTGATGTAAAGTGGGGGCAGGAAGCCCACAGCCCCCTTCATCCTGCATCCTTCCTCATGCCTTTGCACCCAGACCAAGTCCTGGGTCTCCGTCACAAGTTTGAACAACCCCAGGCGAGATGACTGCTGAAGGCCTGACCGCTTGGACCCTGTGGCGGGCCCACACAAGGCAAATGGAGCCAGCAGGGCTGTAAAACCCTCCCTGCCCAACTACAAAGCTAGAGCGAGGGGGATGCACGTGTCCTTTGGCCCAAACACAGCCCTTTCCCTCAGTCCATTCCTAACCCTGCTTCCAGCTACATCTGGTTATGGCTCCAGGGCCAGTGAGATGGAGTGGAGTTGTCCCCATTCAGTAGCGAGGCAAACTGAGGCCCTGCGAAGGCAGCCATGGCAGGTAGAGAGCCCGTGCCTGCCTACTCTGAAGTGGGGGAAGAGCTAGGGTTGTGGGTGCTGGTCCGATCACTGCCCCCTCTCTGGGTGACCCTGAACTCATCTTGTCTGTTGAGAGGCCAGGTAGGAAGGCAACTTAGCTGTGTGGCTTTGGGCAATTCTCCTTCCTCTCTGAGCACCGGCTGCCTTATTTACACGAGGTGGGAGGGGCTGGGTCAGAATCTACCTGTTAGTTGATCCCTAAAGGCATTTCTGGTCTGACCCTCCCTGTGTCTCGGGTTCTCCCTGCCCTGCTGAGCAGAAGTACCAGCAGGTGGACGAGGAGTTTCTGAGGAGTGACCACCCAGCCGTCCTTCGGTCCCAAGCCCGCTTGCCCGGCTTCAATGGCCTCCGATCCCACCTGGACACCAGCTCTGTCCTCTACACTGCTGTGCAGCCAAACGAGGGTGACAACGACTATATCATCCCCCTGCCTGACCCCAAACCCGAGGTTGCTGACGAGGGCCCACTGGAGGGTTCCCCCAGCCTTGCCAGGTAGCCATTCTGACCTGCAGCCCAAAGCAATAGTGTGTATAGTGTGTGTGTGTGCGTGCATGTGTCTGTGTGTGTGTCTGTCTGGGTCTTCATGCCATCAGGCTTGGCTTAGAATTCAGTCACCTAGGGTGAGTACTTACTCCTGCCAGTGAATAGAAGAGAGAACTGAACTCATTTGACCTTTGATGCCCTCAGGTGGAAATGGCAGGCTGGTAAGAGAAAGAATGGCCTGGGGCGTATTTGCAAGGTAGCTGTTTCCTTTAAAGGAGCCCCCACAGGCCATCTATTCTGTCCCCTCTCTAGGCCCTGTCCTAGCCCTAAGGAGGAAAAGAGGAAAATCTAATTGGTATCCCTAGCACCCCACACATTACTCTGCAGTCATCGCCAGCCCTGTGATCTGTCCTTTAGCCCCATGACCTGAGGACCCAAGGGAGTCTGGCACAGGGAGGCAGAGGGGCCTACAGAAGTTCAGGCCAGAATTCAGACCGGGGAGGAGATTCATGCTTTTCTTTTGCCTTGGGATGTGAAGTTACAGTGTGGGGGTGCTTTGGAGAAAAGCCAGCTGTCACCTAGACTAGATTTTCCCCATGTGGCCAGACCCACACCCGAAACAAGATCCACCCTATGGTGAAATGGCAGGGGCCCCAAACTGGGTTCCAGCTCCATCGCTGCCACTAGCTGCTATGAGACCCGGCCACGCACCTTCTCTGCAAGCCTGTCTCTCTACCTGCGTGAGGAGCACACACAGGATTTGGAAGGCCCTCCCCACCCTGTTTGAGAAGCTAATATTCCAAGGCTCCAGGTAGCCAACATACAGAGGAGTTGAGCTCAGAGTTCCAGCAGCGGAGGGTGTGGACGTTGGTGCTGCTCTGTGCCCTCAGACAAGCTGCTTCCCCTCTGAACCTCAGTTTGCTTCTCTGTGAAATGAAAACAGTAAGAGCACTTCTATTTGGAGGTTGCTGTGGGGATTAAATGAGATCATTCTACATTCAGGCATGCAGGAGATAGACGCTGATGGGTGAGCAATCAGCTCGATCTGCTCTGAGGTCCCAACTCCTACACTTACCCGCTGTGTGATGCAGGGCAATGACGTAATCTCTCCGAGCTGCACTTTCCTCACAGCGCCTGCCTTGCGTAGTCTTTGCGAGGATTCAGTGAGCTAAAGTCTGTAAGGTGCATGCTGCAAGGGCCAATAGATGGAAAGCTCTGCGTTAATGCTCTTGTTATGTAAATGTGATTCCCTCCCAGCCTCTCACTAACTTGCTTTCCCCCTCTAGCTCCACCCTGAATGAAGTCAACACCTCCTCTACCATCTCCTGTGACAGCCCCCTGGAACCCCAAGAGGAACCAGAGCCAGAACCCCAGCCTGAGTCCCAGGTGGAGCCAGAGCCCAAGTGGCCACCAGATTCCAGCTGCCCCGGGCCTCGGGCTGAGGCAGAGGACAGCTTTCTGTAGGGGCCAGCCCTCACCCTGCCCTGCCCAAAGCTCCCCCTCTACCTCCCAGCACCCTGCACCTCCTGGCCCGGCCCGGCCTCCCATCAGCCAGGCTGTTCCCATCAGCTGTCCCCTTCCGGAAAGCTATTGCCCCGGCACATCGCGTCCCAACCCCTGGGGCTGGCTTAGGAGGCAAGAGAATTGTGGGGACCATGACCAGTCCTCTGCCTCTGGAAAGCCCATGTGACTCTGAGCCAGGGTTCTCCCAGGTGACTCAGTTTCCCCATCTGTAAGGTGGGAAATGTGGGCTTGGCAACCCACAATCTGGGATTCTCACCCTAGCTGACAGATGTGGAGGTTGGAATTCCTGAGGAGATGCTCAAGGTTCAGGAGGTGGTAGATTAACTTTTTTTCTGTTCAGCCAGCTGCCCCTCAAGGAGCAGCAGCTCTCTCCTTGCACTTTTTTCTGCCCACGAGCTGAGGAAGGCACCCTGGTGTCTGTGTCTCCTGGCTGAGCTAGGGCCTAGCTTTGGGCAGTGTTGCCTCATCCAGAAGCCACCTCCTCTCAATGCCAGTCTTGGCTTTCCCAGGCCCAAGCTGGTCTGGGGCCTTCCACGCCTAATTAATGCTGGGGGCTGAGCCAAGGACAGGACACCCTGGCCTGCAGCCCCTGCCTCAGGCACTCGGGGTACACCTCCGCATGACATACCTGTGTCTGTGTCTTCCTGGCCCCATGGGTCCAGGGTCTTTTTCCTCACCACCGCCAGTCTTACTTCACTCACCAGAGTCTCCAGGGCCAGACAGGCCCCACATCTGTGATGAGTGTGTTGATGTACCTGCAAGAGGTGTCTGCACATATGGACCAAGATGGCACTGGACCTGCTAAGAGACCTTGGAGGAATCCCTGGCCTTCTGTTTTCCCTGTTTAAAAATGAGCAGGTTGGATTCATTGACTTGTGGTGCCCTGCCAGCACTAACATTCTAGAATATTCCAGGGGTTGCACACTTGCCCAGATGAAGCAAAGGTAAACACTCCAAACCTCTATCCCAGGGGTTATCTGGGGTCTGGGGAGGTTCCAAGACCACACATCACACTGGGCATTCAGGAACTGTACCCCTTCCCCAGACCCCTGGCAAGTCCCCAAAGGCCTTGACTCTGAGTGACAGCCAATGTCCTGGAAAGCCCCCAGAAGCTGCCACAGGCACATGGGGAGACCATGGGGCCCCTTTCAGCACCCACATGACCTCTGGAGCTATTCTGGGCAAAGGAGGCAGAGACAGCAAGTCAGACCACCTGGCATAGCCCACCACTCCAGCACCCACTGTCCAGGTCTGTGCTGCAGACCTAAAGGACAGTGAAAGGACAAGAAGCCTTGGATGGGGGACCTGAGGAAGGGGTGCAACAGGTGGGTACTTTGGGGGTTGTCTTCCCACCTGCCAGCTGCCCCACCCTGAGGCAGGAACCATGGGACTGGCTTTGTCTCCCCGGGGATGCTCATGTCACTATGTGCCAGCCCAGCGGGCGCTGGACGGGCCTGGGGAGCAAGGTCTGTGGCCAAGACCCCTGGCAGGGGAAGGGCTGGACAGGGGGTGAGGGACGGTCCGCGCCTCCGGGCACGAGCCCCCTCTGCTGGTTGGCACTCCTTGCCCTGGGACCCCGAAGCCTGGTCAAGGAGAGCGTATGGGTTCTCACTATGGTACCAAAGATGTAATCACCTAGGTTTACAAGTATTTTTAGGACTCACATTAACTCACATTTATACAACAGAAGTGCTATTTTATATGCCATCAAATTTTCTTCTCTGTGTACTTTTTTTTTTAAGAGAAAGATTTGAATATTAAACCTGGTGCTTCTCACTCACAGACTTCGCGGTGTCCCACAGGTTTGGGTCCCTGGGCCCAGGAGGTGGCAGGAGCGGGGTGGGGCACTGTAGGATCCCTGCACAGGCCCCTTCAGCTCACGTCTTGTTTCCATCTGTGTGACGGGGATTGTCACACGCCCCCAGCCCCTTGCCGGTAGCTGGGTGACCTGGACCTCAGGCTTTGGTCTTCCAAGCTGTGACAGGAGAAGGCTCTTCTGGCTCTGCGGTGCCTGGTTCTGTGTTGGGAGGCTGAGCCCCCCTGCCGCCCCCGCCCCGCCGCACCATGTGCTTTGGCTTTGGCTGTTGAGCCGGGCCACCTCCCTCCTCCCTCCCCTCTGCCCGCGGGCCCAGACTGAGGCTGGCGTGGCCCGTGAGAGGCGTCCATCTGTTACAGTCCCACTCCCAGGCCTCGGTGAGTGGTGAGTGGTGTTCGTGTCTCAGGTACGGGCAGGGCAGACAGACGGAGCACCCAGGGGCCAGAGAGCAGGAAGAATGAGGAGAGCGGGGGAAGGAGACAGAGGAGGAGAGGACGATGCGGGGTGAGTGCTGGCAGGCCGAGGCCAGGGGAGGGAAAGGGGGCCCAGCTGTGGCTCTGAGAACAAAGTCTAGCCAGCCTGGGAGAGGGGTGCAGACCGGCCCCTCAGAGCTGCAGCAGCTCGGTGGCATGGGGCTGGCACGAGCCAGGCATCCTGGTGTCTGCTGGCCAGCTCAGTACTGGCCGTAGGCTCACTGCCCAACCCAGGCCTGGGAGACATGGCGGCGTTACGGGGCCAGGGCGACAGAGCTGCAGGGGCAGAGGGCAGAGTGCACCGGTCCTGGACCCAGCCTGGGGCTTCCTGGCCCTCCCACCCGGGCCCTTTGGGAGGGGTCCCCTGAAGTGGAACCAGGTTTCAGCCTGAGATCTGTCACACCTCACTGTGTGATCTTGGCCATTCCTGGCTCTCTCTGAGCTGGGGAAGGGGCCTCTCAGTTTGTTTCTGGGGACGGGCACCTGGCTTTGGAGCCACAGGCCTCCCTGGACTGTCTGCAGCAGTCTGGGGCCATGGCTGCCGGTGGCGAGAGGAACAGAGACGTGGGGCAGATCTGACTCACAGGCCCAGCCGCCAGCTCAGGGGCAGCTGAGCCACCCCCGGGGAAAGCCCGCCTGCTGCAGGGCCCTCCCTCCTGGGGGTCCTGGCCTCAGAGCCCATGACCCCTTGTCTCCTGGCTGTGGTGGGAGATGAGTAAGCCATGCCCGGACTGCTCTGTAAAGCGAGTAAACCACCACATTGCAGGTGGGGACTACGTTCACCTGTGGCAAAAGCCTCTGCCTGGCGGTCAGGGGACCCGGCACCCTCCATCTCAGGCCTGCTCCTTATGGGGCCTTGGATGGGTTAGTGGGCGTCAGGTCTCCATTTCTCCAGAGGTAAATGGAGCTAATGGTGCCACAAAGAGAGAAAGGAGGAGAAAGTGCTGGCGCCCGCCCCACTGACCGAACAGTGGCTCTGTGCCCGGCTGCCCTGCGGCTGCACACATTTTCTCATGCGCCCTCACGTCCACCCTATGAGCCAGGGGCTACTGTTGTCCCCGTATTACAAAGGGGACACCAGTTCGGGGGGGGTTAAAGTGGCTTGCCCAAGGTCATCTGGTCGGTGTGGCAGGGCAGGGACGGGAGCCTGGGCCTGGCTGACTCCCAGGGCAGCCCTCAAGGAAGTGAAGCCCAGCCCGGGTTGCAGGGCCAGCGTGTGGGTGGGTCCCAGCCCCGGTCTGCTGACTCCAGACCTTTGGGGGTGTGGGTCCCCAAGAGAAAGCGCTGAGGGAGGGGAAGGAGCTAAGCGAATCTGAGGGCTAGGTGAACATAATAAACAAGAGTCCGGCGGGGGGCTTGGAACCCACAGGCCCCTGTGCAGCGGGGGTGCAGGAGCTGGAGGACAGGGGAACACTAGCGCGGCTTCTGCGGGCTCCTGTCTCCCAGCCTCGCCACGCAGGCAGGCCCACGGGAACGGGTGAGCTGGAATTTTCCTCCCAGACGATGAGCCACTTGACCACACAATTCTTCCGCCACCCTACTCACAGGCAGGGTCCTTGTTCCTGGAAAAAGAGGGGAAAACTGAAAGCTTTTGCTTCTGGGGCCCTGAGCCTCGGCGGGTGCAGGCCCCACAGTCCCCACGAATGCCCCTTCTTTGAATGAGAGCACTGTCTCCACAAGGCCCCTTCTATTCCCGTTTCTCATTCAGATTCATAATCATTTAAAATTACTTTTATGAAAACATTGATATAATATATGCGTGCATTAGAAAGTATCCATTACCAAATATAAAATATAGTAAGAGACCCTCGAGACCCTGGCTTTGTCCCTCACCATTTAGAGTGGGTTCCCGTCGGTGGGCCCATGGGATGGTCACAGAAAGGCTAGGAGACCCTCCAAGGGAAGATCCAGATGAGGAAGCCCAGGCTCAGAGCCATGAAGTGCTGGCCCAAGGTCACACACAGGGAGGCTCACGCCTGCCAGTCTGGTGTCCTTGCCACTGTCTTCCTGAGGGATCTCTGAGTGCAGTTCCTGGACACAGAAGAGACAGCAGGCTAAGCCCTGGGTCGGGGTGCTGGCTGCCCACTCAGGGTGAGGCTCCTGGACTTCCCTGGGTGGGCTCCTCCTTGCAGGGGGCTTCTGGGGCGTCTCTGGGCAGCGAGGGATTCCCACAGCTCAGAATACCATCCGCCATGACTGCTTCGGGCCTGATGCAGGGACCCCGGCCTGGGGCAGAGGGTTGTCCTTCTCAGGATCCAGCAGGGATGCGGGGACATCACAAAAGCCAGACTGTCTCTCTGCAGTCCCCCTCCCACTGGCTCAGACTCTGTCCTCTCTCTCGTCCCCCTTTGCATGCGTGTCTGTCCTCTCCAACGGCTCCCCATGCCCCCTGTTAGGGCTCCTCTCCTCCTAACAAGGTTGAGGCAGTTCCCATCTCTTTCTGGTTTGGGGTTTTGTGGGTAATCAGTGCAAGGAACTAAAAGTCACAAACACAGGGAAGTAACAACGCTTCTGGAAAATCACAGAATTCTCAGAGTGCTGGTTCCCCTTCTGCAGGGACGAGATGGCAGCTTCCACACCTGAAAGTTTTTCTTCTTTGTTACTGATCTTCTTGAAGCATAATATGATCTTGGCTCTCCTCTGCTCAAACACCTTCGATGGCTCCCCATTGCCCAATAAACAAAATCCAAGTATCCTCATGTGGTCTTCAAGGCCCTCCCTGACCTGGCTCCAACCTCTCCTGCTGCCTCTCCTACATCCGCCCTCCAAGGCCTGTCTACCCCTGTGTGGGCCCCAAGCTGTCCAACAGTGCACAAGGGTTCCCTTTTCTCCACATCCTCACCAACACTTGTTATTGCTTGTCTTTTTAATAATTGCCATTCTAAGAGGTGTGAGGTGATATCTCATCATGGATTTGATTCGATTTCCCCAATGATTAGCGATGTTGTGCATCTTTTCATGTGCCTGTTGGCCATTTGTAGATCTTCTTTGCAAAAATGTCTATTCAGTTCCTCTGTCCATGTTGTAAGTGGATTTTTTTTTTTGCCATTGAATTGTATGAGTTACTTATATTTTGGATATTAACACCTTATCAGATATATAATTTGCAAATATTTTCTCTCACTCCATAGGTTGCCTTTTCATTTTGTTGGCTGTTTCTTTTGCTGTGCAGAAGCCCCTCCTCTGCACCTCTGTTGGTGCTGTCCTTACCACCTAGGATTCCCAGCCCTCTATGACTGAAAGGCAAAGTTTTGCTCTAATTTCCAGCTCAGCCCAAAGCCACCTCCTCCAAGAAGCCTTCCTAATACTCAGCTGGAAGTGGTTGCTTCTCCCAGTCCTTTGCTTGTACCTCTGATGGGCCTTCATGTTTGTGTGACACCCTCAGTCCCCTGATGTCCTATATGGTCTCTCACCTCCAGGTCTTTACCATGGCTGTCTCTCCTTCCTGGAATAATCCCTACTCCTCCATGCCCCTCTCCCCAACTTCTTCTCAGTTTAGGCAGATTCTTCCTGGTCCCCCCTTCAGTGCTCGCAGGATGTCCTGCAACTCTGCTGATGTCCTGGTTTGTCTTCACCACCAGGCTGTGAGCTCCAAAGGGGAGGGACCATGCCTGCCACGCTCAGTACTGTCACTAAGGCCAAGCAGAGTCAATGCTTGATAAATATTTGTGGAATGCACTTCATCTGCATTACTGGCTCACTGGATCTGAGTTAATAACCCTTCCCTGTTTGCCAGATGAAAAAAACAGAGAGGCCAGGGACCTGGCTGCAGTCACACAGCTATGAGTAGGGAATGGGATTCCCAGTGTCTGGTTCCAAAAGCCAGGGCAGTCCCCTCTACCCTTGACCTTTCTGAGAGCCCCAGCCATTGCTGAAGGCAGGTGGTTAAACACATCTGGGGCTGAGTTCCTGAGTTCAAATCCAGCTCTGCCACTTATCAGCTGTGTGACCCTGGGCAGAACACTTAATGTCTCTGAGCCTGTCTTTGTGCATCTATAACATGGGATAATTATAGCTCTCCCCTTAGGTGACTGTGAGGCTCAGATGAGATGACCTATACAAAGAGTTTAGTCTAGAGACTAGCACAAAGAACGTGCCCAATGGACGGGGGACCCAAGACGGCCCCTCTTTATGTAACAATTATTACAGTTGTCTTTATGCAGTTGTTAATGGCATCGCTTTTGGTCTCAAGGGTCCACATTTCAATGATAAATCATAGCAATATAGATTGATGTCAGTGTTATCACCTACATTATAGTACCACCACTTAGGACAGGGAGGGTCCTGCAGGCAGGAAAGAACCCTGAGCCTTCTCCTTCCTGGGCCTAAAACAGAGCCCGGCACATGAAGCAGTCACCAAATGGACAGGTTTCTGAGAGTGGAGGACTCCTTTTACTCTCTATTTGTTTGTTTATAACACATTTACTCATTTATTCATGCATCTGGCACTGACTGAGCTCCCACCATCTGCCAGGCATGGGCCAAGGGCAGAGGGTGTAAAGAAGACCAGGAGAGATGCAGGGCCTGCCGGGGAGCTGTGTTGGGGGTGGAGGGGGTCAGGACGACGTTACATCAATAACCCCCTCACTGAGAACATCCTGACACTGAGAAGTGCTGTGACCTCAGGGGGACAGAGAGAGTATAAGACAGACAAAGGGAGGAGGGGTGAGCACAGTCCAGACAGAAGCAAGAACACATTGAGCTGTAAGAAAGAGCATGATGAGTTTTGGAGCCAAAAGCTCGGGGTTCAGTAGTGGGGACAGCAGGTGGAGAGAGCAGAGGAGCTGAGATCAGATGTGGGCAGGTCACAAAGATCCCTGTAAGCCCTGTTAGAGTGTGGACTTGACCTGCACTGCTGGACTGGAATAGTAGGTGGGAACAAATACCCCATAGTAGCCTAAACCAGATACTAGAACTCATTTAGTCTCCAGTCCTAGAGGAAGGCATGGTAGAACCTCTCTGGCCTGGGTTCAAAGCAGGACTGGCAGCCAAGTGTCGTGATGGTGGGTCCCTGTCTCCTGGCTCGGGCCTCTCCACTCCATGGTGGGGAAACTGCCTGCATCCCAGGGCATGGGCTGGGGCTGGGGTTAAGTGGTCAGGAGAGTGGAGGCTAAGCTCTCCCTGCCATGGGGTCTGGAGGGGTCAGGATCCCAGAGCCAGGCTTGGAGATGAGGACAGGCCCTCAGTGTGTGCAGGAGCGTGACGGGCCCACACGGTTGCTTCAGGATTTCCTAATGTTTGGGCTGACATGCAAACCCTTCACAAAGTTCCTCTGCCACAGGGAGGAGTGATGTCAGTCTGGGATCCCTGTTTGTCTCCCTCCCGGCAGCATCACTGCATCTTCCCCAGCCCGGGGTCCCTCCACAAGCTGAGGGCACTCCCACCCACGTCCATGGGTGGTCAGCACCCTCACAGCTGAAAAAGACCCAGGGTCCCCCTGCGCATCGTGGTGGGCGTTAGCAAAGTCTCTGCAGCCAGCTCTGTCATCCGCTGGCTCTGGGACCTGGGGCAGGTGCCAAACCTCTCTGAGCGTTGCTTTCCTTATCTGCAAAATAGGGATAATTAATAGAACCAGCCTCCTGGTTGAGAGCATTAAGTGAGATAAATCTACAAAGAGCCTGGCATGGTGCCTGGCACATAAACAAAATGAGGAAACTTTTAGGCTTCCAAATGCCATGTTTCCAGGAGGGTAGAGTGCCTTCCTGTTCGCAGCGCTTTGGAACACGGCATTCGTTCATTGATTCATTCATCCTTGAAACATCTAAAGTCAGTGGATCAGAATGGTCAGGTATACCACAGGCTCAGGAGGCAGAAATACCCTCACCAGCTGTGTGATCTTGAGAAAGTAACTTGACTTCTCTGAGACTTGGGATAATAACCATACGTACCTCTAGGTTTGAGGATGCAGTGAGAAAATTTCATACAGACCTTGGCATACTGCCTGACACATGATGAGTACATGATAAACCTCAGAGGCCTGCAAGTGAGGAAAGAACTGAGATGGGGGTGAACCCAGAAGGCATGGGATAGGTAGGAAGGACCCCTGCTAGCCTGGTGGGGACAGGGAGGCCTCCTGGAGGTAGGGAGTCCAAACTGTTGGAGTTAGCCAGGTGGGCAGAAAGAACGAGCAGCTTCCTCTGATCTCTGGGACAGAGGCAGGGTCTGCTGAGTTGGCCCAGGCCACCCCTAGGGGCTACTATTGACCTCCACCCCCCTAGACAGCCACATCCCTTCTCCACCTCAACACCCTCCACCAGGGAAGGGTCCCCACCAGGGACTTTGTGAAAATTGCATGGAAGCTGAGCACCCAATCCTGAGACCAGACACAGACTTCACCTACATCTTAGAGATTCTCACGTTTCCTCAAGTCCATCCGTGCACTTTGGAGGGCAATGTCCTCAGACACAAGGAAGCATCAGAATCTCCCTAGAAAGCCTGCTTCCTGTGCAGATTCCCAACACCCACCTCTAATTCCAGAGGCCTGGGATGTCCCTGGAATCTGTATTTCAGCAGGTACCCCTGTGATTCTGAGGCTGGGGTTCCCGGACTGTGCTTGGACCTGGACTGTACTTGGAAGTACCCCCCTCTGCCAGTTCCCATGAAGAACCCTAGCCTGTAGGATAAAGGCCAAGCTCCCAGCCACACGGCCAGGAACCCTTTGCACTTAGACCTCACCAGTTCCTACCTCTCAATCTATTCCCATCCTCTCCCTGGCCACGGGGAGCCCTGACTTTTCACACTCTGTGTCCTCACACCAGTCACTCTCCTGGATTTCCTTTCTGCCTGGAAGATGCTCCAAGCACCGGCTCCAAAGCCACTTCTCTGGACACCTTTGAAGCCTCTCTATCCTGTCCCCCCATGCCATCCGACTGTGCCCCTGTCACCACACACAGGGGCTCCTACCAAATATACTGGAGTTGAAAAAGTTAATGTCACGTCGCTGACCCTGCACATTGTTGAAGATCTGATGAGGGTGAGGATGACCACATGTGTTGGGAAAGCAGGTCCCAGGAGGACTGCTAAGGGACCAAAGTGCTTGACCTGGAGACGTGGTGCCTCCAGGGGGGTACGGGGGCCACCTCCACATCTCTGGAGTCCTGTCAGGGGACAGGAAACAGAGTTGCTTGGGGGTCCTGAATGCAGCACCAGAGTGACAGGTGGTTGCCCCAGGGAGGCACATCTGTTCCCCGGTAGGGAAGCATGGGCTACAGCTTTCTAATGATCAGAGGCTCACAGGTGACCTGCCAGGGATGCTGTGAGTGTGTGGGGAACGGTATTGGCCGATGGACCCGGGCAGCCAGGAGTTGTAACCCAGGACTGACACCCTGAAAATCCTTATACTGGCTCTAAGTCTTCTCCAAAGTCACTGTGTGACCTGAGAATCGTCACTTACCTTCTCTGACCTTTCTTTTTCTTATCTCTAGTGGAGATACTATGCATTTCACTGAGGCCCTGTGGCCCAGGCCCGAACGAGAAAAAGGAAATGAAAGTGCCTTGTAAACAATTAATGGCTCAGCCTTCCTAAGCAAGACACAAAACCCAGAAACCAGAAACGAAAAGACCAACAAAATTGACAGAATACACCGTAAAACTTCTGTGTAAATAGAGATACCGAAAAAGAAAGTCGAAAAAGATGTGGTAGACTGGTGGAGAATATTTTCAACATATCTGATGAAAGGGTTAATAGACATAATACAGAATATAAAGAGTGCCAACAAATCAGTAAAAGACAAGAAACAAACGGGAAAATGAACAAAGGATATCTGTAGAAGAAACCCCAATACCAATATACACGTGAAAGAAAGTGTTCATCAACCTAGGAAATGCATATTAAAATCTCAGTGAAATAACGTTTTTTTTCTATCAGATTGGGAACAATTTTAAATGTCAGTAACAGCCACTGTCAGCAAGAATGTGTGAAGCTGGGTTTCCCACACACTGTTGGTGGGAATGCACACTTACACAGCTGTTTTTGAAGGGCAGTTTAACAGTGTCTCCACATTTTACTGGACCCACACTGGACCCAGCAATCCCTCCTCTAGGAAGGGATCCCACTGAAATGCTGGTGCTCACGCACGGTGATTCAGGTGCAGGGATGTTCACCACTGCGTTGTTTACAAGGCGGAAAAACCAAGTAACTAAAGTGTCCATTCAGTAGGGGAATGGTGAAGAAAATTATGGTACATTCTTCTCCCGAATACAACATAGCAAGTTAAAAAACAGGGAGGTAACTGGTTTGCAAGGCAGAAATAGAGACACACATGTAGAGAACAAACATATGGACACCAAGTGGGGAAAGCAGGGAGGGTTGGGGGCAAATGAATTGGGAGATTGGGACACCAAATTGTACACTCTAAATATATGCTGTTTATTGTCTGTTAACTGTATCTCAATAAAAGTTCTTAAAAAAAAAAAAGAATTAAAGCACTGGAATAAAAAACAGGGAGGTAGATCTCTATGTACATACATGGAAAGACATCTAAGATGGTGGTTAAATGATAAAACCGAAGCCCCCAAGAGCAATAAATAGCATATGATACTGTTTTTTTTTAAAGTCTTATACTTATTTTTTTTTTAATGGAACATTTTGAATTTATTTATTTTTGGCTGCACTGGGTCTTCATTGGCTGCATGTGGGCTTTCTCTACTTGTGGCCAGCCGGGGCTACTCTGCCTTGTGGTGGCGGTGCAGTGGATTCTCTTGTTCCAGAGCACAGGCTCTAGGCTCGCGGGCTCAGTAGTTGTGCCTCGAGGGCTCAACAGTTGGGGCTCACGGCCCCTAGACTGAAGGCTCAGCAGTTGTGGCGCATGGGCTTATTTGCTCTGAGGCATGAGAGATCTTCCCAGATCAGGGCTCAAACCCGTGTCCCCTGCATTGGCAGGCAGACTCTCAACCACTGCGAAAGTCGATACTGTTTTTTAAAACGACAAAATATGACTGAACTGATGGATGCATGGATACATGGAGGAGCATGCAACTGCACGGACCAAGGACGAATGTCAGGAAGGGTATACACTGTGCACAATTCATACTAGTGGCCATTGCTGGCAAAGGGGCTGTGGCTGGGAGAAGGGTTCAGGGGGACTTCCATTTTGGGGGAACTTCCCTCTTTATGTAGGAATATCTTACAGTAAGCACTGCAGCAAACAGGTCTACAGCACGGTGGTGGAAAGGGATTCCTGGTACTACTGCTCTCTGTCTGGGTTCTTTAACCGCTGGTGGCCGACTAGCTGGTCTGCTAATTGCCACTGCTGTTCATTTCTTTATAAATGCCCCTTTTTTCTTCCCTGCCTCTTCCTGGCAAAACCCAACCCTTCCCAACTTGGCACTTATCCCAGCTCAATACATCATTACTTAGCTTTTGTCGCATAGCATTCAAATAAACAAGTCCCACAAATCCACAATAATAATAATAAAACATTTATTTCTCTCTCATCTATACCTTGTGTAGCTGATCTGGTTGGACTCAGTAGGGCTCACTCACACATCTACAGGGCAAGTGGGGATTCTGCTCCAGGCAGGGCTTAGCAGAGGTATTTTAGCTGGTGCAGCTCTGCTCCATATGTTTCTCATGCTCCCCTTAGGATCAACAGGCCAGCTCAGGATGTTAAAAGCATCTTCTTGTGTCTTTCCGGAGATCTGTGCATTTTATCTAGCTTGTTGAAGTTAGACGCCTAGAGTGTTTCCTAGGGTTAGTAGTGATGTCCACTCTTTGATTCCTGACATTTGTAATTTGTGTCTTTCTTGTTTTGTTGTGTTTTCTTGAATATTTTATTGATTTTTTTTTTCAATGAAACAGCTTTTGGGTTTACTGATTTTTTTTTTTTTTTCAGTGAAAGAGCTTTTGGCTTTACTGATTTTTCTCTAACATGTTCTGAATTCCATTCACTTCTGCTGTGATCCTCTTTCCTTCCTCATAGGCACTAGGGGTTTAATTAGTTCTTTTCCTAGTTTCTTAAGGTAGAAGCTCAGATCATTGATGACTTTTCCATTCAATTAAAAATATTATCTAATTTCCCTTGGGATTTCTTCTTTGACTCATGGGTTGTTCATGTGTGTTGTTCAGTTTCCACATATTTGGATTTCCCAGTTATCGTCCTGTTAACGATTTCAAGTTGAATTCTGTTATGGTGCAAGAAATACTTTGTATGAATAGATATTTAAACTTTTTATGCTTTTAAAATTTTTTAATGGTTTTTCATATAGATATGAATATGGGACATCTTGGTGAATGTCCCATATATCCCTGAGAAGAATGTGTATCCTGTTATTAAGTGGAGTGTTCCATAAATATCAATTAGCTCAAGTTGTTTTATGCTTTTATTCAGGTCTTCTATATCCTTACTCACTTTCTACTAGTACCATCTGTTACTGAGAGAGAAGTGTCAGCACAGATTTTTCTGTCTCTTCTTTCAGCTTTATCAGTTTTGTTTCATGTACTTTGAAGGTCTGTTCTTATGTGCATATACATTTAGAATTGTATTCTTGGGTAATTGACTTCTTTGTCATTATGTAATATTCTTCACTAACCCTAGAAACATTCCTTGTTCTGACATCTACTTTGTCTGATATTAATACAGCACTCTAGCTTTTTTTTGGTTACTGTTTACACGGAATACTTTTTTCCATCCTTTTACTTTTATCTTACCTATGTCTTTGTATTTAAAGTGGGTTTCTTTTTTAATTATCATCGAAGTATAGTTGATTTACAATGTTGCATCAGTTTCAGGCGCACAGAAAAGAGATTCAATTATGTGTGTGTGTATGTGTGTGTGTATATATATATATATACACACACACATGCATATATGCGTGTACATATATATACATACACATGTATATTCTTTTTCAGATTCTATTCCATTATAGGTTATTACAAGTTATTAAATGTAATTCTCTGTGCTATACAGTAGGTCTTTGTTATTTTTCTATTTTATATATAGTGGTGTGTATCTGTTAATCCCAACTCCTAATTTATTCCCGCCTCCTTTCCCCTTTAGTAACCATAAGTTTGTTTTCTATGTCTGTTAGTCTGTTTATCTTTTGCAAATAAGTTTATTTATATAATTTTTTTTAGCTTCCACATATAAGTGATATGATATGATATTTGTCTTTTTCCGTGTGACTTACTTCACTTAGTATGATAAATTCTAGGTCCATTTATGTTGCTGCCAATGGCATTATTTCATTCTTTTTATGGCCGAGTAATATATATATTATTATATATAATACTAATCTTCTTTATCCATTGCTCTATTGATGGACACTTTGGTAGCTTCCATGTCTTGGCTATTGTGAATAGTGCTGCTATGAACATGGGGTGCATGTATCTTTTCGAATTAGAGTTTTCATCTTTTCTGGATATATGCCCAGGAATGGGACTGCTGGATCATATGGTAGCTCTATATTTAGTTTTTTAAGGAACCTCCATAATGTTCTCCATAGTGGCTGTACCAATTTACATTCTAAAGTGGGATTCTTGTAGAAAGCAAATATTTGGTTTTGCTTTTTTATCCACTATGACAGTCTCCTTTAACTGGTATAGCGTTGATCCTTGGACAACGTGGGGATGAATCCACCTATAACTTATAGTCAGCCCTCTGTATTCGAGGTTCCTCCCCATCCATGGAGTCAACCAAGGCAAGGCCCTAAGTTTGTCTCCTTGGCAGTCAACCTCACAATAAAGCTCTTTCTTTTCTCAAACGCCAGTCCCATAGGATTGGCTTCTATGTGCTTTGGGCAGCGAGCCCTTGCTCAGTAACAATTTGGGGGACCATGAAGGGACTTAGGATTTGTCACAGCCTGCTCAAGGCACTGTAGCCCCCGGCATAGTGTGGGCCCTCACCACAGACCCTGAGTGGCCACCTAGACCAAATTCATCTCGAGGGTCAGCTGTTGGGTTCGTGCTTCCCTGCTATGGCCCTTTCACTTTTGAGAGAAGAAAAGCTCCTAAATCAGATGTCTTTGGGGTGATGAACCTTGTTAAAATGCACCTGTGGCTACATTGTCTAATACTTTCATCATGATTGTGGGTGAGAGTCCCACCCTAAGGGAGACAATATAAAATGTTACAGCCAATGAGGTACTAAAGGATCGATCAGGTTGGAATCTCAAACCCTGGGTTAGAGCCCCAAGCCTTTTTGTTTGGCTATGTTTGACTATTTTCTTTGTTAGGATTGGCTAAAAGGCGTTGGTTCTTGGATGAACTTTAGTAAACCTGATATTAATGGGATTCTTCTGACCCAGGAGATAAAAGCCATTGCTCCCTGACTAGAAAGCTTGCCTTACAGAGGGGTCAGGAGTTTCACTTGTGCCTAATACAATTACCTGGCGGTATTGATACAGGTGTGTATCCTTAATGAAACCAGCCCTGATTACCTTGTTGGGCTGAGAAGGTAAAAGAGAAAGGAAGGAGCAGAAAGTAGGAAAATTCTCTCCCCAGAAGAACATACCCCACGTCTGGGCTAAAGAAATTTTATACAATTAGACATTCTTGTTTTTCCTCACTGAGAATTTTAACCCTCTTTTGCCTGAGCCAAATTAGCAGGGCATTAGCATTGAACTGCATTTAAGTATGTATACATATATATAAAGGAAAGTTTGCTGTGAGGAACAAGCATTGGTGGTGGTGGTGCTAAAGGCTACATGGAGGTCTTGGGCTGAATGCATTCTACCTGGAAATTTCCCCGGTGCTGAGATGAGCTTGTCTTTGATCTCTACTGGAGAGGTAAAATGTTTTGATCATCTACCAGGAAAATCAAACCCCAACATGCTCAGAAAGGAAGTCAGGGCTTGGGTATTTCAACCCGTATACTCCTGAATTCTGCCCTCAAATTCAGCTCTGAGTCTCAGGCAGCCTCCTCACTTTGGTTTCTTCAAGGTGATACTGTCATTTCCTCCAACTGCCTCCTCAAGAGGTAAGTTTTTCCAGGTGGTGAGTGAGACAGAGCCTAGACTCTCCTAGGCCCCTCTGCAATAGGCAAGGCTGTCCTCAGCGCACGGGGGAAAACTCTTAGGAGCCTCTGACCACATCGGCTACAGTCTCAGAACTGCCAGGACAGATTTCTTGGCAGCCGGGCAGCACGCATGACTTTTAGGCTACAGTTCTTGACAACCATCTCTAATGCAAAGCTTTTCAGTGTTCCCTAAGGGAAACTTAAGTCCAAACTGATCATCTTTGAGACTGTCCATTCTCCTCTGTGGCTTCTCCAGGGAATTCTTACAGCCAAGCTGTGGACAGTCACTACTACATTTGCTTGCTGCTTTCCAGAAAGCAAACTAGGAGATGGAATTGAATCCAAAGACCTAAAATTCTTGCTTTCTCTCTCATGCCTCGTTAGGCTGTTTGAGTCCCCTCTGCTTTTACAGAGGAGTGAGGGAAGGCCATTTTCTAGAGATTTGCAATCCATAGACTGTTCTCAGCTCTTAGGTTTGAAACCTGGGATATTGACTAAGCCTTTGACTTAGGGGTTGCTTGTTTTCACACTCTCTCCCCCCACACATCCATTCTCAGGAGGGCAGCTAAGCCCTTGTAGCCAGAACTATGGTGGAGAGGAGTTGAGGGGGCGAGCGGCTAGTGTGCCCAGGTGCTGCTACAAAGGAACAAAATGCGCTCGGAGCCACAGATTGGCTAGTCCTGGTGCCTCCCTTCATCGCCCATGAATGCACGGGTTTTCCAGGTGCAGCCAATATTGCAACGTCACGCAGACCTGGATTTGGTTGGCGTCAGACCCCATCCGTAAAGCCTGGGAAGAAGCAACAGGCTTGTGGGAGGGTAGTTGTTCCAGGCTCTTCTGGGGTTTTGCTGGCCAAGAAGTAAACGATCTTGAACACTACAGGGGAGAAAACCCAGTCAGCCAACTGCAGAGCCCAGCTTCACTAAGGACTCATTTTTCTTCAGAGGATGGACTCCTGGCTGTCCTGCCATCAGCTCTGCCTTACCCTGTGGTTATCAACTTTGCTCACATCAAAAGTAGGTAGGTACAATGTTTGACCTTGACTGGCTTTTCTAAGGTATTTTGCAAAATAAGAATTTGCAGAAGTGATGTAAAATTATGGTTCGAGGGAGGACCCTCAGGAAAAGCCTGTTTTGCCTGAGTCAGAGCCCAGTGATCTTGACTGACTCCATCTGGGTCCTCCTTGGGTGCCCCCACTGTTCCCTGAACCCAATTTGGCCCAGGGGGTACTCTGTCTCGGCAAGGCAATACCACTGCGACACGTTCCTGCACGTCCTACCTCAGGCCTGGGATGGCCCTAGAATCTGCATTTCAGCAGGTACTCCTGTGATTCTGAGGCTGGAGTCCCCGTACTTGGACCCAGACTGTACTTGGAGGTACCTACTTCTGCAGGTTCCCATGAAGAATCCTGCCTATAGCATAAAGCCTAAGCTCCCAGCCACCAAAATGTTTAATTTTTATTAAGTTCAATTTATCTGTTTTTTCCTTCGGTTGCATGTAGTTTTGGTGACATAGCTATGAAAATATTTTCAAGTCCAGGTTATGAATATTTACCCCCCATGCTTTCTTCTAAGAGTTTTATACTTTTAGCCTTTGTATTTCGGTCTTTGATCCGTTTCGAGTTAAATAAAAAGGGTCCAACTTCATTCTTTTTTATGTCGATATCCAGTTCTCTTAACACCATTTGTTGAATGGTACTCCAATGGGATTTAAGAATGCCTCCACCATCTTCAGGGAAGTCTTATCCAAGGACATAAGTGATCTCCCATTAAATGAGGGAGTCTTACTGTGATATACTAATTACTAGTAAAAGTAAGGAAGCCTCAGACCAAAATACAATCCTCACTTTACACTTGCTGGCAGACTGGGGATATAAAGTCTCCAAAGAAAAAGTGCAAATTTCTCAACCAGCTGTAAAATACCCAGGATGTGAGTTATTAGACAGAAAAAGGTTTTTGGCTTGGAGGAGGACAAGGTGCAACTTTGTTCATTCATTCTGAGTCCAAGTTCATCGGATAGCAGCTGCCCCCATCATGGACCCTAAGTTGGACTCCAGTGATTTCAAAGTTGTATACCTGAGGTGCATCGGTGGGGAAGCTGGTGCCATGTCTGCCCTGGCCCCCAAGATCTGCTCCGTGGATCTAGCTCCAGAAAAGGTTGGTGACTACCTTGCCAAGGCAAGGGTCTGAGGATTACAGTGAAACTGACCATTCAGAACAGACAGACCCAGACTGAGGTGGTACCTTCTGCCTCTGCCCTGATCATCAAAGCCCTAAAGGAACCACCCAGAGACATAAAAAACCAGAAAAACATTAAGTACAGTGGAAACATCACTTTGGATGAGATGGTCAACATTGCCTGACAGATGCAGCATTGATCTTTAGCTAGAGGACTCTCTGGAACCATTTAAGAGATCCTGGGGACGGCCCAGTCTGTGGGCTGCAATGTTGACGGCACTCACCCTCACGACATCATAAAGGACATCAACCGTGGTGTGGTGGAGCCCCCAGGCAGTTAAGAACCGCAAAGAAAAATAAGTTATTAGAAGGATATTTGACACCACCTCCCCCCTCAAAAAAAAGAAAGACAAGTTTACTGCTGGACCATTAGCTAGGGTGACTGTACCCACCATCAGAAGGCAGTGGCGAGGATTCTCGGGAATGGCTGGGTTTTGTCTTATTTGGATTCCTAACTTACTGTGGTCTCATGGCCAATTTCTATGTGAGGTTCTCAAAGGAAATGACAGCCATTAAGCGGAACCATGGAATGCCATAAGGAGTTTCACCCCATATAAATAATTGACAAAGTCTATTCTAGCAGACTTGACTGATCGGCCTGTAGAAAATCGGGACATGGAAATGTTCACGGACAGGAGCAGCTTCGGGCACCAGGGACTCTGAAAGGCAGGGCGTGCAACAGTAACTCACCAGGACTTCCTAGAAGCAGAAGCCCTCCTCCAGGTATGTGTGCCCAGAAGGTGGAGCTCACAGCCCTCACAAGCGCCCTGCACCTTGGAACAAAGAAAAGGGTAACCATTTATACTGATTCTAAGTATGCCTTCTCTGTTGTACATGCACATGGGGCCATGTGGAAAGAAAGAGGTCTACTAATATCAGGAAGGAAAGAAATTAAACATGCAGAGGAGATACTGGCCTTATTAGACTCTGTTATAATGCCAGAAGAAGTAGCCAAAATACATTGCCTGGGCCGCTGAAAGACTGATAGTAACATAGCAAAAGAAAGTAATTTGACTGATCAGGCCACAACACAAGTGGCCTGAACCAAAAGCCAGATCCCAAGGCCCTAGCATTCATTTTGAGTGTGGAGCTGTCCCTTTCAACCCTCGCTTTTTGGAAATGGATCTAGAGAGAGCAAATGATGGGAATTTCATGTCGACTCGCAAGACTTAGATGGTGATCAGTGCTAAACAATCAAAGAAGGCTGGGTTGATAGGGAACAGAGACTAGTGCTTATACCTGAGCATTTAATGGAAAGAAGTACTGCTCATCTACGTCAAGGAACCCATTACGGGAGGGACTCACCTTATCACTGGCTACAAAAGCTTATTGAATCGCAAATGCAAAGGACCATCCCAAAGATAATATACAATTGCCTGATCTGTGCCAGAAACAATCTGTAAGCTGGGCCACCCCCAGGAATAAAAGGGGTCAAACTCAAGGGACAAAACTAGGAGATGAGTGGTAAATACTATTATGCCAAGAGCCATGGAATATGATATACACTTGCTGATGTTTGTGGACACCTTCACACGATGGGTCAAAGCTTTCCCAGGCTGGACACAGAGGCTTCCAAGGTAACAACAGCCTTACTAAAAGCAATTGTCCCTCCTTTTGGTTGCCTCTTTCAATTCAAAGTGGCAATGGAAGAGCTTTCATAGCCAGGGTAACTCAAGTGTCTCTGGGCCCCTCAGAACACAGTGGAAGTTACATGCTTGATGGACACCTCAGTCTGTGGGAAAGACTGAAAAGATGAATGGTACCTAGAAAAAGACAATCACCAAAATATGTCAAGAAACCAACTTAACTTGAGATAAGGTCTTACCAGGTGCCCTGCTTAGGCTGAGTGTAGCCCTAGAAGCCAGGTCCAGTTGAGCCCCATGAAATGTTAATGGGAGATGCTTCCTTAAGACCAAGTATTATTACAGTCTTGAAAATGATCATGTTGTAAAATAATTACCATAAAATGTGTACAACCTCGAGGTGTTACTGTATCTGCTATACATAAAATGCTTCTAGGTGATGAATGTTTCCTACAGACATTCCCCTGCTCTGCATAAGCCACGGGATTGGGTCCCTCACAGCTGGGAAAAATCAGCGCCCTGAGGACAACAGCAACCTAAGTGCAATGGAGCCTGCAAAATCCTTCCGGTTACACATTCTTATCTGGTGTATTTAAAAAGGCCCTCCCCACTCACATGATTGCCCAAGACTTCAGAGTTCAAGCTGGGACTTGCAAATATTTCAATTTCATTCCTCTTATAAAAATCCACACTCCTAATCAGCAGAAAGCAGCTAGAACAGCAGACCCCTAATTCCCTCAAGACTGAGGAATGCAGAGAAAAAAGGGGCAGTGGGGTGGGGAATTGAAACAGCACCAGCTTAAACTGGTTTGGGTCCCTAAATAGGTTGTTGATCAAACCTACCTAAGGAGCTACTTTACAGGAACAGCACTGTGCAAGTGCAACAGAGGAACCCACAGCCATAGGGCAACCCTGAAACCAAGAATAGTTAGTCTGTGGAACTCAAAGAATAGAAAGGTTGACACCAGAGCTTGTTACAAAGGGAGAAGTCCTTCAGTCAGGAAAATCTGGCTACTAGCAGCACATGTAGCTTGTATGGACTGAATTAAGACTAGCCAATCAGCTTCCAAGCTTGAAATTTCCCCAACCCCTTAAATTTCCCCCAGTCCTGGATGGGAGAGACAGATTGGAGAGCCTTGCCTCCTGGCTCCTTGCCAGCTGACCTCGCAATCAAAGTCCTTGTTTCTCAGAATCCAGTGCCTCTGAGAGGCAGGTGTTGACTTCTGTGCATGTCTGGCACTGAGCCCTTGCTCGGTAACACCTAGGAGTGGAATTGCTGGGTCATATGGTAATTTTCTGTGTGACTTTTTGTAGAAATATCAAATTGATTACCACAGCAGCTGCATCACTTTAAACTCTCAGGAGTGATGTACAGGGGTTCCAGTGTTTCCACATCCTTTCCAATACTTGTTATTTTCTGATCATTTTTTGTGTGTGTGGCCAACCTTGTAGGGGTGAGGTAGTTCTCATTGTAGTTTTTGTTTTTTTTAAGCTCTTTATTGGAATATAATTGCTTTACACTCTTGCACCAGCTTATGAGGTACGCCAAAGTGAATCAGCTGTATTTATACACATATCCCCATATTGCCTCTCATTGTAGTTTTGATTTGCATTTGCCTACTGACTAATGATGTTGTGCATCTTTTCGTGTGCTTGTCGGTCATTTGTGTATTATCTTTGGAGAAATATCTATTCAATTTTTTTGCTCACTTTTACATTGAGTTGTCTTTGTTGAATTATAAGAGATAACTCTAGAAGATACATATATATATTCTAGATACTTAACACTTGAATATGATTTGCAAATATTTTCAGCCATGTTGTCTTTTTATTCTCTTGATGGTATTCTTTACACCAAAATGTTTAATTTTGATGAAGTGCAATTTATGTTTTCCTTTGGTTACTTGTGGTTTTGGTGACATAGCTGTCAACTCATTTTCAAGTCCAGGTCATGAATACTTTCCCCCATGCTTTCTTCTAAGAGTTTTATAGTTTTGGCCTTTGTATTTATGCTTTTGATCCATTTTGAGTTAATTTTTGTATATGGTATGAAGTAAGGGTCCAACTCATTATTTTGTATGTGGATCTCCAGTGCTCTTAACACCATTTGTTGAAAAGACTGTTTTTTCCTGTTGAAAGGTCTTGGCCCTGTTGTTGAAACTCAACTGACCATAGATGTGAAGGTTTAGTTCTGAACGCTCGAGTTTATTCTGTTGATCTCTGTATCTATTCTTAGACCAATACCAACTGTTTTCATTTCTTTAGCTTTATAATAAGAGGTGAAATTGGGAGGTGGGACTCCAACTTTGTTTTTTTCCAGATGGATTTGGCTATTTGACATCTTTTGAAATTTCATGTGAATTTGAGAATCAGCTTTTCCATTTCTGTAATAGAGGCCATTGGGATTTTGAAAGGGACAGTATTGAATCTATAGATCACTTTGGGGAGTATTGTCATCTTAACAATGTTAAATCTTCCATTTATTTAGTCTTCCTAATTTCTTTCAGCAGTGTGTTGTGGTTTTCAGTATTTATGTCTTGCCTCTCTTTGATTAAATTTGTTCCCAAGTATTTTACTCACTTTGATGCTGTTTATTTCAAATAAAATTATTTTTTAAATTTCTTTTTTGGGTCGCTCACTGCTGGCATATGGAAATACATGTGAGTTTTGTGTATTGGTCCTGTATCCTGTAACTTTGCTGAACGTATTTATTAGCTCTAATAGATTTTAAGGGGTTTTGTAAATTCTTTAGGATTTTTCTGTATATGGGATTATGTCATCTGTGAATAGAAATAGTTTTCTTCCTTTTCAATTTGGATGCTTTTTACTTCTTCTTCTTCATGATTGCTCTGACTAGAACCTCCAGTATAATGTTGGATAGAAGTGGTGAGAGTCGATGTCCTTGCCTTGTTCCTCATCTAAGGTGGTGGGGGACAGGGGCGCTTTCAGTCTTTTATCATTGAGTTCGCTGTGAGTTTTTTATATATGTCCTTAATCACATTGAGGATGTTTGTTTTAATTTCTAGTCTTTTGGATGTTTTATCATGAAAGTATGTTAGATTTTTTTTTTAATTTTTTCATCTTTGTTGGAATATAATTGCTTTACAGTATTGTGTTAATTGCTGCTGTACAACAAAGTGAATCAGCTTTATGTATACATATATCCCCATATCCCCTCCCTTTTGAGCCTCCCTCTCACCCTCCCTATCCCACTCCTTTAGGTCTTCACAAAGCATTGAGCTGATTATCCTGTGCTCTGCAGCAGCTTCCCACTAGCTATCTATTTTACATTTGTTAGTGTATATATGTCAATGCTGCTCTCTCACTACGTCCCAGCTTCTCCTCCCCGCGCACCACCCCACCCCTCCCCACCATGTCCTTAAGTCTGCTCTCTATGTCTGTGTCTCTATTGGTGCCCTGCCACTAGGTTCATCAGTACCATTTTTCTAGATTCCGTATGTATGCATTAGCATACAGTATTTGTTTTTCTCTTTCTGGCTTACTTCACTCTGTATGACAGACTCTAGGTCCATCCACCCCACTACAAATAACTCAATTTTGTTCCTTTTTATGTCTGAGTAATATTCCATTGTAAATATATGCCACATCTTCTTTATCCATTCATCTGTCAATGGACATTTAGGTTACTTCCATGTCCTGGCTATTGTAAATAACGCTGCAATGAACATTGGGGTGCATGTATCTTTTTGGATTATGATTTTCTCCGGGTATATGCCCAGTAGTGGGATTGCTGGGTCATATGATAGTTCATTTTTTAAGGAACCTCCATACTGTTCTCTATAGTGGCTGTATCAACTTACATTCCCACCAACACTGCAGAAGGGTTCCCTTTTCTCCACACCCTCTCTAGCACTTATTGTTTCTAGATTTTTTGATGATGGCCATTCTGACCAGTGCGAGGTGATACCTCATTGTGGTTTTGATTTGCATTTCTCTATTGATTAGTGATGTTGAGCATCTTTTCATGTGTTTTTGGCAATCTGTATGTCTTCCGTGGAGAGCATGTTAGATTTTGCCAAAGGCTTTTTTCTGAATCAACGGAGATAATCATGTGAGATTCTGTTCTTGTTCTGTTAATGTTTTGCTATATTAGATTGATTTTCATGTGTTGAACTATCTTTGCATTTCTGGGATAAATCCCACTTGGTCATGGTGTATAATCACTTTAATATGCTGTCAGACTTGGTTTGCTAGTATTTTGTTGAGTGTGTTTGCACCTACGTTCCTAAGGGATATTAGTCTGTAGTTTTCTTGTGATGTCCTTGTCTGATGTTGGTAAGAAGGTAATGCTGGCCTCATAGGATTAGTTGAGAGTGTTCCCTCATTTATTTTTTTGAATACATTTGAGCAGGATTGAGGTTGATTCCTTAAATGTTTGGTAGAACTCACCAGTGAAACTATCTGATCCTGGGCTTTTCTTTGTTGGGAGGTTTTTGATGGCTGACTTCAACCTCTTTGGTAGTGAGAGGTCTGGTCAGAGGTTCTTGTTCTTGACTCAGTTTTGGTTGGTATTCATGATTACTAAAGGTTCAAAACACTTTGCTAAAACCCAATTGTATTTATAAAACTTAGATATCTAAGGAGATGAAAGAATATCCAGGTGGACTGAAATAACAGGGCAAACAACTTCCTCTGATCTCTTGGAACAGACAGGTTTTTCGGAGATGGCCTAGGCCACCTCTCACTGCCACCATGACCCCCACCCCCCTGGCCAGCCACATTCCTTCTCTACCTCAACACTTTCCACCAGGGAGGGGTCCCCACCAGCCTGGGTCAGGGACTTTGTGAGAATTGATGGAAGCTGAGCACCCAGGACCAGACAAAACTTCACCTACATCTTAGAGATTTTCAGGTTTCCTCAATGCTATTCATGGGCTTTTGAGGGCAGTGGCCTCAGCCATAAGTAAGCATCAGAACCCCCTAGAGAGCCTGTTTCCTGTGCAGGTCCCCACCTCAGGTGTGGGATGGCGCTAGAATCTGCATTTCAACAGGTAACCCTGTGACTCTGAGGCTGGGGTTCCTGGACTGTACTTGGACCCAGACTGCACTTGGAGTTACCTCCCCCACTACAGGCTCCCATGAAGAACCCTGGCCAATAGGATAAAGCCTAAGCTCCCAACCACCAAAATGTTAAATTTTGATGAAGTTCAATATGTCTGTTTTTCTCTTTGGTTGCTTGTGGTTTTGGTGACGTGGCTATGAAACCATTTTCAAGCCCACATTATAAATATTTACCCTCATGCTTTCTACTAAGAGTCTTATACTTTTAGCCTTTGTATTTAGGTCTCTGATCCATTTTGAGTTAGTTTTTGTATATGGTATGAAGTAAAGGTCCGACTTCATTCTTTTGCATGTGGATGTCTAGTTCTCTTAACACCATTTGTTGAAAAGACTGTTTTTCCCCATTGAATGGTCTTGGCATTCTTGTTGAAAATCAGTTGACTGTAGATGGGAAGGTTTATTTCTGAACTCTCAAGTTTAATTTGCTGCTAGTTCAAATCATGTCATTTTATGCTGATATACTTTATGTCTTGTAATTGTTAAATGATTTTTTTTAAGCATTGGCATACAAATTATTGCAAGTATGAATAGTAAGAATTAAGATAAAAAAATCAAGTTTATTCTATTGATCTCTGTGTCTATTCTTAGTCTAATACCACACTGTTTTCATTTCTATAGCTTTGTAGTAAGTTGTGAAATTGGTTAGTGGGACTCTAGCTTCAGTTTTTTGTTTGTTCCTCCAGATTTATTTGGCTATTTAGCATCTTTTGAAATTCCATATGAAGTTGAGAATCAGCTTTTCCATTTCTGTGATAAAAGCCATTGGGATTTTGGTAGGGACTGAATCTATAGATCACTTTGGGGAGTATTGTCATCTTGACAACATTAAATCTTCCAGTCTATGACTACAAATGTCTTTCTATTTATTTAGTTGTCTTAATTTCTTTCAGCAGTGTGTTGTGGTTTTCAGTGTTTATGTTTTCCATCTCTTTGGTTAAGTTGGTTCCCAAGTATTTTACTAATTTCGATGCTATTTATTTCAGATAAAAGTATTTTTTAAATTTCTTTTTTGGGTTGTTCACTGCTGACATATAGAAATATATGTGAGTTTTGTGTGTTGATCTTGTATCCTGTAACTTTGCTGAATATATTTCTCAGCTCTAATGGATATTAGGGGGGATTGTAGATTCTTTAGGATTTTCCTGTATATAGGATTATGTTATGTGTGAATAGAGATAGTTTTACTCCTCCCTTTCAATTTGGATGCCTTTTATTCCTTTTTCTTCATAATTGCTCTGACAGTGTTGAATAGAAGTTGTGAGAGCTGATGTCCTTGCCTTGTACAATGTTGAACAGAAGTTGTGAGTACAATGTTGAATAGAAGTTGTGAGAGCTGATGTCCTTGCCTTGTTCCTGATCTAAGGTGTTGTGTGGGGTTGGACGGGGCGGGGGGGCAGGGAGCTTTCAGTCTTTTATCATTGAGTTTGCTGTGAGTTTTTTATATATGCCCTTAATCATGTTAAGGTTGTTTGTTTTAATTCCTACTCTTTGGATGTTTTATTATGAAAGCATGTTAGAATTTGCCAAAGGCTTTTTGCTGAATCAACAGAGATAATCATGTGAGATTCTGTTCTTGTCCTGTTGATGTTCTGGTGTATTCGATTGATTTTCATGTGTTGAAGCATCTTTGCATTTCGGGGATAAATGCCACTTGGTCATGGTGTATAATCATTTTAATATGCTGTCAGATTTGGTTTGCTAGTATTTTGTTGAGTGTGTTTGCATCTATGTTCCTAAGAGATACTGGTCTGTAGTTTTCTTCTGCTGTGCTTGTCTGTTGTTGGTATCAAGGTAACGCTGGCCTCATAGAATAAGTTGAGAATGTTCCTTCATTGTCTGTTTCTTTGAATACTTTGAGAAGGATCAGGTTTAATTGCTTAAATCTTTGGTAGAACTCACCAGCAAAACTATCTTGTCCTGGGATTTTCTTTATTGGAAGGTTTTTGATGATTGATTCAATATTTTTACTAGTTATAGGTCTAGTCAGCGTTTCTATTTCTTCATGACTCAGTTTTTGTTGGCATACATGATTACTAAAGGTTCAAAACACTTTGCTAAAAAACAGATGTATTTACAGTGTTTGTATATCTAAGTAGACAGGAAAAATGATCATTTTCCTGGATCAATATTATATTGGGTTTTGTTGTTGTTTTTGTTTGTTTTTAGTTTCAAGAAGTAACTTTATAACCAAGTGAATCAAAATAAGAAGGAAAATACTACGAGAATCAGCTAAAAGGGGTAAACACAATTGCCTCCAGGACAGGAGGGGACAGAGAATGCTAATCTTGTTAAATACAGCAGCACAATTAGACTCTTTGTAAAAATAAACTTAATTAATCCACAAAAAGGAAGTCCTTCAGCTAGACTGCCTGGATCCAAATTCCATCTCTATCATCTGGTAGCTACCAAACCTTGGGCAAGTTTACAGTGTTTGATCTCTCTGAACCTCAATTTTCCCATCTGCGAAATGGGAATGATAAACTCTTATCATTAAGATACCCAGCCTATAAAAATTTTTCTGGCAAACAAAGGAGACAGTGGAATGTAAAGGGCTTGGCTTGTGAGTGTCCTGTAAACGAAATCTTTTTTTTAATTTTAATTTTTATTTATTTATTTATTTATTGGCTGTGTTGGGTCTTTATTGCTGCACGTGGGCGTTCTCTAGTTGCATCAAGTGGGGGCTAATCTTCATTGCAGTGCGCAGGCTTCTCGTTGTGGCTTCTCTTGTTGTGGAGCACGGGCTCTAGGCACGCAGGCTTCAGTAGTCATGGCACGTGGGCTCAATAGTTGTGGCTCGAGGGCTCTAGAGCGCAGGCTCAGTAGTTGTGGTGCACGGGCCTAGTTGCTCTGCGGCTTGTGGGATCGTCCCAGACCAAGACTCAAACCCATGTCCCCTGCATTGGCAGGCAGATTCTTAAGTACTGCACCACCAGGGAAGCCCCAAAAGAAGCTTCTTGATGCTATGTATTACCAGGATTTCCAGACCAACCTAACTACACTTTCAGTGTAGCAAAAGCCACCTGGACACTCTGGAGACCCCCGTTTGTGCAATTGACTGCCTGTCTGACATTGGGCATGTCTCTTCTCCATGGGCCCCTGGGAGGTGACTTCAGAAGGGCCACAAACGGAGCCAGTCCTGCCCTAGACTCCAACCCCTCCCCCTGGGGGTCATGGCTTTGTTGTTTTTTTTTTTTAAAGACCAAGATTTCCAAACTCTGTGGTTGCCTTGCCTAGCTAAAAGGGGAAGAGGGGGATCAGCCCAAGGAGAAGGAGGAAGAGGAAAACAAGACAAACAGCCAGTGCAGTGGAGAGGAACGCATGTCCAGTCGTCCTGGTCCCTGCGGAGCTAGTGTCCAGGAATCCAGTTCCCTGCCTGCCCCCGAGCCCAGCATCGGCGGGCTGCTTTCCCGCTGAGGCCATGGGCCCAGGGGCTCTGCTGATCCTGCTCGCGGCCACGGCTTGGCATGGTAAGAGCAGCACTGGAGACTTGGGGGGTGGCGGGGGCGGGTAAGGGAGATGTTACAGAGAGGTCTCCCACGGAAGGACTCTGTAAACCCCTGCCCCTCACTGGGTGTCCCTACTTTGTGCTTCCATCTGTGCCCTGGACTGCAGGTGTGGGGGTATCCACTTTGGAGAGGCAGTGGGCGGGGAAGAGGGTATGAATGGAGTGAAACTGGCCTGGCCAGGGCTGTGGATCTGTCCCAGCTGTGTTGACTGTCTGTGTGTCCTGAACACGTCCCTGATGCTCTCAGGGCTCTTCAGCGTCCACTAAATAATCAACAGCAGGTTGTTGGGGGCAGTGATGGACTAGACTAAATGCTTTTCACACTTCACTGTGCATACAGATTCCCCAGGGATCTTGTTACAGTGCAGATTCTGACTCGGTAGGTCTCAGGTGTGACCTGAGACGCTGCACTGCTAGTAAGTTCCTAGGAGATGCCAGTGCTGCTGATCCAGACCCACACTGAGTAGGCAGGCCCCAGAGAACCCCTGATGGCTCTGCTGGTTCTGCCAGCCTGTGAATCACTAGGCAGACGGGGCGGGATCTGACTTGGAGAGGCCTGAAGAGGCAGTGGTCCTTCCTTGGGAGGCTTGGGCAAGGGGTCAGAAAGAGAGGTAAGAGGTTAGGAGAGGTAAATGTGGGAGGAGAGAGTATAGGGCTAGTGGCTTGTCTGGAGGGAGGACAGTGAGAGTCTCTCGGGCTAGAACCCTCCCAAACACAGGCTCCTGGGCCTCAGGACGGAGAGCTGTGGGGCAGACCCCACCCTAGCTACGTCCCTTCAGCAGCAGCAGCGATGCAGGATCTCCATCTAGGAGGGCGCCTCGCTAGGGGCTGGGTGCTTGGTTTGTATCTACAGTTGGCCCAACAAACACATATTAAATTTTATTGCTTATTCGGAGGGTCCTCGGGGAAGGATGGGGACTGTGGGTGGGGTGGGAAGGCAGCCCTGAGGCTGGAGCTGTGGGGCCCTGGGGAGTAGGTGTGTCTGGTCCCTGATGCGGAGGTGGCCCACGGACGGTCTTTTTCTGGCCCCGTCAATCCCACTGGGCTTGGGCGTCTGTTCTCTTTTATTGAGATGTAATTTACATACTGTAGAAAGCTCAGACTTGTTAAATATTCACTTATGTATTTGGCTGCATCAGGTCTTCGTTGTAGCACATAGGCTTCTCTAGTTGCAGCGCGCAGTCTTCTCTCTGCTGTGTGTGAGTTCTCTAGCTATGGCGTGTGGGCTTCAGAGCACGCCAGCTTAGTTGCCCCACGGCATATGGGATCTTAGTCCTGACCAGGGATCAAATCCGAGTCCCCTGCATTGGAAGGTGGATTCTTAACTGCTGGACCACCAGGGAAGTCCCCAAAACACAGATCCTTAAGAGCACATTTGATGAGATTTGACAAGTGTATATGGTTGTGTCCCCACCATCTCAATTAAGATAGAAATTATTCCCCTCACCCTAAAAAGTTCCGTGGTTTTATCTCATTGCTTTGTCCTGTCCTCTTGGGGCACTGCCTGTGGCGCGCTATTGGGGAGTGGAGGGGGCTGGCCAGCATCTAGCCCCAAAGGAAAGAAGAGATGGAGACAGCAGGCTGGAAACCTAAGCTTTCAGCCCCGTAGACCAGTGGTGAATGAGTGGGGCGGGGGGACTGCTGTGAGAAAGCTGGGGGACAGGATCCGAGCCCTAGAGACTGGGACAGGCTCGCTAAGACCCTGGGCTGAGGAGGGGCTGTGTCCCAAACCTTGGTGTGTGTAGGGTGCAGCGTGTGTGTGTGTGTGTGTGTGTATGTGTTGGGGGAGAGGAGCAGAAGCTGGGACACACCCTGGGAGCTGATGATGGAGGGGTCTCCCAGGCAAGCGGGAGCAGGTGGGGAGGTGTGGGGAGATGAGATGGTGGGGTGAAGCAGCAGCAGGGGTCCAGCCCCAGCCCAGGGAGGGTGGGCCCGAGCAGGCTTTTCCTTCCCGTCAGCCAAGCCAGCAGTGGGGAGCTGGGGCGGAAGCTGAGGACGTCAGCCCTGTCCTGCGTGATTATTTGAGATGACAGGGCAGGATGAAACAAGACAGATGCCTCTCTGACTACACTTCCAGGAGGCTGAGGCCGGAGCTAGAGGACAGGGAAGGGGAGGAGAAGGGAGAAGGCACCTGTGAGACCAGGCAAGGGCAGAAGCGGAACATGGAGTCACAGAATCTGAGACCACGGGATGTTACAGGCATATGCTGTGACCTTTAAAAGTTAAAAACTTCAACTATCAGAGTGTTAGGACCAGGGGGAGGTTAGAACTGTAGCAGGTAAAGCGGTACCCAGGGCAGCAGAGCTGACCCAGCCAGAGCCTGCGTGTCACCTACTGAATCCTCCCAAGACCACTCAGAGGTGGAAATTGGGATTATCTGTGGGTCAGAGGTTAAGCAACCTACCCAGTTAGCAGGGGAGAACCAAGTTTTAGACCCAGGTTGGGGTGATGCCACAGTCCAAGTTCTTCCTTACAGCACAACCCCACGTGGGGCCGTGCATGGCTGCAGCAGGACTAGGGCAGCACCTGCTCTGCTGGGCCTTGCTGACAGCCTGCCAGAAATGATGCTTGCCTCTCTCCCTGGTGGTCAGCAGCACAGGAGGACGGGCTACAACCCCCAGGTGTTGGCTTTGGCAGTATTCACCAATTCACCCCATCCTTTATGCTGATGAGAAGCTCGGGCAGAGCGGCTGCACATCTCTGATGGGTACCAAATCAAAACAAAAATTAAGCCATCCTGATGTCATTTGACAGAAAGGATCTTTCCAATTCTGGGGTCTATGGTGAGCACGGGGTGGGGGTTGCAGTGGGCTGGGAAGACACGTTTCAGAAGCTTTTGTGCAGGACGATGGAGCATGCCTAAATTTACCTGGTACCCTCAGGGCTAGTGTGTCCAGTGCCCCATCACAGAATGTTTAGGCTGGCTAGGGGTACATTAGTGGGTCAGTGACAGAGCCAGATCCCACAGCCTGGGACATGCCACTGCCCAGAAGGTGGTACCCCCTGTCCTGGGGGTGAGAGGGTCTCTCCCCTAGAGGGGACAGTGGCCGGGAAGCAGAAGTGAGAGCATCCCTGGGAGAAGGGCTGCAGGCTGAGCGGAAACTGGGGCTGGGCCAGGTGCCAGCAATGTGTTTCCGCCTGCACAGGCTGGAGGGCGCCTGGCAGCCCCTCCAAGGCCTAGAATCAGCTCTCACTTCCCTCCTTTGCCCCTATTTTAGGCCTTGGAAAAATGCTGACACTGCAGAGGCAACGGGCCTTCTTCCCGGAGGGCCTGAGATGAGTTTCCACTTCTCTTTTCTCCTTCATGAAAATTTTCCTTAAAAGAGATTGTCTCCCTACTAAACACAGCAGTGCTGGGATGTCAGGGTAGGCTGCTGGGGGTAGGCTAGATAATAAGTATAATGGCTAACCTTTACTTAGTATTTTTATTTGGTGATAGGTGACGCTCTAAAAGCTTTCTGTGCATTTAAATCTCCTGACATTCCAATAAATGGGTACAATTATGGTCCCCATTTTATGAGTGGGGAAACTGAGATGCAGAGCCTCTGAACCATCCCACTGTGCTATAGACCAGATGTCCAATGATGGGAGTGGGCACAACAGACTTCTGAATTTTTCTAACTCTGCTGGGCTAAGATCCCACACTCTTTTCTTCTTCCCCATGTGAATTAACTCAGAGGACTTTGCTGTGAACCTTTCATTCATTTCTTTCTTCCTTTGCTTGTTTGAAGCCCCTTCTTTGAGTTAGACATTGGGCTTAGTAGCAGGGATGCAGGTGATTTTTTTACATAGGGCTGAAGGAGTCCAATCCTGGGGAGAATGGCACAGTCATGGCCAGGAAGACTGAGGCTAGAGGCTGGGGGAGTCCCCATGGGATAGAGGCTGGGTGGGAGGCTGAGAAATCTCCCAGTCCCCTTCTCTCAGAGAAGGAGTGTGGGATGGACATCAGAGACACCAGTCCATCACAGCAGGTTTGGGGGGTGGGGCTGAGCAAGTGAGCAGAGAGGGTCAGGGACTTGTTCAAGGTGATCCTGCAAGTCACAGCTGAACCCCAGAACCAGCACCACACTTACCAGGGCAGCACTCACCTCAGAGGCAGGGTATGGCCAAGGAGGTGTCACTCAGGCCTCAATTCTGTTTGCTACTCCCCATCACCAGGTCTGGGGTTCCCGGTGATAGACCCCAGTGGCCGTGAGCTGGTTGTGCAGTCAGGCACGACGGTGACCTTGCGATGTTTAAGCAACAGAAGCGTGGAATGGGACGGCCCCATTTCCCGCTACTGGACTCTGGACCCTGATGCCCGCAGCAGCGTCCTCACCACGAATAACGCCACCTTCCTAAACACGGGAACGTACCGATGCACTGAGTCTGGAGACCCCCTGGGGGGCAATGCCACCATCCACCTCTACGTCAAAGGTGAGGACTGCGAGCCCACTCCCAAGGGGATGAGCATGAACAACCGTAATAAGCCAGCTCTGTATTTACTGAGCACCTGCCATGATCAAGGACATGTGGCAGCGTTTCTAATTTAATGTTGTCTTCACAACAACCCTCTGAGGTGGTTCTGTGATTCTGCCCATTTTCCAGAGGCTCAGAGAGGTTGAGTCATTTACCCAAGGTCACACAGCATTAAATAGTGGGGCTGGTCCTGGCTCCAGAGCCCCAAGCATCCTCTGAGCTTCCGTGATATTGTGCGACCTCAGGCACATGCTCAGCATCTCTGAGCTTCCCTGTCATCAACGTCCAGGGACCGCTTGGCGTGGTGGAGGGAGGGCACTCGTAACCCTGTATCCCTCTGTTCCCCAGACGCTGTTCGGCCCTGGAGGGTCCTGGTTGAAGAAGTGACGGTAATGGAGGGTCAGGATGCGCTGCTGCCCTGCCTGCTCACTGACCCGGCGCTGGAGGTGGGCGTCTCGCTGATGCGAGTGCGTGGACGACCTGTCTTACGCCACACCATCTACTCCTTCTCGGCCCAGCACGGCTTCACCATCCACAAGGCCAAGTTCATTGACAGCCAGGACTATGAGTGCATCGCTCGGGTGGACGGCAGGATGGTGAAGTCCCTCAGCATCCAGCTTAAAGTTCAGAAATGTGCGTGGGCAGGGAGGGCTGGGGAGCTGGCACCTGGCCTGCGGAGGAATACTGGGGGTGGGGTGGGGCCTTTGTCTCACCTCTTCCTTTTGCACGAGAGTCATCTATGGGGCTTCTACGGGGGCAAGACAGTAACGGGAAGATGTCAGGCGCAGAAAGGCAGACCACAGGCAAGCCGATAACTCAACGGGCAAGGTGATCTCAGATCGTGAGACAATCTGTTAAAAATCATTGAACAGGGAGATGGAATAGAGTGTGTGGGAGCAGGGTGGGGGCTCATGGAGAGAGTGACATTTTATTTGAGCTGAAATGTGAATTATGAGAAGGTGGAAACAGCGGAGGAAACAGCAGGTACAGAGTCATGGGCTGGAAACAGGCTCCAAATGTTTCAGGAATGGAAGGAGGGCCAGAAGCCCTCCCACACCCTCAGACGTAGATTTCCCACTCAGTGCCGGTCTGGTGCTGGGTGCTGGGCACAGGCAGGGGGTAGTGAGCTAGGTGATGGGGCATTGTGGTGGCGGGTGCATGGGACACCTCTCACTGGGGGGCAGCCATGGTGGTGAAGTCTCACTCCCGTTCCCCCTTGTCTCTGCTGGGCTGGTGGACGGGATTCTGGTTTCTGGAAGGACTGATGTGAGTTAGCAGGACCCCAGGCTCAGAACCTGGGCTTGAGATAGGAATCAGCTGCCTATAATGAGGCCAGGGTCAGCGTGACATGGATGGCCCCAGGCCCTGTGCTCTGAGGCCACGAAACCTGTCCAGGAAGTCAAAGGACCCTGCGTTGTGTGCAAAGCAGGCCGCAAAGGCCCTTTCCCTGCACTTCAGCTTGCAGAGAGAGCCCTGGGCCCTAGTTCTGCCATGACCCTCTCAGTGGCCACGGGTGAGTCCCTTAGTGTCTGGACCTTGAGAAACTGGATTAGATTAACCTTCGACAACAGCAACAGCCACAGATACTCACTCAACGGCTACTCTGTTTCAGGCACTGGGCCAGCTGCTAGGGAAATCGCCTTCATGGATCTGACTTTTACTGGGGAGACAGACGAGAGAGAAAGTAAATAAATACAAATTGTGATGAACAGGAAGCCAAGCTGAAGAAATTTGGGTGGGGGTGAGGCTCATTCAGCGAAACTGTCACGGGAGGCCTCTCTGGGGAATGCTTGAGCTAAAGATCTGAGGGGTGGGAACAGGCACCCTGTGAACGTGAGGGAGGAAGCTTTCCTGGAGGGAAGCACAAGCACAGAATCGAATCTCTGGGCGGGAAAGGCTCTGCACTGAGGGGAGCGGAGGGTGGCCGATGGACCCTGGTCGGGAGCAGGGCCCGGGGAGGTGGCAGGGACTTCGGCTCTTGGTCTGAGAGGGATGGGAAGCCACTGAATATTGGTACGAGAGAGAGAGAGAGAGAGAGAGAGGCATGATCCAATGTTCATTGTAAAGAGCTCACTTTGGCTGCTATGAGGAAGCAGGGAGGCCTTCCAGGTGCCTGAAGGGGTCCAGAGCAGAGAATGAGGGTGAGACTGGGGAGAGGAACTGGTGATGGAGCAGAGGGGACTTTTCAAGGTCTATTTAGGAGCCAGGACTTGTGGGGGAAATCTGAGGCCTCAGGGCTGCCTCTCAGGATTGGGGATGGGAGCCTGGCCCATGGCAGGAAGCAGAATGACAGCTCCGACCTGGGTGTTCATGGGTCCCTTCTCCTGACCTCAGTCATCCCAGGACCCCCAACCTTGACACTGAAGCCTGCAGAGCTGGTGCGGATTCAAGGAGAGGCTGCCCAGATCGTGTGCTCAGCCAGCGACGTTGATGTCAGCTTTGATGTCTCCCTCCAACACGGAGACACCAAGGTCCGTCCCTGGGGTGTCTGCCCATCCTTCTGGCATATCAGGCCCTGTAGGCTGCAGCCCCCGGCCCCACCTCAAGCTGGTTCTCTGGGCTGAGGGCATAGCCCAAGCCCAGAGAGGGGAGTGCGCTTGCCCAAGATCTCACTGTCAGTCAGTAGCTGATCCAGAAGCAGGACTCGGGCTCATGCCAAGTCCTGGACTACATCTTGTGGGAGTGGGTGGGGGGAGGTGGTACCCCACCCCCTTGACCATGACCTTTGCCCCAGCCTGTAGACAAGAGCCACATGCCCACTCACTTCTGACTTAGCAAGGGGTTCCTAGGCCACCTCTGAAGCCCAGGAATGTAAGGATCATTTCAGAAAAACTCTGGGGAGAGGAAGGAAGAGGGATTTTCTCAGGAGGAAATGGCATTCAGCTGCTTCTAAGAACATCCTTATTCCCCGTGCCTACGTGTGCTAGGCATAGCCCTGTGCCATTTGTGTGCTCCATCTCCCTCTTCGCTACAACCCTAGGAACAGGGGGCCAGTGGCAGTCCCATTTTGCAGATGAAGAAACTGAGGCTCAGAGTTCCATCCCTGCCCAAGGAAAGGCAGATAGTAATCCTTTAAAGCTGAGAATTAGAACCCAGATCTTTCTGATTCCTAAACGACCTCAGTATACCATTTCCGTTCTTTCCGGCTACAGCTCACAATCTCTCAACATGCCGACTTCCATAATAACCGTTATCAAAAAGTCCTGACCCTCGACCTCGATCACGTAGGCTTCCAAGACGCTGGCAACTACACCTGTGTGGCCACCAATACCCGCGGCATCCACTCCACCTCCATGGTCTTCCGGGTGGTAGGTAAGCATCAGGGTGGTGGTGGAGGGTCAGCAAGGATCCCGGGGTGAGGTGGCGCACAAGGGGATTGAGAAGGAGGGAGCTGATGGCAGAGAAGGAGGAGACACTGTTAGAATAGCTCGCTACAATACCTTTTTTCTAGGCCTGGCTAAGGAGCCACGTCTCTGGCAACCCTCCCAGTTTCCTCCAGAATCCATCTCTCCTGCCTGGGAGGTCCCACAGTGCATGACTGCACCTCATTCCAGCATCACGAGTTCTGTTTGGGGATTGGTGTCCAGTAGCTCCCTCCTGGGCTTCACTGTTCACTCATTCATTCACTCTCTGCCTGGGAAACTCATGTCACATGGACACGTGAATAGACAATGATCTCCCTGTGCGGTCGTGGGGGAAGCCTGGGGTGTCCTGGGAACACCAAAGGGGACTCCCAACCGAGGCTTGGACAAAGTGGCCTCTAAGCTGGGACCAGAAGAATGGAGGTGGGTTAGCCAGGCAGAGGAGTGGGAAAGGAAGGGGAACAGCACTGCCAGCAGAGGGAACAGCATATGCAAGGCTCAAAGACAAAGAAAGCAAGAGCATTCGAGACATCCAAAGAAACTGACAACAGCTGGGACGTGAAGGGGTGGGAGCGAAGGTCACAAGAGAGCAGGGCTGAGGGTAGAATCCAATGGCAAGTTGGGAGGTTGTATCCAGTGGGAGGTTGTTGAAGGTTTTAAGAGGAGAGTGATGAGATCAGATTGCACAGAGGGTCCACTGTGTGGTGGTCAGGAGCCCACACTCCTGGGTCACATTCCAACCTGGTTCCACCAATGACTCAGATAGGTTGCTTAATCTGTTTCTGCATTTGCAAAATGGGGATACTAACAGTAACTGTCCCATAGGTTTGCTGTGAGAATTAAGTGAACAGTAAATATATATTTAATATTGTATTTATATTATATTATATTATATATATTTGAAGTACCTAGAATAGGACCTGGCACAGAGGAAATGCTAAGTGTGTGTGAAGAGAAGGTATTTGAGAAGCCTCAGCCCTATGCCACGTGGATTGGATGAGTGACTAGAGGCTGGAGACCCAGCAGGGCAGTTAATGCAGTGGTCCAGGCGAGAGATGGCTAAGGGTGCTGAACCACACTGGGGGCCCAGGAGAGTCTGTTATCCAAAATGACTTAGGAGGGATAATGGACCAGACTTGGTGGCTGCTGGGATGAAAGGGCGAAGGAGAAAGGAGCCAAGATGACTTCCAGGTCTTTGGCCAGAGTGATTGGGTGGGAGGCAGCAGCAGTCCCTGGGCAGAGACTCCAGAGCCAAGAAATTTCTTCAGGGTAGGGACAGGCTCTGAGTCATTTCAGTCTGGCCACACCTCAAGTGTTAAATGTTATGGGAGCTCGAGGGGAGGCAGGGAGAGGGATCATGAGAATTGCTACCCTTGCAGCACAAGCAATACACCAGCCTTGCAGGATCACCTAAGCTCTGCCGTGGGCCCCATCCTGTTCCGGGAGCTTTGAGGGCTAAGGCAGGAGGGGAGAACATTGAACTGTCTCCCAGTCATGGGCTCTAATCCTATCTGTTTTCTAGTGCAGACATACAGTAGTCACTCAATAGATGTTTGTTTTCCTTCACTCTTCTGGCCAGATACTTCTCAATGCTGAAGATACAGCTACAAATGAAAGAGATAGAAAAACCCCTGCCCACATGGAGTTTGTACTCTAGTTGGGAGAAGACAAGCAATAAGCAAAATAAATTATAAAAAAGCAAATCAACTTGATAAGGTTTTCAGCTTAAAATAGGGTGATCATCAAGGAAGATCTTACTGGGAAGCTGACATTTGCGCAAAGCCTTGAAGTTGGTGAAGGATCAAGCCATGTAGAATCTTGGAGAAGAGAGCTCCAGGTAGAGGGCAAACAATGTTCTTAAGGCAGGTCTGTGCTCTGCATGTGCAAGGAGCAAGTCAGCCAGTGTGGCTGGGGTGGAGCTCAAGGGGAAGAGTAGTACAAGATGAGGTCAGAGGTGAAGGGGAAGGCCCCCACAGGCCAAGGTGAGGTCTTGTGCTTTTCCTCTTGAAAGAGATGGGGTGCCATTGGAGGGTTTGAGCAAAGGAGTGATACCATCTGACTTGGATGTAACAAGATGTAAGACAGCTTTCTAGTGCTTTGCCGAGGACCGTCTATAGGGAGACGAGGGTAGAAGCAGGGGGACAATTGGGAGGCTACTGCTAGTCTGAGCTGGAGGTGATGGTGGCTTGATTAGGGTGGTAATGGTGGAGGTGGTAGGAAGTGGTTGGAGGATGGATGGATGAATGGGTGGATGGATAGATAGAGAGGTGGACGGCTAAACAGGGAGGAGAGGAGAAAACCGCCTTGCCCTAAAAGCTCACAAACTCGGAGAGAGAAGACAGCTACCTAAAGGGAGAACCAGATGCATGCAGTAGTGTAGATGTGCCTAATGAATGTGTAATCTCGCAGGGCAGCAGAGGGTATCATGCTAAGGGAAATAAGTGAGACAGAGGAAGACAAATAGTGTATGATATCATTTATACGTGAAATCTAAAAATACCACAAACTAATGAATGTAACAAAAAGAAGCAGACTCATGGTTATAAAGAACAAACCAGTGATTACCAGTGAGGAGAGGGAAGATGGGAGAGGCAAAATAGGGGTAGAGGATTAGAGGCACAAACCACTATGTATAAAATAAATAAGCCACAAGGATATGTTGTACAACAGGGAATATAGCTAACTATTTATAATAGCTATAAACGAAATATAACTTTTAAAATTGTGAATCACTATGTTATACACCTGAAACCTATCAAATATTGTACATCAACTATACCTCAATTAAAAAAAAAGCAACAGGAATCCAAAGGAGGGAGAGCTCCCTTTAGCCTGGAGTGATGGTGGAGTCTCCCTGATGGGGATGAGTCTTGGAGAATGCGAAGGATCTAAATAGAAGAGAGGAAGAATATGGGGTTCCTGGTGGAGGAAATGACTTGAGCACAACATCCAAGGCTGGAATGACTGTGGTGTGTTCAGGAGACTTGAGAACACCGAGATAGGTGGAGAATTTGTGTGTGTGTGTGTGTGTGTGTGTGTGTGTGCGCGCGCGCGTGCGTGCGCGCGCACGTCTGTGAGTGAGGAGGGGACGTGGCTAGATGGGCATAAGGAGACCTGACTGAGAAGAGAAGAGCCTTGAATGCCAAGCTCCATTGTGGAGGTGATGGGGAATCATTGGGGTAGGAGACTGAATTTTAGATTTCATAGAATTGAGTAAGAAGAGTTCTGAGAGATCATCTAGTCCAGGGCTTTTTGCATATCCTTGGGATTTTAATAAGGGATTTCATTGGCTTCCATGAGAGGCATGGAGAGGCTGAGTGGATGGAGGTTTCTGCACCTCTCCTTTGCCTGCAATTCAATCACAGCAGCTTGATTTTAATTCATGCAACATTTAATTAGAAGAAACCAGTCAGGACTCTTTCAGGTATAGGTAACAGAAATCAACTCAAACTGGCCTAATCAAAAGAGGATTTCATTGGCCTTATAGCTAAAAAACCCATGGATATGAGTTTCCAGTATAGTTGGATTTAGGTGTTTCGTTGTGAACAAGAATCTGTTGTTTCCCAATTCTCAGCTCTATTTGTTTCTTGAGGGGCATCACCAAGCTTGAAAACCCCAGTGGAACGAAGGCTTGTCTTTCCCTTGAGTTCCAACAAAAATCATGGAAATGAGTGTCACGGACTCACGTGCCTGTCCCCCAAACAAATTACTGGCCCAACGGGGACAGATTACCCTGATTGGCTGGCCTGGGTCACGTGCCCACTTTAGAGCTGGATATGGAAGCTGCATTGACTATACTACTACTGGAAAAAGGGGAAATGGTGAGAGCATGTGGAAAAACAAAAAAGCAGACTTTTTTTTAACTGCTAGAAAAATTTTCATAAAATTATAACAACATGGATATATTCAATCTCTTCATTATATAAGTAAAGAGGGAGAGGTGCCAAGGAGGGTAGGAATTTGCCTAAGTTGTCCCAGAAACTCAGTGAGGAGAAGAGTTTGGAGGCCTGGGCTTTTGAGGGGCGTGGTGGTAAAAGAGATGAGAGAGGGCAAGTATGGGTTATGGGTAAGGTCTGTGTGCCTGGCACATGGTAGGTGCTCAGGGAGGGTCCAGCTGAAAGACTGGCTTAATGGGTGGATCACTAAACAAACACACAAACTGGGGCATCTTCCCACTAATGCCAGATCTCTGTGCATTTTGCTTTCCAGACAGTGCCTACTTGAACTTGACCTCTGAGCAGAACCTCCTCCAGGAGGTGACCGTGGGAGAGAAGATTGAACTCAAAGTTAAGGTGGAGGCCTACCCAAGCCTGCAAAGTTTTAACTGGACTTATCAGGGACCCTTCTTTGGCCACCAGCCCGAGCTCAATTTTGTAACCGTCAAGGATACATACAGGTATCACCTATTAGCTCCCATCTGCCTAGCCCACAGCCAGATGGAGAACACTTCAGCTGGGAGTCAGGACACTTGGGTCCTGTCTCAAACTTGCTGTGTGACCTGGAGCGAGTCCTTTCCCATTTCTAGGTTTCATTTTTCTTGACTATGTAGAACCTCAATATTAGTCATCTGTGTTTGAGATGTAGATCAAATTAGTGTATTCCTCTGTCCTATATCCTTGGGAAATCCAATATCCTTCTCAAGAATTCTACCATTTCTTGGGGACGTGCATTCTGACAGTCACCCACGGTCTCTCGATCTTACTCATCCTTCTCTTTTGTGGCTAATCCAAATGCAGAAGACAAGACAATCCCCCATGATTTCCATTCACAGTCATACTCATAACAGCGATCGCATGAGGGACCTGCCACATACACAGGTTTGGAGAATAGAAGGAATTAACATCTCTCAGTCACAGATATATCAGAGTTTTTGAAAAGCCTGTGGTCATCCAGCCCTGAGAATTTCTCACCAGCTGCTCTTCCCCACAGGCTCAAAGCTCTTCTTATAAACTGTCGTCTGACTCTACATCCTCCCAACCCTCCACTCCCAGAATCCTGCTTATCTCACAAGCACAACGTTTCAGAAATCTCTTTTTCTTGTCTCCTGTGGACTCTGTCCTCAGGGTCTTACTTTCCCATCCAAAGTGACCTAACCAGGTAGTTTTCTAAACTAGAGAGTTTCTTCCCGAAGGAGGAACACTGATACCAAGTGTGAAAATATTTTCTTTACCCTGTTCTATTTGAATGAGAGAGTATAGCTCCATCAAGGACAGCAAATGTCAGGTGTGTGCAATAACTTCCCCTCCCATGCTCATGACAGAGAGCCCAAATTCTTCTTTTTTAATTAATTAATTTATTTTTGGCTGCACTGAGTCTTCGTTACTGCGCACGGGCTTTCTCTAGTTGAGGCAAGGGGGGCTACTCTTCCTTGTGGTGTGTTCCTTGTGGCTCAGTAGTTGTGGCACGCGGGCTGTAGAGCACAGGCTCAGTAGTTGTGGTGCATGGGCTTGCGGGATCCGCTGCTCCTGGCATGTGGGATCTTCCCGGGCCAGGGCTTGAAACTGTGTCCCCTGAATTGGCAGGTGGATTCTTAACCACTGCGCCACCAGGGAAGCCACCTAATTCATTTTTAAACCCTTTCCTGCAGAGTCCAGATTCAGCCTCAGTCCTTCTCAACACAGTCTCCAGGCTGTATTTCCACCACAATTGGCTCATGAGAGGAGACCTGTTTGCCATCCCTGGCCTAGATAATCCCTGGACATCTTCCACTCCCAAACTCCCTGGAGTTCTCTTTCTAGCTCTGGAAGCCCAAACCTCTTTGATTCCTGGATTCTTGTTTGTCAATCATCAGAATCAATAAGGATATTCCCTTGTCCTCATCTTCCTCTTCCCAGTTCCCTTCTTGTCCTTTCCGGCCAGGATTTCTAGCTTCTCCTCATCTAAAGCAGAAGTTCTGAATCTGGAGTCTGCAGACCCCTGGAAGGAGACTGGTCCCTGGATAAATTTCATGGGTCTGTAAGCAGCAGAGAGACTGTGGAAAGGAACCAGGGAGATGCCCTCAAACATAATAATCCTGGGCCATTGAGCACAGGGCAGATAAGCCTGGGCACCAAACAGCCACCAAACTGAGCCCATGTGATAGGTGTGTTCATAATGGTGACTTTGACTCATGCAAAAAGTTAAATTCTTTCAGTTTAAGAAGTAGATGTTATCTCAAGAACTGACAAACATAGAGGGGTTCTGTTACCAGGGATCTGGCTGAGTGAGATTGCCCTTTGAATACCATGGGTTTTAGTCTAGTAATGGCAGCAGATATTTTTCAATAAAGGGGCAAGTGCCTGCAATGAGTCAGGCTCTCTGTCAGGCACTCGGAATACCTATCCCTTTAATCCTTAGGCTGAGTCTGTGAATTAATTACTGTGCTACCATCACAGAAAAGGAAGCAAAGGATCAGAGAGGTTAAGTACTTGTCTAAGGTCACACAGCTAGGAAATGGCAACCTCAGGACTTGAGCCCTGGTCTTTGGAGCCCCATGGCTACATCCTGCCTCTCTTCCCTCTCAAAGGCCCTCTAGGCAGGGTTGGTGCTTTAGGGATGGAAGCTGACCTGGGTGCAGGTGTTTTCAGCAAGGATTGTTGAGACCAGTGACGGTGGTGAGACTAGGTGCATTCAGTGGGGCTTGTGATGTGCCTCCCAGTGTCGGCACTTTACATACATCACCTCTACTAAATCAGAACAAAAGCACTTTACGGATGAGAGAAGCAAGGGAGGAAATTGGGTTGGTGGTTTCTTCACGTCTCCGTGGCATCCAACCTGGGTGCCTGGCTCAGCAAAGGCCTTTGTACCCCGGACCCTTTACCAAAAACAAATCCCTTTAAGGAGGTTGTCTGAGCCCACTGTCCTCACCCCAGATGGCCTGCTCCTCTCATGCAGATACAGCTCCACCCTCACGCTGCCTCGCCTGATGCCCTCCGAGGCCGGCCGCTACTCCTTCCAGGCCAGAAATGCCAGGGGCGAGGAAGCCCTGACCTTTGAACTCACCCTTCTGTGTGAGTGATGGAGTGGGGCTGGAGACAGGGGGTTCCCCCAGGGCCGCTGGGATAGACGGGCTGGGGGAGAGAAGGCTCAGTGTGAGGTGGTCAGGTGAAGAGACCGGGGGCCTCCAGGGCTGACTCCTCCCTGCTCTGCTCCTCCGTTCTACCTCAGACCCCCCAGAGGTAGAGGTCACGTGGGCCCTCATCAATGGCTCTAAAACCCTGCTCTGTGAAGCCTCGGGGTACCCCCAGCCCAGTGTGACGTGGGTGCAGTGCAGGGGCCACACGAACAGGTAAGTGTGCTCTGCTTGCCTTCCTCAACTGGGTTTAGGGGCTGGGGCAGGGGCTGGGTACCCCAAAACTCTGAGCTACATCTGTTCTTCCCAGATGTGATAAGACCCAAGTGCTGGTCCTAGAGGACCCAAACCCTGAGGTCCTGAGCCAAAAGCCCTTCCACAAGGTGACTGTCCAGAGTCTGCTGGCCATTGGGACCCTGGAGCACAACAAGACATATGAGTGCAGAGCCCACAACAGCGTGGGGAACAGCTCCCAGGCCTTCGGGTCCATCTCTGTAGGTGAGTCTTTGACCCCCTGCTCCAGGCCGGGATGGGAGGGGAGCCCAGGAAACTGCCCCCCACCCCCGGGAACCAAGGGCCAGAGTTCCAGCACCGAGTAGATCCCAGACATACCGAGTTCTAGCTCTCTGCGTGTGACGCCAGGCCCCTCCGGACCAAAGTTCTCCTGACGCGGCGAGATGGGGGAGTCTAGAACCCATGGGGCCGGAAGTGGTGGGGAGAAGGGCAGAGGAGCAGCAGACGTGAGATCCAGAGAGAAAGCAGCCTGAAGCAGCCACAGTCTAACCTGGCCCTTCTTCTCATATGCCTGCACTTGCACTGACTCATTAGTTCACAAGTGTGTATTTGGGACTCACTTGGTGCAGGGGAGCAGTGCCTCCCAGGAGCTTGGGGTCTGGTGATATGGGCAAGTGGCAAATGAACAGTCCCCTCCCGCCCCCCCCCCAATCCCAGGGCCAGCCCTGACAACCTTCTTCATCCCTCCCGGACTTCCTTCCTGCCAGAGACACAGTCCTCTCCATTCAGGGCCGCCGTCCAGGGGTGGGGGTGGGGGTCACTAACGCAGCTGCGTCTGTCTAGAGGAAGGGGCGTGCTTCTCTGCGTTGCACCAAGCCTGCATGTGAGTTAGCTCTCTGCTTCTGAGAGGCCTGGGGCTGCACAGGCCCACAGCACCCTCAGGCCTCTGCAAAGCAGGTTCAGCACCCACCGTGTGCCAGGCCCTGGTGAGGCTCTCTGGGCCCAAAGAGGACAGGGTGGGAGCCCTCGCCTGGCTCAGAGGGGGGCCCAGCTGCTGGCCTTGGGGTAACTGGGGCTGAGGCCAGAGTCCACATGCCGCTGCCTTGGCTGCCCTGTCTTGCAGCTGGTGATCGTGTATTACAAGTAATAAAGCCAACATTGTACTGAAGGCTCACCCTGCCAGGCATCGCGCTAAGCTCTTTACAGGCATTATTTCAATGAACGCGCCCAACCCTAGGAGGTTTAGAACAGTCTTCCTTCCCCCTCGGGTCATGAGGAACCTGAGGCTTAGGGAGAAGTCACAGGTTGGCTGCCACACCTCAGGCTCATGCTGCTGATCTGGGTCAGGGGGGAAATTATGTCCTTCCAAACACATCACGGGAGCTAGGCTGCTGATCTAGGAAGAGGAGACCCCGGGTCCCTGAGCCTAGCTTTGAAACTCTCGGAAGGGCTGCGTGGTCCTAAAGGGCACTTGGGGAAGCTGCAGGGAAATGCAGGGGAGGCAGATTTCAGTCTAACCTCTAGAAGCCTTTCCATGCAAGCTGGCCAGAGGTGTAGGTGGTGAGCCTCCTCACTGGGGGAGTGTGCAAGTCATGGCTGAGCCCCAGGCCAGGCTGCTGCAGAGGCTCCTTGCAGGGGCAGAGGGCGGGCTGCGTGACCTGAGGGGCTCCCCTGGCCACAAAGGCTGTGAGTCTGGGCAGGCTTTAGATCTGGGCGTGAGCAGAGCTGGAGGGGCGGTCCTCTCTGCCTTGGCTCGGGGAGGGTCTGCAAGGACACCTTGTTCCGTCAATAAGAATTTATCAGGCACCTACTGTGTTTCCAGGCAACCGGCCTGTGCCCGTGGGGGCAGGAGGTCTCAGAGGCCCCTTCTGCCGCCCACTGCTCTGTCCCGCCCCTTCCAGGAGCCTCCACGCAGCCCCTTGACGAGCCCCTCTTCCCGCCGGTGCTGGTGGCCTGTATGTCCATCATGGCCTTGCTGCTGCTGCTGCTGCTGCTGCTGCTGTACAAGTACAAGCAGGTGAGCCTGGGCGGGGCCGGGGGCGGCCGGGCACCTGCGTGAGCCCGACCCCGGGGCAGCGCCACCAGGCTGCGTGGACCCGCCCTTCAGCCCCTGAATGCGCACTCATCTGTCAGCTAGTCATTCAGCCAACGGCTTGTTAGTGGGCGCCTGCTGTGTGCCAATGTGAGTGGCCGGGTGAGCCAAGACTCGGAGCCTCTGAGGCTCTGCCTCGTGGGATTCGCCGTCTAGTGCAGGAGACAGTTGCTAGTCAAACAGCCGCAAAAGTGAGGGCGTGGGTTACAGGGGGAAAGATGCTATGGGGAGAGCGTGACCACGCGATCCTGTTCCGGCTGGGGGCTTCCAGGGACACACAGAGGGTATCACGGGACCTGTGTCTCTGTCAGGTGGCAGGTGAGTTAGTGGAGGGGAAGGCCTGACCATCGTCGTCCTCGTCATTATTTAATAGTATTAGTAATCAAGGCTGCCGTGAATTGAATGTTGATGTGTAGTGCACTGCCTGTCACTTTGAGCACTAGTGATGGCAATCTTAGGGGCATTTTTATGAAGCGTGTTACCTACCTTCTCTCATTTACTGCCCTCAACAACCATGGCACCTGGATAGTATCACTAAGGCCATTTTACAGAGTTGGAAGCTGAGGTTCCAAGAGGTTGAGACAGTTGCCCTAGTCTACAGATGGTCAATGGCAGAGGCTGGTTTTTATTTTTATTTTTTTAATTTTTTTTTAAATTTATTTATTGGCTGTGTTGGGTCTTTGTTGCTGTGTGTGCTTTCTCAGTTGCAGTAAGCAGGGGCTACTCTTCGTTTTGGTGCACAGCCTTCTCATCGTGGTGGCTACTCTTATTGTGGAGCACTGGCTCTAGGTGCGCGGGCTTCAGTAGTTGTGGCACACGGGCTCAGTAGTTGTGGTGCACGGGCTTAGTTACTCTGCGATACGTGGGATCTTCTGGGACCACGGCTCGAACCCGTGTCCCCTGCATTAGCAGGCAGATTCTTAACCACTGCGCCACCAGGGAAGTCCCCAGAGCCTGGTTTTTAAAAAGCCATTTTTTAAACCATTTTGCGAAACGTGGAATCATCTTATTGTACCCTCACAACAATCTAGAGGCAAGGATTAGAACAGCCAGCATTTTACAGTAAGGAAACAGGCTCGGCAAGGTTGAAGGACCCACCCAAGAGTCCCAGTTGCCTGGTACCCCAGAGCCCGTGGTCTCTACCACTTAGCCTCACTGCCTCCCTACATAAAAGACCATTTCCGGTGCAATCAGGCACTGAGAGGGCCAGGCCAGAAGGCTGTGGGAGGCCAGAAGTGGAGGGATGTTTTCTGGCCGGCAGGGAAAGGAGTCTGTTTGGAGGAGGTGGCTTGGTGCGGGTGGGACAGGCCTTGGAGGATGGAGCGGGCAGCCAGGGGGAGATGAGATTCAGGGAAAGGGTGTCTCTGGGGGAGAGGGCACTGTATACAAAGAGGCAGGTGGGGGGAAGACCAAGGTGAGTTCTGGAAATACTGATGCCTGGAAGAGGATGCAGGTGGGGGCAGGTTGGGGGTCTGAGGAGTTGGACCCCTTCCTGTAGGTTCAGCAGGTGTGAACAAGGGAGTGAGGTGAGTTGGGGTGAATAGCCCAGTGTGGGCCCCTTTGCTGCCTTCTCTTCCCCACACTTGCCTTGGGGGTTTTAGTATGAGTAGAGGACTTGGAGTAGGCAGGTAGATGGCAGGTGGGGGTATTCCAGGGGCCCATGGGGTGCTCTGTGCTTCTGTCAGCACCCCACATGAGAAGGCAGCTCTGAGCGCAGCCTCCAGAATCCAAGGCCCCAGGTCAAGTCTTCAGGGATCTGGGACCAGCTCTGACACTGTTCTGCCATGTGACCTTGGCTGATGGACTGCCCTCTCTGGGTCTCATTTTCCCCACCTGTACACGGTGGGGTGGGTGATCTTTACAGCCTCCTCCTCCGACATGCCCAGAGCCTGATGGTTTAGTTTAAGAGCCAGAGGTTGGGAGTTGGATGGGTTTGAGTCCGAATCCCACCTTGCCAGGCTCTAGGAAAATTGGTGCCTCTAAGCCTGTTTCTCCACCTGTGAAATGGGGTTGATAATGGCAGCTCCCTCCCCCACTGGGCTGGGCTGAAGATTCAGCGAGGCGATGGCACGCAGAGGACTTAGCAGGGCACTGGGTACAGACAGTGCTCAGCATGGACGCTGCACACCCCAGACCCAGGGGGAAGTTGGCTGGGGAACCCGAGGTAGCTCACATATCTTGGGATTGGAGGCCTGTCTGAGGTTGGGCATCTCCTTGACTACATGCCCAAAGTGGTTGTCAGGCCCTGCTTGCCCACCTCCAGGGACAGGACTTCACTCACTGCCTGTGGCCTCCGTTCCCTCTCTGAGCAGCTCTGTTGCAACGTTCTTCCTTATATGGAGCAGAAAACTGCCTCCCTGTGCCCCACAGAGCTGCCACCTCAGCCCTGCAGAGATTCCAGAGAAAGGCCCAGTTCCCCCTTCAGCCCCTTCTGCCTTGGACAGTCCAGCCCCCTTGGCCAGCTGTGGTTTGGGGATACCTTAACCCTCTCTTCATGGGACCATTTTTGGAACATGTACTCCAAGTAACCTCTTATTCCATTTGGGAAATTGAACCGGCCCCTGAGCCCACCCAAGGCCAAGAGAAGGAGGGCATCCCAGTGGGGAGGATGGCCATGCCCTGCCTCAGGGCTTGCTGCCTACGTGTCCTTTGCTTTGTCCCACAGGGTTCTGAGTCTTGCCCCTTCACTGGGGGTTCAGACTGGCTTGTCCTCACTACTAAGGCCTGAGGGGACGGGTGGCCCTGCTTGGGGGAAGCGTTGCTTCTGTCTCAGGGCTGACTCATCGCCTTTCTGGCCCCCAGAGAGACCACAAGGGGGGCCAACGGGGAAGAGAAAAGGACAGGAGTCAGCAGGCTGGAAGGAGGAGGGAGGTGGGGAAGAAAGGAGGATGGTGACGGGGAGGCGTGAAGGGGACAGGGAGGCCACTGCAGAGGCTGGAGTTCTGAGGGTCGGAACTGAGCTCTGGGGATGGGAGGGGGCACGTGGGGGATGCACGGAGGGTGCCCAAGATCTCCAGCGGGCACCGTTCCCATCTCCCCTCTCCTGAGACAGAAAGCATCTGCCCACACAGAACAGCAGGCCTGGATGGGGAGTTGTGGGGACCCGGATGATGCCATGCCTACCTCCGTCACCAAGAGGAAGTGGCCTGTTGCGAGGAATAAGTGAGATGACGCACGCTGAGCGTGGAGCCCAGCGCCCACTCACAGGAAGTGCTCAGGAGGCGCTCACGGATAGCACTATATTCTGAGGCCGCCCATCCTGGCCTCCCCATCAGGGTTCTCCTTCGGAGGAGAGGCCCCTCTTGGTAGAAGCCCCCAGAGCTACACAGGAGCCCTGTCTAGTAATAGCAGAGGCTGAGCAGAGCTGGTGGCCACCTTCTAGGAAGGCGGGTGTGGGGCGTGGGGGGTGGGATGAGGATGCCTGAGGCAGGCAGGAGGGAGCTGTGTCGTTCTCCAGGTATTGGGTCTGGGATTCAGAGAGCTGAAGTTCCAGCCAGACAACCTTGCCTTCCCTGAATCACCCTCCCTTTCCCCAATATCCTCTGCCTGGCTCCGGGTAGGCTGGAGAGGAGGCTGACTCAGGTCCAGCTGCGGGGCCAGAGGAAAGAGAAGTGGCAAGGAGGAAAAAAACAGCCTTCACCGCAGTGGCTCCTGGAGATGGAAGTGGCCAGGCAAAGTCAAGGATTCCCTCCTGGTTCTGTCTCATCCTTTGGGTTGGGAAGGCACTCACACGCAGGGTTTGAATCCTCTGACACTCAGGAAGCCCTCTTCCTGTCCTGTTTCAGACTGTCTGCCGAAACTGTAACATGGATGTCCTTAAGTTTACCCATAGCCTCTCATCCTGAATGAGAACCTGGAAGTTCTTCCTTATGTCTAACTGCAGTCTTTTCCCCTCCGAACTACCATGTGGAAGTTCTTCCCTATGGCTACCTGGAGTCTTTTCTCTTAACCTGTTGAGACTTCAGTCACAGGCCACCCTCCTCCCCAGCACCCACTTTAGCTCCCTACTGCCCGAGCTGGGTGTCCCATGTAGGAGCCCATCTGCTAAGCACGGCCCAGCTGGTCCCCATCCCCCAAGACTGACCGGAAAGAGTGTTGGACTGCTGACCCGAGGCCTCAGTGTCCTCCACCGCCCCAGCCCAGCTTCCACTTTCCACCTAAACTCTGTCTTCCACCAGCACTTCTTGTGGGTACCCCTGGCATGATGCCCCCATGCAGCTGCCACCCTGGGCAGGAAAGAAAGGCAGCCACTCCTCCTCAGTTTAGGCTTTGCTGCCAGCTGGCTGGTTGGAACAGCATGGAGAGCCTGAGAGGAACGCGGGTCCTCCAGAAGCTCACGGTCTTGTGCGCGGGGTCTGTCTGTCCTTTAACAATGTGAAGTTGGATGCACCACTCACCTGCATCAAGCCTAAAGGGTTCTCCTTGCACTTAGAGAATTCAGTCACTGATTGCAGCCCTTTCCTGCCTCCAGAACCGCCCGCACTCCCCCTCCAGGGCACCTTCCAGCCCCTGACTCACTAGGACCTCTCCCACCTCCAGGCCTCCGCACCTCTGTTCCCCGCGCCTGCTCAGTGCTTCCCCTGATGCGCACGTGGCCGGCTCCCTCCCACCTCCGCGGGGGCCCTCCCTGACTTGTCCTCAGTTGGCCCTGGCGCTCTCTGTCCTATGACCCTGCTTTATTTTCTCCATAGCACTATTTGAAAATTTCCTACATATGTATTTATTTGAGCTGAATGCCTGTCTTAGCCACAGGATGCAAACTCCTGGGGCTAGGGACTCTGTTTTGTTCAACTCTGAATCAATGATGACCGAAACAAATAGGTACTCAGCGAAATATTTGGATGGGAATCATATTTAGCCTTAAAAAGGAAGGAAATGCTGACATAGGCGACAACATGGATGAACCTGGAAGACCTCATGCTAAGTGAGATAAGCCAGTCACAAAGGGACAGATCCCGCATGATTCCAATTAAATAAGGGACCTGGAATAGTCAGATGCATGAGCTAAGTGGCCGGGGGCTCCGGGGGCGGGGAATGGGGAGTTGTTTACTGAGTACAGACTCAGTTTTTCAAGATGAAAAGAGTTCTGGAGATAGGTTGCACAATAGTATAAATGTATATAACTCTACGGAACAGTGTACTCGAAAATGGGTGGGATGGCAAATTGTGTTATATGTATTTTACAACAAGTGAAACTAAAACAAACAAGTAATACTTGGATGGGTGGATCTACAGTTCCACCCTCCCTCCTGGCTCAGGAATTACCACATTAGCAGGGCTGTCAAGACCCTCAGAGGTGGTCCTGTCCAAGTCTTTCAATACACAGGGAAACTGAGGCTTGGAGAATGGATGGTCTCATGGTAAGGCCAAGCCAGGCAGCAACTGGGCTCTTGGTGCCATGGGCATGGGATGACACAGCCCCTCTCACCACGTCGCAGGCCACACCCACCTCCTCACGCTGTGCAGTGGGACCACCCACTGCCTGTCTTCCCGGGTTGGGATCCATCTGCCAGGCCTGGCTGACCCGTGCCTCCTCTCTCTCTCCCTCTGCAGAAGCCCAAGTACCAGGTGCGCTGGAAGATCATCGAGAGCTATGAGGGCAACAGCTACACATTCATCGACCCCACCCAGCTGCCCTACAATGAGAAGTGGGAGTTCCCCCGGAACAACCTGCACTTTGGTAAGCTGGGGTCTCAGCACCCACCATGCCCTCCCGTCACAGGGCCAGCCTGGGTGGCAGGGAGCCTGTGGGCCCTTAGGGAGAAGACCCTTTGGCGCCCTGGGACTTAAGGAGGCTGTGTGTGTGGCAGGTAAGACCCTCGGAGCTGGCGCGTTTGGAAAGGTGGTAGAGGCCACGGCTTTTGGTCTGGGCAAGGAAGATGCTATCCTGAAGGTGGCTGTGAAGATGCTGAAGTGTGAGTGTGGGAAGGGCTTGGGGGGGGGGGGTTGTGGGAGCCGGTAGGAGGTGCTGTATGCCAGGGGAGGGCCTGTTCTGTTGTCACCAGGGCATCACTCACATTTTCGGCTTGTCAGAGCCTGGGGAACAGAGCCTGGGATCGGGGGTGAGGACTCTCGGCTTCCTTTGTGAGCTCCAGGCTCCTCTGACTCCTGGAAGGGCTTCTGACTGAGCCGCAAAGGGGCTGAGGTGCACAGAGGCCATTCTGGGCTATGACTTGGCCTCCTGCCACCCAAAACCAGCTCAGTGACAGGCCATCTCTCCTCTCTCTCTCTCTGTAACTCCCAACTGTGTGTCCTCATTTCTCTGGCATCATTCGGCCCCTCATTGCTTTGGGGATCTGGGTACCCCCCTGCTTTGCTCCCCTGGGTGTCTCCTGTGTGTGTGGCTCTCCATGTCCTGTCCTTTCTCTGCCTGTGGAACCTGTGGCCCCATCTCCCAGCCACGGCTCACGCGGACGAGAAGGAAGCCCTCATGTCAGAGCTGAAGATCATGAGCCACCTGGGCCAGCACGAGAACATAGTCAACCTTCTAGGAGCCTGCACCCATGGAGGTAAGGGGCCCTGGTAGGCATGGCGGTCCATGGTCTTGGGACCTCTTGGGTGTCGGAGGGCCCCAGGGCTACCTCCCTCCATCTTCCCCTTCCTTCTCCATAAAGTGAACGTGGGATTCCTGTCTCAGCATCCCTTGAATTCCTAGGCCAGATGCCTGGACTGGTCAGAAGCTGCTTATGGACAGGCAGTTCTATGAGCTCTGATCAGTGGCTCTCAGACAGGTAGGCATCAGAGTCACCTGGAAAAGGAGAAAGGAGTGCAGATTCCTGGGCCCTGTTCCAGGGAGTCTGATGCTGTGGGTATGGAGTGAAGCCCTTCAAATCTACCTTTTAAGAAGCCCCCACTCAAAGAGGCTTGGACACTCACCGCAGGGCCCACAGAAGAGCCCCAAGGCCTGCTGGGACTCTCAGTGGGCCCCATTCTCTTCTGCTATAGCAGTTTTAACTTGTGTGGAACGGTTATAAGTTTCCTTCGAAGAAAGAATTCTTCAGCTACAGTTTTTTGGAGGTTCCTCTGCTTTAGACAGACGGGGTCACTGAGGTCACCCAGGAAGCAGAGAGGGCTGCTCACAGACAGGCAGGATTAGACACGGGGGCTCCTGAGTCCCAGTCTAGGTTCTTATTGCCGCCACCCCATGTTCCTGTCCAAGTGGGGTGGTGGATTAGGGGTGCCCCAACCCCACTCTCTTGCCTGCCCTAGGCCCTGTCCTGGTCATCACGGAATACTGTTGCTATGGCGACCTGCTCAACTTTCTGCGAAGGAAGGCTGAGGCCATGCTGGGACCCAGCCTGAGTCCAGGCCAGGACCCCGAGGCAGGCACTGGCTACAAGAACATCCACTTGGAAAAGAAATACATCCACAGGTAGTATCTTGCCAAAAGACAGGAAGGAGGCCAGGAGTGAGAGGTGGGGCCCTCATGTCTGTCCCTGACGTCAGCTCAGGGTTGGGTGGTTGTGTGGTCCTCACCTTCCCATTTGTGCTGTGGGAAGCCACCCATATTATATGGGCAACTTAGTTTTTCTCCTACTTATTCCCAGCGTCCAACAAATATTCGAGCCCCTACTATGTTCTGGGAGCATGGAGGGCAAAGATGGGCAGCTCAGTCTGGTGGAGACAGGCATTAATGAAATCACCATTTATTCACACGTAAAAGGCCAACCAGACCCATTTGGGGCCCTGGCTAGACGTGGGCAAATCTTGGGGATAACAGCCCTATTTAGCACATGCTGTCGGGGGCTAGAGGGCACCCGTTCCCCTTTCAAGTAGCCATGGAAGAAGTGGGATAGAGTCTGTTAGGTGTTGGATGAGAAGGGGCAAAACAGCATAGCTGCGGCCAGGTCCCTGGTCCACTTGGGCCTCAGTTTCCCCAGCAAGCCATCAGGGGTTGAACCTCACAGGGTCTTTCTGCTGTCTTGTTCTGTAATGCTGTGATTCCTGGAAGCCACCCACAGACAGATGGACAGAGCCACACGGGGAACCAGAGAGGGGAAGTGGCCAGTTTCGTGTCACACATAAGTCAGGGGCAGAGGTGGCGCCTGGCTGGATTCGGCTCTGTCGACTCCTCATCCAGTGCTCACCTGAGCCACACTGCTCTCCTGGAAGTCTTGGACTTGGGGCTTGTGAGGTCTCAGGGGCAGGCTGCTGGGGGCCACAGCAAGATTGGAATAGAAGGGCTCCTATCCTACCACTGTCAGCTACCGAGCCTGGAGAGGCAAAAGGGGAAGCAGGCCATTTCAGTCCATCCAGTGACCTCGAGCAAGTCTGGGGGCTGGCAGGATCTGCTTCCCCTTCTGACTCTGGCACTCTTGGGAGAGGGTGGCTCACACTGGGCCTCGGCAGGCTGGACACTCAGGCCAGATCAACTCAAAATGAGAGCCAAAGTCAAGTATTAACTTCCATCTTTAAATATGCAGTTGGGGAAAAGATTCATAGTCAGGTGATTTCAAGTGCTAATGGCATGTGAACCAATCCTGCTAATGGGATCCCAGGCTACATTAATAGAAGTATGGTTTCTAGACCAAGGGAGGGGATAGTTTTTCGATGGTCAGACCGTAAATAAAACGCGAGGTTGTTTTTCTGGGAACACTAGTGTAAGGACATCAAGGTGCACGTCTCTATCACAACGAGGGCAGGAGGGGAGAGGTCCAGACTCCCATCTGGTTGGAATATTAGAAGAAGTGGTGGCTATTCAATCTGGAGCCATGCTTCTCAATCTTAACAGCTACCCAAAGCACAGGCCCATAGGCTTCTGAGAGCTGTTAGGAAGGTACAGGGTCAGGCCTACCCAGACCTGCTGAGTCAGAATCTGCATTTAAATAAGACCCCCCAGGCGATTCATATGCACAAGAACTAGTCTAAGAAGCTCTACTCTAGGCCAGGCCTTAGCTATGGCAGCACACGGGAACTGCTGAGAGAAATCTGTAAGTGGGTTTTGCCCCTAGTTTCTAAAATCTTTGGCCTGGTGGTCTGAGTATCTGGAGCTCCACAGAAGATTTTAATGTGAAGCCAGAAGGGAGAGCTGCAGTGTAGGAAGGAGGACTCAAAGAAGGGGCCCTGGAACATGCTCAAATCCCTGCCGGACTGTTCCAGGGAAGAGGGAGATGCTTCTTGAGAGCAGAGCAAGGACCAGGAGGAGGAAAAGCCCAGGGGCAGATGAGCATTAGCGAAAGGCGAGAACTTTCTACCAGGCAGAGCTCCCCAAAGATACAGTAAGTTGTTAGCTCCCTCACTGGACAGCCAAGCCGAGGTCGCTGATCACTCAGAAAGGATTATCAGAAAGGGACGTTCAAGTTGACCCTGAGGTCCCCTCCTTTCTCTGCTGAGTGGCTGGGAGAGGCCTGAGCTGGGCAGTGCGGTGATGGGCACTGAGCAGCCCGCAACCCCCTCTCCTCTGCAGGGACAGCGGCTTCTCCAGCCAGGGTGTGGACACCTATGTTGAGATGAGGCCTGTCTCCACTTCTTCATCAAATGACCTGTTCTCTGAGCAAGGTGCGGAGGAGGTACCAGGGCTGAGGGAGAGCAGAGGGGCTGCTGGGGTTGAGGCAGGGCGGGGGGGCGGCAGGGCCGCTCTGATGCCTCTTCCCACACCAGACCTGGACAAGGAGGACGGGCGGCTGCTGGAGCTGCGTGACCTGCTCCACTTCTCGAGCCAGGTGGCCCAGGGCATGGCCTTCCTTGCTTCCAAGAACGTGAGTCAGAAAACAGGTCATGTGTAGTCACAGGGTGGGGAGGGTGGTGGTGGCAGAGAGAGGGGTGGCTGAACCCCGTGAGGTTGGATGGGTGAGGACAAGGGGAAGAAAAGCGAGTGTGTGAAGGGAGTTGTCCTCTTCACAGACCTGGGAGTCTAGAGCTTGAATGCTGGCTCTGCCGCTTGCTGTGTGGCTTTGAGCAACTGCTGAACCTCTCTGAGCCTAGGTTTCTACACCTATAAAAAAGGGCACAATTGCAGGATGGCATGAGGATAAAATAGGGTTACAATGTGTGCAGATGTTTAGAGAAGGGCCTCGCATGGTAGGGCCCTGAGGGTGGCAGCTGCTGGTCCTGCCAGGAGCTCCAGGCTCCTTGTTTCTGGGCCCATGCAGACCACCTCGCTCTGAGGCAGCTCCTGCTGCGCAGGGCCAGGGGGCCAGAGCCATGGTGGTTTCTCAACACTGATGGCCTGGCTGCATTAAATCTTCTCAGACCTGGGTCCTAGCAGAAGGTAGGGACAGGAGCCAGGGTACAGGACCCAGGAAGATGCCTACTCCCTCAACGAGGACCCCAAGCCTTCTGGGGCCCTGGTGTTCTTCCTGCACCTTGGACTCAGGTAGGGAAGGGGCCGAGACTAACCCGACATTGCTTTCCCTCAGTGCATCCACCGGGACGTGGCAGCCAGAAACGTGCTGCTGACCAGTGGCCATGTGGCCAAGATTGGGGACTTTGGTCTGGCTAGGGACATCATGAATGACTCCAACTACATCGTCAAGGGCAACGTGAGTGCTGGAAGGGCTGGCCCAGGCTGGGGAGGGATGGTGACCCGGGGTCCAAGGTGACTGGGGTCTGCTGTGCCAGGCCCGCCTGCCCGTGAAGTGGATGGCCCCAGAGAGCATCTTCGACTGTGTCTACACGGTTCAGAGCGACGTCTGGTCCTACGGCATCCTCCTCTGGGAGATCTTCTCACTCGGTGAGCTGCTGGCCCAGTGCAGGCTCAGCGTGGGACTGACTGGTGCTTGGCTGGCCACGGCGTCCTCCACCTCGTGGAGGATGCTAGTCAAGGATGCTTGGCAGTCAGGACAGAGCAAGGGCTGCTGAGTTCAGGGATGGGTGAAGCATCTTAAAACCAGGCGCTGCAGCTCTCGGGTGGGCTGGGCAGACCCTCTACGCCGACAGGCACTCCCTCCAGGCTGTTTCCTCAGCTGTCTGCTTGTGCAGTTGCTGTTTCCTAGAATGCTGTTTGCCCTCAGTGTCTGAAACATGAATGTCCCTGAGGATACAGTGCTCCCATTTCTGGAGCACTAGGCACAGGCACTTGGGCTAAGCCCTTCAGTGTACTCCTCTACCAACCTCTTATTCCAAAGCCTGTGCTGGAATTTTGTGGCTGTGATGAGGCCTGGGAGAAGGCTTTCAACATCCTAGAAGTCTAAGCCTTTTGCACTGCCCGGCACATACTAAGCACCTGTTAAGGGGAGCTGCTATTCTATTATTGCAGTCCAGCTGGGACCCTTCACACCAGCCCTGCCAACATGTGTGGGGGAAGATGACAGTGAGCACTGAGCATGGTCTTTTCCATGATCCTGCCTTTTGCAGGGCTGAACCCCTACCCTGGCATCCTGGTGAACAGCAAGTTCTATAAACTGGTGAAGGATGGATACCAAATGGCCCAGCCCTCGTTTGCCCCAAAGAACATGTAAGTGAAGGACCCAAAGGAGGGACACCCCAGGATTTGCTGGAAGTGGACGGAAAGGTGTGTGGGCTTTCCTGTCCACGATGTTGCAGGGCCTGGCTTCCTCTTGCCTACAGTGGACTAAGACCCTTTTATCAAGTTCAGGGTTTCCACTGGTTTCCCAGGTAGCATGGGGGACACTCTCAAAGAGGGCTGTTAGCTAGGGCTGGGCCTAAAACGCACGATGAATGTTTAACTCAGACTCTGTTATTATGACCTCAAGAAGTCTCTTCTCTTTTCTTCCCTGTCCTGGAGATCTGTGGTGGTGGCCAGCCTCTCACTCAGCATAGCCACCCAGCCACTGCAGCCTCTTAACCGCTTCAGGACAGCCGGCCCACCACAAGCTCCTCACTGGCTCCCTGCCCTCACCACAGCCCCTCTCCAGGCTCACTGGCCCGTCTCACCCACTGCATCTTGCTCCAGCCACTGGCTCCCCACAGCCGCTCCCTGTGCCACCCAGGCGGCTCACTGCCAAGGTGGGGATGCACCCAGCCAGCTAATTAGCTCCTCAGCCACTTTGGTCCTACCACCAACTGGCCTCTTAAACCTACCTGCAGGCAGCAAGAGTGCCCCTTCTTCATCCTAGAAGCTTGAGCCAAACAGCATCTCTGAGCATTTTCTCCTCCTCAGTTAACACGCCCATTCTGACAAAACGCCCCTTTCCCCGGGGTTACTGGAAAGATTAGATAATGCACACCAAGGACTTCACACTGGTCTGGTGCAAAGCTCACTTCTGACTTGGTTTCGGGACCTCTGCGGGGCAGGAGTCTGGTGTGTGTGTGGGTGCACGCATGCGCACGGACGTGATGCGTCCCAGACCCACAGGCAGCTTCTGTCCTGCCTCAGATACAGCATCATGCAGGCCTGCTGGGACCTGGAGCCGACCCGCAGACCCACCTTCCAGCAGATCTGCTCCCTCCTTCAGGAGCAGGTTCAAGTGGATAAGGGAGAGCGGGTGAGTGGGGCAGGCTCAGGGTGGGTGGCTGGTTAAAGCTGGGCCTGACCCATCAGTCCTGACCCTCCACTGGCCTCCCTCCACCCAGGACTACAGCAATCTGCCCAGCAACAGCAGCAGCAGCAGCGAGCCGGAGGAGGAGAGCTCCAGTGAGCACCTGGCCTGCTGTGAGCACGGGGACGTTGCCCAGCCCCTGCTGCAGCCCAACAACTACCAGTTCTGCTGAGGAGGTGATCACAGGGAAGTACGGCCTCTCCCCTCCTCCAAGCTCTCAACTCCTCCGTGGATGGGCACCACAGGGAGAACACACAGACTCTGCCCTTGGTTGTTGCACTCAACAGCCCGGCCCAGCTCTGAAACTCAGGAATGTGGGATCTATAGGAGGTTGAAGGGAACCCCATTCCCAGGGCCTGGGCCATCACTGCCAGTCAGGGGCTGGGGCTGAGCCCCCCCTCCCCCCAGTTCTCAATGCTGTGGCCTCATGTTTGCTATGCCAACTGGGAGAACACCCACCTCACTCTTAAGCTGTCCCCACTTCTGGAAACCACCTCCCCTCCTTCCCTCCTATTTCAATGGAAATCGACTGGTTTGTGACTCTTAAGTCCCCAGGAGCTGCCCAAACACTGAGAAAACAAGGCTCCTTGGGCCTTGGCAGAATGAAGGGACACCCACTGAGTGGATCAATGAGAGCAGACAGGTGCTCAGGGCTGCGCCTGGCTCAGGCCCTTGGAGCAGAGTGGCTCCTCTGGAAGAATCTAATTGTCCCTCTCTGACCTCTAAGCCTTCTCTCTGCAGCCCCGCCCACCCTGGGTCTGGTACTGCTGCAATGAGCCAGGTGGCAGCTAGAAGCTTGGGGTGTTCTGTCCGGCCCCCCACCATACTGAGCTGGAAAGGCACGGGACCCGTGTGGCTGGCCACACCAAGCAAACAGCATACCCTCCAGGTCGACTCATTATAACTAACAGTCACGCTGTGGGATGTCTCTGTCAGCATTAAACTAACAGCATTAACACAGCCGGCCTCTGGTTCTTTGTGCCACGCGGATTCCTGGGGAACCTCCTTCCATGGTGAGTGACCATCCAAGCACCTCTGAGCCCACCCACAGTGCACTCCACACAATGAGGCTGGAACTGACTCTCCTTGCACCCAAACCACATAATTTAATAAACTTTATTCTGGTCGGGGGAAGAGGGAGGGGAAAAAAGCCACCTATTCAATAAATTAAACACGGCCAATTCCCGTGCCCTAAGCAATCTCTGGGCACTTGAGCCAGTCCTGCTGTTTCCTTACGGCCCAGTCTACTTCCCCTTCACAGAAGGGAGTTTTTCCCACTGCCGCCAGGTTATGTCATGCTAACGGGCTACATCCCCTCTGTGGTGAGGGTCCAGAGAGGATGTAGGCTGCAGCAGCAGTGACTAGGAAAGGAGGATCCTCTTCCTCAAAGCCTGGGGGAGGGAGGATAGTCCTGGAAGAGTTGTGGCTCACCCTTTCTCAGCTGCCCCCAGATGTGGGTGCAGGGAGAAGAGTAGGGAAATGCATTGCTCTTCTGGAGAGTCAACAGCCCAAAGGGACCCCTAGAGCTAATGAAGCCCCCAAGCCCCTGAGTCAAAGGCAACAGGCTGCAGGGGCTGGAAACAGTGTCCCTGGTGGGAAGGGAAACCTCAGCAGCCTTGGCCCACCCAGGACCTGCACCCCGACCCACAGGCGCCCCTGGGAATCAGCAGCTACTTGCCTTCTCTCGCCTACCTGCCCCTCTACTGAACATATGGTGCCACCCGCGCTCTTTCAGGGCTAGTAAGGAGTGTCGTGGTGCCTCTCCTGACCCCCAGAAGGTTGAGAACCAAGGACCCCGGGCTCCACCGTGCTCAGGAAATGGAAGCTCTTTGGTCAGTCCCAGCATCAGAGGCTGGTCCCCTAGATGGATCTGCCTCGGGCAAGGGCCTTACTATGGCTTGAGAGAGACAGTCCCTGCGCAAGAGCCCAGCCTACTCTGCGGCTGTGGCCACCTCCTCTTCCTCACCGTCTTCCTCCATCTCTGTCTTGATCTGAGCAACCCCAAGGCGGTAGAGGGTGTCACGGATGACCACCTCGCCAGGCTGGCAGCTCTGCACAATGTCGTGGATCTGCCGGTTGACAATCTCACGACTGGTGAGGAAGTCCATGAGGCGGTTGTAGAGGTAATAGTGGGTGGCATTATCAAAGGCGATGGGCCGCTGGCGGACGCTGTTTGGTTTGCTGTCTGCAAAGGAGGCCAGGATGGCTGTGTAGGGCGTCAACTCAGGACACAGGGCCAAGGAGTGGTGCCCAGCACTGGGGTCGCCAGGACTGGGCTGTGTGCCTGCATGGACGATGCGCCGTGTGGCAGTCTTGGTGACCGGGTGCTGGACAGAGTGCTCAGCCTCCGTCATGTCCACTGCATAATGCTGGTCCAAGAGTTCCGGGCAGGACACGCTCTAGAAAGGAGATAAGCCACTGTGATACGAGGGAAGATTAAGGTCCAAGCTCCGTGATGGATGAGAGTAAAAGCTGTGGGGTCAGCCAGCTCTGTTTAAATCCTCCTGTCATCACACGGCATGTCTCCTGGGGCAAGTCCCCCTTTCCTCCTCCCCTGTGCCTCCGTTTCCTCATGTGAGAATGGGGACAGTAACAGTGGCCAGCTCCCAGAGCAGATGCTGGATTACCTGAGCTGCTATTATTTATATCTTTGCCTAATCAATTCAGGCTGGGGCTGCAGGGAAGCAGGAACGAGGTGGTTCCCACAGAGACTTAGGTGCCCTTCTGCAATGCCTCACCTTACAGAGACAGTGAGCCCCAAGGACTAAGGAAAAGGCAACTGATGACAATAATGTGTGACACACGACAGGTCTATTTCCCCCTTGGGGCCTTCCTTTCCCCTTTTAATTAGAGGAGAGGGGTTGATAAGGTCAGCATTTCCCCACTGTGCCTCTAGATCACAACACAAGGAATGCCACGCAGCATATTCACAGTCAACGCCAAAACAGGGCTGGTCTGGGCCTTTAGTGTGCCAGTGTGCACACTGTCTTCAAAGGTTGCAAGTTTCTAGGCTTAACTGCAAGGTGACCCCTCTGATCCCATGATATCTGTGTTCAAGCCATGCTGGGCACACTAAGTGATATGCCACACACACAGGGGTTGGTCAGTAAAAATTTGTGGAGTAAATGCTGGTTCCAGAGCATTGAGACAAAACACTGGTGGAGAAAAAAGGTGCTGGATGGGTCACAGAAGGGCTTCCCAAAGAACCAGGAGGATGTGTCCCAGTTCCTCAGAATGGAACTCACCACAGGGGGCTCCGTGGGGCTAGAGAAACAGCCCTGATTCCTCCCCCACATCTGGTGGGTCAGCTCTGGGTAGCAGAGGTCAGCACACAGGGCCACTGGTGTGGCCATGTCGACCACATACACAGGAGGCCAATGGCGGGAAGAGACGAGCAGATCCACGTGGTCAAGGGCACTCTCGCCCCGCACAAGATACTTGGAGCCGCACACCACCTAGTGGGGAGGTGGAGAGCACAGCACAGGGTGAAGAAGCCAGTCTGCAGACAGACTGAGTCAGGTCCACTCGCTTCTTCCCAGGAAGATGGACAATCAGGTTTGATGACTGAGGTCACGCCATCCTGCTGAAGCCCATGGTATTTTGCTTCCCTCCTACTCCTGTCTCCAGCTCAGTCCTGCCTGGGCGAAGCGCTGGGAGCATCCAAGCCTCACATGAAGCTGAAAGACTCCCCCCCCGCCCCCACAAAGGCATCTGCTCCCCACCCCGCCCTCCACACTGCCCTACCAAACACCATCGGGTTCAGAGGTTCCCAAGCTGCATGGCCCCAGCCGCTCAGAGCTGGTTAAAAATGGGCACCCCTGGGTCCCACTCCAGGTCTAGACTCAGCCTCTGGGGTGGCGTCTAAGCATCTGTATTTTGCGCAGCTCCCCACCAGACCCTGACGGTACTGTCCAGATGGGAACCCCTGATGGAGGCTATGCCTCCCTCAAATCCCCCAAATGCTCCTCCACGGCCGGGCGGCTGCATGTCCACTGGAGACGTCTGCCTCTACCTCCCTACCTTCACACCGACCAGTCCTGGCTATCGCCTCCAAGGAACACCACAGCCCCGCGATCTATAGGCCTCCCGTCCCTGTGTTGTCAAGTGCTTCTCCTGAGATGGACCCCGGGCACGTGAGCACGATGCTCTGAGCAGGCTCTGACCGGCCAGGGGCTGATGACCTGACTCTCTTGACAGCCAGTCGCCCTGCCTACTCAGTGAACTGAAGGCTCTGCAAAGCCATCTTCCCCATTTAGTACTTGTTCAGGGGGTTTTCTACCCTGCCATCTTCTTGGATTGGGACGACTCTGTCACACAGGGCACAACCTTCTCAGAGCTATCCTGGCATCTACCCTGTGCATACTCTCTACAGACCTAAGGAGTGATCTTCCTAGAACCCAAATCAGACCATTTCCCATTCAAACCTCCAAGGGGCCCCTCATCACTCTCAGAAGAAAATCCAAACTGTTACTCTGGCCTACAAGGCTCTACAGGAACTGGTGAGCCCTCCCACCTTCCTCCTCTATGCTCACTAGGCTCCCCGCTCAGGACTTCGTGGTCACATCCCTTCCCCAGCTCACACGGGGTTCTTCTGTCTGCCCCACAGACAGCAGGTCCCTCTCTGCTACTTTCTATCTCCGGTCCCTTGTCTAGTTCCTGAAAAGCTCTTGCCACAAGCCACGGTAACTTTATCTCTCAGTATGAGAACACCAAATGAGGTCACCTAAGGAGGAATGAAATCTTCATTGCTCACCTCTGTACCCTCAACAGCTGATGCAGGGGCCAGCACACAGTAGGGTGCTTAATACTCACTGGTGATGACCCATAAGGAACTATTCCACAGCTGCCTAGCGTGCAAAGTGTCAGCTCTAGGACAAGCTGGACCAATCAGATCCTCTGTGTGGGCAAACTGACATGAACAAATTCACCCCGTGCACCTCCTTGTTATCCTCTTACCTGATGGGGGCACACCTTGTAGATTTTACCCCCTGTGAGATGAGGTGGGGGCTGTCGAGCTCTGGCTCCATTCTGAACAGATTCATAGAGGGCCAACAAGGAGAAGCAGAGCTGGTCCTAGAACAGGACAAGATTAAACACAGCAATAAATGCTAAGGGACCAGGCTTGGTACACAGCACCAAATGCTCACTTCAAATGCTCACTCGAGGCAAATGAATAAACTGTTAAGGCCAGATTGGGCCTTGGAGCCTCACCAGCCCAATGTCCTTTAGGTATAGGTGGGGAAGCTGAGGCCCTGAAAGGGCCAGCCAGGTCACAGACAGAGCCAGCCAGATTGATCAAGCTGCCAGACTCTGAGGCCTGGGTTCTCTCTACTTTTTACAGGGTAGGGAAAGTGTCAAAGAGGAGCCAACATTTGCATCTGAACTTCAAGCATAAGATTTTCAAGAGCACATTAGTATAAAAGGAAGCACATAATGTATAGATAAAATACACCTCCACAACCTTCTCTATGGATGCTATAGCACTTGTTTTCTAAGAGCCTGGACAGGTGATAACTAGACACTGCAAACCTCACAAGGTTGGTATTTGGTTATTTCCACTTTGCAAATGAAGAAAATGAGGCTCAGATGTGTAAGGCAGCTTATCCAAGGCCACACACAGCAGAAGAACCTGGATTCCTGAACCTGAGTCTGGACCCACTGCCTCAACAGAGGAACTGCCTGGATGGGAAGGGCTCGTGTGCATGTCACGATCTGGCTGCTGGCATCTCCCAGGCCTGCCTGCCTGCCACCCTCTGTCCAACACAAGTACCCACTCACGGGTATTCGTATCCCTGCCCAGAAAAATGGCCCACCAACCAGCTCCCAAAGTCCCTACTGCCAGCACTGCCGAGACTCACCTTGGAGTCTTCTGCCCTGAAGGGGATGCCACACTGCCTCAGCAGGGACTGCAGCTCCTCCTCGCTGTAGGAGCTGATCTCCTCGAGCTTGCAGGTGCCCTCCTGGAGCAGCCGCACCAAGGCACTGCCATTACCTACAAGAGACGTCGTGCTAATGGGAGCCACCAGAGGTCCTGGGGAGTCCCTCACACATGAGGATGGGAACAAGGGGGCCTGGTCCACAGTCCAGCAGGCTCTACCCCGGGGGCTGGCAGCCCTGGAGGGTGGCAGAGGTGGACTCAAGGCAGGTCTTGGGGCTTCTACAGATATATGAAGTCTCTGAGAACCAGCTTTCTGCCACTGAACATCTAGGGGAGATACCCAGCAGAGTACCCACGCAGAGAACCCTGAAATGGGTCAGCTTTTAACTTTTTAAGGTTTTCCAGAACCATGATCTCAGATGCTTACCACAACTGCAGCAATAAGAGGAACAACAGCTCTCATTTTTAAAATGCACTTTATATGCTACTTTCTTGAACCTGATCAACAGAACTATGCAGGGGCCTTACTTATAAAATCAATTTAGCAGGTCATATCTAAGATTTTAAAAATGAAATAAAATAGAAAATCAAGTATGTTGCATTTGGTAAGGGGAAATACTGTTTTATGAAAGTTGTTTTAGTTACAGATACACACACGTGCTACTTATATGAGCATCATGCTGAGTCATGATGCAGAACTTACTGCTTACTCTGAGTTGCAGTTTAAAAAAAAAGTAGGTCATCAGCTAACTAGGTCATCAGCTAACATGTAGCTAACTACATTAGCTCACTTATCTTCACAGCAACCTAGGTGGTGGGTAACAACATCATGCCCCCTTTGTAAATGAAGCAACAGAGGCTCAGGGCAATGAAGGGATCTGGTGGAGGTCACATGGCTACTAAGTAGCACAGCTAGGAATCAAACCTGAGTTGTCAGAAACCGGTGCCCTCAGAAGAGCTAGCCCAGGGCTCCTCAACATGTAAGCACAGAGCATCTGCAGAACCATCTGAAAGACCTGCTGAGAAGGCAGACTCACTGCCTCCCCCTACATCTCTCAATGAGACTCTCTGGGGCTGGAGCCTTATCATCAGCACTTTTCAGAGGGCTCCCACTGTTGAGTGTAGGGCGTCCCAGAAGGCTGACGGCGGGCTATGTAGGTTAGTCCCACACGATGTGGCTGACGGCTCTTCCAAACTCTGCACGACTTTCATCTCCAGGGGATTTTGTCCCAGGTTGTCATTACCTTCCCAGAGAGAGCCCTCTAGGTGGACCTGGCCCCCTCTCAACCAGCCGTGCTGTCTTGCCATGGACAACGTTCCCGATGTGATGGGACCCTTCCCTGACCCCAGTCAGCGCCCAGGTGGCCTTACCAGGTACTGGCTGCACGTCCAGGTTTTTGTCTTTCTCAGTGTTGACAACCACAGCTCCTCTCATGAGTGGCGGGAAGAAGGGGGCAATCACAGAGGCATCAACCCTGGTGATAGGAATGCTGGCGGGGAAGGCCACCTGCTCAATCACTTCTGTCTCCATCGTGGCCCAAAAGTCCTCCACGTTTACCTCACTAGAGGCCAAGAAGTCAGGCCAGGTGAACTAAAAGGTCAGGACAAAAAAGGTCAAACTGCAGGAGCCACAGAACATTAGCAACAAAAGAGCCCACCTTCTCTTATACAGGCTAAGCAGGGGGAAGGAGTCGGACAGCCACACACTCCCGGGACACCCCCGAACCTAACATCTTAGCGCCAAACTGCTCCTTGGCTTCATTCCTTTCTCCCACACTACCGTACTCCCCAAGACCTAAGTCCCTTCTGTGCCTATGCCTTTATTCATGTCATTTTCCCTGCCTTGCCAGGAGAGGGCAGCTACCACTGCCGGTCATGTGCCAGACACTGGCTTACTAACTACTACTATACAAGCCTGAGGGTGCCTGAGGTGAGACCACTGGAGTGAGGGTCCGTCTGGACAAGCATGTGAACAAAGATCTAGTTTCAAGGCCTGAGCCCTTAAGCCCTATGCCTGGCTGGAAGGAATCATCAGAATAAAATTTAGTGGCACTCCACCCACTTGCAAGGCCCTGTTGATCCCTCACCTCCTCCCAAAGGTCCTCCCAGACCCTGCCAGCACATGGCTATCTCCTCTACGTGCAGCATGCACTTACCTACTGCAGCCATCTAGCACTCCGCTATTCAATTTTTCTTCTTGTAAGCCCTCTTATGCGGCCCTCAAAGTGAGACCCCGATCCTATTATCTTATCAGAGTCATTTGTGTTACTCAGCAATGCTGATAACTGGGCTACATCTCAATCTGTATGAACTAAATCCCTAAGGGTGCATTTTCAAAAGATTCCCTAGGTAAGTGGTTCTCAAAGTCTGATCCCTGGACCATGAGCACCACCTGGGAACTTGTTAGAAACGCAAATGCTGAGCCCACTTCAGACCCACTGAATCAGAAACACTGGGGGCATGGCCCAGCAAGCTTCTCACACTAAAAAGTTGCGAACCACTGCCCAATGTAATTGTTATGCCCACAAGGTCTGAGAATCATTGTTCCACATGGAGACGTCTCTCATCAGTCCATAGGCTCCTCCTCTACACAGTCCAACCCTACAATCTGCTCATGCACAACCGCATATTTGTTTTGTTCAATACCTTCCTGTGTTATTTCACTGACTTCAGAACACCCCCACCCCGTTCTCCTCATACGCACTACCCACCTCTGCACTCCACACACAAAAGGGAGAAAACAAAGTAAGACCTGGTCTCTAGAAATAAACACCCAGAAACACAGAAGAGAAGAGGCACACATACAGAAAGCAAAGGGAATGCTGCTCCATTCTATGAGGAAAGAGCCTTGATTGGAAAAAGGCAGGTGCCAGGCAGGACTAGAATACATGAGCTTTTCAGGGAGGTGGGCTTCTATTTTAGAGATCAGTAGTCAAAAAGTCTGTGGCCAGATGTGTTTCAAAAACCAGAGCTTAGGGTCCCAGGAGGTACTGGTGAGCATGGTGGAACTGATGAACTCAGACTCTGGAGTCTGGGCGCTAGACCAAGGTCAAATCCCAGCTCCACCCCTTCCTGGCTGGATGAGCTTGGACAAGCCCTTTGGGATTCAGTCCCTTCATCTACAAAAATCTCACAGGGTTGAGAAGTCAGTCTGAAAGTAAAGCACTGAGTACAGAGTAAGAACTTGGCATATGTAATAAAATGCTCAATAAATCACAGCTGCACTACTATTAATATTTCCATTAGACAAGCATAGCTGAATGAGTCTGGAAACAGCCTCTCTGTGAGATAACACACAAAAGTGAATTTTTTTTACAGTTCATTTTACCTACAGGGAACACTCAGAAGGCTCCAGCAGCACTATGCTTGTTTCCATATAGCTCATTATACACCACCACCCTTAAAATACAACTGTTTGATCGGTATACGTATTTATTTTTTAAACAGGGAAGAAAAAGAGGAATATGCATTAAATCCCTAATATGCTCAGCTGGCCTGCCAAAATACACCAGAGCTTTTCTCCAAAGGTCCTGTACCACTCCTGGTGGCGAACAAGTGAGCTGCAGGCCCAGTGCCTAAAGAGTCACTGTGGCAGAGTTCAGGGACGGGAAGCCGGCACTCACCATGACTACCGGCACGCTCACAGGGCACTCTTCACCCGTGCAAGCAGACCAGCCCTCTCACGGGGATGAGGGGCAAGAGTTCATCCATGATATTTTTTAAAAATTCCCTGTACCAGGTTAAAGAATTTCCCCTATTCGTCTCAGCCTGCGAAAGCTTTTATCATCAATGGGTGTTGAATAAAAGTGAAAGCCTTTTTAGACATCCAATGAAATAATCATACGGATTTTCTCCTTTAAACTGTTAAGTACTGAATTGCATTAGTATACTTGCTAATGTTGAAGCAATCTTGCCTTCCTGGGATAAACTTAGTCATGACTTTATTTTGCTCCTTAGGTCGGTACTCATTAATTACTTTATCCACAGTTAGATCTGATTTGCAATTATCTTATTCAGAACTTTGGAAACTGTATTCATGAGTACTATCAGCCCAAATTTTCATCTTCTATTAAATGTTTGGTTTTGTTTTCAGTTACATGGCCTTATAACAATGACTTGGGGAAATATATCCACTTTTGCTGTTCTTCTATGTCTGGAACCTTTTTTCTTGGATATTTATTAGAATTAATGTATAAAGCCACCTGAGTTTGGTGTTATCTTTGTGTGAACCTTTTTTAGTTAAGAATCTAAGTCCGATAAGGCCATTCCTTCCTCAAAACCCTTCACTGGTTCCCCATTTCACTCAGCAGAAGTCCTTACTTCCTGGCCTGGGTCGCCCCATAGCCTCCTGAACCTCACATACCCTACCACTCTATCCCCTGCTCACAAAGAGCCAGCCACATCAGCCTCCTCGCTGTTCTTCAACCACGCCCAGCAAGCCCTCCTCAGATCCCCTTCTTGCTGCTCCCTCTGCCTGGAATGTTCTCCCCGCTGAAAACTACGTGGGCTTCAGGGCTCTACTCAAATGCCCTCGTATCAGAAGTTCCCCGACTACCCTCTAGAAAGCAGGCACCCCCTCTTCCCACCCTACTGCTCTCTTCTCCTTACCCTGCCTTATTGTTACTATGTTACTTTTAATATATTATATATAACATAAAAATAGTATTTTAACATAATATACACAATTACTGCTTGTTTCCTATCTGTCTCCCCAGATCAGAAAGTGAGCTCCATGGGCACAGACACTCCGTTGGTGTAACTGCCATTTCCCAAATGTCTAAAAAGTGCGTTTAGTTCATGTTTAATAAATCTGTTGAGTAAGTAACAAATGCCCCCATTTCCATCTGGCCTTCCTGCGATGAAAACCTGGGCAGTGACACGAAAAAGCTACTCACCTTACCCAGGAAAGAACTAGAGCCACTTGCTCCTAGAAACATCATGTAGGAAGGTGGCTGCCAGAGTGTGCAGACATTTCTAAAGGTCACCTACGATGACCAAGAGGCACTTACCTCCACACTCTTTAGTGCCAGCACGTTTTCTTCACTCCTCTGGGCAACTTCCACTTTGGGGGCCACACCACATATGCCACAGATCATGTCATTGTAGTCTCGGACAGTGAGGCACTCAAAAGCCCAATAGCCATTGCACAGCAGCTCCTGCAGCTGACTCAGCTCCTCTGTGGTAAGAGTCTTCTCTGGAAAGGAGAGCAAGAGCTCTGAGAAGTTCACAGAAAAAGACCTGGAGGCCACTGGGGATGAGCAATGGCCAGCAAGAAGAGCAATTCTATAAGACTGCTTCCCTCCTAAGAACACCCAAGAGTACTGACCACCCAAGGGTCAAGAACCCTGGCCATTAGGTGTTCAGGTGGCAACTCAAAGGGCAATTCCAATCAGTTATGGCTGCCCTGTACTCAGCACCCACTAGGACCTAGACGCTGTGCTAAGAGCTTTCAATACATTCTCTCATTTAATTCTCACATCTTTATGAACCAAGAGCTATTACTGTCCTCACTGTGTAACTGAGAAAGCTGAGGCATAGAGAATAACTTACTCAAAACCACACTGCCACTAAGTGGTATAGCCCAGACTCAAAGGCAAACCCGTCTGACCCTAGAACCTTTGCTCTGCCTCCATCTGACCTCATAGCAGGCAAGGGGAAGGGGCCTGGATTTTGTAGGAAGGGATGGGAAAAGCATAAATAGGAAGAAATGAGAAAAGCAAAGGGAAAAATAATTTCTAATAATGAGGATGGTGCCCACCCTCAGGTCTCAGAGTAAGCCTTGGAAATGGAATCAGACCTCCAGAAGCTGTGTGTTCAGAGTAAGTTTGATTAGCACGTATTAAGGCCAAGTCTACCTATGACCAAAGGATGAGCTTCTATAAAGTCCGTTTATTCTTGCACTGAAGGTCTCTGGATGCATGGACAGACTCACGCTTTCCAAAGTTAGTTTGACATTTGTAAAATTCAAAGAAAAAGTATATTAGGAAGTCTAGAATGTCTTCTTTTCAAAATATCAGTCTCTTCTCCAAGGTAATTGTTTTAACCACAGCCCATCACTGAAAATTCCCAGGGAGCTTAGAACTAATCTTGGGGGAATGGAGGAAGCTAACCTTTACCTGTCTGCTCCTGCACTGACTGCAGAAGAGTGCTGATGGATACTCTGGGGTCCTCTCCCAGCCTGATCTGGTTTCGGATTGCAAAAAGCAAGTCCAGGCTCACTAGCAGCTTGTTTCCCACATTAAAGAGACCTGCAGATTAAAAAATGACAACAGAAAAATTCACCATTAACCACATCCACAATGGCACAGAACAGGAAGCTAACTAAATGCCCAAGAATGGGGGAAGGTTAAAAAATAAACTGTGGTATATTCATAAAATACAATACCTGCGAGTCTGTACTTAAAATACACAACCTATAAGCAGCTGTGAAGGAAACTGTTTAACCAGATCCCATTGTACCCAGAGCGCAGAGCAGCCTTTTCAGCATGCAGGGGCTGCTCAGAAAAACTGCCTAGAAGATGGCAGAGTAGAAGGATGTGAGCTCACCTCTCCTTACAGAAATACCAAAATCACAACTAACTACTGAACAACCATCAACAAAAAAACACTGGAAACTACCTAAAAAAGATATCCGACATCCAAAGAAAAAGGAGAACCCATGAGATGGAGGGGAGCAATCACACTGAAATCAAATCCCACACCTGCCGGGTGGGCAACCACAAACTGGAAAATAATTATATTGCAGAGGTTCTCCCACAGGAGTGGAAGTTCTTAGCCTCACGGTAGGCTCCCTAGCCTAGGAGTCTGGAAAAGAGAGGAGGAGCCCCCAGAGCATCTAGCTTTGAAGGCCAGTGGGGATTGGTCACAGGAATTCCACAGAACTGGGGGAAACAAACTCCACTCTTAGATGGTGCACACAAGGTCTTGTGTGTACCAGGGCCCAGAGACAAAAGCAGTGACCTCATAAGACTCTGGGCCAGACCTACCTACTGGTAGTGGAAGGTCTCCTACAGAGGCAAGGGGTGGCTGTGGCTCACTGTGGGGACAGGCACTGGTGGCAGTAATGCTTGGAAGTGCTAATTGGTGTGAGTCCTTGTGGAGGCCACCATTTTCTCACCAAAACTTGGCCCCACCAACAGCCTGCAGGCTCCAGTGCTGGGATGCCGCAAGACAAACAACCAACAGATCCAGAACACAGACCAATCTATCAGCAAACAGACTGCCTAAAATCTTCCTGAGCACACAGCTGCCCACTAAACACACCCCTGCCCACCAGAGGGACAACATCCAGCTCCAAATACCAGTGGACAGGAACCAGTCTCTCCCACCAGGAAGCCTGCACAAGCATCTTAGACTGGCCTCATCCACCAGGAGGCAACAGCAGAAACAAAGAGAACTACAACTCTGCAGCCCACAGAATGAAAACTGCCATCACAGGAAGTCAGACAAAACAAGACAGCAGAGTAATGTGTCCTAGACAAAGGAACAAAATAAAACCCTAGGACAACTAAGTGAAGCAGAGATAGGAAATCTACCCAAAAAAGAATTCAGAGTAATGATAGTGAAGACAATCCAAGACCTCGGAAAAAGGATGGAGGCACAGATCGAGAAGATACAAGAAATGTTTAACAAAGACCTACCTAGAAGAACTAAAGAACAAACAGATATGAAAAATATAACTGAAATAAAAAATACACTAGAGGGACTTCCCTGGTGGCGCAGTGGTTAAGAATCCACCTGCCAACACAGGGGACACTGGTTCGATCCCTGGTCCAGGAAGATCCCACATGCCGTGAAGCAACTAAGCCTGTGAGCCACAACCACTGAGCCTGCACTCTAGAGCCTGTGAGCCACAACCACTGAGCCCGCATGCCACAGCTATCGAAGGTCACGCACCTAGAGCCTGTGCTCTGCAGTAAGAGAAGCCACCGCAATAAGAAGCCCATGCACCGCAACGAAGAGTAGCCCCAGCCCTCCACAACTACAGAAAGCCCACGCAGAGCAATGAAGACCCAACGCAGCCAGTAAATAAACATACACTAGAAGGAAATCTATAGCAAAATAAGTGAGGCAGAATAACAGCTAAGTGATCTGGAAGACAGAATGGTGGAAATCACTGTTGTGGAACAGAATACAGAATGAAAAGAAATGAGGACAGTCTAAATCCTCTGGGACATTAAATGCACCAAAATTCGCTCTATAGGGGTCCCAGAAGAAGAAGAGAGAGAAAGAAAGGACCTGAAAAAATATATGAAGAAATATAGCTGAAAACTTCCTGTAACATGCAAAAGTAAACAGTAACCCAAGTCCAGGAAGCACAGAATCTCTTCTAGGATAAACCCAAGGAGGAACATGCCAAGACACACAGTAACCAAACTGACAAAAATTAAAGACAGAGAAACTATTAAAAGCAACAAGGAAAATTTAACACATAAAATGCAAGGGACTCACCATAAGATTATTAGCTGATTTTTCAGCAGAAACTCTTCAGTCTAGAAGGGAGTGCCATGATATATTTAAAATGATGAAAGCGAAGAACCTATAACCAAGAATATTCTACCCAGCATGGTTCTCATTCCAATTCAAAGGAAAAATCAAAAGCTTTACAGACAAGCAAAAGCTAAGAGAATTCAGCACTACCAGACCAGCTTTGCAACAAATGCTAAAAGGACCTTCTCTAGGCAGAAAAGACCACAACTAGAAACAAGAAAATTACAATTGGAAAAGCTCATCAGTAAGTGCAAACATACACTAAAGGTAGGAAATAATCCACACACAAACAGGATATCAAAACCAGCAATCGTGAGAAGAGGAGAGTACAAATTCAGGATATTGGAAATGCACTGAAATTAAAAGACCAGGAACTTAATCTTGTTTATATATAGACTACTATATCGAAACCTCATGGTAACAGCAAACTGAAAGTATACAGTAGATACACACACACAAAAGAAATAGAAAACCAAACACAGCACTGAAGTTAGTCATCAAATCACAAGAGAACAAAAGAGGAAGGGAAGAAAAAAGAGACCTACAAAAACAAATCCAAAACAATTAACAAAATGGCAATAAGAACATACATATTGATATTTACCTTAAATGTAAATGGATTAAGTGTTCCAACCAAAAGACAGAATGGCTGAATGGATACAAAAACAAGACCTATATATATACTGTCTACAAGAGACCCACCTCAGGTCTAGGGACACATACAGATTGAAAGTGAGGGGATGGATAAAAGTATTCCATGCAAATGGAAATCAAAAGAAAGCTGGAGTAGCAATACTCATAGCAGTCAAAACAGACTTTAAAGACTTACAAGAGACAAAGACGAACATGACATAATGATCAAAGGATCAATCCACGAAGAAGATAAAACAATTGTAAATATATATGCACCCAACACAGAAGCACTTCAATATATAAGGCAAATGCAAACAGCCATAAAAGGAGAAATTAACAGTAACACAATAATTGTGGGGACTTTAACACCCCACTTACACCAATGGACAGATTAGCCAGACGGAAAATCAATAAGGAAACAGAGGCCTTATGTGACACATTAGACCAGATGGAGTTAATTGATATTTACAGAGCATTCCATCCAAAAGTAGCAGAATACACATTCTTTTCAAGTGCACATGGAACACACTTCAGGACTGTTCACATGATGGGCCATAAAGCGAGTCTTGGTAAATTTAAGAAAACTGAAATCATATCAAGCATCTTTTCCGACTACAATGCTATGAAATTAGAAATCAATTACAAGGAAAAACTGTAAAAAACACAAACGTGTTTAGAGAAGCACTAACACCTATCCTTCTCAAACTCTTCCAAAATATAGCATAAGGAGGAACACTCCCAAACTCATTCTACGAGGCCACCATCATCCTGATACCAAAACCAGGCAAAGATGTCACAAAAAAAGAAAATTACAGACCAATATCACTGATGAATATAGATGCAAAAATCCTCAACAAAATACTCGCTAAGAGAATTCAACGGCACATTAAAAAATCATACACCATGATCAAGTGGGGTTTATCCCTGGGATGCAAGGTTCTTCAATATATGCAAATCAATCAACGTGATACATCATATCAACAAATTGAAGGATAAAAACCATATGATCATCTCAATAGATGAAGAAAAAGCTTTGGACAAAATTCAACATCCATTTATGATAAAAGCTCTCCAGAAAATGGGCATAGAACATAATAAAAGCCATATATGAGAAACCAAAAGCCAACATCGTTCTCAATGGGGAAAACCTGAAAGAATTCCCTCTAAGAACAGGAATAAGACAAGGGTGCCCACTCTCACCACTATTATTCAACACAGTTTTGGAAGTTTTAGCCACAGCAATCAGAGAAGAAAAACAAATAAAAGGAATTCAAATTGCAAAATAAGTAAAATTGTCATTCTTTGCAGATGACATGATTTTATACATAGAAAACCCTAAAGACTCTACCAGAAAACTGCTAGCACTCATTGATGAATTTAGTAAAGTAGCAGGATACAAAATTAACGTACAGAAATCTCTTGCATTCCTATACACTAACAATGGAAGAGCAGAAAGAGAAATTAAGGAAACTCTCCATTCACCATTGCAACCAAAAGAATAAAATACCTAGGAATAAACCTGCCTAAGGAGGCAAAAGATCTGTATGCAGAAAACTTTAAGACACTAATGAAAGAAATCAAAGATGACACAAACAGATGGAGGGACATATCATGTTCCTGGATTGGATGAATCAACATTGTGAAAAATGACTGTACTATCCAAAGCAATTTACAGATTCAATGCAATCCCCATCAAATTACCAATGGCATTTTTCACAGAACTAGAACAAGAACTCTTACGATTTGCATGGAAACGCAAAAGACCCTGAATAGCCAAAGCAATCTTGAGAAGGAAAAATGGAGTTGGTGGAATCAGGCTTCCGGACTTCAAACTATACTACAAGGCCATAGTGATCAAGACACTATGGTACTGGCACAAAAATAGAAAGGAAGATCAATGGAATAGAATAGAGAACTCAGAGGTAAGCCCAAACACATATGGGCACCTTATCTTTGACAAAGGAGGCAAGAATATACAATGGGAAAAAGACAGCCTCTTCAATAAATGGGGCTGAGAAAATTCGACAGCTACATGTAAAAGAATGAAATTAAAACACTTCCTAACACCATATACAAAAATAAACTCAAAATGGATTAAAAACCTAAATGTAAGGCCAGACACTATAAAACTCTTAGAGGAAGACATAGGCAGCACACTCTAGGACATACATCAAAGCAAGATCCTTTTTGACCCACCTCCTAGAATCATGGAAATAAAATCAAGAATAAACAAATGGGACCTCATGAAACTTAAAAGCTTTTGCACAGCGAAAGAAACCATAAACAAGACAAGAAGACAACCCTCAGAATGGGAAAAAATAGTTGCCAACAGAACAACAGCCAAAGGATTAACCTCCAAGATATACCAACAGCTCATGCAGCTTAATACCAAAAAAGCAAATAACTTCATCCACAAATGCGCGAAAGACCTAAAGAGACATTTCTCCAAAGAAGACATACAGATGGCCAACAAACACATGAAAAGATGTTCAACATCACTAATTATCAGAGAAATGCAAATCAAAGTCACAATGAGGCATCACCTCACACTGATCAGAATGGCCATCATCACAAAATCTGGAAACAACAAATGTTGGAGAGGGTGTGGAGAAAAGGGAACTCTCCTGCACTGTTGGTGGGAATGTAAGTTGGTACAGCCACTATGGAAAGCAGTTTGGAGGTTCCCTAAAAAACTAAAAATAGAACTACCATATGATCCAGTAATCCCACTCCTGGGCATATACCCAAAGAAAACCATAATCCCAAAAGAAACATGTACCATAATGTTTATTGCAGCACTATTTACAATAGCCAGGACATGGAAGCAACCTAAATGCCCATCAACAAATGAATGGATACAGAAGATGTGGCATATATACACAACGGAATATTACTCAGCTATAAAAAGGAATGAGATGGAGCTATATGTAATGAGGTGAATAGACCTAGAGTCTGTCATACAGAGTGAAGTAAGTCTGAAAGAGAAAGACAAATATTGTATGCTAACTCATATATACGGAATCTAAAATGGTACTGATGAACTCAGTGACAAGACAAGAATAAGGACACAGATGCAGAGAATGGACTGGAGAACTCGAGGTTTGGCGGGGTGGGGGGTGAAGGGGAAGCTGAGACAAAGTGAGAGAGTAGCATAGACATATATATACTACCAACTGTAAAACAGACAGCCAGTGGGAAGTTGCTGTATAACAAAGGGAGTTCAACTCGATGATGGATGATGCCTTAGAGGACTGGGATGGGGTAGGGGGGAGTTGAGGGAGGGATGGAATACGGGGATATGTGTATAAACACAGATGACTGACCTCGGTGTACCTCAAAAACTGGTACAAGAGTGTAAAGCAATTATATTCCAATAAAAAAAAAAAACACAAACATGTGGAGGCTAAACAATATGCTACTAAACAACCAATGGATCACTGAAGTAATCAAAGAGGAAATAAAATACCCAGAGACACATGCAAACAAAAGCATGATGATCCAAAACCTATGGGACATAGCAAAAGCAGTTTTATGAGAGAAGTTCATAGCAATACAATCTTACCCCAGGAAAGAAGATAAATCTCAAATAAACAATCTAAACTCACACCTAAAGCAACTAGGGAAAGAAGAATAAACAGAACCCAAAGTTAGCAGGTGGAACGAGGTCATAAGGATCAGAGCAAAAACCAATGAAATAGAGATGAAGAAAACAATAGAAAAGATCAACGAAACTAAAAGCTGGTTTTTTGAGACGACAAACAAAACTGACAAACCTTTAGCCAGACTCATCAAGAAAAAAAGGGAGAGGGCTCAACTCAATAAAATCAGAAATGAAAAAAGAGAAGTTACAACTGACACCACAGAAATACAAAGGATCATAAGAGACTACTACAAACAACTATATGCCAAAAAATAAAAAATGGATAACTTAGAAAAAGTGGACAAATATTTAGAAAGGTACAATCTCCCAACACTGAACCAGGAAGAAATAGAAAATATGAACAGACCAATCACAAGTACTGAAATTGAAACTGTGATTAAAAAACTGCCAACAAATTTAGAGAAGCGTTAACACCTATCCTTCTGAAACTATTCCAAAACACTGCAGAGACAGGAACACTCCCAAACTCATTCTATGATGTCACCATTGCCCTGATACCAAAACCAAAGATACTACAAAAAAAGAAAATTATAGGCCAATATCAGTAATGAACATAGATGCAAAGATTCTCAACAAAATGCTAGCAAACTGGATTCAGCAGTACATTAAAAGGATCATACACCATGATCAAGTGGGATTTATCCCTGGAATGCAAGGATTCTTCAATATCTGCAAATCGATCCGTGTGCTGCACCACATTAGCAAATTGAAGAATAAAAACTGTATTATCATTTCAACAGATGCAGAAAAAGCTTTTGAGAAAATTAAATATCCATTTATGATAAAAACTCTTCAGAAAGTGGGCATAGAGGTGACATACCTCAACATAATTAACAGCATATATGACAAGCCTACAGCTAACATCATAATCAACAGTGAAAAGCTGAAAGTATTTCCTTTAAAATCAGGAGCAAGACAAGGATGTCCACTCTACTTTTCTTCAACATAGTTTTGGAAGTTCTAGTCATGGAAATCAGAGAAGACAAAGAAATAAAAGTAATCCAAATTAGAAAAGAAGAAATAAAACTGTCACTATTTGCAGATGGCATGATATTATACATAGAAAATCCTAAAGATGCTACCAGAAAACTACTAGAGCTCATCAATGAATCTCGTAAAGTTGCAGGATACAAAATTAGTACACAGAAATCTGCTGCATTTCTATACACTAACAACAAAAGATGAGGAGGAATTAAAGAATTTACCATTGCATCAGAAAGAATTACCTAGGAATAAACCTACCTAAGGAGGCAAAAGACCTGTACTCTGAAAACTATAAGATGCCAATAAAAGAAATCGAAGATGACACAAAGAGATATAAAGATATACCATGTTCTTGGATTGGAAGAATCAATACTGTCAAAATGACTATACTACCCAAAGCAATCTACAGATTCAATATGCAATCCCTATGAAATTACCAATGGCATTTTTCACAGAACTAGAACAAAAAATTTTAATATTTGTACAGAGACACAAAAAACCCTGAATAGCCAAAGCAATCCTGAGAAAGGAAGAATGGAACTGGAGTAATCAGACGCTCTGGTTTCAGACTATACTACAAAGCTACAGTCATCAAAACAGTATGGTACCAGCACACAAAAAAGAAATATAGATCAATGGAACAGGAGAGAAAGCCCAGAAATAAACCCACACACCTATGTCCAATTAATCTACAACAAAGGAAGTAAACATATACAACGCAGAAAAGACAATTCTCTTCAATAAGTGGTGCTGGGAAAACAGGACAGCTACATGTTAAAGAATGAAATTAGAACATTCTCTAATACGATACACAGAAATAAACTCAAAATGGATTAAAGACCTAAATATGGGACTTTCTAGGTGGCGCAGTGGTTAAGAATCTGCCTGCCAATGCAGGGGACATGGGTTTGATCCCTGCTCCAGGAAGTTCCCACATGCCTCGGAGCAACTAAGCCTGTGAGCCATAATTGAGTCCGCGTGCTGCAACTACTGAAGCCCGCATGCCTAGAGCCTGTGCCCTGCAACAAGAAAAGCCACTGCAATAAGGAGCCCATGCACCACAATGAAGAGTAGCCTATGCTCGCCACAACTAGAGAAAGCCCGTGTGCACCAATGAAGACCCAACACGGCCAATAAATTAATAAATAAGTTTATTTTAAAAAGTTAAAAAAAAAAAAAAGACCTAAATATGAGACTGGATACTGTAAAACTCTCAGAGGAAAATATAGGCAGAACGCTGACATAAATCGCAGCAGTATCTTTTTCTTTTCTGCCTCCTAGGGTAATGGAAATAAGAACAAAATTAAACAAATGGGACCTAATTAAACTCAAAAGCTTTTGCACAGCAAAGGAAATTATAAACAAAATGAAAAAAAAAAACAAAAAATGGGAGAAAAATATTTGCAAATGATGAGACTGACAAGTGATTAATCTCCAAAATTTACAAAACAGCTCATGCAGTTCTATGTCAAAAAACCAAACAATCCAATACAAAAATGGGTATAAGACCTAAATAGGCATTTCTCCAAAGAAGACATACAAATACTAGCCAACAGAATCCAACAACACATTAAAAGGATCATACACCATGATCAAGTGGGGTTTATCCCTAGAATGCAAGGATTCTTCAATATATGCAAATCAATCAATGTGATACACCATATTAATAAATTGAAGGATAAAAACCACATGATCATCTCAATAGATGCAAAAAAAGCTTTGGACAAAATTCAACACCCATTTATAATAAAGGCCATATACAACAAACCCACAGCATACATCATTCTCAATGGTGAAAAACTGCAAGCATTCCCTCTAAGATCAGGAACAAGACAAGGATGTCCACTCTCGCCACTACTATTCAACATAGTTTTGGAAGTCCTTACCACAGCAATCAGAGAAGAAAAAAATAAAAGGAATCCAAATTGGAAATGAAGAAGTAAAACTGTCACTGTTTGCAGATGACATATTATACACAGAAAATCCTAAAGATGCCACCAGAAAACTACTTGAGTTAATCAATGAATTCAGTAAAGTTGCAGGATACAAAATTAACACACAGAAATCTCTTGCATTTCTATATACTAACAATGAAAGATCAGAAAGATAAATTAAGGAAACTCTCCCATTCACCACTGCAACAAAAAGAATAAAATACCTAGGAATAAACCTAACCAAGGAGGTAAAAGACCTGTACTCAGAAAAGTATAAGACACTAATGAAAGAAATCAAAGATGACACAAACAGATGGAGGGACATACCATGTTCTTGGATTGGAAGAATCAACATTGTGAAAATGACTGTACTACCCAAAGCAATTTACAGATTCAATGCAATCCCCATCAAATTACCAATGGCATTTTTCACAGCACTAGAGCAAGAAATCTTACGATTTGCATGGAAACTCAAAAGACCCCGAATAGCCAACGCAATCTTGAGAAGGAAAGACGGAGTTGGTGTAATCAGGCCTCCTGACTTCAAGCTATACTACAAGCCTACGGTGATCAAGACAGTATGGTACTAGCACAAAAACAGAAATACAGATCAATGGAACAGGACAGAAAGCCCAGAGATAAACTACGGTCAACTAATCTATGACAAAGGAGGCAAGGATATACACTGGAGAAAAGGCAGCCTCTTCAATAAGTGGTGCTGGGAAAACTGGACAGCTACATGGAAAAGAATGAGATTAGAACACTCCCTAACACCATACACAAAAATAAACTCCAAATGGATTAAAGACCTAAATGTAAGGCCAGTCACTATAAAACTCCTAGAGGAAAACATAGGAAGAACACTCTTCGATGTAAATAACAGCAAGATCTTTTTGGATCCACCCCCTAGGGTAATGGAAATAAAAACAAAAATAAATAAGTGTTACCTAATGAAACTTCAAAGCTTCTGCACAGCAAAGGAAACTATAAGCAAGACGAAAAGACAACCCTCAGAATGGGAGAAAATATCTGCAAACGAATCAACAGGCAAAGGACTAATCTCCAAAACATATAAACAGTTCGTGCAGCTCAATACCAAAAAAACAAGCAACCCAATCAGAAAATGGGCAGAAGACCTAACTAGGCATTTCTCCAAAGACGACATACGGATGGCCAAGAGGCACATGAAAAGCTGCTCAACATCACTAATTATCAGAGAAATGCAAATCAAAACGACAATGAGGTATCACCTCACACCGGTTAGAATGGACATCATCAGAAAATCTACAAACAGTAAATGCTGGAGAGGATGTGGAGAAAAGGGAACGCTCTTGCCCTGTTGATGGGAATGTAAATTGATACAGCCACTATGGAGAACAGTACGGAGGTTTCTTGCAAAACTAAAAATAGTTATTTTTTACCATATGACCCAGCAATCCCATGGCTGGGCATATACCCAGAGAACACCATAATTCAAAAAGCCACATGCACTCCAATGTTCATTGCAGCACTATTTACAATAGCCAGGACATGGAAGCAACCTAAATGTCCATCAACAGATGAATGGATAAAAAAGATGTGGTACATATATACAATGGAATATTACTCAGCTGTAAAAAGCAATGAAACTGGGACATTTGTAGAGACATGGATGGACCTGGAGACTGTAATACAGAGTGAAGTGAGTCAGAAAGAGAAAAACAAATACTGTATATTAACACATATATGCAGACTACAGAAAAATGGTACAAATCAACCAGTTTGCAAGGCAGAAATAGACACAGATGTAGAGAACAAACATATGGACACCAAGTAAGGAAAGCAGGGAGGATTGGGGGGGAATGAATTGGGAAATTGGGCTACCAAATTGTATGTTCTAAATATATGCAGTTTATTGTATGTTAACTGTATCTCAATAAAAGTTCTTAAAAAAAAAAAAAAAAAGGGTATAAGACCTAAATAGGCATTTCTCCAAAGAAGGCATACAAATGGCCAAGAGGCACATGAAAAGACGCTCAACGTTGCTAATTATTAGAGAAATGCAAATCAAAACTACAATGAGATATCACCTCACACCAGCGGCTATCATCAGAAAGTCTACAAACAATAAATGCTACACTGTTGATGGGAATGTAAATTGGTACAGCCACTATGGAGAACAGGATGGAGGTTCCTTTAAAATTAGAGCTACCATATGATCCAGCAATCCAAATCCTGGGCATATATCCAGAGAAAACCATGGTTTAAAAGGACACACACAGGGCTTCCTAGGTGGTGCAGTGGTTAAGCATCCGCCTGGCAATGCAGGGGACATGGGTTCAATCCCCGCTCCAGGAAGATCCCACATGCCTCGGAGCAACTAAGCCTGTGCACCACAACTGTTGAGCCTGCACTTTAGAGCCCATGAACCACAACTTCTGAGCCTGTGTGCAGCATCTACTGCAGCCCACACACCTAGAGCCCATGCTCCGCAACAAGAAAAGCCACAGCAATGAGCCCACACACCACAACAAAGAGCAGCCCTCACTCTCCGCAACTAGAGAAAGCCCATGTGCAGCAATGAAGACTCAACACAGCCAATAAAATAAATAAATTTATAAATAAATAAATATTAAAAAAAAAAAAAAGGATACATACACCCCAACATTCACTGCAGCACTGTTTACAACAGCCAAGACATGGACAGCCAAGACATGGACACAACCTAAATGTCTATCAATGGATGAATGGATAAAGAAGATGTGGTACATATATACAGTGGTTCATATATTAGCCATTAAAAAATGAAATACTGCCATTTGCAGCAACATGGATGGACCTGGAAATTATCATACTATGTGAAGTAAGCCAGACAAAGACAAATATCACATGATTTCATGTATATGAGGAATCAAAAAAAATGATAAAAATGAACTTCTTTACAAAACAGAAACAGACTCAGAGACTTAGAAAACAAACTTATGGTTACCAAAGGGAAGAGGTGGGGGGAGGAGGGAGAGGGATAAATTTAGGGAGTTGGGACTGACACATATACACACATTTAAGACAGATAACTAACAAGGACCTACTGTATAACACAGGGAACTCTGCTCAATATTCTGTAATAACCTAAATGGCAAAAGAATTGATACATGTATATTTATAACTGAATCACTTTGCTGTACACCTGAAACTAACACAACATTGTTAATGAACTATACTCAATATAAATTTTTTTTTAAAAAAGTAGAAATAATTAAGAATAAAGTAAGCCTAAATGCTCTGACACAAAGTTGTCCGCAACACACTGATAAATGAAAAAAGCAAGTAATGAAACACATATAAGGTTGTTTTGATTTTTTTCTTTTTCTTTTTAATAAAAAAAAAAAAATATCTCCCTACCACCCACCTCAGTCCTTATGACCAAAGGGATCACTATCCCTCCACCTCTCACAGCTACACCATGAAGAAAGGCCAGGAGCATCCTTTAGCCCAGGGATGTACAGGGGACATAAAAAAGGTTAATAAAATCACTCCTACACCAAATCCTGGGATAAAAGACCCAAAAGAATTTAAATGCTATTAATTTAAAACAAATAAAAGAGGGTGATCTTACATTTGCACACACAAAATGAACAAAGCAAAATTTGGCATATGTGTTCCCAGTAAAGAGAAGTATAGAGGAGTAGGGAAGACCTTTTTAAGCATGATACCAAAGGCTGAAACTACAAATGAGAAGGTCAAAGCTCTGATCACATAAAAACTTAAAACAAGGCAAGAAAAAAAATTCTCATGTCCCTAAAAAGTAACAAACAAATTTTAAAAAAAACTAATAAACTGGGGGAAAACTGTCAACAAAACACCCCCAGAGAATGGAAATGTTCACAAAAGAGATAAACACAGAAGGTATACAATCTTCCCAGTAATCAAATACAACAAATTAAGAAATGCTGTGACGCGGGGCCGAGGGGAGCGAGCGGGAGCCTCTATGTCCTTCCCCTCCCCACCCCTAGCCTCGCCGCCTTCTCCTCCCCGCAGCCGGGCCCGAATGATGTGATCCCGTAAGTTCCGGCGCCTCTGCTGTGTGGGATAAACAGTAATGGCGGAGGCTGAAGCTCCCGGGACAACAACCACAACATCAGGAGCAGGAGCGGCAGCGGCGGCGGCGGCGGCCTCCCCCACCCCTATCCCCGCAGTCACCTCCCCGTCCCCGGGGGCGGGGGGCGGGGGAGGCGGCAGCGACGGCGGCGGCTGGACCAAGCAGGTCACCTGCAGGTATTTCATGCATGGGGTTTGTAAGGAAGGAGATAACTGTCGCTACTCACATGACCTCTCTGACAGTCCATATGGTGTAGTGTGCAAGTATTTTCAGCGAGGGTACTGTATTTACGGAGACCGCTGCAGATATGAACATAGCAAGCCACTGAAACAGGAGGAAGCAACTGCTACAGATCTAACTGCAAAATCATCCCTTGCTGCTTCCTCGAGTCTCTCATCAGTAGTTGGACCCACTGTTGAAATGAATCTGGGTGAAGCCGAGTCAAGAAATTCACACTTTGCAGCTGTGGGAGCAGGTTCAGAAGACTGGGTGAATGCCATTGAGTTTGTTCCTGGGCAGCCCTACTGTGGCCGTACTGCCCCTTCCTCCACTGAAGCACCCCTGCAGGGCTCAGTGACCAAGGAAGAATCCGAGAAGGAGCAAACTGCGGTGGAAATGAAGAAGCAGCTCTGCCCCTACGCGGCAGTGGGAGAGTGCCGATATGGGGAGAACTGTGTGTACCTCCACGGAGACGCGTGTGATATGTGTGGGCTGCAGGTGCTCCACCCAATGGATGCTGCCCAGAGATCACAGCACATAAAAGTAAGTCTTAAGGAGAGTATTGTGTTAATGGGTGCGAGAACTATAGTGTCCCTTTCACAACATTGTCGGTTCATTTCAAAGAAATGTGGTAAACTGAATGGTTATCATTAAGTAGGGATGTTTTCCTTCCTGGGCTTCTTGACTGTTTTAAGAAATTGTGCTTTCAGAACCTCAGACTATGGGCTCTCCCCCCCTTTTTCTTTCCTACTTCTTTTGAAACCTCATACTCCTTAGCTCCATTACTCTCCATTCTACCCTTCCTCCAGCTCCTGGCAACAACTAATTTACTTTCCGTCTGTGTGGATTTGCCTGTTCTGGACATCGCATGAATGGAATCATATGTGTGGCCTCTTGTGACTGCCTCACACATTAGCGTAATGTTTTCAGGACTCATTCGTGTTATAGTGTACATCAGTGCTTCGTTCCTTTCCATGGCTGAGCAGTAATCCTCTGTCTGCCTGTACAACATTTTGTTTTTCCATTTGAGTTGTTCCACTTTTTGGCTATTATGAATAATGCCAGGAACGTTAATGTGTAAATGTTGTGGACATATGTTTTAATTACCTTGGTATAGAGTTGCTGGGTCATGGTAACTCTGTGCTTAATATTTTGAGTGACTACCAAACTTTTTCCATAGTGACTGCGTCATTTTACCTTTTCGTTAGCAAGGGATGGAGGTTTCAGACTATGGTTTTAAGCCCATTTGCAGCATGAATTTTTTGGTTGAGAAGATTACAAACCTTACATTCATTGGAACAAATTTTGCTTCTAATCATGATCATCTCTGTATAATAAAAATTAATTTGCTTGTCAAAGGGGTGGGGAGGGGGTGAAGCATGGTGTAAGATGGCTTGAATCCTACCTTCATAGCATATTGACTGTGAATTTAGGCAGGTTAAATCCCTGTAAGTCTTTCATCTATATATTGGGGATAGTAGTGCTTCAGGGGATTGTTTAAAAGATAAAAATATGTACTAAAATATTGTGGCTATTTGGGATTATGGGTGGCTTTTCTATTGCTTTGTTGTATTTCCTATAATTAGCGTGTTTTTTATAGATTAAAATATGTGTGATAAAATGTTATGTGAGCTATACCCCATTTAAAATAAAAAGTATGTGATGTCAACACACACACACACAAAAAAAGAAATGCTATACCAGGAGGAGAGCCACCAAGATGGTGGAGCAGTAGGACATGGAGCTCTCACCTCCTCCCACAAATACATCAAAAATAAATCTACAAGTGGAACAATTCACATAGAACATCTACTGAATGATGGTATACGATCTCAGACTTCCAAAAGGACAAGAAAATCTCCACGTAACCAGGTAGGACAAAAGAAAAAAGAAAAACAAAAAAAGAGAGGAACAAATCAAGGACAGGATCTACGCCCCAGGGAGGGAGCTATGAAAGAGGAAAGGTTCCCAAACCCTGGGAAGTCCCATCACTAATGGGAAAATCAGCCTGGATGGAGGGGGGGCCTCAAAGCCTCGGAGGAGAGTACAGCAACTGGTTTGCGGAAGCCAAAACGGAGAGTGACCTGCACAGCTGGTCAGTACTGCCACCCTACGCTCCCCCTGCCTGAGACGCTCGTCCACTGGTGCAGGCGGGGGCTGGGTGCTGAAGCTCAGGCTTCAGAGATCAGACCTGGGGAGAGGACTAGGGATGGCTGCAAAGAGACAGCCTGAAGGGGCTGGAGCATGGCAACTGAGGGTGTACATGGAAGATGCCTGGGCCCACCAGAGAGGAAAGGCACAACTGTTGGGGGGGGGTGCACGAGGAGAGGGGTGGGACCACTATAGGAGCTTCTTTCCCTGCACATGCTCCCAGTCAAAAACACACTCCCTACAAGAGCTGCAGGGGCAGGCGTGAGCTGCTGCTGCCACCGTGGGCTCCAGAGGCACACAGGGGCTGCCCCCACAAGCACAGGGCCCCAGGAGCGTGCGCAGGCCACCGTACCTTCACAGCCCCTATCAAGGGGATAATGGCCAGCATGAGCTGAGGAAAGTGGCAAGAAGCAACCAAATTCAAAGCAGCCCTCACACCAAAAATATTAAACCCACACAAGCTAAGCAGGGACACTCCTGCATATAAATAGCTTTCTAAGACTACAATAGATAACTGTTTCTCCTAAACTTACAGAGTTAACAGAAATATAAGTAAAAATGAAGAAGTAGAGGAACCACTCCCAGTTAAAAGGCCAAGAGAATTCCCCTAAAGGAACAAACAGTGAACAGACCTCTTCAGTCTGAGAGACACTGAGCTCGAAAAAGAGGTAATGGGGACTTCCCTGGTGGTCCAGTGGGACCCACACTCCCAATGCATGGGGTATGAGTTCAATCCCTAGTTAGGGAATTAAGATCCACATGCCACACAAAAAAGGTAATAAAAATACTGAAGGGATTAAGAAAGGCTATCAACAGAAATGCAGATTACTGTAAAAAGGAAACAAACTGTGAGGGGGCGCCAAGAAAAATTAGAGAATTCATTTGCCCAGACGAAAGCTGAGCTAAAGGCAATGAATGGCAGAATGAATAATGCAGAAGAACAAAGAAGTGATCTGGAAAACAGAATAATGGAAATCACCCAACCAGAACAGCAGACAGAAAGCCAAATTAAAAAAAAAAAAAAAAAAAAAAAATGAAAGCAATATAAGAGGTCTATGGGATAAAGTGTGCCAATCGATGCACAATAGGGATTCCAAAAGGAGAAGAAAGAGAAAAGAGGATTGAAAAAGTATTTGAAGAAATTATGGCTGAAAACTTCCCAAACCTGAAGAAGGAAACAGATACCCAGATACATGAAGCACAGAGGGTCCCAAACAAGATGAACCCAAACTGACCTACACCAAGACACATGATGATAAAAATGGCAAATGTTAAAGAGAAGATTCTAAAGGCAGCAAGTGAAAAACAAAGAGTTAATCACAAGGGAGCCCCCATAAGACTGATTTCTCTACAGAAACGCTGCAGGCCAGAGGGAGCGGCAAAATATTATTCAAAGTCTTGAAAGGGAAAAATCTGCAACCTAGAATACTCCACCCAGCAAGATTACCATTTAGAATAGGAGGAGAGATAAAAAATTTCTCTGACAAGCAAAACCTAAAAGAATACAGCAATATTAAACCTACCCTAAAAGAAATATTGAAAGGTCTTCTCTAAACAGGAAAGAAGCAAGAAGATATAGGAAAAAAGGAAATCACAATTGGAAAGTCACTTACATAAATCAGTACACAGATTAAAGAGAAAAAATCTATTTGTGAAAGTGATGATAAACACAAGGAAGAGCAGAAGGATAAACGTGAAGACCTAAAAGGGACATCAAAATCATAAAATGTGGGGGAGGAGAGTAAAAAAACTTTAGATTCTTTTTTTTTTTTTTAAAAAGAATGTGTTTGAGGACTTCCCTGGTAGTGTAGTGGTTAAGAATCCAACTGCTAGTGCAGGAGACACAGGTTCAATCCCTGGTCTAGGAAGATCCCACATACCGCGGAGCAACTAAGCCTGTGCATCACAACTACTGAGCCCGTGTGCCACAACTACTAAAGCCTGCATGTCTAGAGTCCATGCTCCACAACAAGAGAAGCCACTGCAATGAGAAGCCTGTGCACTGCAGTGAAGAGTAGCCCCCACTCATCGCAACTAGAGAAAAGCCTGCACGCAGCCTCAAAGATCCAATGCAGCCAAAAATAAATAAATAAATAATAAATAAATGTATTTTTTAAAAAAGGAAAAAAAAAACCCCAATAAAACCAAGAGCTGGGGGCTTCCTAGGTGGGGCAGTGGTTAAGAATCTGCCTGCCAATGCAGAGGACATGGGTTCGATCCCTGCTCCAGGAAGATCCCACATGCCGCGGAGCAACTAAGCCTATGTGCCAAAAAAAAAAAAAAAAAACACAGGTTTGGGGCTTCCTAGGTGGCGCAGTGGTTAAGAATCCGCCTGCCAATGCAGAGGACACGGGTTCGATCCCTGCTCCAGGAAGATCCCACATGCCATGGAGCAACTAAGCCCGTGTGCCAAAAAAAAAAAACAAAACAAAACAAAACAAAATAAAACCAAGAGCTGGTTCTTTGAAAGGGTAAACAAAATTGAAAACCTTCTGGTCATTCTCACCAAAAAGAGAGAAACCAAATAAAATAAGAAATGAAAAAGGACAAATATCGACTGATGTCGCAGAAATACAAAACAAAACACAAAAGAATACTATGAACAAATTACGTGCCAACAAATTCTACAACCGAGAAGCAATGGAAAACTTTCTAGAAACATACAGCCCACCAAAACTGAATCAAGAAGTAGATAATTTGAACAGAACAATCACTAGAACTGAAATAGAATATGTAATTTAAAAAACTATCTATAAACAAAAGTCCAGGACCAGATGGCTTCATGGGCAAATTCTACCAAAAATACAAAGAAAAACTTTTACAATCCTTCTCAAACTCTTCCAAAAGACTGAAGAAGAGGGAACACTCCCAAAGATATTCTATCAAGGCACCATCACCCAGATACCAAAACCAGACAAAGATATCACCAAAAAAGAAAATTACAGGCCAATATCTTTGATGATATAGATGTAAAAATTCTCAACAAAACACTAGCAAACTGAATCCAACACATAAAAAAGATCATACACCACAACCAAGTGGGATTCATCCCAAGTACACAAGGATGGTTCAACATATCCAAAAGCAAAGTGCTAAACCACATTAACAAAAGAAGAGACAAAAGCCACATGATAATCTCAATAGATGCAGAAAAGGCATTTGACTAAATTCAACATCCATTCATGATAAAAACTTTTACCAAAATGGGTATAGAGGGAACATATCTCAACATAATAAAAGCTATTTTTGACAAACCCACAACCAATATGATATTCAACAATGAAAAGCTGAAAGTCTTACTGCTAAAATCTGGAACAAGACAAGGCCCACTTTCACCACTTCTATTCAAAATAGTATTGGAAGTCCCAGCCACAACAATCAGAAAAAGAAATAAAAGGCATCCAAATTGGAAGTAAAGAGGTAAAACTGTCACTATATGCAGATGACATGATGCTATACATAGAAATTCCTAAAGACTCCACATAAAAACCACTAGAACTGACAAATGAATTTAGCAAGGTATCAGGATACAAGATTAACATACAGAAATCAGTTGCATTTCTTTACATTAACAATGAAACAGCAGAAAGGGAATGTAAAAAGCAAACAAACAAAACCCCCCCAAACCTTTTAAAATCGCACCAAAAAAACCCCCCAAAAACAAAAACAAAAAAAAACAAAAAACTTAGAAATAACCCTGACCAAGGAGATGAAGACTTACACGCTGAGAATCAAAAAACATTAATAAAGGAAACTGAAGATGATACAAAGAAATGGAAAGATATCCTATGCATTGGAAGAATTAATATTGTTAAAATAGCAACTACCCAAAGCAATCTACAGATTTAATATGATCCCTATCAAATTACCGAGGACATTTGAAATTTTCACAAAACTAGAACAAACAATCCTAAAATTTATATGGAATCATAAAAGACCAAGAATTGCTAAAGCAATCCTGAGGAAAAAGAACAAAGCAGGAGGCATAACCCTTCCAGACTTCAGACAACACTCCAAAGCTATAGCAATCAAAACAATGTGGTACTGGCACAACAGACATACAAATCAATGGAACAGAACAGAGAGCCCAGAAATAAACCCATACATCTATGGTCAATTAATCTTCGACAAAGGAGGCAAGAATATAAAATGGGAAAGAGACAGTCTCTTCAGCAAGTGGTGCTAGGAAAGTTGGACAGCTGCATGTAAATCAATGAAGTTAGAACACACCCTCACACCACGCACAAAAATAAACTCAAAATGGCTTAAAGACTTAAATATGAGACAAGACACCATAAAACTCCTAGAAGGAATCATACGCAAAACATTCTGTGACAGAAATTGTACCAGTGTTTTCTTAGGTCAGTCTCCCAAGGCAACAAAATAAAAACAAAAATGAACAAATGGGACCTAATCAAACTTATAAGCTTTTGCACAGCAAAGGAAACCATAAACAAAATGAAAAGACAACCTATGCAATGGGAGAAAATGTTTGCAAATATTGACTGACAAGAGCTTAATTTCCAAAATATACAAACAGCTCATACCAATCAACAACAATAAAAAACAAACAACCCAATCAAAAAAAATGGACAGACCTAAACATTTATCCAAAAACGACATAAAGACGCCCAATAGGCACATGAAAACATGCCCAACATCACTAATTATTAGAGAAATGAAAATCAAAATTACAATGAGGTACCACCTCACACCACTCAGAATGGCCATCATTAAAAAGTCTATACACAATAAATGCTGGCAAGCATGTGGAGAAAAGGGAACCCTCCTCCGCTGCTGGTCGGAATGTATTAATAAGTTGGTGCAGCCACTATGGAAAATAGTATGGAAAACTAAAAACAGAATTAGTATATGATCCAGCAATCCCACTCCTGGGCATATATCCAGAGAAAAACATGGTTTGAAAGGATACATGCATTCCTATGTTCATTGCAGCACGATTTACAATAACCAAGATGTAGAAACAACCTAAATGTCCATTGACAGATGAGTGGATAAAGACGATGTGGTACATATATACAATGGAATACTACTCAGGCACAGAAAAGAACAAAATAATGCCATTTGTAGCAACATGGATGCAACTAGAGATTACCATCTAAATGAAGTCAGAAAGAGAAAGACAAATTCTGTATGATATCACTTATATGTGGAATCTAAAAAAGGGCACAAATGAACTTATCTACAAAACAGAAACAGACTCAGACATAGAGAACAGACTCGTGGTTGCCAAGGTGGGAGTGTGTGGAAGGGATGGACTGGGAGTTTGGGGTTAGCATATATTACATACGGACTGGATAAACAACAAGGTCCTACTGTATAGCATAGAGAACTATATTCAATATCCTGGGATAAACTGTAATGGAAAAAAATATAAAAAAGGATGTATACAGATGTATAACAATCACTTTGCTGTACAGCAGAAATTAACACAATGTAAATTGACTACACTTCAATACACAATAAATTTAAAAAAAAGAAATGATATACCTGTTTTTACCTAATAAATTTAAAAGTTAAAAAAATTATAATACTAATCCACGAGAAGTTCCCAAAGTTAATAAATGAGCTTTACAAGGTCACTGAATAAACTCAACAGACAAAACCCAATCATATTTCTATACTAGCACTGAGCAGTTAGAAATTGAACCATGTCATTTAGCACTGAACAAAATTAAATACGTAGGTATAAATCTAACAAAATATGTGCAGGACCTATATGCTGAAAACAAAACACTGATGAAAAAAACAAAAGAAAACCTAATCAAATGGAAAGACACACCATGTTCATAGGTTGGAAGACAATATTTTTAAGCATGTCAAACTGCTTAAAATCCCCAAACTGATCTACAGAATACCAATTAAAATTTTAGCAGGATTCTGTAGGTGCTAACAAGCTGATTCTAAAATTTATATGGGAATGCAAAGAAACTAAAACAATTAAAACAATTCAGGAAACGATTCAGGAAGAACAAGGTTGGGGGACTCACACCCCCTGACTGTAACTTATTACAAAGCTGTAATAATCGAGACGTGCAGTATTGGCAAAAGGAGAGACAACATAAACCAATGGAACAGAGTGCAGAAACGGACCCACACATACATAATAAATCAATTTTCAATAAAAGAGCAAAGGCAATTCAAAGGAGAAAGGACTACTTTTCAGCAAATGGTGGAAACAAATGGATGTCCACGTGCAAAAAAAGAAACCTCAATCTCGGCCTCACACTTTATATAAAAATTAATTCAAAATGGATTATAGGCTTAAATATAAACCATAAATTATAAAACTTTTAGCAGAAAACGTAAGAAAAATACTCACGATCTTACCTAGGTAAAGACACCTTAGCACTAACATCAAAAAAAGTCTCCAAAAGAAAAAATTGATGAATCGGGTCTTTATCAGAATTAAGAACTTTTGCTCTGTGGAAGATTCTGTTAAGAGAATGAGAATACAAGCTACAGACCATAATAAAATATCTGCAAATCACTTATCTGACAAAGCACGTGTATCCAGAGCATATAAAGAACATTTAAAACTCAACAGCAAGAAAACAACCCAGTTCAATGGGCCAAAGATGGAACAGATACCTCACCAGAGACATACAGATGGCAAATCAACCCATGAAAAGATGCTCAACATCATCAGTCATTGAGGAAATAGAAACTGAAACCATGAGTTACTACTACCCACCCTATTATAATCACTGAAACACAAACAAACAAAAAATAGACACTACCAAGTACTGACAAATGAAGCAAACTGGAACTCTCACCCACTGCTAGCAGGAATGCAAAATGACACCAACACTTAGGTAAATGGTTTGGTGATTTCTTATAAAATTAAACATACACTTAACACATGGCCCAGCAATCTGACTCCTAGGGTATTTACCCAAAAGAAATGAAAATTTATGTTTACACAAAAGCCTATACATGCATGTTTACAGCAACTATTCATAACTGCCAAAAACTAGTAAAAACCCAAATGTCCTTCAAGGAATGAACAGATAAATTAAGTGTGGCGCTCCACACAATGGAAAACTACTCAACAATAAAAAGGAACAATCTATTGATACACAGAACAATATGGATGAATTTCAAAGGCATTATATTGGGTTGGCAAAAAAGTTCATTCAGTTTTAAGTAAAAATAAAAGACATTTTTCATTTTCACCAAGAACTATACTGAATATAGTCATTAACCAAATGAATATTCTGGCTAACCCAATACTCAGTGAAAGAAGCCAGACTTGAAATGCTACTCACTATGGGTTTTTATATGACGTTCTAGAAAGACAGAACTATATGGAATGAAGAAAATACCAAATGGTTGCTAGAGGTTAGGGGTTAGGGGCAGTTTTGATTACAAAGGGACAATAAAAGAGAATGTTTTGGGGTGATGGAACTGTTCTATATACTGATTGTGGTGGCAGTTACACAACACAGTGCATCTGTTAGAACTCAAAGAACAGCACAACAACAAAGCAAATTTTACTGTGTGTAAACTTAAAGTTAAAATTTAAAAAATATATAAACCCTAGGTGCTACAGGCTGAGACAGACTGCAGGGAAATGGCATTCTCATTAACTGCTGACAAGAGCACATAGTAGTACAAACTCAATCTGGGAATACAAGACATTAAAAGCATGAATTCAAAACAAGGCACCATAAGGTTCTGAAGACAAGGAGAATAAAAAATACTCTTTAATCTTCAGCACTCCATTCTACATATAAAACTCAAGACTCAAATTCTCAAAATGGTTGGTACCTGGTCAATGTTCAATGAATGATACTGATGAATGAACGGAGGGAAAGGGTGAATATGCAGCAATTCCATTTTTGAGCATTTGTCCAAAGGAAATAAAGCTGTACACAAAGACTTAAATATAAAGAGGACTCTAAAATGGAACATCACACACTCCTTAAAAATGGTCATGTATTTCTCCACTTGCTGGCACAGGAAGATGCCCATGATACACTGATATATTTAAAAAGAACATTCGGACTTCCCTGGTGGCGCAGTGGTTAAGAACCCACCTGCCAATGCAGGGTACGTGGGTTTGATCCCTCGTCCGGGAAAATCCCACATGCCGCGGAGCAACTAAGTCCGTGCATCACAACTACTGAGCCTGTGCTCTAGAGCTCGTAAGCCACAACTACTGAGCCCACGCGCTGCAACTACTGAAGCCTGCAGGCCTATAGCCCATGCTCTGCAACAAGAGAAGCCACTGCAATGAGAAGCCCACAGACTGCAATGAAGCGTAGCCCATGCTTGACACAACTAGAGAAAGCCCATTTGCAGCAACAAAGACCCAACGCAGCCAAAAAGAAAAAAAAAAAAAAAACCCACTCCAAAACAACATCCAGCACAACCCCACTTTTATTCAAAGAAAAACTACAAATCTATAAATTTTATACCTTCTTTTATTCTGCATGGATGAATAACACATCTGAAAGACTACTACAGGGCACAGTGTTAAGTGTTCATCTCATGGTAGTAGGATTACTACTTATTTTTAGTTTCTTCTTTTTACTTGTCAGCATTTTCTGTTTTTTTCCAACGAAGATCCGTTATTTTAAAATTAACTTTGTTTAAAGTGCCCTGATAAGATAGTCCTAACACTCCCAAGATAAATGTAATCTTCTGGGCTGAGATATCCAAGAGGAAAAATGCCCTCTTCTTCAGAAGCCCCATCTGAGAGAAGATCCAGTGCTCAAAGGACCAGAGGTCTGACCCACAGAGGCTGTTCTCAAACATGCCATCTGAGGGGAAAAAGACTGGCACCCACCTGTATAGATGTCCATGAAGCTGTGCAGGGCCAGACAATGGGGATTCAGACACATCTTCACCTGGGCAGTCACAACCTGAAGCCAGCTGGCTGTCAGGAGCCAGCACTCCTGGGGCCCAGCCAGGGAGCTAGTACCAAGAACATCAACAAAAAACAGAAGGGGAATCAACTTCTTAATGCAGTTCCTGGGTTCAACGATCAATAGCAAAATTCTCAAGACTTTAAATGCAGCGGGTAAACGAAGGTGTTGGACCTTGGGTTCCAAGGATTTTCTAGGTGGATGTTCCTGTTTTGTTGGAATCTGGCCTATGGAATCTCCCCTAAAGTTAATAAAATTCTTAACTTATTACCCAGTTAACCAATCCCAATGAACTCCCAAATCCAAGCATTATGCCAGGCATTCCAGAAGTAAACTAAATCCTAAGTTGATGACAGTAACAGTTCAAAAGAAATGATGGATAATCACTATTATCATTATTATTTTATTTCTGACAATGGAAAAAGTAAAGGAAACCTAAGAAAAGCTGAGAAGGACAGCTTCAAAGGTTATAGCCTTAAAGGTATTTGAAGAAAGGGGCAATACGAGCCAAGTAAGATGGGGCAGCTAGGGAAGAAAGGGGTGCTTACTTTTGTCCCCCTTTGAATAATGGGCTGCTACAGAGAAGGCACTGCGTGGATGGAGACTCATAATAATTCGACCAAGAGGTTTGCTCGATGGTGACCGTCTCCTCACTCACGTTGGACAGGACGAGTCGAGAGCTATTGAGTTCATGAATCAAGGCGAAGACCTCGGCCAGCTCTGACTCATTCTCAGGAATCTGCAGGACTTTGCGCAGCAGCTGCAGCGTTGACTGGCGCTGGATCTCCCTCTGGGCTGCGCTCAGGGGCTCTGTGGCACTCAGCACATCCGGGAGTGGAGAGCTCGCCTCCTGGAAGAGAGTGGATCGATCGCCAAGTGCCTGGGGCACCAAGAGCCAGCCTGAGGCTAAAATCATGAGTGGCAGAGGGATGGGCCCATGACTGAGAGGTGGGAAACCTAGGTTCCTAACCAGCTCAGCTAATAACTCACCGTGTGACTCACGGCAGGTGTTTTCTCTCTCTGGCACTGTTTCTCTACCAGTAAAATGAGAGGATCATACACACCTCTTGGTAATGGTTTCAAAAGTCAGCTCCCATTCACTGGGTATGGGGTTTGGAGAGTAACAGACCAGGGGTTCAGTTCTGGACATGCCACTGAACAGCTGTATATGGCTGACCCACAGCAATTTACTTAATCTTTCTGAGCCTCAATTTCCTCACCTATGAAATGAAGGATCAAAATACTAATAATTTCCTAGAGCTGTTGCAGAGAAATGAGATAGTGTAAGTAAACACTTAGCACACAACAAAAATTCTATGAATGGTAGTTTCGATTTATAAACAAGTATCTGTACAGCTTAAAGCATTTATCTTTAATACTGTGTGGCTTCTGGGTACAAAGGAAGTTTATACACCAATCAGAGGCTTCCAGGAAACAAGGTTCTGAAACACTCACTGAAACATGTCCTTCTGAGGCAGGTCCCTTTTCAATGGAGGTCCCTCCCTGATCCTTTGTGCAAACGCAGCATGAATCACTCCCTCCTTCATGCTCCCAGAGCCCACTCCTTTACTGCAGATTTCATTTTCTCACAGCTGGTAAACCACTGTCCCCACCCCTGTTTATTTACTGATTCCCAACACCACGAGGGCACACAAAAGATGCTAATTCATATGTGCTGGACATATTATATGTTGTTTTACAGAAGTTAACTGCTTGATAACAACTTATTAACTCAGTATACCTGTGACAACCCTTGTCTCACTATCTGTAACAGTCTGGTTACCTATCTTTCCCCCCAACTAGACTGTAAGCTCCTAGAGGGAAGTGGCCATGTCTTATCTTTGTATCCCCAAAAGCCCGACCCATAATAGGCATTCAATACATGCCTGCTGAAAGAATGAATGAATGAATGGCTGCAGAAGAGCTGAGCGACACTAGAATGAGTTGCCCCAGGAAGCTGTGTTCCCAGTCATGACTAGGTTGAACCATGGGCTGGAAGACTGGCTGGAAAGCATACTATCCTTTGGCTCTGAGCCACAGATGAAAGATGGGAAGGAATGAAGGCCATTCCGGCCAGAGATGCTGCTGTCTTAATTACAGCCACTAGCAACAAACTGCACAGGAAATGTACGGTCACCGGGGGCTCCAAAAAGAAGGCACACAAAGCTCCTTGGGTTTCTGACCAATGTTTTATTTTGTGGAAAACGATAATTATATATTGTTTCTCTAAAATTTAGAGAATGAGAAGGTGAGGGAATGTCTGAAGATGAGGGTCATGGGGGTAGGCAGCTCCCAGTTAGCCAAAGACAGAAGAATACAATAAGAGTGGGATTTGAAATCAATTGGCAAGAGGTCCCTAGATAACTCCTGTCTGACCTGGAAAGTTAAGTCACCTCATCATTCCAGATCTAGAGACCAACATCCATTTTCACGCTACAAGCCACATCAACAGCTACAATGAAGTGGGAGAAAGGAATGTTCAGAGCATCTACCTATGCAGAACTCAATTCCATTTCATAATCATTGACTGACATATTATATATGCAAGCTCCAGCATTAGAAGTATGGGGGCTAGGAATTCCCTGGTGGTCCAGTGGTTAGGACTCTGAGCTCTCACTGCCAAGGGCCTGGGTTTAATCCCTGGTCAGGGAACTAAGATCCCACAAGCCACGTGGCCAGGGACAAAAAAAGAGAGAAGTATGGGAGCCAGGGACAAAAAAGGAGAGAAGTATGGGAGCAAAAGATACACCTGCCCTGCAAGTGGCCATGGTCTCATAGGGAGCTAACAGGGAGTCAAGACAGCGTGTGGTCAATACTTTCTATTTCTCTATGCTTCCTCAGACTTGTTATATCCATATTTCTACAGAGTTCTAATTAGAGTATCCATAACATCTAAATTTTTTCACTTATTAATCATAAACCATTTCCATTTTGCAGACTAATCTTCATCTTTTTATGTAGCATCTTAATATTTATTTAGTTACAAAGATATAATTTATCTTATTTCAATGGTGGACACAGGTTATTTCTAATTTTAGCTGTTGTGATTAACTACAGAATGTATCATGTCCTAGATGGGCTTTAGTTCAGCTATTTTGTTTAATTCTGTCTGTAAACATGTATTCTCATATTTGTGAAAAACATGTGTTCTGAATTTGATTCCCAACACCTGTTAAGAACCATATAAACACATGTGTGCCAAGTTTTATTCTGAGAAATTGACTTAAGAAAAAAAGTTCAAACAAACAAAAAATGTCTAAGTAATACAATGTAATTGATGTTTCTTCATACTTTAAATTCTGGGAATGTTAGCATAACTTTATTTTTTGTAACTAGTGCTTTACTTTTTTTTTCCTTTTTGCATTCCTATAACCAAATAATTGACATGGAGTTCATTTGGGGTATAAGCTGCAGATCTAAATCAATTTCCTTTATATTGCACTACAATCATCCCTCGCTATTTATTAAATAACATTCACTTTCTTGAAGGGAAAAAAAAAAAAAAAGTGTGGTCGATGCTATGTGAAACGGAGCACATTAAACACATGGAGAAATCAAAAGGAAAGCTCACTGCCAGCAGAAGGCACCCTGTGGAACAGCAGAATGTGACAGAAGGTATGGAACAATTTTACATGCAATTTCCAAGGGTTTACAGACTCCTTTAAGCTCAATTCTGAGTCTTCTCTAGGGCTCATGGCCCTGAAAATAAAATGCCAAGATCTAATGCACTTCGCCTGCCTTGTTTTACTGATGGGGACTCTAAAATTCAGGAGAGGGAAAGCAAGCAGCTTAGGGTCGTTTCCAGGCAGGTCTCTCAATTCCTAGTCTCAGTGTTTTTTCCTTTACTTTAGTTCCACTTTCCTTTTTCAAAAAGATGATAACCTCAGAACACGACCTCAAGCACAGAAACAGACCTGAAGATCAGGGGGTGAGATTCATCTGCCAGAAAGCCCCTCCCCTCCATATGCACAGAAAACTTAGCTTGAAGCAGTTCTTCCCCCCTTCTCTAGTCCTGTCCACTCCCAACCCCCCTGACCTCCTGACATAACCTTCTGGGCCTCACCCTAGCTCAAGGACATTCAGTGTGACCCCACTGTCTAAAAACCAAACTGCCTAGTCTTAGCATTAAAGATCTTCCACCATATGGCCCCAACATGCCTTTTAAGACTTCTTTTCCATACTCATCCCCACAGACTCTCTCCTCTAACCCAATGGAACACCAGACTCCCTACCTCTCCACTTCTGCTCATGCTAGTCCCTGAGTATATGGCACGCCTTCCCCTTCCACCCAAATCCTGCACATCTTGTGAGGTGCAGCTTAGATCTGGAGTGACCAGGCTCCATCTTGGATCCTGACCTGTTCCACATGCCATCCTCTTTCCCTCCAAAGCAGATGAGTGAGACCACTCTTCCTACCCTCGTCCTAATCTTTCTGTTCACTGCCTTAGGTGCTGCATTTTTCTGTTCACTTAACAAAATTCACCTGTGGAAATTCAGAGGCCCTCTGAAACTGCCCATTTTCCCTGGTTCTAATAAACAAACAGAAAACAAGCCTAAGGAGCCAAGTGGAATGTGTTTTACTATCCAAATAGTTTGGTCCAACTTCAGGCAGCAGGCATGCCAAGACTGCTAGAAGTAAAGCTTTGTAGTTGGCCAAATACTCTGCAAGGAACCTGAGAAGCAGCAATCTCATCTACAAAGTCCTGGGGCTGGCATTCTGTATTTACCAAAATTCTATTTACAGGTTCTTCACCAGCCTCAGAGCTAAAAGGATATAAGCCTTCCATCCCTCTCTTCTTCAGAATCCTCTTTAAGGCCTGTGTTTACTTTCCCCCACCCCATGAATGAACTCTTTGTCTACTGAACTAGAAAGTTCTCAGAGATCAAGGTATCTGGCCAACCCCCTCACCTTAGCAAAGAGGACAAGGAAGCCCAGAAAGAAGGCGGCATTTGCCCAGGTTCAGAACCTATAACCTGGTTCCAGTTCTGGTGCTAGCTGCTATTGTATACTAAGAAATCCTTTTATTTCTTCTAAAGCAGGTCTGCTAACAGAGCCCAATCCAAGATGGGGTGCGGGGGGAGGTTGGGGAAGGAACTCACAAGAACCTTGGTGGTTTTCTCAGTCCGGTCTTTGGCAAGGTTAAAACCACAGCTGGGACAAATCCGCGGTTTATGCCGGTTGGTGTAGACATAGCTGCAAGACGGATTCTTGCACTTTCCCCGACCTCTTGATGTAGCCAGGCCCAAATCCTAAAAAAGTAAGACCACAGTTCAATTCTACACGTGAACTTACACCTGGGCAGAGCCAAGAATCAGGATGATCTGCTATTGGTAAAACACAGAGGGGAGTGGCAAAACCAGATTTAGACTAACTCTCAAAGGGCCTTGAAGCAAGATACCTTTTCTGCAGTTATCTCCTTTCAGTCTTAATACAGCCTAAATAATTTTGACAAATCCATCTCTACCTGTGAAACAAGTGAGTTGAACCTCAAAGGCCAGCAATTCAAATGCCTTCAGGGTGCGGGCAATCGGCAGAGTGAAGCAGGCCTGCTCTAACAGAAAGTGCCAGAGACTGTGGTGAACCAAAGATTTCAAGCTTCAGTGAAGATAAATTGTGACTTCTGGACTATATAATAGCTCAGAGCTCTGGCACCTAGGCCCCTATGACAAGCTGCGGCCTAATCAGCCGAAGAGAGGGTCCTGGGCAGTTCCCACCAGACAGTATCCCCAGTGGCCTCCCAGAGCCGAAGGGAGGAGGTAGTGAAGGGATGGATGGCGTGGAGAAAGTAGCAATCAGGTGTTTGGGAAAAGAAGCCTGAGCAGCTCTCCAGGATAAGGATAAGGATCAGGCCAGATGAGGCACTGACCCACCATACTATGCTATCTTGCTCCTACTGAATCCCAGCACGGGGCATGGCACAGAGCATGTGCTCAATAGTTTTTGAATTTTTAAAAATCTAGCTGCTTTCTCAAGATCTCTAGGGAAAAAGAACACCTGGCTTGTTGGTACCTTAAAGATCAACAAAATTAGAGAATGTTGAGCAAGAGAAGCCCCAACATGCTTTCTAAACCAACAAAGTATTTTACAGACAGTGAAAACTGAGGACCAGAGAAGGAAAGAACCTTGCTCAAGGTCAGATGGCATGCTAGCAGCAGAGCCAGAACCACTCTTGGACTAGGTCTTTCGACATCTAGTGTTTATTCCATTGCTCCAAGCTGCTTACCCTGCAAAAGGATGACCCCAGAGTCACACGTTCGTTTATTGGGATGTTAATGTGTTATGTTAAAAATAAAAGTGGGGGAGGGAAAACCCTGGTGAGAAACACCAGGCTAAACAAAATTAGTTGCTTTACTAAAGCACTTCTCAAACCTTTTCAGATACTAGTACTGAATGTGACTATTTTAGGGAGTAAAAAAATACATTTCTCACACTTTACATATAAGAATACACTTTGAGGCTAAAAGGTCCAAAGACGGCTGAATGTCGATGCTGGATTGGATTCTCCTCTCCAACTACTCTCAAGAGAAATATTCTGATCTCAGCTGGCCTACACTTCACGGATCCCACCTGGAAAAAACAACAAACCTAGCGGATTCACCCAGTAGCTATCATTTGTACCAGTGACAGGATCTTCGGAATCTAAGCTCTATCCCTCACCCTATTCTCACTCCACAGTACCACTCCCCACCCACTTCAGACTGCCACTCACCCTCAACCACACAATTAAACCACCTCTATGTCAACTCATCTCCTGTCTGCACTTACCAGTGTAACGGTGCAGCTATACTTATATGGAGGAAACATATCGGGCTTGACCTCCACAACTTTCACCTGAGATGTCCTGCTGGCTGGGCCATTTGGTAGCTGTAGATCAAAACAAATTATTTAGTGCTTCTGAACCTCAGTCAAACTCCTGAGGTCCTGTGTCCTGAAACAGCCTGAGGAAAGAGTTGCCCAGGCATTTGTCGAGCTATGCTCCAAATGAGCCCTCTGGGATGCTGGTCCACAGTCACCAGCCCACCAAAGGCTGAGTGCTACTTTCAACTCCAGGGCTTGCCACACTCTTGGGCAGCTTCTAACACTGCATATTAGAAACACTATGGATCAGATTTACAACTGCTATCAAGTGAGAAAAGCGCGTAATAGCTCTATACACAAATACGTGGTTGAATTATGCTGCCATAAGGAAGTCTGGGGAATTCCCCGGCTGCCCAGTGCTTAGGACTTCACACTTCCACTGCTGGGGACCTGGGTTCCATCCCTGGTCAGGGAACTAAGATTCCGCAAGCTGCGCGGTATGGTCAAAAAAAAAAAAAAAAAAAAAAAGTCTGAAAGATTATTCACAAAAATGTCACAGGTTGAGGGGAAGATCATGGTTGTTTTCCATTTTACCACTACCTACAAAAATTTTCAGATTTTCTATATGGAATGTAAAAAAAGAAAAGATGAAGAAAGCACTCTAAATTAAAAATAATTCTGTAATAATTAATTCTCAGAATGTTAAGACTGCATGTAACTTAATCGGTTTAAGACTAGCAAAAGGGTTTAAGGCTTTTTAACAAATACCCAATTTGCCAATTAAAAGCAAACTACATAGAACACTGGCAATTTACATACATGAAGGGAACCTAAGGGCTGGATATGTAGGAATCCCCTGAAGCAGACTCAATAACCATCCTTCTATACCCCAAGACCATATATGCACCCCATGGTGATACCACATTTGGGTGAAAACAGATCAACCTTCAAAGTAGAAACTGGCTGATACCCTTATTGGGGCAAATTTAGAACTATCAAACAAAAGCAGTTACCTGACAGAGCACATGGCAAGAGAGATGGCAGACTGATATTCCTATTCCAATTTGGTCCATGTTAGGGTTTTCAATTTCAAACTGAGAGGTCGTGAAATTAACTTAATGGGCGGAAACCAGCATTTTGGAAAAAGAAATGGAAAAATGACTGCATATAATAAGGGCATAGCTTCATTAAACTTTTAATGTGTAGATATACATATATGTTTACTGGGCTGTGATGCAGAAATGTGTCTGTTACTAATGGTCATGCTCTCAAAAGTACTGAGTAAGGGAACTTAGATCATATTCAATCACATATGGCAAAAGAACTAAAAAAAGAAAAACTAAAAATAAGCATGCTTGAACACATACAATTTTGACACCTGGCAAATCTTTAATAGCTCCATCTTTAAATGGAATGAATTATACTGGTTACAAACCAGTACATGGAGAAAGAGCCACACTTTTAGGTTTAAAAAAAATTACACTTAAAAAATAGACAAATGCAGGAAAGGACTTGAGGGCTGAATGAGCACACGCCAGACTGTCATATCAGTTATTTCTGGGTTGCAGGATCATAAGAGACTTATTTTCTTTCTTCCTTACTTGAATTTTCTATATTTTCTACAGCAACTATGCATTCATTTTTTTCTAAAAAGACATGACAACTAAATGCAGTATCTAATCCTAGACCGGATCCTGTACTAAAGTAGAAAATGCTATAAAGGACACAATTGGGTAAAACTGACAAAACTGGAATACAAATGATAAAGTATCCATGTTTCAGTAACAGAATCTCTCTATTCCTAGGAAATACACACTGAAACATTAAAGTGTAAAAGGCCATGTTACTTACCCTTAAATTATGTGTATTTTAAACATACATACACACACACACAATGGGAAAGACAAAGGAGCACAAATGATAATGCAAGATGGGCTAATATGTTAACAGCAGGTGACTAGGTAAAGAGTACATGGGTGCTGTTTGCACTACTTTTATTCTTGCAACTTTTTTTGCTTTATTTCTAAATAAAAATTTAAAAACATGCATTCGTTTTTCTATGAATGGATATAAATAAATTCTTTATAAAGAAATTAATTAAAAAATAGATAATTCATTCATGCTAAACCTCCTCCCACAGTTCTACCAGTGTAACAGGCTTTTTGCCTATGGCTTTGAGACACTCAATGGAAACCCTGTTCTCGGAGCAGCCAGGCCCCCCCGCAGATAGCTTCCCCTCTGGGGAAGGGTCTTACCTTTACCTCACCAGTGCTAGATGGCTGTTGGATAGGCTGGCCCAGCTGCTTCAGCGTGCTTGGCTTCAGGCCACAAGTCCTCACAGAGGGAGTCTTATCTGAGACAACCAGGAGCCAAACTGGTGACTTAAGTGCATTCAGAGTCTCCCTAAGTCTCTCATCTCCATGCTCAACCCCCACTCCTGTCCCCTTCCCTTTAGACAGTCCCTCCTCCCGGGTCTGTCCCACACCTTACCGCTCAGGGGAAAGGCCTGCCTGGCCCTGGGCAGTCCCATGCTGCTGCCTCGACCCACGTTAGCTGGGGCTGGAAGAATTGCTCGCATGGGTCTTGCTGCAGCCAGTAATGAGGGCTTGCCCCGTGCTCTGCCTTTAAGCTCTGGGGCTCTGGGCACAGGAGTGAGCAGATCAACTCTGAAAAAAACAAGAAAGGAACTCTCCTAGAAATTTCAAACCAAGGGGAAGGAAACCAAAGTGTAATCTCCAGATAGCGCTTTATTAGAGGAACAGTGTACTGGTTAAACTGTCAGGCTTTAGACATTAATTCAACCATTACGTAGCTGTATAACCCTGGGCAAGAAATTTCACTCTTCTGTTTACCTCATCTGTAACATGTAAAAGGGGACAGTAATTACATGTACTTCATAGGGTCACTACGAAGATAAAAAAGTGCTTCCAAGGAGGGATAGCAGCAGCCACTGTACATATAATACTACTAACCTGCCCCTAAGCAGCCCAAGTATTTATAAAGTGTATCAGTCTCCCACATGAGGGTGGCTGAGAGACCCGGGAGAACAAGGTCCATGTTTTCTTCATCTTTGCAGCTCTAATGCTGAGCAAAAAGCCTGCCCATAGAAGGCCTCGTTTGCTAAAGCGCTTCACCTGCCCCAAAACAAAAATGCCCAGCTTCATTCTCTAAGGACACAGAACCACCTCAAAGTATATTGTTACATTTTAAAAGGCAAGATGCCAAAGTATGTATGTTATGTTACCATTTGTGTAAGAAAATTGGGGGGAACTATATATACACACATACATACACCCACACACAGTTGACCTTGAACAGCATATACTGGGCCACTGACCCCCACGAAATCAAAAGTCCACTGATAACTTCACAGTCAGCCCTACATATCCAGGGGTCCGCATCTGGCAGATTCAACCAATCGCACACCGTGTAGTACTGTAGTATGTATGTACTGAAAAAAATTCATGTGTAAGTGGACCCACGAAGTTCAAGCCCACATCTGTTCGAGTCAACTATGTACATATATACGTGTGTAAACACATGTATTTTTCCCTACTTTTCCTTACACAAATGATAGCGTAACATACATACTTTGACATCTTGACTTTTAAAATTTAACAATATTAATTATAAACACACATGCACTCTTATTTGTTTGCACATACTTAAAATTACCTCCAAAAACACAAAGTTGGGAATATTTCCCTGGGAGATGGGAATGGAGCACTGAAGGATGGGACAGAGACTTTTTTCAGTATACACTCCTTATACCTTTGAGTCTGAACTATGTGAATATATTTTCTATTCAACAGTAAAAAAAATTTTAATAAAAATATAAACCAGAATCTCTAAACCCGGGCACTACTAACATTTTAAGCCAAATAATTCTCTGTTGCAAGAGGCTGTCCTGTGCATTTTAGGATGTTTAGCAGCATCCTTGGCCGCTACCCACTCGATGCCAGTAGCACTCCCTCCCCACAACTGCATCAACCAAGTATGTCCCCAAACATTGCCACAATGTCCCCTGGGGCACTATTTCCCTTTGAGAACCACTGAAACAAACAAACAAGACCACAGCTGCCTCTGGAAAGGGGCTACATGCAGAATTCAGTTAAGCCTCTAAGGAGGGAAAGTCTTTAAGGAGGGAAGGAAAAACAGCCCACACTTACAGACCTCTCCTATCTGCAAGGCACTGGGTTGCAAGCTTTACACACAATCTTTTTCAAGCTGTATGGTCAGCCACTGAGGATAAATTTTTTTTTATAACACCCAACTCAAGATTTTTGAGAGGGGAAAACGGGTATGAAGTGACTATGTCCATGGTCAAACAGAAGCTGGGACAGAGTCACAACCAGAATTTAGTTCTCTGACCACCAGGACAGGAATCGTTACATAAGATACCTTAAATAAGGCTTCTCTTTCCAAATGTAGTATCCAGGATTGGATACTAGGTCTGTAACGTTGCCCACAGCCTGTACCAGCAGACTCTGTAATAACTGTTTTAGGGAGACTGACAAGAAGAGATGTATAAGGAATGAGACAGTAGTGAACAGACAGCACAGTGTAGGAGGAAAGGCAAATCAATGTCTCTAGGCATCAGCTTCTGTATCTTTAAAATAGAAACCATGAACTGGGCCCTACTGCCTCTCTCAGGAATGCTGTAAGGACATGGGACAAAACAAACACGTCACAAGTTCCTGTTCTAAACACAATGCTATAATATATAAACACACTGGGTTACCCTGTAGGCTTTTTAGAAGCAGAGAGTGAACTGGAGGTACTTGTCCCCTCAGCTGGTGGTGGCACATCTAGTCCAGGACTGTCATTCTCAGCTGTCCCCAGAGAGACTTCAAGCTGCACGCCACTCTTGACCACGGGCGTCTTAATGACTGCTGCACCACGATTCCCAGGAGTTTCCTTGACCAAAGCATGGGCATCTGAGATGATCACTTCCTCCCACTCATTCTCCTCACCCACTTCTCTTGGAGGAGCTACACTTAGGAGCTGGCTTACAGCTTCTGAGTTCTCCACAGTCGGTTTGGAAGAGTTTTCCTTAGCAGAATTTTGCTCAGTGGTGACAGGCTGCTGATTTCTTTTAACCACAGAGCCTTTGGAGGAGACTCCAGAAGTCAATTCCACTTTGACTTTGGCTGGCTTTTCCTAGAAAAAATAAGAAAACCTTTTATGCATATGGCATTTTACAGTTGACAACACGTTTACAAGTATCCTCTCATTTGATCCTTGTAACAGTAATGTATGAGCAACAGATAAGAAGCTGAGGCTGAGAGAGGAAGAGGCTGACTTCAGGTCCCAAGTATAAAACTGGCCTGAATCTAGGTCTTCTGATTCCAGTTCCCTTTCATCATAGTATTCAATGCTTGAGTTAAGATAAACCCATTCTCCTAATAAATTTCTTAATGACATGTTTCTTTAGGTTTCAGGAAACAAATGCTGACATTTTTTTACCTTGACCTTTGACTATTCAAGGCCTACTCCTTTAGGTCTAGAAAGAAGCTGACATACAGCCACATTGGAAGTATGTGTACTACAAGTACTACGTTGTTTATCTTGGTGGTCCCTTCATGAGTTTCACTTAATCACAATGTGGTCACAATCTCACACAGACTAAACGCTTCCAACTCCACTGAAGAAAACGCTAATCTTTTGTCCTGGTGAGTCCTGAAAGTTGGCGTAAGGCTGATTTACACATAAACCACAAACTTCTCACCGGGTCAGAATAGCTCATACACATTAATTACATGCTAGAAAAGATTCAAACTCACTAAAAATACCAGCTGTTACTATCTCAGACAGACCCGACTTTTATATACATACATTTACATACAAACACTCCAAAAAAAAATTTTTTTTAACACTGGCTATCTCCAGGATAAGTCTCAAAAGTTTTTTCCTTCCACGTATATAATGAAAGGCACTGTAAACTAGGAGACAAAACACAGAAGATAAAAAACTAGGCTCTGCTTCAACTTAACTGCTTCTGTCGCCTAAGACAAGCTTCATCTGATTCCTCATTTCCCATTATGGAATGAGAGCTCTGTATTTGTCAACAGCAGCAAGACAGCCTTTTGGGTGGCCCAGTTCTTCATGGTGGAGGGGCAGGAGCCCCCTGCACGCTGCAGGAAGTTTAGCACCTGTGGCCAATGCCATTAAATTTCAGTGTTATCTCCCAGTCACTGACTACCAAAAACTCCTTATATTTCGAAAGTCCCTCTGGGCAACATGGTGCCTCTGGTTAAGAATCAATATAGATGACCTTAAGAAATCTCCAAAAAAGTATTCTTAGATTCTAACACACGATTACAAACCATGAGGACAAGAAAAATTCCAAGTAAACTGCTGAGCTTACTGACTGCTGAAGAAGGAAGAGTCAGCAGAAAACCAGGAGACAAGTTAAACGAAACCCCTGAGACGAGATCTTTGAGCAAAACACTGCCCACTAAGTAGGCTACAGACAAAAATTCTTTGCAGGAAGACTGAATAATTTAAGCAATCACAGCAAAAAACTCTAGCTGGTGATCTCACATTTCCTTAATTTGGCCTCCCCTTTTTCAATGTCACTTTCTTTCAAGAAGGAAGGCAAATACTACCAGTTCCTCGCTCAGAGACCTCAATTACTGCTATCGGAGGGCCCACTGGAGGGAGGCCGTGAGCTAAAGAGCCTTATATACCATCTTTTGTTCCATCCAACTCACTGGGAACTGTGCCACATGTTTCTTGGACTAATTTTAGCCAGTATGAACTCCAGAACAATATAAGAAAAGGTGAGTCATTTCCTGACTGGCATGGACACATTTGGATCTTTTAGAAACTATTTATGCTTGCTCCTTCAAAAACCAGAACTTAGGAAATCTTAAGATTCTGCAGCTAAACAGCACAGCGATGCCTGAGAAATGTGGGGTGGAAAAGCAATAGCATAAACAGCAATGTGAATGTACCAAGTCACTTCTCCTGAGTCTCTTTTCCCTCAGCTGGAAATCTGGGAGTTGAGCTAGCTGATAATCACCATCACTTTTATCTCTAAAATTTTATGTGCACCGATGCTACATTGTTACCCTTTTTCTTCTTACATTTCATTTATTCTGTTCCTATGAGATTTAGAACACAGTATCTGCTCTTTACATCGTAATTCTTGCAAAAACCTTTGGGGAAAAAATTCTGATTTAGCAAGTAAAGACAGGTGACAAGTAGCTAAGAAAAAAAATGTTTTCATGTCATGAGTTTGATCTCAAAAAGAGAATGGCTCAAAAGTTATCTCAAAGGGGGAAAAAGACAAAATGAGAAAGGAAAGAAAACCAAAGTGAAAACAGAATCTGAAGAAGACTAGGCACAGGATGGGTTACTCTTTCATGCAAAAGCACAGGAAATAAGGTCATTTGACAGACCTGCTGTGCATCACTGAAGGTCCAAGGAGGATTCCAACTACTATCCAATGCAATCTTCCTACTGCAGCTGGGGAAGTACATTTTGCGAGAATAATTAGGTGGGAATAAATGAAATGGCTTCACAGGGCACACAAAAAGCTCTGTAAGGCCCCAGGTACTTCCTGTCCCTTGAAGTGTTAATGTTAACAGCAATAATAGAGACAATTCATTACACTGCTGCCAACAATGGGAGCAGTGAACCCCTACTGAGGAGTGAATATACAATACACTAGGAATGTACCATCCACTTGGCGTAGATAATTTCATCCGACCCGTCCAACAACCCTAATGAAGTAGGCACAGTTGTTAACTTCCATTTACAAATGAAAAGAAGCCTAAATCAAGAATAAAGACACAGAATGACTTGCCCAAGGTTACAAAGCTAAATACTTGGGAAGTAGGGGTTTGAACTGAGGAAGCTGACTCCAGAATCATATTCTTATTTTTTTTATTTTATTTTTTTTTTGGCACACGGGCTTAGTTGCTCCACGGCAAGGGGGGTCCTCCTGGAGCTGGGATCGAACCCGTGACCTCTGCATTGGCAGGCGGATTCCTAACCACTGCGCCACCTAGGAAGCCCCCAGAATCATATTCTTAATTATTAACTTATTCTGCCTCCGAAACTGGTGCTATCCTGAACTCCAAAATTCAGCCAGAGGGCAAAAGTCACCATCCCGGTAATTTTCTAAGAGATGTTGTGCCAAAACTGCCCCAAAAGAACTTAACAAGTATGCTGCTATATAAGTTTTCTCTACAGAAATAAGTTTGGACCATGAGTTAAACACATGACAAACACAATCCTAGCCTAAGCTATTTTCACAAAAACAACACCTTCTCTTTCTTCTTCTATCTATCCAAATTCTGCTGATCTTTCCAAACCATTTCCTCTGTAAAGCCACCTCTGACTATTCTAGTCCTTTTGTCCCTAAGTAATTTATATCAAAAATGTGGCAAGTATGTATGATTTATGTAGTCAGTGCCAAGCATACAACAGGTAACCAAAAAACGCACTGAATTGAATTTCACAGGGGCACAGCTCTAATGCTCATGTATTTACTGAGCATCATTTATCTGGAGACAGAAGCACACAATTGGAAAATCAAACTATGGCAGGCCTTGAATATCAGGTTAAAGACCTCCGCTTTTATAGGAGACTACGTGCACTGTGCATGTGAATAGCTAAGTAGTCAGTGTGGAGGGTGGATTTTTTAAAATGTAACCCTAACAAGGAATGAATGATTTAACATGGTGTAGTCATTCATGGGTAACTATGAAGCAATTAAAGATAAAGTTTTCGAAGAATATTTAATGGCATGACATGTTAAAGGAAAAAAAGGCAAGATACAGAACTTGTATATCCACAGAAAAGGACTGCAAGAAAATACACTGAAATCTTAACTGAAATCGCTTTTCTTTGGATGGTATGAGATTATGGATAACATTTTATTCTTTCTTTTTAAAAAGAAAGAAACTGACTTATTTGTATCATCAGAAAAGTTAAATGAATATTAATTTATCTGTTCCTAAGGGGAATCATAAGCCTATGTTGTAGGGTTTCCAAAGCAGTGATGACCAACAGACTCTACCTTTGGGATCCACTTCCCTCCTAGGAAGTTACCACAGGTAGGGCACTTAGGTGGTTTGTGCCTCGTGACATATGTAAACGAGCAGCCTGGGCTGGTGCATGTCCCATGGCCCCGTCGGGTGTACGTAGTAGTCTATAAAAACAAAACAAACAAAAAAAAAGCAGGTCAGAATCGACACCACAGTCCCATCTCTCTAGATCCTGATGATCATTATAACCACAACAATGCCAGGAGGATACCAGCTTGTAGAAGGTTAGCCAATTCATGGTATCTTAAAAGGTCATATCTTAAAAGGTCAGAGTTGGAAAGGCCCTAAGATACAACTAACTAGTTCACTTTTTAGAAATGGAGAAAGTGAATTCAAATGAAGAAAGACAGCTGCCCAAGGTTAGAGTTAGGTATCAGAAGAATAAAGATAATAATATTTGCAATTAATTAAGTGAAGTACCACACAGTGCTAAACACTCTACCAATATCTCATTTAATGTTCTCAGCAATGCTATGAAGTAGGTATTATTACTACTGAGATTCAGAGTGGTTAAATGCTTTCCCTCAAATCATGCAGTGATTCAAAGACAGAGCTAGACCTAGAAGACAGATCTTGATTCCTGGTCAAGACTCCTTCCATGCATCCTGCTGCACTACATGGCACTCAATACTTCAAAGAGGGGCTCCCTAGGTGGCGCAGTGGTTGAGAATCTGCCTGCCAATGCAGGGGACGCGGGTTCAATCCCTGCTCCAGGAAGATCCCACATGCCGCGGAGCAACTAAGCCCGTGAGCCACGACTACTGAGCCCATGTGCCTCAACTACTGAAGCTCACGCGCCTAGAGCCCGTGCTCCACAACAAGAGAAGCTACGGCAATGAGGAGCCCGCGCACCACAATGAAGAGGAGCCCCCACTCACCGCAACTAAAAAGAAAGCCTGCGCACAGCAAAAAAGACCTAACACAGCCAATAAAATAAATAAATAAATTTATTAAAAAAAATACTTCAAAGAATTTGCTTCATCTTCATTCTTGTTAGTTAAAAATCAGAGAACCTAGGACCTAGGGTTCAAAGATATAAAAACAGTCCAGTCACTAAAAAAATGAGAGGGAACTCCAGTTGAAACCAAGTCCTTTGACACTCAACAGAACTTGATTATCTGCATACAAATATATTCAGCCACTGGCGTGCACCATCTCCGACGATTTCCCTTTGAACAGAATGTATTACATTTCAGCTACAAATAGAAATTAGCCACGCTCCATTTCTTGATTAATGCTGGAAAGAAAACACTTCCCTGTCAGATTTGTTCTGTCACTTATTAATGGTTTACTCAGCTACTAATCCCAGCCTCCCTAGCCTGATCAGAAAGCAAAAATCTCCCTTGGGAAACACCAAGCTGCCTCTAGGCTACCTCTGGCTAGAACGCCTAAGGAAAAGGTGATTATGAATGACAGTGACAGCAGGTCAAAGATGAGCGTGAAGCTGTGTGGCACCAGGGAAAGAGAACAGGGTTTGGGTTCCAACTTTGGAACTGACACACTGAACGACCTGGGGGTAAGTCATCTTAGCTCTTGGGCCTTTGGTTTCCTCTTGTGTAAAATCACCTGCCCTTTCTGCTTAATGTATATATCTTAGAGGAGAAAAAAGTTTGTGAGACTGTTATTAATGGAATGTAAAACATTATATCTTATCTGTTCTCAGACTGTGGCCCCACATAGGATATTCACTCTGAATACACCCCCAGAGCAAAGTTAGTTCTATAAATAAATACTATGAACTTGCAAATACTACTAAACAGCAGCTTATAAAAATGACTCTAGAAAATAATGCTAGTGCTCAAGGCTGATGTTGCCTTCTTATTTCTAGAAGAGCCTGGCTTACACTTATTAGACCGTGAAAGAATATTAATTTCCAGAAGAGGAATGGCGCAGGAAAAACAGTTTACTACAACTTTCTTATCAAGAAAGTATTGTTTATCCATAGCAGGGGTTTTAGAGGATAAGATAGACTGTGACAAGTTTAAGGTATGTACTATTAATCCTAAAAGAATTACAATACAATAACCGAGATGAAGTTAATAGCTCATAGGCCAAGAAGGGAGACAGAATGGATTTATAAAAAGATATTCAATTATTTCAAAAGAAAGCACAACAAAACAGATAGGACCAAACCACCACCAACAACAACATACTAAGAGGGCAGATTTAAACCAAACCATGTTAATAATCACATTAAGTACACAGGGTTTAAATACTATAAATCAGTGATCATCAGATAGGTCTTGTTCTTAGGGCCTACCAAAAACGGTACTTTAAATACAAAGGTACAAACAGGTAAAGGCTGGAAAAAGATACACCTTGTTAATAACAATGATCAAAAGAAAGCTTGATATCAGAACTAAGCAGATATCACAGGCGAGAATACTGTCAGAGATAAAGGTCATTCCACAATGAAGAAGTGATCAATTTATTCAAAGGACATAACGATCCTAAACGCTTATGTACTTAATAACAGTCAAAATACATGACACAAAAACTAACAGAACTGCAAAAAGAAATAGATAAATCTACGACAGGTAGATGCTTTCTCTCAATACTGACAGAAACATAAGACAGAAAATCAGTATGGATACAAAATCAGCAAGGAACACTATCACTCAACTCAACCTAATCTGAAATGCACAGAACACTCCACCCAACAGAACACATATCCTTTTCAAGTGCACACAGAACACTTAACAAGACAATCCATATTCCGAGCCATAAAATAAGCCACCATCAGTTTAAAAGGATTCAGGCCTTATAGACTACAAAGTTCTAGCCACAGTGGAATCAAATCAGAAACTGATAAAGAAAGATACCTGGAAAATCACAAATATCTGGAAAATAATACACTTCTAAGTAACTCATTGGTCAAAGAAGTAAGCTAGAAAGTACTTCCAACTGAATGAAAATGAAAACACACTGTATCAAAATTTGTGGGATGCCACTAAAGCAGTGCTTAGAGGGAAATTAAGCACTAAGCAGCTATACAAGAAAAAGGTCTCAAATCAATGACCTACCTTAAGAAACTAGAAAACACCAAATTAAACCCAAAGTAAGCAGAAGAATGACAACAAAGATCAGGGCAGAAACGAGTGAAAGAGGAAGCAGAAAAACAATAGAGAAAATCAATGAAACCAACAGTTCGTTCTCTGAGAGCAATAAAATCAATAACCTCCAGCCAAGCTTATCAGGAAAAAAGAAAGAAACCCAAATTACCAGGATCAGTAACGGAGAAGTAAAAATCACTGCAGATTCTTTAGATATTAAAAAGATAAAGTTTCCACAAAACTAAATATAGAATTACCACACGATCCAGCAATAAGGTATATACCCAAAAGAACCGAAAGCAGGGACTCAGACATCTGTACAACCAAAGCTCACAGTAGCACTATTCATAACAGTCAAAAGGTATAAACAAATCAAATGTCTATCAGTGTTTAGGAATGGATCAATAACGTAGTATACACATGCAGTGGAATATTATTCAGCCATAAAAATGAATGAAATTCTGACACATGCTACAAGATAGATGAACTTGAAAACATTATGCTTAGTGAAAAAGTCAGACCAAAAAGGTCTAATATTTGCATAATTCCACTTATTTGAGGTACCTAGAACATGCAAATTATAAGACAGAAATTAAAACAGCCATTACCAGGGCCTGGGATTGGGGGGTGGGGGGTGGGGTGGAGAAGGTGGGATGGGGAGTAACTGTTTAATAGATACAGAGTTTCTGTTTGGGATGATAAAACAGTTTTGAAAATGGATAATGGTAATGATTGCACAACACTGTGACTATATTTAATATCACTTGAATTGTACACTTAAAATTGATTAAAATGGCAAACTTCATGTTACGTATACTTTACCACAGTTTTTTTAAAAAAGAGTAAGGGTATGTTTTAAACAATTTTATGTCAATAAATTTGACAATTCAGATGAAATGGACAAGCTCCCTGGAAGATGAACTACCAAAGCTCACTCAAAAATAGATAATCTGAATAGTCCTATATATATTTTAAAAATCAGACCTGCCATTATAAACCTTCCCACAAAGGAATCTCCAGGCCCGGATGAGTTCCCTGGTAATTCTAACCAAACATTTAAGGAAGAAATAATGCCAATACTACACAAAACTCTTCCAAAAAAACAGAAAAGCAGAAAATATTTCATAATTCATTCTATAAGGTATGCAATTACCTTGATACTAAAACAAAACAAACACCATAAAATAAAGTTAGAGACCAATAATATTCCTCATAAATATAGATACAGAAATTCTGAACAAAATGTTATCAAATCAAATTCAATAATATATTAGAAGGATAATACGTCATTGCCAAATGGAGTTTATCCCAGGAACAGAATTGATTTAACATTTGAAAAATAATAGTAATCACGTTAACAAACTAAAAAAAGAAGAAAAAAATCTCAAAAAAAAGACACAAAAAATTTTGACAAAACCCAACATCCATTCCTGATAAAAACTCCCAGCAAAAATAACTTCCTAAAGATGATAAAGGTATCTATGAAAAACCTACAGCCAACATTATACCTAATGATGAAAGACTGAATACTTCCCCCTCTAAGACGATGAACAAGACAAAGATATCGGCTCTCACCACTTCTATTCAACATTGTACTGGAGGTCCTAGACAAAACCATAAGACAGGAAAAAGAAATAAGGAATCCAGGTCAGAAAAGAAGAAATAAAACTGTCTTTATTAGCAGACAATACTCTCATCTATGTAGAAAATGCAACAGAATCTACAAAAAGGCCAGCAGAATACATGAGTTTATTAGCAAAGTTGCAGCATACAAGTTTAATAAGCAACGAATCAACTATAATACTATATACTAGCAACGAACAACCAGAAACTGAAAACAACTTTAAAATACAATCTATGGCACTTTCCCAGTGGCACAGTGATTAAGAATCTGCCTGCCAATGCAGAGGACAGGGGTTCTATCCCTGGTCTGGGAAGATTCTGCATGCTGCAGAGCAACTAAGCCCGTGCACCACAACTACTGAGCCTGCCCTCTAGAGCCCTCAAGCCACAACTACTGAGCCTGCACACCACAACTACTGAAGCTCTTGCACTCCAGGGTCCAGGTGCCACAACTACTGAGCCCGTCTGCTGCCAACTACTGAAGCCTGCATACTTAGAGCCTGTGCTCCGCAACAAGAGAAGCCACTGCACTGAGAAGCCCATGTACCATAACGAAGAGTACCCTCTGCTTGCCACAACTAGAGAAAGCCCACGTGCAGCAATGAAGACCCAACGCAGCCAAAAATAAATTTTAAAAAAGAATAAAATATCATTTACAATATCATAAAGAATCATGAAATATTTAGGAATAAACCTCAGCCCACATTCTGCAGTGTATGATGGAAAAAACACTGAGAATCAAAAGACTCAGGTCCTCATTCTGTCTTTTTGCAGCCCAGTGGCCTTGAATCATATAGAGAACAAATCCTTTCCCTTCTCTGAACCTTTTTCCTAACCTGTACAATAACAAGATTGAATTAGATCACTGGTCCCTCACTTTTTCTAAAACATGTATGCTCCAGAAAATTTGATAAAAGCCATGGAACCTATCCCAGGAAAATACTCTCTCAAGGAGAAGTTTGTATGTAACCTGAGGAGTTCATGGATCCTGTGGAACTCCATTCACAGACCCTCCCCTACTCCCTCACCCCTAGTTAAGAATACCTGAACCAGAAAATCTCTGAGATCTTTGCCAATCCCAGTGTCCTAAATTTGTTAAGACTTTAAGAAAACTACCTGGAAGAGAATTCTTATGGAGCCTTAATCTCTTTCAACTCCCCACACACTGACCAGTTTGATGGAGGTGGGGTTCTCCACAACCGAGTAGGCAGGAAGAGGCAACATGATGAATTGTGTGGCTGGCGCAGAGGAGCTACTCTCACTGGAATCCTGTAGATACATGGAGAGAAGACAGTTTTATCAAGATGGAGTGAAGAACACCCAAGATGATCCACAACACTAAAGACTGATGAAGTCCAATAACCATAGATAACGTGCTTATCCAATGGGCACATCAAAAAATGTATGAAGCTACAATTACCTCAAAATAAAAGTTTAATTAAAGATAAACAGAGACAGAGAAAACCATTACCACAGGGAATGTGCTATTCTCATTTTACAGATGAGAAAACTGAGGTTCTTAAGAGACTTAGGATTCCTAAGATCCCATAAGCAGTTAGTGAAAGAATCCAATTCTTCTGACCCTGTCAAATGTTCTTAGCAACCTATTAATCCGCCTTAACCAGGCCAGTGGCCTGCTTCATTATCATAAACAGCACTGTGGCAACAAGTAATAAGATGGATTTACGCCTGGCATGGAATCCTCTGCAGGGGTATATGTTCTCATCCCTCTAGGCCATAGAGGCCACCACATGCTGGTCCTCTTAGCCTAAGCATGACAATTACCTCTCTGAGGATGCCACCCTACCCAGGGTAATAGCATGGTGGTAGCTCCCCCACTCTCCCCTTCCAGGGGACCAGGCTGTGGAATCACTGAAATCACTGCTCTTTCTCTTCAACTGGGCATGATAGGAAAGCCACTGGGGAGAGACCTCTCTCTTCTTTCTCAGCTATTAGTCCCATCAACCTGGCCTGGAAGAGAACCTCCTTCTTCCTATTTCTTACTCTGTGCCCAAGAAGACCATTTAGAAGTTCTCTTGAACAGTTCACAGTGCCATTACGTTTCCTGAAACAATCTTAAGGGAACATAAAATTCTAACTAATACTAACAGGCTAACAGATCCTGGCTCTGACTCATGGAGAGCCCAAATATTATTCCCGTCCTTCCTGTGAATGTACCTTATCTCACATGAAGAAAATTCTGGCTACACTGGACAAGGGGAGTCGGTGAGACTGCCTAAGAAACTGAAGAGGGCTTTGGACTAAGCCTAGGGGCAAAAAGGTTCAAGAGGACTGCAGTCCAACTAGAAGTGCCACACCAGTATTCTTACTTACCACTACTCCAGAATCACACTGCACGGTGTTAGCTACCTTTCTAACAATTCCAGATGGAGTAAAAGCATCAGTACCAAAGTCACTTACCCTCACGACGGTTACCACTGACATGCTCTCCCCAACCTGGGGGTGGGGCACAGCCAGGCTTCCAGTGGGCAGGTCTGGTGAGCTGTTCACTAAAGTCTCTTCAATTACCAGGCTTGTCTGGTAAGGCTGGTGGCTCTCCCCTACCTCCAGGGAAGCCTCATTTAGGAGCACATCCGGGCTGAGGATCTCTGAGGTGGTGATCTCCTGTACAGCACCTGGCTGGGCAAGGGCTCCCACATCCTCAGCTAAGGCCTCCACAGTCAGGCATTGTTCTGCCATGCCTGCATGGCTGGGCACTGTCTCCAGGGCAGTGTTGGACACAAGAGATGGTCCTTTAGGGGACATCTGGTTCTGGGCCACACACAGCTCTAGCTGAGGGCAGCTCCGCTCCTCCTGCAGGCTGCTCTTGGGGATGATGATATAATCTGAGCGAGGGAGGATCTTGCGGAAACCTGGGATGTCCGGAACCACGGCAGTCAGTGCAGAGAGCTTAGAGTTCTGAGGATGAAGAAGCCAGGTTGGGGAGACAAGCAGAGATAAATGGAATGAGACCACATGGATACACACTTACAAGCTCTTTTTTTGTTTTTTTTTTCCTAAAAAGGAACGAGAAAGACTCCATTCTCTTGACCTAAGACTTAGATAGGGTCAGCCTCTGCCAACAGCAATGTCTTCTTCATGTAAATCACGCTTTAGCCAATATAACTTACTCACTCAATCACGTAGGAGACAGATAACATGGATTAGTTTCTAGAAAGGGCACTGATCTTGGTATCTGAAACTGTGAGCTGAAATCCCAGGTCTGGTGTTGTCTTAAACAAATCCTTTCCCCTTTTTAGGCCTTGCTGCCCCAACTGTAAAATGAGGGAGCTGAATCTGGCTATTCATGAGTTCCTTTGCAGCTCTGATACTTTAGAACTCCAAAGTAGCTGAAGATTTAGATACCAAAATGTATAATGCTCAAAGAAACCTTTAAAAGCATAAAATACAAACCAACAGGCCGCAAGCAAGGATTCTGATATAACTGGCTTCTCCCAGATTTGCAAAGAAGAGGATGAACAGACCACAAAGCTATCAATAAGAAGGCTTCATGAGAGAATGTGTATAGGGAAGTGGTTATCTGATAAGGACCTGAATATACTGGGGGGTGGGGGAGGACGGAGAAGAATATAAACATAAACACTGACCTAGGATCTTAAGGTTTAGAAAATACTTTCATGACCTTAAAAGCAGTACTATTAAGTTAGGTACTATCATTATTCTCATTTCAAAAATGAGGGAACTGACGCACAAGGAGGGTAAACTTTCCCAAAACACATAATTAATAACTAATAAAGCTGGGACTCTAGGCCAGGCCTTCTAAGGAGCAAGACTAGGTACACGGTTAACTGGCACCAAGAAAAAGGTGCTTTTGTTTTATTTTTTCAATTTAAACTGAAAGTTACCCAAGAAGGAAGATAGAAAAGTTCAAAGTGAACAGATAAGTGAGAGCTGAAATTAAATGGACCAAAAAATAATTTCAGAAGCATCATTTAAAAGGAACTAAGTCAATTACAAAAGGATCCTTAAATAAATCAAAAGCAAGAAGCCAATGAGTCTACTTATGGTGCAGAGGAAGAAGCACTCGGAGATGAAAATTAAAAGCTGAAACATGAAAGCAGACTGTCTGAATCCTTTACGGCACCTTCACTGGGCAGATAATGAAGAAAGTCACCCTCTGAAGCAAACAGGTCGAGATAACAAGACTAAGTACAGCAGATACATGGCTGGTCTGGACTTAACAAATCCAAGCACAGAGAAACCAGGGCAGCATGAAAGACACTCATCTTACACACTGTAAGGAATGACACTGGAACCATGGGCCCTGCCACTTGGCAGGAGACTTGAAGAAGACAGCCTGTCTCTGACAGGCTCCCAACGTAGGCAGGCAGGAGAGTCCCACCTGCATACCACGTAATCAGGGAGAGGTCAAACAGCATATAAAGCCTCACCCAGTCTTGGTACATTCCACATGCTCATTCAATGCCACCTTCCCTTATTATATGGTCACTGGACATTTAATCTCCTAAAGAGTGATATTTACTGACCAAGTCAGTATGTTCCAAGAACTCAGCTAAGTGTTTTACATTGTCTGTTTTAAACATTGTGAATAGATACTATTATACCCATTTTACAAATGAGGAAAGCAGGACTCAAAGGTTAAGTGATTCTTTCAAGGTTAGAGCTAGTTAATATTAGAGCTAGTCTATTCATGATCTAGGGGGTAGTGGTAGAGATGATGGTAGATATAAATTTACATATGGATAAGGAAAAATCATTATAGATGATCTACTTAAATTTTTTTTAAAGCCTTAAAAGGACCCATATTAGTGTCTAGTTTTTAAAAAGCACATCACTCCAGGATTAGGTAAAATTTTCTTGTATCATGGGCAAAGAGTCTGTGACTTTATAATGGGGAAACTAAAGAGAACGTGTGTACTTCTCCTAGACTCCACCATCCCTTCTCCACAGGGACTGTTTCCCAGACTCACAGTTTACAAACAAATCATAGAGAAGGAGTAGAGTGGCATCTCCAAGACCGTAGGTAACACAAAGCTCTTCCAAGAAGGGAAATGCCAAGCCAACAAGGACAAAATAACCTAAATGGCAGTCACTGGTAGATGGACTCCACTAAGGAAAATACAACCTGTTCTGCTATAACATAGTTGTTGCATTCCTGGAGAACTTTTGCTTTACATTATCAAAAAAGAAGTTAGAGACAATTGTTTCAATTGGAAAAAAAAAAAAGAGTTAAGGTTAAATGCTTTCAGCTTGCAATAACAAGGTTATTTTTCCAAAGGAATTTCAGTTTTTAAAAAAACAGTAGTAAAAAAAACAGCTGTAAAAAGCAATGAAACTGGGACAGTTTTAGAGACATGGATGGAACTAGAGACTGCCATACAGAGTGAAGTCAGAAAGAGAAAAACAAATATTGTATATTAACACATATATGTGGACTACAGAAAAATGGTACAAATCAACCGGTTTGCAAGGCAGAAATAGAGACACAGATGTAGAGAACAAACATATGGACACCAAGACACAGAAAGCAGGGAGGGTTGGGGGGGGGGGGGGATGAATTGGGAGATTGGGATACCAAATTGTACACTCTAAATATATGCAGTTTATTGTAAAAAATAAAAAAATAACAAGTTAAAAAAAAAAACAGTAGTGCATCTACTTTTGACATTATTGTTATGGCATGGCATTATTATTAGTGAAATCATATGTGTTGATAGGTTACATTCTACTACTTTCATTTCAGGGTAGTAAAAGCAGATTTACAAAGTATGTGCTTTTTTAAAAAAGTAGCCACTATCTACTAGGGTTGATAGCCACTACCCTAGGAGGAACTCACTAGTTGAAGATTATTTCTCCAAACACAGTATCTAATCAGGATTTCAGTATTTTATTCTTAAATGTGGACTTCAGTCAACTGTTATCAGATGTTTGAAGAATGTCTCTAGCATAAAAAAGACAGACTGAAATAAAACAAAAAATGAAAAAGAAAACCTGTAAAAAACAAAACAAAGAAAACAAGATAACTTTAAAAACAAAAACAAAAAACAGTAGTGATAAGAGTTGTCAGTGCATTTTATTACTGTGAACCAGAAATAACAAAATGGCTGACAGACACACACCTAAGTGTTTCCTTGCTTATTCTTTAATCCAAGCACTCAAAGGCTCCATCTCCTCCATCAATTCAGCTTTAGCCTTGCACTTTTCCTTCTAGCACAGTTCAACACCACAAGTGGTAACAAAAGCACGTGGCTTTACACAAAGCCGCTGTGTCTACCTCTAAACATGTGAGCCTAATTGCTGATTAGGTTATAACTGACAGTGGTCAGCACAGCACCAATTAATTACACTTACACTCAACTGATACCATGAAAATTTATGGTGGAGGAAAAAATGCCTGTAGGAAAGGAAAATAACACCAACTACCCACAAGGACAAGAGGCTCCAAGTTTTGCTAAAATTCAGAAAAGGAACCTAAGGCTCACTGGAGATCATGTACTGCTGCAAGCAAAGAGTACAAGAGAGTGCAGGGCATCATCAAAATGGAAACAGGGAATTCCCTGGCGGGCCACTGTTTAGGACTCGGCGCTTTCAATGCCATGGCCCAGATTCGATACCTGGTCGGGGAACTGAGATCCTGCAACCCGGGCTGCGCAGCCAAAAAAAAAACAAACACACAAAAAAGGAAACAGACCACATCAGACTCAAGAAAGGTAAAAATGATTCAACTCAGTTTTCTCAAGAAAAGAGAAGGAAACGGAACAGAGGGTTGGACTCCCCAAAGCCTACCACTAAGGCAACGGCAGTATTAGTTGAAGAAAAAAAAACAAAATTACTTACAGGATCCAAACCTTCTTTCTCTAGTTTGGCTTTTTCCAAGTAGTAACTCCTCTCGGCCACACTGAGAAGCCTCCAACTCTCACTAATCTTCTTATTGATCTCAGATTGAGGGAGGTGGGGAAGCTCCTGCTGCACTTTCAGGTAGATGTCGTAATAGTACAGAAGGTAAGCAGACCTGAGGAAGCAATGACTTCTTAAGGTTCTCCCTCACTCAACCAGTAAATACTACAATGTTTCAGTAGTGAAGAGCTAAATACAAAACCCAGCTTTTCATTTCAAAAGCATTTCTCTAAGTAGAGACTGAAGCAAAGAAGCATTTAAATAACACCCCCGGAGGGTGACCAGGAAGAGCTTTCTTCCTCCAGAAACCTGGAAGCAAAGTCTTGTCTGGTTTACTTTGCCATGACCACTTTTTCTGCAGGGATGACTGGCTTTAAATCCCAATATGGGCAAAGTCAAATACAGGTGTCCAGTCATTCCACTTTCAGGAAAAGGTTAATTAGAAGACTCATTACCCACTCACACCCTACTCTTCTACATCTCACTGGTCAACAGCACCCCACCAAGGCTGAGAGAGGGAAGCAAGCAGAACTATCAAAGTGACCCAATGATGGGAGCCTCAGCAAGAATTTTGGAGAGTTCACAGTTAAAAGGGAGATTAGAGCTACAATTTGGATATTCTTTATAGATATCATTGGTGCTATTTATAATTCCAACTTTTTACTGATGCCCTAATTAAATATTTAAATAACAATGGTATTAATAATAAATAATGTGGTTTCTTGTACAGAGCTTCCACAATCTGTATGTATATTTCCTGCTAAAGCCTGGAAACATGACCAAGATTTGGACAGGAATGGCAACTGCTGGCATCAGTCAGGTACTTCCCACTCTCCATCTCCTTCTCCCCACAACCCCAATGCCCATCAGGAAACTTCAACGAGTGGCATGGCACTTTCAATGAATCTGGACACAGCCTAAAGTCTTCTTCAACACAGCTCTCCAAGCAGCTTCTGTTTATAAATGCCAGCTACCAAAATGCATTGGCTAACCTGGGTTTCTTGGCCTTTTCTCCGTGTATTTTATACTTTTTCTTCTTCTTGGGCGGCCCAGGGGAGGTATAACAGTAGGCTTCCTCAATTTCCTCCATCACGACAGTTACCTCAGTACCATCATATGATGCATCCATGGCTAGAGGAAAGTCAAACATAAACAAGATTCAAGAGTACCCTAAAAGGCACAGCAGCCTCCTGATCCAATGATCCTTATCTCTGCCAGGGCCTTAAGACTCAGTCATTTCCCAAACTCACCAGCTGGATCCTAAGAAGCACCTGGGGAACCTACTAAACATTCAGATTCCAGGGTTCCACCTCAGCCCTCCTGAATCAGAATCTCTAAAGGGTATGGCAATCCATATGCTTAACAAGTGCGCCAGGTGATTCCTTTGACGAGGCAAATCGGGGATCACTAGCTTAGACAGCCCTTTCACTTATATTCACTCATGGGACACTCAGTGATCCCTCAACCCAAAGATTTATTAGCCTTCCATTACAAGAATTCCATATGATAACAGGTAAATACTTGGCCAGGAGTCAGTTCTGGACACTCCCCCTCAAGTTTCATTGCCTTAAGCAAAATGCTTCATTGATTCTTTCAGTCCTTCACTCAAACGTGCAGTAGGTGCCAATATGTAGGAAGTTTCTTTATACTCTGCCAGCTTGTGTGACTTTGGGCAGCTCCTTTAGCTGCTTTAGGTTCAATTCTCTCACATATTAAAAAGAGAGCTGTCTCACCCACCTTACCACAGATTTATAGTGATAAGGCTGAAGGATGTAATTCCATTTGAGAATAGTCAAGTGCCATACAAAAAGGGTTCATTATTAAAGATGAATAATCTCTGGCTGAGATGCTTAACGACCTGCCCAAGGCCACCACACCCAGGGACTTGAAAGGTAGATTTTTTAATGCAAAAAACCAATTGTGAGCCTTCTTCCATTACACTACACTGCTCTCATCTTCACTGGCAACCCTCTAAACCAGCACTGTTCGATAAACTTTTTGTGATGATAGAAATGATCTTCATCTGTGGTTCTCCAATATGGTAGCTACTTACGGTTATTAAGCACCTGAAATATGGCTTGTGTGACTGAAGAACTTAACTGATTTCATTTCAACTGTAATTAGTTTAAATAACCACACATGGTTAGTGACTACAGTATTGAACAGTTCAGGGCTAAACAGTGATCTGACAGACGGACATTAACATTAACTCTCTAGTCCTGGCCTGAGAAATAGAAAATCTACTAATAGCTTTTCCTAGGGAAAGAAGGCATTAAAAAAATTCAGTGACTAGTTCAAGAAGAGTTAGTTTATTTGTGGCCACATTCTAAGTTTGAGTTTTACCCACAGACCCAATCCTTGGACGGAGAAAGGTTCCCAGAAACCACTTGAATTTTATGAGCGAGAAATAATATAGACACTCCTGAAAATCTGTCAGAAGATAATTTAAGATTCCGAGAAGAAGGAGCTGTGTAAGTAAACACAGAACTGATATGTGTATTACAAGGCCCACGCACCTCTCACTCAGAACTCACTTCACAAATGGTGAGGTATCTGATAAGGTATAATAAGAAAAAGAGCACTGCATATTGAGTCAGGAGGCCGAGATCCAAGTCTAAATTCTAACCATGTGACCTCAGATAAGTCTATTCCCCACCCTAAATTTCAGTTGTTCCTCAAGTGAGACTGAAGAGGCTGAAATCAGTGGCTCCTAACTTTTTGAAAGGCCAAGAATCCCTTTGAGAATGTTGTGAAAGTGGAAAAACCCTCTCCCAGAAAATGCAAATATTTCACCTATAATTTCAAAGATATACCAGAGGCTAAGAACACATTATTCTAAGGGTCTTTCTAGTTCTGTACAATCTCTAAATGATTTCCCTTCCCATTGGAAAACAAAACAAAAACACAACCAAAAAAATACCCCCCGCATTCTGTTTCAGTGCAACTCTGCTGGAGAACATAACCCACAACTTGGCTGGGTAAAAAATAGGCCAGTGCCTTTACTGGGTAAGGGATGCTAAGGTTCAAATCAAGGCTATGTGGGGATGTGCTTTTTTTGCCTTTAATAATTGACTTCTCAGCCCGAGTCTTGCAGAGAAAAGCAGTAACTGCAGGAGAACTTCTGTAAAGAATGACAGACAGGGTTTTAACACCCAGAGCAAAACAAGTTAGAAAACAAAGTCATTACAACCACACTAGGGTAGGGGCAGGAAGAGACTACCCTGGGTTTTGGCTTCTTTGACTAGCCCGATTTAAGCCTGGGTCCAGACGTGTTTTCAGATCCTAGGCCTCAGTACAGCAATGCCAAAAAAAGTGGGGGGGGGGGGGGGGGGGCGGGGGGAGGCATGATAATATAAAGGTTAAAACCAAGGGTTCTGGAGAGCTGAAGATCAGGGTCCTAATTTAAGTTACGCATTTTAACAGCACAAGCACCGAGCTCCATGACCTTGAGCAATCTACTTACTCTCTCTAAGCCTCAGTTTTCTCATCTGTAAAAGAGGAGTAAGACAGTTTTTGAAATTTGTGACACACTTTCACTGTCTCATTAGATCCTCCTCGGAACCTCATTAAATGGCCTTTGAAGGCTCAGCCGTGGGCCGTGGTTGGCCTATGGGCCTTAGATATCCCAATGGTACCCAATGCGGGAGGTGGAAATTTAGGCTCACTGCTCCTACTTCGTAGAAGAGGCAACGGGGCTCAGTCCCGCAGCACCCAGCTCGTGGGCGCCCAGCCGGAGCAGCGCGGCGCTAGAGCGCGGGACTTACCCAGAGAAGCGTGCAAGCAGCGCGGCTCACATTCCCGGAGGCGCCCGGCCACGGGGCTCGACGAGGGGGCTGGCCGGCGCACTCGCGCTCCCCGCTGTCGGCGAGAGGCGGCTCCAGTCGTGGCACGGGCAACAAGGAAGTGGAGGCGAGGGCTCGCGCGCGCATCCCGGGCGCTAGAGGAGCCCCGGGTCCGCGGCCCCGCCCGGCGACACACGGCGCGGAGTCGCGACAGCCCTCTCGCTCCCCTTCCTCGGAGTCGCGATATGGGGTCGTGGAGAACGGGTGTGGGAGCACAGGTTCGCTCCGCAGGCTCTTCACCGACGCCTGCCGAGGGCCCCGGGGGTCAGGCCCCGGGGAACCCGAGGAAGACAGCAGGGACACGGGCGTCGCCGCGGCACCGGTTCAGCCGCAGCGGCAGCAGCTGCACACCTCCGATCGCCAGGGAGACCCGTCCCGGCGACCCTCGCGGCGCGCCGGAAGCGGCCGGCAGCGCGTGACTGCGTGCGAGCCCCTGCGCAGGCGCAGTAGTCCAGCCCGGGCTGAGGGGCGGGCCCATAGAAACTGCTTAGAGGCTTGGAAGGGGGCTGCTAAAGCGGACGGACCGCTTCCTGCTAGAGATTCCGGGAGGAGGAGGAAGCTGCGGCCGCCCGCGGTGGACGCCCTCAGCCCCCGGGCATTGCCGTAGGGCGTTCAGGTAAAGTGGGCGGGGCTGTGCCGAGCGTGAGGGGTCGAGGCCCCGCCTCGCCCGTCAAAGCCACGTCGGGCCAGGGGAGCCCCAACACCATCCTCCCAGCTCGGCGTTCAAGGCCTGACCCCAGTCTGTCTCCGCTTGTTCAGGATAGGGGTCTTACTTCTTAGTGCCGCATCAAGCCGTCCTCCGCGCCCCGGTGATCTGCCCTCAATCCGTCTCCCACCGTCCCACACACAGTAATGGTAGTGATTCAAACGGAGCTGAATGACCACGTGGAGAGGCTTTGGAGTCAGATAAGGATTGTATTGTCCCTTCCCGCCGATGTTACAGATTGTCCCACATTTGAACGAGTCCCTTTACTCTCACTACCTTGCAAATGCATTTCCAATCTGCCTACTTTTCTCCATACACCACTGTCACTTTTCTCCATCTTACCGCTGTCACCAGCCTTCTCCTAGTCACTGTCATCTCCTGCCTGGATTGATGCAATTTCTACCCATCTCTTCTCTTTTCCCTCTACAGCCTATTCTACACACAACACGCAGATTGATCTTCTTTCACCGTAAGTCTGATTAGGTCACTCTGTGCTTAAGACCCTCCAGTGTCCTCTTGTTTACTTACAGTAAAATTCAAATATATCTTGATCTACAAGACTTTAATTCATTCTCTTTCCACATCTCTTCTCAGTACCGATTGTTCCTAGAACAAGCTATATAGCACTCTGTGGTGTTCAGAACGCTAGCTTTTTGCTGAGCCTCCCTGGGTTTGAAACCCATATGTAAGCTATATTAAGCATGGAAGTAACAAATTATGTTATGGCATCACCATCCACTTCATTGTTCAGTGCTCAAGCCAGAAATCTGCACCTCACATCCAGTCCTTCAGGAAGATCTGCAAAAACATAGTCTCAAACTGACTACTTCTTACCATCTCCACTATTACTATTATCCAAGCCACCGTTATCTCACATCTGGACTTATGCAACAGCCTCCTAACTAGTCTTTTTCTCTGACACCTTTCCATTCCATTCTTCACACAGCAGTCATCTTTCTCCTTGCTTAAAATCCTTCAGGAGCTGCTTCTTGTACTCAAATTAACATATCCTAGCTATATATGGCTTACTAGGCTAGTCTGCATTTACCCTCAGATTTAGGGCCACCTCTTAGGAAAATGGACTTTACCCATTAGGTTCTCCACCTTGCAACCAAAAGACTCTAAAGTGCAAATCTGATCACGTCATTCCAAAAACAAAAAACAAAACTTTTCTAAGGGCCTATTATTGTCCCAAGATCCTTGTTTTCTTCTCCAAAGGCTTTTTTTTTCCTGATCATGCCTTTATATTTTCTATAGTACTTCATTGCCCTTATACGTATTTCCTTCTATCTCATGAATTCCTATTTGTTTATACTTTTAAGTCCCAACATCAATATTGTTTCTGCTTTGAAGTACACTGCCCATCTCTGTCCCACCCAGTTGATCATCCCACTTCTCTGTTCTCGTCCACAGTACTCTGTAACCTCTATTATAGCACTCCATACACTCTAGTTTTGTCTTCCCTGGTAAGCTCAATAGTAGGCACTATGCTGAATTCATCTCTGTATGGCTAGCATCAAGCAGAGTGCTTAGCACATAGAGGATGCCATGAATGGATAGACAGATGTGTGGAGGTAGTGACAGAAGTCAGTCCTTAAAAAGGGGCAGTCACAGCCTAAAGCACAGCAGCTTCTCTTGTTCTTTGAGGACTCTCATGATAAAAGGTTTAAGCAGGCAACTACCAAAACTGCTACTGTTGGATCATGTTTTTTTCCTTCTTAGCACATATCACACTCTGTAATTAACTAATTTATCTGTTCACTTATTATCTTCCTACATCACACTGTATATTTCATAAGGGCAGGGACCTTGACTCGGTTCTTCATCACTGTATCCTTAGCACTTGGCACCTGTAAATACAATATTTATTAAATGAATGGGTGGCTATCAGAAACATCTTCCGGCAGTGAAAATCCTTCCAAGCCAAGTAGTAATAGAGCTATGAGGATCTCACTGTGGTGGAACTTCAAGCAGGACTATGGAGTGGCAGAAATAGCCCTAATCTTAGTCAAGAAATCTGAGCTGTATGAAGCTGGGTAGGCTCCTTCCCTGGGCCTCAGTTTCTATATCTATAAAATGAGCCTTTTATAGATATAATTCCTTGAATTTATACAATGCATTGCTATTTGCAAAGCTCTTTTACCATCTATTACTTCAATATAGTCTCACAGTAGACAGACCAGACGTTGTTATTTTTATGAAGGTGCAGAAAATTTAAGCAAACTAGACTAGCTCTCTTCTATTTCAAACGTTCTGTGAGTCTGTATAAGTAATCTCTACAGAAAGTCAGTAGCATGAATCCTATCTTCTCTTGACTTTGGCTTTATGTTATTTTCTTATATGATTTTTAAAAATCTGAACCCATCTTTTAGGGAGAATCCATTTTCTTTGGTTCCTGATAGGCACTCCATTTTGTCTTCTCAGTTTTCCACACTTGGCAGCAAAACAAGCCAAGAGGAGGAACGGACACAGCCCTGGTAGTTGTGGCCCGGCCCTCTTTCTACAGATATGGCAAACAAGGGGAACAAGAAACGTCGGCAGTTCTCCCTGGAGGAGAAAATGAAAGTTGTGGAAGCTGTGGACTCAGGCAAGAGGAAAGGCGATGTGGCAAAAGAATTCGGTATCACTCCTTCTACTTTGTCTACATTCTTAAAGGATCGTGCCAAATTTGAAGAAAAGGTGCGGGAGGCATCTGTGGGACCCCAGAGGAAAAGGATGAGGAACGCTCTTTATGATGACATTGATAAGGCTGTTTTTGCTTGGTTTCAAGAAATCCATGCCAAAAACATTCTTGTGACTGGTTCTGTCATTCGGAAAAAAGCACTAAACTTGGCCAACATGCTTGGCTATGACAATTTTCAAGCAAGTGTGGGCTGGCTGAACAGATTCCGGGATCGCCACGGAATTGCTTTGAAAGCAGTCTGTAGAGAGGACAGTGACAGATTAATGAATGGTCTAGGAATAGATAAGGTTCACGAGTGGCATGCAGGGGAAATTATAAAACTAATTGCTGACTACAGTCCAGATGATATCTTTAATGCTGATGAGACAGGAGTGTTTTTCCAGTTGCTTCCCCAGCACACACTTGCTGCTAAAGGGGACCATTGTAAAGGGGGCAAGAAAGCAAGGCAGAGGTTGACAGCACTCTTTTGTTGCAATGCTTCAGGGACTGAAAAAATGAGACCATTGATTGTTGGTAGGTCAGCCAACCCACGCTGCCTCAAGAATGTCCATTCCCTCCCTTGTGACTACCGAGCCAACCAGTGGGCATGGATGACACAGGATCTGTTTAATGAGTGGCTGATGCAAGTGGATGCCAGAATGAAGCAGGCAGAACGCCGGATCCTCCTGCTGATCGACAACTGCTCCGCTCACAACATGCTTCCACGCTTGGAAAGGATTCAGGTGGGGTATCTGCCCTCAAACTGTACTGCTGTCTTGCAGCCACTGAATCTTGGCATAATTCATACCATGAAAGTGCTGTATAGGAGCCACCTTCTAAAACAGATCCTCCTCAAGTTCAACAGCAGTGAGGATCAAGAAAAAGTGGACATCAAGCAGGCCATTGATATGATTGCTGCGGCATGGTGGTCAGTCCAGCAGTCCACAGTGGTGAAATGCTGGCAGAAGGCAGGTATCATCCCTGTGGAACTGACAGATTCTGACACAGAAGCTGCCAGTGAACCAGATATTGCCATTGAAAAGCTGTGGCGCTCAGTCGCTATTGCCACCTGTGTCCCAAATGAAATAAATTTCCAGGACTTTGTTACTGCAGATGACAATCTCATCATCTCTCACGAGCTGCTGGACACAGAGGTCATCCAGGACATGGTGGCTGGCGAAAGTACTGATGAAGCTGGAAGCGAAGATGAGGCGGAGGCATCTGTACCACAACAGCCAAAAATCACCATCACAGAGGCCATCTCAAGTGTACAGAAACTTAAACGGTTCCTTTCCACTTGTGTAGGTGTTCCTGATGCCATTTTTGGACAGCTAAATGGCATAGATGAATATTTAATGAGAAGAGCAACACAAATTCTTGTTGATTCCAAACTTACAGATTTCCTCCAAACAAAATAATGTTGAAATTAACTGCCTCTTTTAATTTAGAAGATGTAGTTTACATGAATAAATATATCTTTAGGTAGGATATTGAACTTAAATTTTAAGCAATATTATTACGACAACATTCCAGTTTCTGAAATAATCAGGAAACTTTCTTGAATGAAATTTGGGGCCCAAGGCTTTTCGTTTCTGACAAGTTGCCAGGTGATGCCAATGCTGATGTGGTCCAAGGTCCATGCTTGAGAACCACTGGTCCAGCTGGATTCTAGCACTTCTCTCTTTAGCTGTCCATCTGAATACTCCCGATCACTGACTGTCAACAACAAAAAAAAAGTATCAGCTATTCTTACTGCAGAGCTGTTAACTCCTTCCTGCTGATTTGATAGCTCCAGAACCTTCTTAGCTATTCTCTTGAATGCCCCAATAAGTATTCAATAGAGGTACATCTGTCTGTGCCAAAAGAGTTAACAAGAGCCAACTAGCCTATCAAAGCATCATTTAGTACTTCAGGATTATTATTAGTAGGGTGCTGGGGTAGAGGGAAATAAAGTGCCTGAAAGAGGAGACATGATACAATCTGGAAGGTGTGGTAAATATCAGAGAATGCCGTTAATCAGGACCATGGGAGAGGACATACATCCCAATGTACCTCTCAAATCCAGACAAGGTGAGATGAACATGTGTGGGAGAGATGACGTGTGTGAGAGTGTTTGGGTTATTTGGATAATCCACAGTGCTCCTCTCCGCACCTGTGGATAATCCAGCCTCATGTCATTAGTAGGAAGGTACACTATGTTTGCCTTCACTAAAATCACTTCATAAATCACCCTTATTCCTTTGTGTTTGTTCTTCAGAGAAGTCCGCTAGAGCAGAGTTATTTAAAACTGTATAAATTTATCATCAAATTTACCTTAAAGTTTTTATCCTATAAAAAAAGGCATCCTTTAATATCCTTTAAAACCCTAGTATCTATTTCCTAATGAGTCAGGTAAGTGTCAGTTTCATTTTTAGAAGGTACACACAATACCTGTTAACTGTTGTAGTGTAGGTCCCCACCCCAGGTTGATTTTGTGGCTATTTCAGAAACCCATAGCAATTCAGTTATTATTCTTTCTGTACTTAATTGAAACAGATGTGTAAAGATTAATCTTAATCATAGAAAGTACTGCTTCCACGTTGAACAAAACAAAACACATACACACACAAAACAGCAGACATTTAAATAGATGAGTTTTTAAAGCTTATTTTGGATATTTTTCCTTTTAATGAACTAGTATAATTTGAACTAAAAGTACTATACATATTTTAAATTATTAACACATAGGAGAGGAAAACAATGTCTCCTGGCTTAGTCCTGTGGTTCTGTCTCATTGTCAGCACCTTAATTGCTCTCATCATCTGTGTCAGGATTAGTAACAAAACTTCTAGTTTTTTCCCTCATCTTTCTCCTGAAGTCCATTTTGCACATAATGTTAGATCTCTTTCCCCTTCCCAAGTGTCTGTGGTGGCTCTCAAATGCCTACAAAAATAAAAAGACTATTCAGCTGAGTGTTAGCACCCTCTGGAGTTGACTGCTTGGTCGCTCAGTACAATTTAGTGTGTGTGTGGCCCCACCATGGGCCATTGTCTTCACTCCATATCCATGTCTGCTAGTGTGCCTTTGCCTGAATGCCTCACCCTGTTCTCTACCAAGCTGGGCCTTACACATTCTTCAAGAACTAACTGGAGTCCTCTTTCTTCCAGCCTTTCTTGAAGATTCCAGCACCAGCTCCACCCTTCTCTCCCTCACCTCCTTAGCACTTTTGTCTCTAACCATTCAGTTAAGCATTTAAATGTTTTGTTAATGTTCTGTGGCTCTTTAACTAGACTGTAAGCTCCATGAGAGTAGGGACCACTCAGCCTTTGTAACCTTAAAGGTGCCTAGCACTGTGCTAGGAACATCATAGGCACATCAATAAACATTTGTGTATAAACTGACATACAAGTAATGTCAAAGCCACCTTATTTTTAAAGCTGCGTGAAGCATTGATCCTACCAGAAAATGAATTGGAGATAAGGTAGGGCCATCCTCTATTTAAAAGGATTTGCTGAATTTTCCTGTGAATATCATTGTTCATATATTATTCCAGCCCAGGTTATAATTTATTCTTTGATAATAAAGAATTCTAATATATGGAGTTAAACCTGTTTCCTTCCACAGAAAGTCACTGCAGAATTCTCCATTTCTACAAGACAAGACTTTAGTGTGAAAGGCTTTGTCTAAGTGCTTTGCATATAGTAATATTCAGTATGTCCTTCAACTTTTAAAAAAAAAAAATCTCATATTCTTGACTCATTTAACATATCATATGAATTATATACAAGTAGATGGACCTCCTATCCAAAAGAGAGCTTTTGCAGTCTGGTTTGTATCAGGTGAAACTTTGCTTCTCTTGGACATTAGGGTATTTTTACACTTTGTTTTTTGAACTAAAAAAGGTTGATATTATCCCTTCTTGGTCAGCTGTCTTCATCAGGTCCTCTGTGGCTTCTCCCTGACTCTCTGTTCCCTCCAACCCCACTTGAGGTGGGGTTTTTTCCCTATTTGACCAATCCACTCTGTAAGCCACCCTTCTGGGACTAAGGACCTTCTTCAGTTGTGCTGTCATGAGGATAAAAAGGTATACCTGACACAGACTAAGTGTTCTTTAAACACTGTCTCTTGTCATTACCATCCACCCTATTTGGAACTTTACCATCTAGAGGCAGGGACCTGCCTTACCACTAAAATATCTTGGGGTTCAGTGTTCCAGGACCACTCAGACGGTTCCTAAGAGCTTTCATTAAAAAGGAAAGAAGCTAAGACTTATTGACTGCCTATTTATGTCAAGCACTTTTCCACTTCTTATCATTTAATCTTTCCAGCAAATCATAATACCAAAAGATAGATAGGTCTCCAAATTTGCAGACCTATTAACTGTTTCTGCTATTGGGGCCATAGTTATCGTTGAAGTGGAATGTGGTAGAGCATAGTCCTGCCACCAGAGGGCAGAGGTGGGCTACAAAAGGGAGACAATTCAGCCAACTGAAGAAACTAGGAGCAGAGCCACTTGTAATTTCTCTGACTTAGTAGACTGAGAAAGTAGACGAGGAAAGACAGAAGAGACATAGGATGTGGGACTTGTTCAAACAACTAACTTAGAAATAACTGTACCTCAAGCTACCCAATTCAACCCATTATACAAACTTATCCCTTCACCTATTGATAACCACTGGCCATGCAATTGACCCTGGGCAGATAATTGACATGCTCTGCAAATGAGCCAGTGTTAGAGAAATAGCCACCCATCATAGACATGCTTTCAATAATTACTGAAATATTGGACCTTATAAAATACCCACTTCTGGCCAGAGAGTCTCTAAGGATGAATTAAATTCATGACCCTATCCTCAAGCAGTCCAGTAAACAAAGGAGATAGATGAGAAGGAAAAAAAATAATACAGAGTGGTAAATGCCATTTTAGAGAATAATCAGAGAGTTTACAGGAGTACAGAGACAGAGCCCAAGAGAGCCCCTGAATGAGAGAAAAGGAATTCAATAGGAAATACTGCCAAGAGCAAGGGACATTTAATATGAAGTATCTGGAAGGAGGAGTAGGGAGTTATGTATATGGGGCTAGGAAGCAATTCCTGGCAGAAGGAATAGCATATATAAGGATCTGGGGTATTAAAAAATGGCCCATTTGGGAACAGCTAAGGTTGGAGGTAGTTATGTCAAGCAAATGATGTGTGGTGGGACAAGTGACTGGAGATGTAAGCAAGATCACAGTTTTTAAGGTTTTGTTGGCTAAAACATTAATTTTTAACTTACCCTGAAAACATTGGAGAACCACTTACAAGTAGCAAACATCAAATTATTTTTTAGAAATTGCTAACTAGTGTAGAGGCTGAGCTGTAGAGATACAGGTGAACTAGTTAGGCTATAGCATCATCCTGAACAGAAATGATACACATTGAGGGCAAGAAAGAGATGTTGGATTTGAAAGACTCTTGCCAGGTAGATGGATCTGGTGTGAGCTGAAGAGGAATATTCTAGAATTTCCCAGGATTCTGCCTTGAGTAGCTAGCTCATGCCAAAATCAAGAGAGGTTAAACAGGAGTTTGGGGTTATGTTGCTTATGAGATGCCCCTGAGCATCCAGGTTGAACTGTCCAATAACAGCTGTGGAGAGTTATATACAGACAGATATCCTGGTTGGTATTCTAGAAAGGTCAGGCTGGAAATCACGTTTGGCTGCCATTAGCATGCATAAGGTAGTTGAAGCCATAAATGTGGATGCAGTCATCTGGAGAGAGCTTACAATGCAAGGTGTTTATGATATGGGGGTCCATGAACCAGCCTTTTTTTATAATCATGCATTATGTATACACAAGCACATGTGGATGTTTCTCCAAGAAAAGCCATACTTTCATCAGTCACAACTGGATCTGAAAATTAAAACCTTAAGCAGTAGTGCTATATGAGGAGAGACAAGGCCAAGGACACAAGCACTGAAAGGGCGGATGGGATAGCAGAGTCCTCCAAGTTGGTTAAAGGAGACGTTTGAGAATGAGTGTGTGAGGCACTTCAGGGGTTTCTGGATCCCAGCTGCTGCACGCAGATAGAATGGGTGCACACTTCCTCACTCTGCGGGGTATGAGCTTAGGGGCAGAATGCTCACGGTTACCAAAATACTGCAAAAGGAAGACTGAAAACTGTCCTTAACCCTACATACACACTCCCACTTCTACAGAGTTGAGAGTCAGAAGAGGCAGGACATTCCAAAGACTCTCCACAGGTATGGGGGGGCGGGGGGGGGGCGGGATGGGGAAGAGGAGGTGTGTGCAGATTAGTCCTGACAAAGTGGTGTGCTCCAGTTAGGAAATGCACTTCCACTTCTCTCACTTAGTTGCTATAAGGTGTTAGCCTCAACATACTGATGGGAAAAATGTGTCTCAAAATTCAATATTAGGACAATAGTAAAACATAAGCCAGGGCTTCCCTGGTAGCACAGTGCTCAAGAATCTGCCTGCCAGTGTAAGGGATGTGGGTTCAATCCCTGATCAGGGAAGATCCCACATCCAAGGAGCAAGTAAGCCCATGTGCCAAAACTACTGGGCCTGCACTCTACAGCCCATGAGCCACAACTATTGAGCCCACACTCCGCAACCACTGAAGCCCGCATGCCTAGAGCCCCTGCTCTGCAATGAGAAGCCACCACAATGAGAAGCCCGCGCACTGCAACAGAGTAACCCCCGTTCTCCGCAACTACAGAAAGCCTGCACACAGCAACAAAGACCCAACGTAGCCAATAAATAAAAATAAGTAAATAAATAAACTTTAAAAAGTAATAAGCCAGATTTGGGTTTTCCGATTTCAACATGGTTTGGAATAGGAGTCACGCAACATAAGAACTGGGTCTTTGAGCAATCTAGTCCTCTTTCCCTTTTCACTGATGGAGAAAATGAGTCCCCAAAAGGTTAACCGACTCACTCAGGACCCCAAAGCAAAAAGAAAAGAACTGGTTTCTTTATTCTTTAAGACTTTCTGTAAGGACAGATATGTTAGTCTGATGGGGAAAATGAATGACTGAATCACCCTCCAAATGTAAAGAGATGGTATTTTAAAGCTCACTGGTGACCTCAATGTGTTTCTTAGTTAGAAACCCTCCCACCTTGCACTTGAATAATTTATACACAGTAATATTTTATTAGCATAACAATTTATTAGCAGACAAATGAAATGACACCTCTAGATGTCAACACATACAGGATCTTATATAATAAACATCACAAATAGATCCCAGAAGAAAAAGATCTGCTATTAACCAATTCCCCCTCCCTCTCCTACAATAGGCTGTAATCTATCAATAGTTCATCCTCATCCCATAGAGGGTTAAGCATGATTTCTGTGGAATACCATCAAGGCACTTGCTTTAATTTAAAAAGACATACATGGTATAAAACATATTCCCAAAAGTCATTAGCCTTGAATAAACTGGAAAAAAAGGCAGTATACTTTTTAGTGCACAGACAAGCCTGAGAATTTCTCATTCACCTCTCACCCTGATACTGTCTTGATTTGTATACAAAATTGCAAAGGAGACCAAAAAAGGTAGCATATTATACAGACTAGTTTGTTCACATTAATCTTTGAGAAATCATGGCAACATCAGAACTTAAACAGTAACTTCCCAACTGATTTGAAAAGGCAAGAGCAATTTCACCCTAAGTAACTTATTATTTTAGGGATGGGGAATGGGGCGTGGGAAGAGAACCTCCCTAAAATAAGTTTCTTAAAACTGCAGTTAAAAATCCTTTCTGGCTAAGGCTGCTTGTCTGTTTGCCAAGTAAAACACCTTCAGTTAGAAATTCTGTCATTGGTATTTTTAATAAGATTATAATTATTTGGCCAATTTCAGAGCCATAACTCAAATCCAAGAAAGGTTATACAAGATTCCAGTGTAGATTTACAAACATGATAGCGCCAATAAAGGCATTTGGTGTCCTTCATTATTCCAGTTTTCATAGTTCAATATCTCCTATTTTATATCACTAGGAGAAAAAATACACACCAAAAAAATCCACTATTTGGTATAATGCTTACTTAACATGTTTAGTTTAAAATTTCAGGTGTAAAACACTTTTTTAAAAAATAGTACTTGTCAGAATAAAAATTACCTTATAAAAATAAGCTTCCCCTACTCCTACACCTAATTTCTTCATTTCTAAAGTTACTAACATTCAAAAAAAAAAAAAAAAACCTAAAATTGTATAGTTTATAGTATTTCAATAGTATCTTACTTTAATAATAGGCTAGGAAAACAAACTAGCTGGTATATTATTTTGGCCTAGTGCATAATAATTTTCACTCTGGTTGTCAGCACTCGAATGAGTCCATGCATGATGATCTAAAATCCTTATACCCAAAAAAAAAAAAAAAAGGCCAAATTAGTTCAGAGCCTAAAATCTTTCTAGATCCAATTTCTTCCTTTTTGCAGTTCTTAAAGCCCAGTTTCAAATAAGGTATCACTAGAACAGATAAAACAGTAAAAGGAAAAAAAGAGAGAAACACTAAAGAACAGAACAAGTAAGCAAAGTCTAAATCCTATCGATCGGATTCTTACCTCGTCACTGTGCAATCACTCCTTGAATAGACGAGGGGCATCCTTGTTTGCCTCAGCTGCCTGCCTCCCGCTTAGACCTCAGTCCAGGCTCAGCTTAGCCCCTCCATAAAGCACCTCCAAGTGTTACTAGAAGAGTTAGCAAATAGCCCACCTACTGGATTTAGTATTGTAGTCCCAGCACCTGGCCCAGGGCCCTACACTCCTGCAGAGGTCCTCAGGAAGTACTTGAGGTATTAGCTACATTGATGTTATAGCTCATCTATTGCAACACATAGAGGAAAACAATTCATTAAGAACATTAATAAGGATCACAGAGCTTGAATTGATCATTATGACTTCTAGGCTAAATTTAAGTTCCCAAGAATTTCACTACAAACACCTCTCACTTTTATATGAACATCAGGGCTAACACCCAGACTACGTGATCTTAAATGACCATTTACTAAGAGAATACTCCTGCAGAGAATTACTGTTCTTGTTAAAATGTGGTCATTAGCATTAGAATAGTCTAATGAACTCATCTAACACCCTGACGCAGTTTAAAGATCACCATTTACCATGCTGTAAATTTACCAACGAATTTTGGCTTCAGTGTCTACTAATGTTTAAAAGCTAAGTCAGACTCTCCGAATTGTTTTCCTTTGCTTCTTCTTTAAAAAAAGTCAACTAGACATCTGTCGATTTTACTACCATCAGAGGCTACAGTCACTCAGCCTAGTGCTCTGGAGTAGGTCAGCCTGGGCTTTGGCCCCAACATTGGCTACCAGCTCTTTCAGCTTTGGTGAATCTGTTCCCTCCCCTTCTATAAGCAGAACCCAGTTCTAAGCTTGCTCTCAAACTGAGGTGCAGCTCTTAATCCTGGTCTCCCTACTGCTGCGTACGGCTAACCAGGGATGGGAGCCTATTCAACTGAGTCCCTCTCTTTTCTCCCTTGTTTGGTCAGAGATAACCTTTTCAATGGTCTATTCCTTTCATCTCTCTCTCGAACGTTACCATTAGTCTTTCAGTGCACTGGCCCACTCCACCCCTCTGGATGTATGAATTTTAACCATCAAGAGTATACACATATTTCAATTAAATGACCATTTTAAGATATTCAGAATTTTGTACACTCATCAATAAGCAATGCAAATATGCTTCATTTAGACTTTAAAGTTTAGAGTAAGCAAGATATTTTTGTATCAATAAAGTGTATAAAATATCACCTAATGAACTAAAGTACAAACCCTTGAGCAAGAAAGCAAATGAAAAACATTAGTTTTAGAATTGAATTAGGCTTTGGTTTCAGGTTTGATTCATTTAAACACCAGCAATGAAAAAACCTTAACATGTAAGTACAGGCAGACCAAACCAAGTAGAGAAGGTAAAATTTAAATTCTAGTGATAACTTAAATATTTTTACAAATGGCTTTCAAAAGCAGATTCTCTTATTTGTTTGGGTAGGTGGGAGAAGAACAAACCAGAACACAAATCAAGAATCTGCTAATTACATAAAGTTCCAGAATTGCTTATATCCGCGTTATGGACAGAAATGGCCGGTAAAGGGCAAACCCTGTTACTTTGTTCTTTTAAGAGATTTTCCAAATTCTGTGAACTGACTTTTTTTTTTTTTTTTTTGGCTGTGGTAGGGTTTGCTAAATTATAGTCTTCTTGAACATGTACTCATCACTCTGTCACAAGGCATTAGATATCTATGATGATCTGGATTCAAACCTGGCTCAGGGGAGGTACAAGAGGGGCTGAAAACAAATGATAACTAAGACACTTTGATTTTACTACTACTATTCATAAGACTGGTGAGAAAGAGCAAATATTGGCTACAAACAATAAGCAAAAGACACAAACAGCAGTTAACATCTCTGAAATTCTAGACTTAAGTTCCAAAAGGATGTCAAAACTCAGGACACTATTACATTTAATCATGATGTCAAACACCTCAAAGAAACCTAGCTCCTGAGAAACTGCTTTGTTTTAATAACTGAAAGGCATTTTTCATGTAAACTGATGGGCAGTGCTCTACTAAAAGAAAAGCAACACTTGCAGTTTATGGAGCCAACAAGAAAGATGTTTAAGAGTCTCCCACTCCAATAGCTGCCCTACACATACGGTTCGCTTCTTGTAAATATTTAAACTGTTGAGAATGTAGAAGTGGGTTAAAAATGATTTTGCACTTTTGCAATTTTTATCTTGTTTCTTTAAAATGGTGTGCTAAATGTTTCAATCTCACATAAACTAGTCTCCTAGTCCTAATTTTGGAAAACCTGTTTTTTTCCCTCGCCCTTAAAGGTACAGATACAGAACTATAAGCTTTCAATGTTGGACATACTTGCTTTTCAAAAGGAAATATTCCTGTGCCACAATCTGTGACCAGCTATCATAAATAATACACCCACAGAACTTGGGCTGTACGACTGTGATGCTTTGAAATTCTCTTACATAATAGTTTTAGGTGGCCTAAAGAGTTAAAAGCTGTCACTGTCATCAATATTTACTGTACATCAATAGGGTGCACAGCAGTAAGCATTAGCTTTGTTTTCACTAAAACATCTACAAATTAATTATTGATGTTCTTTGGGAGCACTCTATCACTTCTGGGCATTCTTTTCCATTGGTTATAATAAATTTTTCTTCCAGAGTAAAGATGAACAGCAGCTTCTCGAATATAAGAAATATTGTCAATTCTCAGCTGACCCTTGCTAAAATACGATGGGAAGGAAAAAAAATTCACTGCTAAATAAACGAAGTCTTAAGGGAAGCTGTCAATCATTCCTTTTTGTAATCTGTCCTGAACAGTTTGCTTCAAGCTCATTTAAAAGGCTACATAAAATTGCTGAGTCAGCATTTTGCCTTTTTTATCTGGCCAACTTGTCACTTACTGATAATCAAATATAGGAGCTTAGGAAAGATTTCATGGGAAACACACTAAATGACCGAAAGTTAAAACAGAGCTTAATGGCAGAGAAACACCCAGAAACAGGGACAGACAGGGATCACAGAAGGGACAGGGAGGATTCTCATTATACTGGTTGATTATGAAGAGCTCTTTCCTTACCTACTAACACTAAACAAAAAGGCTGACTCAGAACATCAAATGTATCACCAAGAGTGTTCTGTATAATATGGGTCTGGCTGGCAGGATCTGACAAACTTGCTCAGCCATCAGACTCCTGATAAGACTGCCTGAGAGGAATGGTGCTTTCCTATTAAAAGCCAGAGATCCGACTGCCATCTGGGGGGCAAAGACAGGGAATACAGAATTACAAGTGAGAACAAGCTTGTCTAGTTACTACCCTGCACTCCAGAAGCCTCTTGACCTGCTGCTAGGAGAGCAGACACAACATTCTTTCCCTACTTCCTTTCTACTCCCTCTTCAAAGAACCATGCAAACAGGCTCCAGCACTTCTTATGTAAATGCCAGCTTTACTCCTTTACCTCCTGGAGAAGGAAGAGCCCAGATGCATATCTCCTAAAACAGGATGGTAATTAAGTTCTGGGGCTTCTTTACAGTTCAATTCAATAGATATTTAATTCCAAGAATATCTTATATTTGCAAGAAAGCTTAAAACCATAACATTTTCTTCTTTTTGGTTCTGCCTAACTAAAAGCTCTGTTGCATTTGTGTATCTACAAAGGCCATCAGCTTCAAAGGAAGAATTCTCTCTACCAAAAGGTTAAAATTTCTAGTGTGCAACAATTTCCAGTTCCACAATATAAAATACTGCACACTTGAAATTCTAACCTATTGGCTAGACAGTATTCTTCCTTTTACCTACTTTCTCAATCACTGGAAAAACTCAGACCATTGGGAACACACATATCTTTCTGATTCTGAAAGTCTTTTGCAAAAGTCATTGCTTCATATACACTATAAAAGAGAAGGTTTTCTTCTTCCTTTTTGCAATACTCTCCCCGGGCCAGGGAATCCCTCACAGAGGGATTGCACTGAGCCAGCAGAACCTGGATGCCAATGGCTTCATAATCTCTGCGAATTTCTTTCAGTGTCTGGATCCCCGCTGTATCTAAAAACTGTATTGCACTACAGTCAATCACTATGGTATGGAACTCTAAGAGATTATGGGAAAGTTGCACTGAAACTTCATCCTGGATTCCACTGAGAGTTGCTATTTCCTTTTTGATCCTTTTCTTTGCTGCCTTCTTCTGAGCTCCCTTTACTGAGACAGGGTTGAGAGTTTTTTTGTATAAGGCAGATTTAAAATATTCTTTGTTTATGTAGTAGAGAGGGGCTACAAAGCGGAAAATCCTGATGCCTGACTTAGCCTGAAGGTTCTTGTAGGCAGACATAGATTCAAAGATTTCAGATTCTTCCACCAGGCCAAGCAATGAAGTCTTTGGCTTCTGAGTGCGGAGGATGACACAAAACATAGAAAAACAAACCCCAACAAGCAGGCCTATTTCAGTACTTATCAGTGCAGAGGACAGCATAGTAACAAACCAGATAACTGTATCCATTCTGCTAACCCTCCACATCTCTGGCAGATCCTTAAATTTACATAGGGCTCCCCGGAGATTTACAATAGTGATCACACCAAGGACACTTTTCTGAAGGGAAAAGAATAAAGGAGCTATTACCAAGAGGACCAACAAAAGAACCAGAGCTGTCACCACCCCAGAAAGCTGACTTTGACAGCCTGTGGATTCTTTAACCAATGTCTTTGCAAGAGCTGCGCTAGTAGTAAAGCAGTGGAAGAAGGAAGGGATGATGTTGCAAAAGCCAATGGCATACATTTCCTGATTAGCTTTGACTGTGTAGCCATGTTTCTTGGCAAACATCTCAGAAAGTGATACAGTAATCGCGAACCCAATGATAGAAATAGCTATTGCATCTACAGCCACATTAGGAATTAAGTTCCAGTCCGGTGCTTTGGGTGGTATAAACCCAGTGGGAATATGTCCAGCAATGCTCGTATTGTATTTCTCATTTAGTTTTCCAAAATGAGAGGCTAAAGTGGCTGCCACAACAACAAAGAGCTCAGTAGGAATCGGTGCTTTAAGCTTGGACTTGAAGCGCTCATTGAGTTCTTTGGTTGGCAAAAGAACCAAAAGGCACAAAAGGCTGGTGATGAGATCACAGATATTGGTCTTATGGATGTTTCTGAAGATATGTATCCAAGTAGTGATGAGGGATCCCACGCCACTACTCCGAGGAAGGCTGAGTCCAAGGAGATACTTGGCCTGAGATGTAAGAATAGTGAAGGAGGCACCAGTGACAAATCCGCTCAGCAGGGCATCTGAGAGGTAGACTGAAACAAAGCCCACTTGAAAGAAGCCCATGGCTACCTGGAAGGAAGGATATACAAGTGTTAAATATAAATGGAAAGGAGCTTTGAAATCCTGTATTCCCCTGGCACTTCTTTGTGTGGAGACATACCAGCAGAGCACCACAGAATGTCAGAGCTCAGAAAAAAACACAATCATTTATCAATCCTCTCATTTTACAAAGAGAGGGCTCATTTTACTGACACTCAGAGGGCTAAGCAACTTGCCCAAGGTCACAGTGTTACTGACTAGCTCAGACAAGAACTTGGGATTCCTACCTTCTTGCACAATATTTCTTAAACTTGAATAAGATTCAGATCACTTTGAAAAAGAAAAAATTTCTCAAGGATCCACAACAAATCATAACAATGCAACTTGGAAAAATTCTAATTTAAAAAACATGTATTTTTCTTTAAATTATATATCATTACCGAAAAGTAAAGTTTTAACTGATAAAACAAAAAACTAGATTCACATCAAAATAGAATCACACTTTAAAAATTATTATAGAACTCTCTTTAATCCAACTTATAACTGAGAAACTATTTTCATCCAATGTACATATGCGTATATACCATACTGCCTCCCATGTTAATTTTACATCCTCAAAGATATAACATTTTAATTATTTCTTTTTCCTCTTCCCAATAATTCCTCAGAATTCTATTGCACCCTTCCTCGTTCTTGGTGAGGCACACTAACAAAAATGCAAAAATGAACTCTGAGGAGCACAACTCTTCTGCATGCCAGCCCTTCTCCATCTCCTCCTATCCAAGCACCTAGCAGAGTGAGCTACTCTTCCCCTTCCTATATTGGTTCCAAAGGTCTGCAACAGAGAAGAGGTTTAACACTGGCACTGACTCCTGAATGTCGAAAGGCAGAGGCATGATGATAATGGCAGATTAGCGGATTCTATGGGAGACCCAAGAAGAATTTCATTTCTAATCCTTCTCTTGGCTGATAGTATGAAATAGTGGTCCCCAACCTGTTCCCTCCCCAACAGTCCAAGAAAACTGCCACCTTTGGTAAGAGTCACTCACTAGAGCAGCAATTCTAAAAGAAGGGGGGAAGTCATCTATAGTTTGAAAAACTCTTGCACTCTTCCTCTCCCAACCCCCATTCTGTCATCCTCTTGCCCGTTAGTGCTGACTCTGTCAATAACCAACCAGACATACCTTCAAGCAAATCTGATAGCTCTCGACATATAAAATTAAGAAGTTGTACTAGGTAGTCTGAGGTTCCTTTCTGGTCTAAGTTTTTACAACCAAATAATTAAATTCCAGCTGAATTTCTGACTAAAATTCTAAATTCTGACTGACATTCACTGGTTAAGAGGCAGCCTAGGGTTAAGAAGATAGAAGCAGCCTTATCTTATTTGTAGAGTCAAACCAGGGTTTAAATTTTGGCTCTCCCTCCTCTATATCCTGAGCATTTATAAGTGATGGCTTTAATTATTATCATCGCCAGCATCCCTTACAGATCTGAGATTTCATGTATAGTGATTTCTTTTGCCAGAAACAACCACTTCCTCCATTGTTTCTTACCTGATAAACTCCAGCCATAAAGGTTACAGTGCTGCCAACTATGATTGCATAGCAACTTTTGTCACAGATCTTGCCTGATGCCTGGCTTAATAATGTGCTCCCATTTGAAACCATTCCTAAAGAAGGAGCACCATGGGCAGTGTCATAGCCAGCTTTATATAGTTCTCGGTCAACTACTTCACCAATCATAAGGCACAGTATTCCAAAAATGCCCACAGAGATATGACGGGAGGTACCCAATAGGAAATAAATGAGGCTGGCAAAAAAAGATGTGTACAGACCATAGATAGGTTCTTGGCCAGCCAAGAGAGAATAAGCAATGGATTGGGGCACCAATAAGATGCCCACAATCAAGCCAGACATCACATCTCCCAAAATGTTTTTCTTCAGATTATATTTTGGGAGCCACTGCAAAACAGGAAGGAAACCAAAAATGATATTTTTGACTTTGGTTGAACTGCACTGGCAACTCTTCTTTAGTTTTTTGATGACAAACTGCTTGAAGTTAGTTTCCAGTTTCTCTTGAGGCTCCAAATGGATCCTAGAGTAAGGTCTGCATTTGCCACTGGTCTCGAATTGCTGGAAGTCATCATGTGATCCCTCTTCATGCTCCAGATGGATCCCAGACGGAGGACTGTATTGGTCATCTTGCTCTTTGTTTTTCAAAGACATTTCTGGAGGTAGATGTTTCAGCCTCCTATCCCAGAGAAAATACCAGGGTTAACTGATTAAGTCATTCTCAGTGCTCACACATTTTAACATTCCTACCTGTCATTCACGAGAGTTAAGAGAAGTTCAGTTTTGGGGGTAGGTATCTTATATTCACTGTCCTTAGCTGAGTCTTATTTGTCTTTGTCCAGGAAAAAGAATCAGATCATAAACAACGAAGTTAAAGCAAAGAATTTACTGAGTACAGGACTTCCCAAAAATATAAACTACCAAGGATTCTTCTCCATTGGCTCCCCCTGCAGTTTTTTCCTCCAGAAACGGTATCAGGGTAGCCTGTCTCCTCCTTTCTGTATGCTACTAACTGTCGTATTTTCAGGTTTTTCACTCCCAGCAATACTCCAAAAGAGGATCTGATCTCAAACCTTAACACCTACCTTACCTACAAAAGTCCCTGAAACAAGGAAGATGGTCTTTTTTTTTTTTTTTTAAGGGGTGAGTCCCTTTTAAGATAACATACTAGTTGTTGAAAATAAACATAAAGAAAATGTGAGTGACAGAGTAAAGATAAACGTTTTGGGAAATGAAACAAACAAACGAGGGCAGAAAGCATTTGGGTCTTTGAACAACATGCTCTAGTTTGGCAGGAAGGAAAAGAGAGAAGTTGATAAGAGATCACTGAAGGAAACAAACATGAACAGCATGGGGTGGGCTGATGGGGCAAGGGTCTGATACATGCTCTAAAAGATTTTGGTCTATTCTACTTTGTTCTAGTATGGAGTCACATGTGCCCTGTGAGCAGGATCTATATTCACGCAAAGAAAGATTCTCTTTAACTATTCTAAGTACACCCTCTGAAACATAAGCTGAATGGAGGAGTAATGTTGCCCAACACTTCAACTTGGAGGGGAGCCAGGTGATCCTGCATCTCTGGGTCCTAAACTACAGAATGAATGCCATAAGACCTACCACTAAGAACTACAGGGAAACAAAGAAGGTAAACATAAGCAAAAAGAGAAGAGGGACAACAAAAAATAATTCTTATAATAAGAGTAAAAGAGAACGAAAAAGAAACAGACCTTCAGAAGAAGAGTGTAAACTGCCAAATACTTCACACATCAGTGTCTTTGTGTTACCTGTTTGCTGACCTTAGAATGGACATCCAACCCTCTGCCTATTAAGATCCCAATCATTTTCAAATCCCAGTTAAAAATGCTATCTCTTCTTCAAAGCACTGACCCCAGCCCAAATGAATCTGTGTCCCATAGCACTCCACACCTCCATTTCAGTACTAACCACACTCTTGTACTAGTTAAGGAAGAGCCTCTCCAGCTCCTGGAGGAAACAACATCTTGTTCATCTAGTAATCATCAACAGTGCACAGTAACTCTGAGAGAGCAGGCTTATGAAATGTTTGAAGGAAGGAAATAAGAAATGAATAAACGAATTTATGGCTGTGGCCCATAAGAGAGAAAATATATTAGATAAAGGACTCAGGGAGTTTCCTGTCTCAGAACTGACAGAAAGATAGGCCCTTGTGAGGTTCTATAAGCCTAACATTGCCAAGATGCCATAATCCAGGACCCATGACCCACTCAAGAACACAATATTTGTAAAAGTAACCCACATTAATTTTGTTTAGGATAAAAGGGCTATAGCTGGTCATCCCACTGAACAAGAGGAAAATAATAGTTACACTGATGGTCTTGTTAAATAGCTAAGGAAGAAAAGAACACTTACCCTGAGCAAGTCAGTCAGATTGGTGAATATACACAGCAGCTCTTCATTCCTCAGCACAACCAGTCGATAACTCTCTTCTCATTTCCTACTTTCAGGCCAAGCTAGTTTGAGTGCATTCCTTATGTCCTTCTATTTTGGAATAGTTCTTAGTGATTTCTGGGTCAAAAGGCTTTTCCAAACCTAAAAGAGGCATAAGAAAAAACTAACAAAATTCAAATTTTGCCCTATATGGCAGCTAGCTGGAAAGGAAAAAGATAAAAATTAATACTAGAAAGTATAACAGAGTGATAGAAACTGTAAGAAAGAACTGAAATGAAATACTAAAAGTGAAAAACACAGTAACAGAGTTAAATAATGCCTCTGACAAGACCATCAGACCTGACACAGCCAAAGAGAGAATCAATGAAATTGAGGATAGGTTGATTGAAATTATCTGAACTAAAACACAAAGAGAAAAACAGAATTAAAAAAAAAAAAAAAAGCAATAATTTAAGACAACATCCAAGAGCTGTGGGATGTATTAAACAATCTAATTGATACATAATCAGAATCCCAAAAGGAAAAGACAATGGGTAGAGGGAATATTTGAAGACATAATAGCCAAGAATTTTCCAAAATTAATGAAAGATGCTAAACTATAGATCCAAATATTTCTGAGGATACCAAGGACAAATACCAAACCAAACCAAACCAAACACCTACACATATCATATTCAAACTGCTGAAAACAAAAGACAAAGATAAAATTCTGAAGACAGCCAAAGGGGGAAAAATAAAAAACAAACCACACTACACACACAGGAACAAAGATATGAATTACAGCAGACTTCTTGTTGGACACCATACAAGCCAGAAGATGGAGTGATACCTTTATCACAGAAATATAACTGCCAACCCAGAGTTTTATCCCCAGAGAAAATATTTTTTTGAAGGATGAAGAAGAAATAAAAACTTTCTCAAACACTAAAAGAATTTATTGCCAGTAGACCAACACTACTACACACACACACACACACACACACACCTGGACAAAAACTCAGGTCTATACAATACACAACAAAGAAATAAAGTCTAAGAAATGGAACAAATGAAAATAAAATTTATTTTTTCATGAAAAATCTTTAATTGCTCTAAAAAATAACTGTCTAAAGCAAATATAGAAATGCATTTTTATAGCACATGCAAAATAAAATGCATAAAACAAGAGCACAAAGAATGGTAGGGGGAATTAAGAACTATAATATCTTATACTATATATGAAGTAGTACAATCCAATAGTATTTGAAAGTAGCCTCTGATTAAAGATATATATTGTAAACTCAAGGGTAACCACTAAATCTTTTTTAAGATATAAATTATAAGGTAATTGTGGAGATAAAATAGAATCATAAAAAATTCTCAATTAGTCCAAAAGAAAAATGAGACCCAAAACAGATACAACACACTGAAAACAGCTAGCAGGATGGTAGAATTTAATCCAAACATATTAAAAAAATCACATTAAATGTGAATAGTCTAAAGATGCCAATTAAACACATTGCCAGATAAGATTTAAAAAATAAGACCCAACTATATGCTGTCTATAAGAAACCCACTTTAAATATAAACATGTAGATAAATTATAATAAAGTGAAATGACTTGCCCAATTTAGTAATTCATTTAGCTTTTAAGTGACTGAGCCAGATAATAAAACCCAGATTTTAAGACTCCAAGAATAGCTCTTTTTTTGAGCATTTTTACTATTCCTATCACCTATCTAATGAGTTTTCTCTGACTTTAGGTACCTCTAAATACTTTGAAATTCAGCTCCCCTACATATCCCAGTTTCACCTACCTGCTACCCAAAATGATCCAGCACTGACATCTACAAACTTGTACCCAACTCTCCATTATCTACACTCATGGCCATGGTCCTTTTCCATCTCCAGTTCTCAAAAACCTATTCACTCACAAACAGTCCTAGAAGTGGAACTGATTTTAGCCATCAGTCTGAATCCAAAAACTATCTATAGTCTTTTACTGATCCTACTCATCCCCTAAAATTCTCCTCAAAACTACTTTCTGCCCCTTTCAAGCCTATTTTTAAAACCCCAAACAATATAAAACTATGTAAAAAATTATCTTAGGGACTTCCCTAGTGGCACGGTGGTTAAAAATCTACCTGCCAATGCAGGGGATGCGGGTTTGAACCCTGGTCCAAGAAGATCCCACGTGCTGTGGAGCAACTAAGTCCGTGTGCCACAACTACTGAGCCTGTGCTCTAGAACCTGCGAGCTGCAACTATTGAGCCCATGTGCCACAACTGCTGAAGCCCACGTGCCTAAATCCTGTGCTCCGTAACAAGAGAAGCTGCCACAATGAGAAGCCTGCACACCGTGACAAAGAGTAGCCCCTGCTCACCTAGAGAAAGCCAGAGTGCAGCAATAAAGACCCAATCTGCCAATAAATAAATAAATAAATAAATAAATAATTATCTTAAACTAAATTGTAGGTATGACTTCCATACAAATTAAGCTCCTTGAGAGCAGGCTCTATTCTGGTTCATCTTTGTATCCCCCAAAGTGTCCAAGTATATGCTTTCAAAAATAGGAATAAAAATATTTGCTAAACAAACAACTGAGATACAGAAAAGTAGTATGCAAAGCAATATTTATTTTCAGGTGGAAATATCTACTTTGGAACAAATTCTTCAAGTATCCCTTTTTCACAAAAATTCTCTCATTCTCCCAAGCCTGTTACTACTTTCAATCATAGTATTCACCAATTACTTCATGAAAAATGAAGTTACAGTGTTTATCCTTGAAATATAGTATATAGCCAGACTCCCATTTTAAGAAAGTTGGAATACATCTATATATTCCATGAAATTCAATAAAATAGGATTCTCCTGCATCATCTAGGATAGTTTCTCCCTTTATCAACACTGATAATTGAGAGGGAGGAAAAGAAAGGTTCAAGAGGAAAACACTTGAATCTTCCACATTACCTTGTGGGAACTGAGGAAAAAACCAACAAAACATTCGAAAAATACATTTGCATATTCATATATTAAAGCATAATGGCAGTTCAGGCAACACAAAAAGGAAAAACATTTCTGTACTTTCTTCTTTAATTAGGCATGTACAGTTGTGACTACTTAGCTGTCTTATGCTGGTGACTAAACAGCAGCACTGGTACTGTTTCCCGTGTGAATTGCTAAGAATCTAAGCACTGGACTAAAAGAGAGGGACATCCCTTCTACGTAAGCCGGATAGTAGTCTGCCAACTTCTTTTAGAAATTTTGCAGTTATAAGAGAAACAATGTCTGCTTTTGGTAAGTAATTACAGCATATAATTTTAACCAACAGTGCATATAAAACAGTTCTGCAATTTGTGAAAAATTTTTTAAATATTTATTTATTTGGTTGCATCGGGTCTTAGTTGCAACAGGCAAGCTCCTTAGGTGCAGCTCACGAGCTCCTTAGTTGTGGCATTCAAATTCCTAGTTGCAGCATCGAACCCGGGCCCCCTCACATTGGGAGCATGGAGTCTTAACCACTGCGCCGCCAGGGAAGTTCTGCAATTTGTGAAATAGAAATGCCTTTTCAGAAGGCAATAGTCTTCAGAGATTGGTAAAGTCTGCCTCTGAAACATAAAGGTTCCATATTCATGCTTTGCTCTAACTGTATATGTATGCCACAACTCACTGCTAAATAAAACGGAAGCTGCCAACTACAATGATCAGAGCATCTAAGCAGGGAAGAAATCTGCAAGAGATAGAACAGTTTAGAAAGGCTTCAAGGGAAACAACACATCTCACCTGGGCTCTGAAGTCTGGACTGGAGATGAAAGAATGAGGGAGGACTTGAAAAATGGATAAGGGAGAAGAAAACACAAATAGCAATAGTTCTGGGGTTGGAAGGAAAGAATGAGAAATTAGTATGATACGTTTAAAGCATCAGCTGCAGATGGGAGATCAACGGGAGAGAAAGTGGCAAAGTCACCTAGGGGAGATTCTGGAGTGCTTCGTATGCCAGGTTAAGAAAGGTAGACTTTCACCTGCAGACAGTGAGTAGGCCCTGAGGGCTTTGAAGAAAATCACTTACTGTATCACTCATTTGACAATAATTATCTTTTATCTTATTATATCTTCTGGTCTGTTATGTTATTCAATTCTTTTCAACCAAGTAATTAATACTTTACTTTTCTGCCCTTTATGAATAAAAATTAGTTTAAGATTATTTTAGAGGAAAAAGAAAACTAAACCATAAACAGGTAACCAAGACAGAGTCTCCATTAACACAGTCACATCTGATTCTCCAACTCACTGTTGTCAGACAAGTTCAGGGAAGATAACAGCATGGTAAGGCCCGGGAAGCTAAGGATGAGAAAAGGCTTCTGTATCCATCTCCATCCCATTCACAGGTGCCTGCAACCAGGATGGCTGGAGCCTAAGCCACTGTTCCCGGCCTTTGACCTAGACTAAGAAGTTAATACTGTGAGAGGACTGCCCCCACCCCTCACCCCCAGATGAAAACTCAGACCCATCTTTGTTCTGTGGGCCTGCAACCCCTGCTTTCTGTGCAAATGTTCACAAGTGCCAACAAGCCTTCCAAGGATAGACTGGTTACCTTTCTATGTGAGCTCCTAGAGACTGTAAGCTAACCACTGTGCTAGGCACAATGCATCAGACACTACACTACAAACTTTAGGGTCAATCTTTCTTTTCCTTACTCACCCCCCTACTCCCACACATAGTCCACCAATAAGCCCTGTCTGCTCTACCTTGAATTATATATCCATACTCTCCCCACTGCCCAAAGTATCTGGAATCCAATCACTTCTCACTGCCCTCCACTATCTGATCTCACCTGGGCCACTCCAACAGCTTATAATATCTGAACCCTGTCCACCTCTCCACCCTCATTTCCTACTGGCCTTCTTGCTGTTCCTGGAACATGCCAAGTTGATTCCCTTCGTAGGGTCCTTGCACTTGCTCAAGTTCTCTGCCTGGAACAATCACACCCTCAGATCTCTGCAGGCCTTTTCTCACCCTTCATGCCTCAGCTCCGTACAATGGCCTTCCTTGACCATTCCAAATAAAATAATACTGCCACGCCATCATTCCCTAAACCCTTATCTGGCTTTACTTTCTTCACAGCACTCTTACAGAGACTTCTGAAATTATATCATGTATTTATACTTCTTCAAAACTACTATTTATAGCCTTTCTCATATATATTGTATCCCCAGTACCAAGAACAATGCTTAGCACATAGTAGGAGATCAGTAAATTCTTACGAAAATGAATAAGAAACCCAGTTTCTACCCACAATTAGTGGGTTAAAACAGATTTATACACAGACAAACTATAACATTCTAAGTGCCATAACAGAAGTTTGGCATACTCTGAGAGTAGAGAATAGGCTATAGGCCAATGTGTGGAAGTTGCAAAGTAAGTAAGAAAAGAAAGGAAACTCAGGCAAGTGAAGGGTCCCAGGAAAATCCAAGACCCAGGAAAAAGTCACCTAGATTGCCAGATTCCTGGGGTGAAATTGCAGGAGGTAAGATTGGAGTGAAAGATCAGTTTCTCATGTAATCCCTTGTCAGCCTGGACTTCATTCTGTAAGCTATGGCTAACGAAGGCATAAACTCCAAGACAGGGCAGGAATGGAGGCGTGACATTTCAGTGGTGCAACTACACAAGAGATGGTGCTTAGAGGAGATGGACACATCTAGGTGAATTCTGAGGTGGACCACACAAAAGGATAGTGCAAGGGAATATGGAGGAGGAAATGGAGAGACAGGAGGCAACAAACAGTCTGGCATATTTCATAGCTTTGAGGTTTCTAGAAGTCTAAATGAGAATTTCCAGTACGCAATTAGAAATGGGGGTGTCAAGTATAGGAGAAAAGCCAAAATCAAAAAAAATAAATGGAGCAGGGAAGAGTATATAGGTAATCAGCACATAAACAGTATCTCATTTTTCTCTGAATTCCCATTGTTTAGATGTTCACTAAATGTCTGTTGAATATATGCTTTGTATTGCCAGATTAAAAATTACTCAAGGAGATACTTTATGCTTTTTGTAAATGCTCACAATACCCTGTATAGAACTGGGCACCCAGGAGGCACTTAATAAATATTCTGTTGATGGATAGATTGGTTTTTATTTTTAAAAGCTATTTTAACAAAAAAAAATTTTTTCAAAAAGAATTAACTCTGACTTTTAAAATCTGATTTTTATTTCTTTGAAAGATAATTGATACATTGCATTGGGAATGTAAAATGGTACAAACACTGTAGAAAACAGTTTCGTGGTTCCTCAAATAGGTAAACAGCATTACTCTATGACCCAGCAATTACACTCCTAGGTATATCCCCAAAGAACTGAAAACGGGATCAAACAAATACTTGCACACAGACATTCATAACAGTATCATTCACAACAGTCAAAAAGTGGAAACAAACAAAAAAAAAAGTGGAAACAACCCAAATATCCATCAACAGATGAATGGAGAAAAAAAAATCATGGTCTAAGCCGCACAATGAAATATTATTTAGCCATTTAAAAGAAATGAAGTTCAGGGACTTCCCTGGTGGTCCAGCGGTTAAGACTCCACGCTCCTAATACAGGGGGCCCAGGTTCAATCCCTGGTCAGGGAACTAGATCCCACGTGACACAACTAAGAGCCCATGGGCCGCAACTAAAGATCCTGCATGCCGCAAATAAAAAGATCCCGTGCGCTGCAACTAAAGACCCGGCGCAGCCAAATAAATAAATATTTCTTTTTAAATATAAAAATAAAAGAAATGAAGTTCTGATACTCTTCATCTACAATATGGATGAGTGAAAGAAGCCAGACTCACAAGGACAAATATTATATAATTACACTTATATTAAGTATCTAGAATAGGCAAATTTATAGAAACTGAAAATAGATTAGAGATTACCAGGGACTGGGGGGAATGGAGAGTTACTGCTTAATGGTTACAGAGTTTCTGTTTCAAGTTTTGAAAATAGGTAATAGTGATGGTTATACAACATTGAGAATGTACTTAATGCTACTGAATTGTACATTTAAAATGGTTAAAATGGCCAATGTTATGTTATACATATTTTAACATACACAAAACCAGGAGAGAAAGCATAGTATTGCAAGGTTCTTACACTATACATGAAATGGTATAATATCACTTGAAGGCAAACTGTGATAGTTAAAGATACAATCCCATTAATAACAAAGAGTTATGGCTAATAAACAATGCAGATAAAATGGAATCACAGAAAATACTAAATAATCCAAAAGAAGACAGAGAAGGGGATATAAACTGCTATTATATAAAACAATCTCCATCTAAAGTTTGTGGAAAACTTGAGAAGTCTCAACATTAACCTAATATTAATGTGAACAAGTCATCTACCAAGAAAATCTCCCCTCCTAAGTGGAAAATCCCAGTTAAACTAGTCTGGAATAAGTGTGGACTGTGTAGTCTGGAAATAATTTTCCAGAACTCACACGGCTTATAAGCACTAGAACCAGGACGAGACTCAAGATCTGTCTGATTCAAACCTACCCCCATCTCTGGTCTGCTCATTTTGAAACTTTCCAAATATTCAAAAAAGTTCAAATAATGATACATGGAACACCATTATTTACCCATTTAACAATACACCAATTGTTAATGTTTTGCTACATCTGCACTACTTTTGCACCCTTCATACACACCAGTTGGTTTGTTTGGGTTTTTTTTTTCCCCTCAACTATTTGAAAGTTGCAGACATACTTCAGCCTTAAACACTGAATTGAACCAATGTTTTTAACCACCTTCCCACATTGCCTCTTCTTCAAAAGAAGCACTCATTAGCAATATGACATCAAACCATTTGGATACACACTTCAAAAATCTGCAGTGGCTCTCCACCTCCTACTGAATATAATTGAATAACTTTAGTATAGCCTTCTCTCTGTGAATAAGCCTACAACTGCCCTTCTCTTGCTTCTTTTCATGCACCAGTGTTCCAATCACCGGTCCATGAAACTAAGCATCCTTTACCCTTTGGGACCCTTGCTCATGTTGCTCCTTCAGTCTGGGATGCCTTTCCCTCCTATCTCCATCTATCTTGGTCCTTTTTTTAATCTTCTAAGCCCCATTTCAAAAGCCCCACCTGAAATAGGAGAAGGGGGCTGAAATTTCTTAGGGCTATGCTTCCCCAACATATGACATATAGCTATTTAGTACTCAAGTTTACATGTCTCTCAAACAAGAGTATCATTTCAGGGCAGACATGACCCAGAACCTAACACAATGCCTCACATTTGCTATGTTTATGGAAATGAACAGACAGTGAAGTTTCAACTAAATGTAATGAAGACCAAAAACAATTCCTTATTTTCCAGTTATCGCAAATGATTAACAATGCCCATTTATGTCTGTGATGCAAAAAGAAGAACCACCACAAGGCTTATATCAGTAGTATAAGCACTATGATATGTTGTTTCTCATATAAAGCCCAATATAAGACAAAATAATAAAATACCCAAGACGAAAACAGCTTAATGTAAAACCACGGTAAAATAATTAAATAGTTCTTTCATAGTAATTCACTGCTCTCAAAAAGATTTCATCTAAATAAAAAGACCAAAAAAAAATAAAAAAGAAAATTAAAAAAATTTTAAATAAAATTTCTAAAAAGATTTCACCTACATCTCCCACTTGCCTCCTCAGTTAACCTGGGAATCAGAGTATGAATTCCTATTCTTCAGTATGAGAAATATCACAGTTTAGTCACTTGCTCAACTGGTAGGACCAGATTCTCAATCCTCATCTTCTAATTTCCAAGCTTAGCTCTTTTCTAAAATACCGCATGGCCCCCAAATTTGATTCCTTGCTAAGAGGCCTCAGGAGCTAGTTCAAGGCAGTAATTTTGTGGCCAAGTGCTCAACTCATTTCTGAGTCTATTATTAATTTTAATAAGTAACACAGTACCTTGAAACATGTATAGCACCTAATAAGTGCTTAACAAATATTTGTTAAGCAAATGGACGAATAATAGTTTAAGAGGTATGTGGTAAAGAAAAAGGAGTTACTCCTCCCCTTCCACCCCATACACCATAACCAAGTTTGTGTCAAGAAATTAAGAGTCTGGCAAGCATCTACCTGGGGGCTTATACTCATTAAAAGTGATATTGATGCTCAAAATGACCCCTAGTGAATCCCATCCAGACCTCCTCACATCCTTGTCATCTCTAGACCTTCCTCCAGGAGGCAGCAAATTATAATACAATGATATCAAACATGAAAAGCTGTTACAATGCAGATTCTCAGACAAATCCAGCGATGAGATCCAAGACTGCATCCTGGGTGACTCTGAGCCAGTGGGCTGAGGGCCTATCTGGAGAATCGCTAGGTATGTTCTGGAGTCAGATCTCTATTCAGATCCCAGCTACACTGTTCAACAGCTGTATGGCGCTGAGTGAAAAACTTCATTTTACTCGGCGTTAATTTCTCACCTGTAAAATGGGGATAACATTACCCAACTTGAGTGTTGTTTTAAAACTAACCCAAGTGAAGCACCTAGCACAGCACCTGGCACATAGCATTTGCTCAGTAAATGACAGCTACTAGTCTCCAACCCTTGAGATTACTGAGGGAAAAAAAAGGGGGAGCTTATTTCTTGCCACCGCTTTGGCTCTCCATCTCCTATTGACTCAACTTTCAAAGACAAGAACTTCTGCTTAACGCAATATTGGATATAGCATTTAGTTTCAGATTTCACATAAAGAACCCTAGGGACAAGGAGGAAAAAAGGTTTTTGTGTTGAATGCTTCTAACTCACTGTAGTCCCCAATCTGCGCAAGGAAGGGGCCCGGCCTAATAGTCTATGAGTTTGGTAGAGCTGGGTACAAGTCCTAACTCTGCAAATGACTTGCTGTGTAACTTTCCAAGGCTCTGTACCTCTCTGTGTCCTTTCAGTGTCTCCATCTACCCAGCGAAAGAATTTCAACTTAAGTCTATGAGTCTCAAAGAAGTACAGGTCCTGATTTGTACTCGAACAGGTGTGTGGTTTTAAAAACCAAGATAATCAGGAACTCCCTGGTGGCGCAGTGGTTAAGAATCCACCTGCCAACGCAAGGGGCACTGGGTGGATCCCTGGTCTGGGAAGATCCCACATGTGGAGCAACTAAGCCCCGTGCGCCACAACTACTGAGCCTGTGCTACAGAACCCACGAGCCACAACTATTGAGCCCGTGTGCCACAACTACTGAAGCCCGAGGACCTAGAGCAGGCGTTTCGCAACAAGAGAAGCCACTGCACTGAGAAACCCACGCATCACAATGAAGAGTAGCCCCCCGCTGGCTGCAACTAGAGAGAACCTACGCGCAGTAACGAAGACGCAAGGCAGCCAATACATAAACAAATAAACTTATACCAAAAAAATACATAATCAAGTCCTCTCTCCTGCCCAAGACTCAGTTTCCCCATCTGCCTAAGGCGCCGGTGGCCGTTCTTTTCTCCTCGGTCCTGCTCGCAGATGTCTGAGTTCACGACGGCACAACGAGGACTCGAGCAGAAGAGCCGCACCGTTACCTGCGAGGTGCGGGGCGCCCGCCGCGAAGCGTGGGGTGGAGGGTGGGCAGCCCTCGGCCGCAGGAGCTGGGTCGCGATCACCAGGATGGGGGAGTGGGGCTTCGACGCTGGCCCTGCCTCGGCCCCTGCCGACCCAGGAAATGACCCCGATGCACGCCCACCTCTCACCGCCCAGCCACGACGGCCCCGGTCCTGCGGCGACCGTTGCTGCGGGCTTCCTCCCACCACACCCGGGTCACAGGCGAGGACGACCCCACGAGGGGCGCGCTGGCCGCCCACAGGCCGGCACCGCTCTCTCCCCACCCGTCTCGAGTCCCTCCCCTCTTCTCACCTCGCGAGTCTGGGCCGCCCAAGTGCGACCCGGCTCCAAGGCGCATCCTCCGCCGTGGCGGGACCGAGTGGGACGGCGCGGCGCGGGCGGAGGCAGCCCACTCCTTCGCCCGCCTCCCTTTAACGCGCCAGTCCCCTTGCCCGCCCATCGCCCGGCCCCTGGAGGAGGCGGGGCCCGGCCGGGCGGGAACCAGGGGAGCGGCGAGCAAGCGCCGGCCGGGAGGTGCGGAAGGCGACTCTGGAGCCAGAGCGCAGCATGCGCAGTCACGTGGCGCTGCGGCAGAGCGACGCGCCTGTCAGCCAATGACGCGACCAGGACCGGCGAGGGTGCCGCCCCCTGGCCGCTTTCCTCCTCGCGATTGGCTGCCCTGTATAGAAGGAGCCACGCGTCCCTGGTTCTTAGGGAGATTGCTCCTGCGCTTTGCAGCGCGATGAATCATCTTCCAAGTGGGCATATCACGGGTTCTCTGCCTTAACCTTGAGGGTACTGCGAGGAATCAGTATGCGGGGAGACGCGGAAATGCTCTAACGAGAGCTGCAAACTGCTCTTCGTTTGCGAGGGGTATCGTCTTCATCTTTGACTTCGTGGGACCCCCGTTTCCCACCCACCCTCCTTTATTCATAGAGAAATGGAGGCCCTGAATGGGAAAAGGTCAGCTAGAAAGTTAGAGGGGCTCTTGCCCCAGTGTAACTTACTCTCCACCAAAGGTCCCAATAGCCAGGAGCTCTTTTTAAGATGTAAATGAAAATATAAAAATAAATATGAAATGTAATTACAATCCTCGTTTAAAGTCCTCAGTGGCTTTCCTTGACATTTATAGATAATATCAAATTTCTCCCTATGCCCCCGAAGCCCTGAATGCTCTGGGCCCCGGCCCCTTCCTCCTCACATCTCAGCTCTCCCTCCCTCAGCCCTCTCCACCCATCGTGACCTTTGCTTGCCAAGCTTGTTCTCTTTCCGGACCTGAACACTGTTCCAGTACCTGGTTTCTACTTGTCTCTAGGCTCTCAGCCTAAACGCCCGCCCGCCCTCTCCTCAGCGACTTCCCTGCTAGTCACTTCCTAGCAGGTAGCCTTGATTTAATTATCTGCCATGAACTGGGCACTATCTGGTATAGAGTATATGTTAATTTGGTCATTTTTCCTCTTGTATTGCCTGCGGGGACCCACAGATGACGATAGGGTAGATGTGAGTGCAAGAGGACCGGTGAAGGAAGCAAAATGGTTAACTTCCTTTTCTTCTCTTTCCAGTGAACTTTTTCACAGTCGTTTAAGGGACTCCCTGTCTTATCCTGAGATGAGCCTCAGGTTCTGTCACTCACCAGATTCAGAACTTCCAAAGTCACGAACCACATCAGGATCAGATCACCTGGGTTCTACTCCTGGTGCTGTCCCTTACCACTGGGGACAAATCACTTAATCAATGTTCTCACCTTTCCAAGGGTAATTAATGGCTCCACACTCAGAGTGCTGGAGAGGGCCAACTAAAACAATGGGTGTTAAAGTACTTCGTCAATTACCTGTTAGCTGTGAGAGAAGCAGAATGACAACAGTTGACAATTTCTGGATATTTATGGATGCACAAAACGTCACATTTATTACCTTATTTAAGCCTCACAGAAGCTTTTGAGGAGGTGCTATATTGTGAATTTCCCTTTATAGGTGAGGAAATGAAACTTAGTGATCTTAGGTGACTTGTCCAAGGTCCCACAGTTAATAAATGACAATAGCATGATTTTAACCCTTACATCTGCCTGCAAAGCCCAGTCTTTTAAACAGTACACTCCCTGTGTTAGTCAAATGTAAGAATCTATCCACATCCTTGCATGTAGTAGACACCACCAAAGACGGGTTTAATTTAATAATGGCTATCATTTTCTCCGTCTTATTCCATATGTCTACTCTACTTTACAGGTGAGAAAACTACAGCTTGGCATTTTGTTACTTAACAAGGCCACTTAACTGACAAATAGTGGATTTTGAGGTGGGACAGAGATGGGATTTCTTACTCACTGCTGTCAGTCATTGCTGCCTCTCTCCGTCCCAGTTCAGCATCCCAGTCTGCTATTTAATGCTGTGGTCCCCCCAACCCTGACATACATATCCCCAGGGACCTCATAGAGCTAAACTTTAGTCTGTCAATCCTACCTTACCTTCACCATGCTCCAGTTCTCTGCAGCAGGAATCTAAGGTGTGAAACAGATAGCAAAATCCTGGCTAATGGAGAGCTGGCTAAATAATAATCTGCTTTTCCTCAATAACAGCATGTCAGCAGCCCAGCCAGCCAGAACCCAGATCTCTTCACCCCTCCCAACTAAGCCTGAGCATTTTCCTTCCTGTTGATCTCGGGGGTCACAGAGGTGACTGGCAGCCGAAGGGTTACATATTATAGCCATTATTCTGTCCCAAACTGCTTTCCAAAGAGTAACTAACGATGTGTTAACTGGGGATGTTATGGGCCAGCAAAGAAGTCATCTCAGGTTAGAGACCACTTCAGGATTCACTTCCTCAACCCTTCCTGACTACCCACTCTTTCCAGGAAGGACAGGTCACTTCCTCTGAGACCCCACTATTGAGTGGACTGTTCGGATATGCTATTTGGGATTCATTTCCACTGCTATAGCTATTTTTTTATTTTTAATTTAACTCTATTTTGGGGACTTCCCTGGCAGTCCGGTGGTTAAGACTGCACACTTCTAATGCAGGGTGCACAGGTTCAATCCCTGGTCGGGGAACTAAGATCCCACACCTACATGCCACATGGCACAGCCAAAAACAAAACAAAACAAAACAAAAACAAACAAAAAACCTTGATTTTTCTTAGAAATAGGTAACATGTGCAAGTAAACATTCAAAATATCAAAGAGCTTACAATTAAAAGTAAATCTCCCTCCCACATGATCTATTCTTACCCCACCATCCCTTTCTGGAGGCAAACACAGCACCAGTTTCCTGTGTTGCCTTCCAGGTTAGTCTATACCAGCAGTTCTCAACTCTGGCTGCACATCAGAATCTCCTGGGTAACTTTTAAAAGATAAAGATATTTCGGTCTCATCCCCAGATATTATGATTGAATTGGTATAGAGTGGGCTCAGGCATTATATTTTTTAAAAGCTCTCCAGAAGATTCTAACATACACCTAGGGTTGACAAACCCGTGATCTATGCATGTACAAGACTCCCCCAGTCAATCAATCAGTCAATCAATCTTTCTCTTTCTCTCTCTCTCATATATATATATATTAAATGAAATGGGCATTCAATATATGCTATTCTATACTCTTAAAAATTAATAATATCAAACCTTGAAGATTGTTCCATTTCAGTGCATAAAGAGCTCCTATATGGCTATCTATTGCTAAGTAACAAATGACTCCAAAACTTAGTGGATTAAAACAACAATAATCATTTTGTTACTTCTCACGGTTTCTGCGGTCACAAATTTGGTAAGAGCTTTAATGGGTGGTTCTGGCTTGGGTTTCTCATAGAGATATAGTCAGATAGTGGCTAGGGTGGGGACGGGGATGGGGCTGAAGCAGTTGAAGGCCATCTGGACATCTCTCTTCATGTAGTCTCAGGGCCTCTCCCTGTGTCTCTCTGTGTGTGCTAGTTTGGGCTTCCTCACCCATGGCAGTTTCAGGGCAGTCTATACATAAATGACCTCTGAAGGTTTCAAGAGTTCCAGGAAGCTATAGCCTTTTAGGATCTAGCCTCAAAAGTCACATACTTACAAGCCTCAATGGGAGAAGTGTCAAATTCACATTATAAGAAGGACATGTGGGATGGGAAATATCACTGTGTCGATCTTTGGCCATAGCAGCTGCATGGTATCCCACTCTTTGGGGGGGACCGTCATTTATTTAAGCATTGACAGACATTTATGTTGTTTCCATTCTTTTTAATATTACAAATAGCGCTTTGAACTATTGTAGATATTTTTTCTCTGCCTCTCTTCCCCAATTCCTAGGGGGGGCTTGGGCCTTCTTGATCACTTGCCTCTCAGGGCTGCTGTGTGGCAGGGCAGGAAGTAACTATTCTCAGACTCAAGAAGAGATTCCCTCTTCCTTTTGGCCTTTGGGGGAAATTAGACAGAATTGTCCCAGAAAGGGAAAGAATGGAGAGCCAGTAGTCAGGAGGAAAGGAGATTTCTGAAAGTCTCCCCCATGAGAGATAGGCTTTGCAGGATCTTTCAGTGGCAAGGACCTGGGCCTCTTCCTGCCCTGGAGAGATGGGAGAGTTTGCCACATGAGTGGCCAATGGTGGCTCTGGGAAACTGGAGCCATAGCAAAAATCTCGGAATCCTGGCAAAAAGCAGAACTGTTTCAGGGGCTTTATGAGTTTGGACAGGAGGCACATTTGTGGTATCAGGATGGACCAAATAAAGGTTACAGGGCTTTTCTCTGGCTGGACTGAGTTAGACAGAAGGCTTTCACATGACCCTGGGGTGGGGCAGTGGTCACAGTAACTATTGGGATTGGATATCCTGCCAGCACTGTGGGATGGGGCTTGGAACACAGAAAATTTGATTTGGAGAAAGACAAGAAATGTGACTCTTACCCCTAGAGTGAAGCAGTACAAGTCACCCTTGCTATAACGTTTAGGTACAGAAAGTGATCTGTTATTTGATGATTCATGGAGATCACAAGCCCTGGCACCCCAGATTTGTTCTTTCAGGATTATGAACTAAGTGCTATGGGAAATGGTCATACAAAATGGAACATGATGATCTTTGCACTAAAATATTGACTTCTCAATATTTCTTTACCTAAACTCTTATATTTTTTGGATAGCCGGGACAACATCTTAAAAGATAAGTAGTTGAAGTTGTTCCTTCTGTTTTTGATTAAGAATATAAGAAAATAAGCACGTATACAAAGATTTAACAAATATTCATTAAGAATACCAAAAAGGACTTCCCTGGTAGTGCAGTGGTTAAGAATCTGCCTGCCAATGAAGGGGACTTGGGTTAGATCCCTGGTCAGGGAAGATCCTGCATGCTGCAGAGCAACTAAGCCCATGAGCCACAACTACTGAGCCCACATGCTGCAACTACTGAAGCCCACATATCTAGAGCCCATGCTCCACAATAAGAGAAGCCACTGCAATGAGAAGCCCACGCACCACAACAAAGAGTAGCTGTGCTAGCCACAACTAGAGAAAGTCCATTTGAAGACCCAATGCAGCCAAAAATAATTTAAATAAGTAAATAAATAAAATTTAAAAAAAATAAAAAAGAAATAGAAATGACAATGGAAACAGGGTAAATAGCCAGGCTTTGGAAAAAAAAAAAAAGAATACAAAAGAAAAAAATAGAAGCAGCCTAAATAACCAACAAAAATATTTTAGGTAAATTATGGTACAATCATCCAGAGGAAGTCTATGAGTCCATTAAAAATCACGTGGTAATGGAATATTTAATGGCACAGAAAGCTGTTTACATATATTGTTAAACAAACAAAATACATATTGTACTACCACAGTTTTGTTTTAGAACTTATATTTATATGATTGGGAAAGGAGGATGTATATCAGTGTTTCTCTGGTTGGTAACTGTTATATTCTTTTTGTTTACCTGTATTTTCTCAATTTTCTACAACACAAAGATATATTACTTTATAAAAAGAAAAATAATAAAAATAGTAAAACAGTTATATTTGCATTACTTCTGCTTTCTACCCAATATCACTGCCTCATACTCAGCTTACATTATCATTATTAATGACCACATTCATTGAGAACTAGCCGCAAACCAAGTTCTGTACATATACCGCCTCTAAGCCCCACAACAGTTCTATAAAATAAGTATCATATTATCCACAATTTGCAAATGAGAAAATTGAGACAAGAGATTAAGAAGTTAGCCCGATGTAAAAGTTTGAATTACAGGAAGAGGATTCAAACTCAGTTCACTCTGGTTCGAAAGCCTGAGTATACCCCCCTGCCGATTGCCTTTCTACTCACTACTGTGGTTACAAAGTGTGTATTTAATTAATTTATATGTCTGCGCTGGGTCTTAGTTGCAGCATTCGTTGCTGCATGTGCTGCAGGATCTTTTTAGCTGCAGCATGCGGGATCTTTAGTTGCAGCATATATGTGGGATATAGTTCTTTGACTCGGAATCGAACCCAGGCCCCCTGCACTGGGAGCCTGAAGTCTTAAGTACTGGACCACCCGGGAAGTCCTGCTCCTATCTGTTTTTGAATCACAGATCCCTCTCAGAATCCAGGCTTTAGAAAAATGATGTAAAGGTTAAAATGCACCTAAGGAGAAACTTTTACATGGCTCATCTATCATCCAGGTTAGATCCTCAAAGTAAAACAAAGAGAACTTCACAGACTAGCCGTGGTCCAAAGACAGACTCAACAGGAAACCCAAGTAGCTGAATAAAGACACTAAGTCAACAGGTAGCCGAACAGTTAGGAACTGACATCAACTCTAGGTCAAGGGTGAGAACAAATGAAATACGAAAGAGAGCCAAGTTTAAGTATAAATGAGGGTGGAGCCCAACAAAATGAGGGTGGAGGCCGTTTGAGCAATTCTAAGGGCTAGCTGGTAGGGCCAGAGAAACTCTTCCCTTCTGTGGCTTCACGGAGGACATGGGGTTTGGCAAGCTGGAGGTGAAAGTCCTCCGAGCAGGAAATGGAGGCTAAATCAACGTTTAATGCTGGTGAAATGTCCCAAAGGGGGACTCTCCATGCCCAATGACATGCAAATTACGCAGGCTTGCAGCATTGTTTCTCAGGCCCCCTCTCCCACTCAGCCAATGGGTCTTCCACACCTTCTTGCTTCTATATCCACTCCCTTTTTTCCAGTCTCTCGATCCCAATCCTAGGCCCATTCCTCATTCCTCTGGGAAAATTGCAAATCAACTATACTCCAATAAAAACTATTAAAAAAAAATTTCAACAGCTTCCTTACTGATTGACTAGATACATCTTCCTATTTGTATGCTGATGTTTGAATCCTCTTTGCCTTGTCCTGGGCTTATCTACCTTCACTGACAGGGACTTTGCTATCTTTAAGGTAATGCAGTTAATCTTCAATAGTTATAACTAATAATGATTGAATGACTACTATTAAATTGAACAGTATGAAACTGCTGTCCCTGTAGGACAAAAATAGTCAAAGAGGGGCAGTTTCATATGGTTCAACTTAACATGCACTCGGTGTGTAGCTGTGCACTATACAATATATTATCTCATTTAATCTCCACAACCACCATGTAAAAGAATTCTAATTTTACAGCTAAGCAAAGTGAGGTCCAGGGAAATTGAATAATTTACTCATCACCTCTTAAGCACTATGGGTGTTGCCTTTTTTTTTTATAGCCTCACTGTGAGGCTTGTGTGATTTTTTTTTTTAATTAATTAGTTTTTTGGCTGCGTTGGGTCTTCGTTGCTGCTTGTGGGCTTTTTCTAGTTGCGACATATGGGCTTCTCATTGCAGTGGCTTCTCTTGTTGCGGAGCACAGGCTTTGGGCGCACAGGCTTCAGTAGTTGCAATGTGCAGGCTCAGCAGTTATGGATCTCGGGCTCTAGAGCGCAGGTTCAGTAGTTGTGGTACACGGGCTTAGTTGCTCCCCAGCATTTGCTCCCCAGGGATCGAACCCGTGTCCCCTGCATTGGCAGGCGGATTCTTAACCACTGCACCAGCAGGGAAGTCCTGAGGCTTGTGTGATCTTATCAGGGGTCGAATGCAGGGCCGTGGCAGTGAGAGCACCAAGTCCTAATCAATGGACCAACAGGGAATTCCCAGGTGCTGCCTTCTTATAATAACTTCTGTCTCTGACCTGCTGGCTTGTCTGGCTTTCTGGATCCTCCCTAAACAAGCTGGCACACTCTACCCCTAAGAGCCTTTCATAGCTTCCTCCTAATTGAACATCCTCAATTTCCTCACCATTGCTATTAACAGGAGTGATGAACGGTTGGGGGCCCATGGAGACTTCTTCACCCAACACTGGGATCTGTGGTGGCCACTGATGTGCTAATCGGCCCATTCCCATTCAACCAGGTCCTGAATTTCAGGGTCCTATTCTTTCCAAAAAGGTGCCTCACAAAACACCTTTCCACAAATCTCTCTCCTTTACCCAGTTGATTCCTTGCTGTGTCCTATTTCTTTCCTTTATTCCCCCTCTTTGCCTCCAAACTCAGTTTTAAAATCACCTGTGGACCCAACAGTTCCACTCCTGGGTATATACCCAAAAGAAATGAAAACACATGTCCATACAAAGACTTGTACACGAATGTTCATAACAACCCCAAAGTGAAAACAATCTACATGTCTGTCAACTAATAAATGGGTAAATAAAATGTGGTATATCAATGGATCATTATTCAGCCATTAAAAAGAATGAAATTCTGATACATGCTGCAATATGGATGAATCTTAAAACCATTATGCTAACTAAAAGTAGTCAGACACAAAAAGCCACTTATTGTATACTTCTATTGACATGAAATGTCCAGAATAGGCAAATTCATAGAGAGAGAAAGTAGAGTAGTGGGTACCAGGGGATGAGAAAACAGATTAGCGGTGGCACAACATAACAAATATACCAAAACCCACTGAATTATACACTTTAAAAAGATGAATTTCCCTGGCGGTCCCCTGGTTAGGACTCAGCTTCTACTGCAGGGGGCATAGGTTCCAACCCTGGATGAAGAACTAAGATCCCTCATGCCGTGTAGCACAGCCAAAAAAAAAAAAAAAAAATGATTTTTTATGTAATGTGAATTATATCTCAATTAAAAAAATATTTTAAAATCACCTATGATTTGAGTCACCTACTTTTCAAAGCTTTTCAGTTTCTTATCTATGACATGTAGATCTTGGAGCAGAGATTATGCGAAATAAATACTTCCAGTTATTCTTCTGGGAGAATCCTTTGGCAAGGCTTGTGGTCAAGAGGAGAGAGCCAGCCTTTCCTGGTCAGTCCTGCCTCACTCTCAGCCCATCTGGAGTCATGGAACCAGGAGTGTTACAGATATGTTATTCGACTCTCTTTTTTGTTCTTAGGAAAATCAACAAAGCCTTGAGAGAGGACAGGACTTTTTCAAGGTCATGGAATGAGTCCGTGGCATTGTTAGGCCTACAATCCTGTTTTCTTCTTTCTAATAGAATGTGTTTTACAGTTCTGGACTACAGAAAGTACTCTCTCCTACCCATACTGGTAGTAGCCCCTGCTTCCAATGAAAGAAGCTTCAACTTTCTTCCACTGACATCTGAAAATCAGACTCATTGAACAGGCATGTTAGGAAGTGACCTGCTGCAAATACCAGCTTATCTGTACCTACCAACAATTAGGACGGAAGTTTTTTAGCAGGTTTGAATGTCTCATTCTGGCATATTGAAAACCAAGGTAAAAGCAGATTTCCTGCAAAACAGTTGCTTATGTTACCAGCCGGAACTAAGCCTGATGGGAAAGGACATGGCAAAACAATGTAAGAAGGAATATTTCGGCCAAATTTTGGGCTGGGCTCTTTTGGAGATTTTTAAAAAGGGGTAAAGCCTTACTCCTATCCTCAAAGAGTTTGAGTTTGGTGAGAGTACAAAGGTGTAGAAATAACACAGCCTAGAATGTAGAAACTCCCATTGAAATGGAAGCAAATCTATATTTTGGGGTTCCAAGTAGGAAAAGTCTTACTGGAGCATCAAAGAATCCATGGAGGGAATGGCATTTGGATGGGATGGTAAGGGACAGGCCAAGGGCACAGCAAGAATAAAGAGGCAAAAAGCCAGAGAGGATGAAAAACACTAGGGTGAAGCTTAGAGTATGTGTAGAGAAACTGTGCAAAACAACGTAAGAAGGAATATTGGGGCCAAATTTTGGAGTGCTACTTATGCCAGGTCTAAGAACGATTGCTCAATTTTTGAGGGGTGGGGCAATGGTAACAACAGCCTCATACACTCCAGTGTCGTCCTGGAGAGCAAACATTATTTATCCAAACCCTTAGACAGCTGCAAGCTCTTTGGGCCTGAGATTTCACTTCTAGATGTTTTCACTAAGAAATATGAGTTAAAAAAAAAAAAAAGAAATATAAGTGGTCATTATAGCATTATTTATAATACTAGAAAATTAGAAACAACATAAACATCTAACTGTGGAGCAGTGGTTCTCAATAGGAGTGATTTAATCTCAAGGGACATTTGGAAACGTCTGGGGACATTTTCGATTGCCACAACTTGAGGAGAGGTGCTACTGGCATCTAGTGGGTAGAGCCCAGGGATGCTGCTAACTAAGCATGCTGCAATGGGGACTTCCCTGGTGGTCCACGCTTCCACTACAGAAGCATGGGTTTGATCCCTGGTCGGGGAACTAGATCCAGCATGCCATAACTAAAAGATCCTGCATGCCACAACTAAAAAAAACAAAAACAAACAAACAAAAACCTTGTATGCTGCAACTAAGACCAAGCACAGCCAAATTAACAAATATTAAAAAATATATATATTACAATGTACAGGACAGCTTCTCACGGCAAAGAATTACTGAGCCCAAAATGTCACTATACCAAGGAGAATGTACATATATTCTCCAGGAAAAGATTTTAAAATATACAAAGAATATTGGCAATAGTAATATCTGGGATTATTTTTTATTTCAAATGTTTCCTTTGTGACTTCCTGTATTTTCTAAATTTTAGTCAAGAATATATAGGACTTTGTATTAGTCAGGGTTCTCCAGACAATTGGCTCATGTGGTTGTGGAGGCCAAGAAGTCCCACAGCGTGCTGTCTGCAAGCTGGAGAACCAGGAAAGCTGGTGGTATAATTCAGTCTGAGTCCAAATGGCAAAAGGTTTAAGTTCTGGTCTGAGTCCAAGAACCAGGAGTGCCCATGTCCAAGGGCAGGAGAAGAAGGATGTCCCAGCTCAAGCAGAGGGCCAGTTCACCCTTCCCCCACCTTTTTTGTTCTATCCAGTCTCTTGGTGGGTTGGGGGATGCCCACCTATGTTGGTGAGGGTGAAATTCATTACTTTGTCTACTGACTCAAATGCTAATCTCTTCTGGAAACAACCCTCAATGACAAACCTGGAAGTAACGTTTTACCAGCTATCTGGGTATCCCTTAGCCCAGCTGACACAGAAAATGAACCATCACAAACATAATTTAAAAAACATTACTAAGCATCAAGGATTATGCCAGGCAGCCTTGCAAAGCCTGTCAGATGTCTGCCCTCACTGGAGCTCATAGTACAGAGGGGAAGACACATAATAGACAAGGAAACAAAAAACAAGCAAAATACATTTCAATAGTAATAAAGACAGTAAATGATGATATGACAGGCAGGAATTGGGGAGGGGGTGGCTGGGGTTCCTTGAGATAAAACAACTGCGGGTGAGTAGCATGAGCTGGGACCTTGAGGCTGAAGAGCTGGCGAGCTGGGAAAGTGCGTTCCAGACAGAGGGTTCACGTTAGTTACAGTGGGAGTGTTTGGAAAGGTTGCTGCGTGGTCTACAAGACCAAGGGGTCACCTGTGTACACAGCGCTGAATGGGCACAGTACCCTGGGAATTTATTACACTCTACAATAAAGGAAGTAATCTACTGTCCATTGAAGTTCATTTACATAGTTCAAAGTGCCAGCCATAGTCTATGATCCTGCATTCCACAGTGTTTATAACACAGGCATGCCAGGCTCTCACAGATATAGCCACAGTGACTAAAGTGCATTTCATCCAGAAAGAAAATACTCTTCTCTTCCTGCCCTAGTGGGTTTGGAGAGACACTCCAGTGAGGATTCTGATATTTTGAGATTCACTGGAGCTGATAACATTCAGACTATTGTGTACATTTCTAACTGACAACCCAAGAAGGTGCTATAGCCAGAAAAAGCCCTTTAAATTGCCAAAAGAAAGATCAGGGGGTTGAAGGAAAATAGACTGGAAAGTTACACCTCTATGGAAAGAACAGAAATGAAAATGTTAACTAAAGGTTACCTCTGAGCCGCAGCATTATGGGTGACTTTAACGGTTTTCTTTGTGTATTTTCCACAGTAAACATGTATTCTTCTATTCTGTAAGAGAAGAAAAAACTGTGAAAGGTGTTATTTTTATAAAGGTCCTTCAAATTCTGACATCAGAGAATTGTTGAAATCTAAATCTGGGAGAGACTGTGATGTAGAGATTGTGAAACTGGGGCCCATAATGGACACACAGGTAGCAGGCTGAGTGGTGAGTGTGTAGAGTGAAGCCCTGTATTGGGAAGGCCCTGGGGAAGAGGGTGCAGAAGAGCAGGATGAGGGGCTAGAGGACAGGAGGTGGGTGGGCAGTCCCTCTCAGCTCTAGCCATTCCTGCCACGGAGGAATCAGACACGAAGTTGTTAGACGTTTTGATTCTCCAAGAGAAGCCAAACGAGTCTCCTAAACAGTAAATGAGGTTTCCATGTCAAGTGTTGAAGAAAAACACTATACAGGGCAGAGAAAGCATGTCTATAACTGTATGATGTCTTGTGCTGCCAATTTGCAGCCTCTGTTTCAATGCTATCTTTTACTTGAGCTCAACTCCTGCTCTGTGCAGAATCCTCTTCTCCTATGAGTGGACCAAGGTGAAAAGAGAACTCTCACCTTCTCCCATCTGGGGCCCAGCAGCATCTGGAACACCCTGATCCTCATAATCCTGGGGAAATATTAATGATTTAATCTTCCAAGCTCACTCTTTCTCCTCTGCGGCCGTACCAGTGAGATTCACAGCCAAGACCAGAGAAGTCTAGGTTGGAGCAGAACTCATCCTGACTCAGTTTTCTCACAAAAAAGAGGCCACCCTCAGCCCCCTCCACAGAAATAGACAGTAGAAATCCCAGCCATGGGCGAGGTGACAGCGGAGGAGGTGGAAAAGTTCCTGGACTCGAATGTCGGCTTTGCCAAACAGTACTACAACCTCCGCTATCGGGCCAAGGTCATCTCGGACCTCCTGGGGCCCAGGGAGGCAGCCGTGGACTTCAGCAACTACCACTCGCTAAGCAGTGTGGAGGAGAGTGAAATCATCTTCGACCTCCTGCGGGACTTTCAGGAGAATTTGCAAGCCGAGAAATGCGTCTTCAATGTCATGAAGAAGCTCTGCTTCCTCCTGCAGGCAGACCGCATGAGCCTGTTCATGTACAGGGCCCGAAATGGCATCGCAGAGCTGGCGACCCGGCTCTTCAATGTCCACAAGGATGCTGTCCTCGAGGAGTGCCTGGTGGTACCCGATTCGGAGATCGTGTTCCCCCTGGACATGGGAGTGGTGGGCCATGTCGCACTCTCTAAAAAGACGGTCAACGTCCCCAACACAGAGGAGGTATCCTCTTCCCTATGAGAGGGAGGGAAGGGAGGCATTATTCCATGGGGTTTTGGGGGTGCAAGTGGGATGGGGAGCTGCTGGCCACCAAGACTGGGCTGGTGACAACTTGGTGCTTTTCTTTCTTTACTGTATCGATAATTTTTTTTTTTTTTTTGGCTGCACCTGGTCTTAGTTGAGGCATGTGGGATCTTAGTTGCAGCCTGTGGGATCTTTTATTTTAGTTGTGGCATGCATGTGGGATCTAGTTCCCTGACCAGGGATCAAACCTGGGCCCCCTGCATTGGAAGCATGGAATCTTAATGGCTGGACCACCAGGGAAGTCCTTATTAACAACTTTTTATGTTGAAAAAAATCAAGCTTAGAGGGTTTTAAAATAATACAAAGAACTATATATCTTTCATCCAAATTCACCAACTGTTCACACCTTACCACATTTGCTTTACATCTCCATTTTTTCTGACCTATTTGGGAGTCAAATGCAGACAACATGTCCTTTTAACCCCAGGTTCTTTGCTGTGTATTTCCAGAACAAGGACATTTCTTACATATCCAAAGCACAATGATCAAATTCAGGAAATGTGACACTGATACAACACTATTATCTAGTGAACAGTCCATGTTCAGTTTTTGCCAATCGTATCAATGATGCCCATATGGCACTGTCTCTTTAGCCTCCTCCAGTCTGAAACAGTTTCTCGATTTATCTTTGTTTTCCATGACACTGATGTTTTTGAAGGGTGTGGGCCAACTATTCTGCAGAAATGTCCCTCCATTTGGGCTTGTCTAATGTGTCTTCATGTTTACATTCGGGCCATACATTTCTGACAGGAATATCACAGAGGTGATGTTCTGTTTTTCTTCATGCTTTGCATCCGGAGACACAGGATGGCAGTCTGTCTCATTGCAGAAATGTTAAATTGACCACTTGGTTAGGTACTCGGTTCTGTCTTCTAAGAGCCCAGTGTTCTGCAGGATTCTCCTGGCAGCTCTGACAAAAACTTTGATCACCTAGAGCAAATCACATAATGCAGTTCTCCCCATAGCCCTCTGCCAAGGTCAACTCCTACTTATCCTTCAGATCTCAGCTTACAGTTCACTTCCTCAGGGAGACCCTCCCAAATCCCTCTGTTAGTTTCCTTCCTAAAATCATCTATCACAATAAGCCCTGGAGGCCAGGGACCATGCCAGCCTTATTCTTCACTTTATCCCAGGACCCAGCAAATGTCTGGCACAAAGCAGATGCTCAGTAAACACGTGGCAAAAAGACTCACAATCAAGTAATTATGCAATAATTCCTTTAGCATCTGTCTCACCTGAATGTTTGCCCCATGATGGCAGGGCCCATGTGGGTCTCATTTACTTCTGCAAGCAGGAGCCTGTGTTCAGTCATTCCCAAGATCCAGCCTGGACATTTTGTGACTTTATGTTCACTTTACTTCTGACCTTGTTTCAGATTAAGGGTCTTCAGGTTAAAAGGAAGGGAGAGAGGGGGCTTCAGGGACCATCTCATCCAGCTGACTTATTTAATAGATGAGAAGCCTGGAGTCAGAAGATCTTGAGGGGGGGCTTGCCCAAAGTCAGTAAGGAGTTAGAGCAGAGGCAGGATTTCACATCCACAGATGCAGGAATTCAAATGAGTCATCTTTTTGACTGGGGTTCCTAGGCAAGATAAGGAGCACAGACTTGGGCCTTAGTGGGAAATGGTTTTCTCTGAAGCACACTGGGCTAGATCTCCCATGGGGTTCATCTCTCCTTGGCCATCCAGGGGTACAGTAATTTTTCTGTACCCAAGGGGCTTCCCTGAGGACTCATCCAACTGGATTAGAGTTTGTTCTCCCTTCAACTCTCTCTTGACTTTAACTGTAGCCAACATGGGTTGTCACAGTCTTACACTGTAACTGATTATCTCTGTTTTACAGACAATGAAATGGCCATCTGGTAAAGTTAAATAATTTACTCAGTCACACAGATAGAAAGTGGCAGAGCAGGGATTTGAATTCGGGCACTCAGGCTGGTGCCCGTGCCCTCCACTGCTCTGCTGTTCTAGACCTCCTCCTTATTCACAAAACGAGGGCATTAAATTAAGTGCAGTTTACAAAAGTTCATTTCAAATCACATGGCAGAAAGCTAGGATGATAAGCTTTGAGGTCAGATCTGTGTGCGAATCACGACTCAGTCACTTTCTAATAACATGGCCTTGGCAAATTGTTCAGCCTGTTTGGGCTCACTTCCTAATTTATAAAATGGAGGGAGATATCTAGTTTCTCGAAGTGCTGTTATAGGATCAGATGAGAGAATTATTTCTCATCTAGCAAAGTTCTTGGCACATAGTAATGGCTCTTACTGGCAGCTCCTCCTCCCTTTAATATTATTACTGTTTTGTTGTTGTTAAAGATCTATTTATTCTAAGGGATGAATGCTGGACCAGGTCTGTGTGGGATTTGGAGAAGGATCCAGTCCTGCTCTTCTGGAGCTTTCATTTGAGATTCTATTTGAGGGGAAAAGAGAACAGAAGTGCTGAAAGCTTCTACGGACCCCAGTGTTGAGGCACTGAGGATTGAGGAAGGTTCTCTGATTCTAAAATATCTCTGAGGGTTTGCTGAGCCCCTGTGCGAAGGGACAGCCTGCTGTCTCCTGTTCAGCCCCAAAGTTCACTCTGGAAGTGATAGCTATGAAGCTTTTCTGGGAAAGCTCTCCAGCCAGGCAGCCTCCTTGGTGGCTGCCTCAGGCCTGGTGGGAAATCAGTCCAGGTCAGCAAGCCTGTGTCCTCCACATGTACATATGTTCCTCCTTGAGATATCGTACTCTATTTGGGCCTTTGGACAAAAGGTGGCTCTGGGCTGTCCCTGAACCACCACCAAGTGATAAGCTTAGCCTTCAGTGCCCACCCCCCTCCAACCAAAACCTGAGAAGTGGTTATAGTTACTGCATTTTAAAAACGTGAAACCGTGAACGGGCTTTCCCAGGGTTGTAATGTGGCTCTCATGCTCTAGCACATTCCTACTTATCCTTGGGCCCTCCTCAGGGAGACTTGGCATTAGGGCTGCCAGATAAAATATAAGATTCCCGGTTAAATTTGAATTTTAGTTAAACAAAGAATACCATTTTTTGGCCAAGCTGCGCAACATGTGGGATATCTTAAATCCCTGGTTCAGGGATCAAATCTGTGCCCCCTGCAATGCAAGCGTGGAGTCTTTACCCCTGGACCGCCAGGGAAGCCCCCAAAGAGTACTATTTTAGTATGTGTTTTGTGCCGTCTCAAACTGTCGATAATCAGTGTTATGGTTGGATCAGCCCTTGTGGTTCTTAGGATGAATGCAAGATACCCTTCAGCACTAGCCATCAGGAAACTTTGAAAAAATAAAGGTTTATTTCTTACCAGACTCGGAAATTACATAGCACCCCTGGGGCCACACAGGGAGGTCTCAGGTAGAGCAGGGTCTGGCCTAGGGCTTTTATGGGGGTCAAGGCTGGGGGCCTAGGCTTTCACAGGCTCTCTCTTTGTTACTGAATTTAAAATATAAGAGTGGAAATTCAAATCATGGTGAAAAAAAAAATAGAAAACAAAAAGTGGCCCCAAATGATCAGTTATCAAAATCAACCAAGATCTTCAGAACAAAGGAGCTTCAGTGGGAGGAGCTGGCCTGGCTCTTCATCTAGTGTGTGGCTGACAATGCGTTTATTTGAGATAGCCAGATAGCCATCTTTGAGGTGGATGTCTCAGCGATCAAAGCTTAAGTTAGGTACTCACATTACAAAAATGAAAACAAACAAAAAAACTAAAAAGTGTCAAGCTCACACTATGCTATACCCTATGCAATATTTACTATACACTTACACTAAAAAATTATTTACCTGAAATTCAAATTTAATTAGTCATCCTATATTTATCTGCTAAATCTGGCAATCCCACATGCCATTAGATATTTGTTTGTGTACTTATTCTTTTTTAAAAAAATATTTTATTTATTTTTGGGTGCATCAGGTCTTAGCTGCGGCACACAGGATCTTTGTGGGGGCACACGGGCTTCTCTTTAGTTGTGGCACAGGCTCAATAGTTGCAGTACATGGGCTTCTCTCCAGTTGCAGCACATGGGCTCTGTAGTTGTGGCATGTGGGCTCTCTAGTTGTGGCTCTCATGCTCAGTGGTTCCGGTGCTTGGGTTTAGCTGCCCCTGAGGCAAGTGGGATCATAGTTCCCTGACCAGGGATCAAACCCCATCCCCTGCATTGGAAGGTGGATTCTGAACCACTGTACCACCAGGGAAGTCCTTCTGTGTTAATTCTTTACCCTTTCTCCTTAGGAAAGCCCAAAAGGCCTGTCTGTTCCTGTGCATCTTATTTGCCACTGGTCCCCAGACCTAGTCCAGTGCCTGGGACACAGTGGGTACTCATCACAGTTTATTGAGTGAATGAATAAATGACAGCCCCTTCCCAGTGGGCTGTGATACTGTAATTTATAAAAAGGCATATTTATTTGGTTTTTGTCCTGGTTCCTGACACAGAACTGACCTTGTAATTTCCTGAGTGACAGCGCCATCTGACACAGAGCTCCGAAATCCCTTGGACTTTCCTGGGTGGTAGGTGGTGCTTTGCTCTAATGACTCTGGCTGGGGGTCCTGGATGGGGGCTGGTCACCAGAAAGATCAAGCCATGATTAGATACTTTGAACTTTTAGCCTATCCCCCATTCTCTTAAGAGGGGGGAGGGGCTGGAAATGGAGTTAATAATCTCTCATGGCTTTGTGATGAAATGTGACATAAAAATCCATAAAAGTATAGGGTTCAGAGAGCTTCTGGGTTGGTGAACACATGCATGGGCCAGGGGGGTGGCGCACACCCCAACTCCAGGGGGACGGAAGCTCCTGCATGCGGGACCCTTCTGGATCTCACCTTATGTATCTCTGACAGTTCATCTGTACCCTTATTATATAATAAACCTGTAAATGTAAACACGTCCCTGAGTTCTATGGGCTGTTCTAGCAAGGTATCGAACCCAAGGAGGAACCTTGATTTATAGACAGTCAGGCAGAAGTCTAGATGGCAACCTGTGACTTGTGATCGGCATCTGAAGTGAAAGCAGTCTTCTGGGACTGAACCCTTTGACTTGTAGGTTCTGATTCTCCAGGTAAACAGTGTCAGACCTGAAGTGAATTTCTGGATACCCAACTAGTGTCAAAGAACTGGTCGGTGTGGAAAAAAACACCTACGTATCCAGTGTGAGAAGTGTTGTGAGTGTGGCAGTAGTGTGAGAGTAAAGGAAAACAGTGAGTTTTTCCTAGACACTGACAAATCCCATTTTTGAAGACTGGACCTGAAAGCACTGCTATTTCCAGAAACTTTTACATCTGTTGTCCTGCTCTCTTCCCTCCCTCTGACACCCAGAACCCATCATGCCAGGCCAGAAAGAAACTTCAAGGAGGACCTGGTCCAACACTTTGATTTTACCAAAAGGAAAACTGAGCCTCAGAGTGGTTTAAACTATGGAGAGTGTACTGACTGGCTTCATGAAGTCACTCAGAGAACATGTCCCTCGCTCCTGGGGCCCCAGGATCCCACCCATCCTGTGGGGGCCTCCTTCCCATTATGGTTTGAAGTGTGAGTTCATATTTTATGTGATATCTCCATGGTACGGTGATAACCCACTGAGGACAACCTCACTTTTCTTACTGGTCTTGGTATATCCAGTGCCAAGTGCTCAGTAAATATAAGTGAATGAATGCATCAATCCATCAATGAATCAATCAATGTATCAGTGAATAAATTAATGAATGAATGCAGTGGCTGGGCCACTTACTAGCAGGAGAACTGTCTATAAAACAGGGAAGGAGAGAGTTCTACGTGACAGGGCAGATGTGAGAGTTAATGAATTGTTTGGCTCTGGGCCTAGTGCAGCATTATGATTCAATAAGTAGATCTCATCATGGGATGCAAGGAGCTTGGCACTGTGCATGTTTGAAAAGAGGAACTGGGGTTTCCAGGAATGAGAGGCAGTCTTGCATTACATTGGAATAAAATCTAAGCTCTTTACAGTGGCCTCTGAGGCCCGGTCAGATGAGGCCTCCGCCATCTCTCTGACTTCCATACCCTCCAATCTCCCTCACTACACTAGTCTTCTTCCTGTTTTTCAGATGGGTTAACTCATTGCCCCCCACCCCCACTTTACATTCTCTGTGCTCTCTGTTTGGAATGCACTTCACCTGCCTGGCTCCCCCGAGCCTTCGGCTCTCCACTTACCTCTTAGAGAAGCCTCCTTACCTGTCATGACTGACCAAAGCAGCTTCAACCTGCCACCCCTTCCATCACTTTCTATAGCATCATCCAGTTTCTCTCCTTCAAAGCAGCTGTTTACTTGTTTTTTGTCTGCCCACCCCATATGAATGGAAGCTTCACTTGGGAAAGACATGCACCCCTCTTGTTCACTGCCTGACCCAAGGGTCTAGAACAGCACCTAGCATACATTAGAAGGCACTCTGTTAATGCTAACTGAATGAATGAACGACTTTGGACTTTCCCGAGCTTGACTTCTGATTCCTGGGCTTTAAAATAAACAGTGTGAGCTAAATGGCTTCTAAGGCCCGTCCACCTCTGATAAGCTGAGGTCCTCTGACACAGTTGTTTAGAACACTGTATATGCTGAAAATGTAAGGATGACAGTTTTATGCAGGCACCAGTCAATTGGCAGCTGTACTATTTGTAAGAAAGTTCCAAGGCTGAGAACTCACTGGGAGAGAAGGTACTGGTGGATTTAGTAATATCTGTTTCAGATGAGGGTAAGGCCTAAGGATTGCTTTCCTTTACAGAGGTGAATATGACACAAGACTGAACTGACTTCATGAAATGAATCTGAGCATGCCCCACTCAGGCCTATGTTTAGGGATTCACCAGTGTGCTTAGAAAGTGACGTGGAAAACTCTTCTGGCTAATGCCTCTTTAGAGATTTTGCTTAATCCTCCAATGCTAATTCAAGGAGAGCACTACAGTCTTCTCTTAATTCCTTTACCCTTCACCTGGTTTGAGACAGCTTCATTGACAACAGTGCCTGTTTATTTAATCCCACTCCAACTGGAAGAAATCCATAGATGCAGAGCACCACACTCTGAACTTCTGCATTGTGGGAAAAGATTTCACACACCCAGCTCTAGCCAAGTTCTGTGAATTGGCTCTGTGAAATACATTTCCCTTCTCAGAACAGCACAAACTGTACAGGTCGGGGCTGTCTTCTGTCCTAAGCAATGCTAACCATTGGGAAACCTCACAGTGCTACCAGGAAACAGAAAGGTGGATTCTTTTGGATTGAAGACAACAATTCAGGCTCTGTCTCCCCTTTCTGACCATCCAGACTGACCCACCCTGTACTGGCCTCCAAGTTTGCCTTCAGGGTGGGGTGTGGGGGTGTATGCTCCTCCATACCCCCACTGCTTTGAGCCAACCCTTATGTCCTGCGTTACTATTATTTTTTTAATATTTATTTATTTACTTATTTGGCTTTGTCAGGTCTTAGCTGCAGCACACGGGCTCTTTGTTGCTGTGCGTGGGCTTCTCTCTAGCTGCGGCATGCAGGCTTGGTTGCCCCACTGCATGTGGGATCTTAGTTCTCCAACCAGGGATCGAATCTGCGTCCCCTTCATTGGAAGGTGGATTCTAAACCACTGGACCACCAGGGAAGTCCCCTGTATTACTATTATTGATTTATCTGTGTGCTGGCCTGAATCTTAGTCTTCCCTGTATCCCCAGTGCTTAGTCTAAGGTCTGACACATAGTGGGACTTCCATTAAGATTTGTGGAATGGGGGGACTTCCCTGGTGGTCCAGTGGTTAAGAATCCGCTTTCCAATGCAGGGGACGCAGGTTCGATGCCTGGTCAGGGAACTAAGATCCCACATGTCTCGGGGCAACTAAGCCTGTGTGCCACAACTACTGAGCCCACATGCTCTGGAGCCCACATGCCACAACTAGAGAGAAACCCACATGCCGCAACGAAGAGCCCACATGCTACAACTAAGACCCGACACAGCCAAAAATAAATAAACAAATATTAAAAAAAAAAAATTATGTGGAATGGGGATATCCATTGGACTGGCTGTGTGGTGCTAGAACTGCATTGCAAAAAAGGCTGAAAGTAACAAATTCTTTGGTTCAATGACCTCGACCCAGGACTACCCTTATTCAGACTTCCCTGAAAGGCAGCAGAGCTGAGGACAGGTTCTGGAATCTCACACACACACAAGTAATAAGTAACATTAATCTCCTTGAGCTTCAGATTCCCCGTCTGTAAGATGGATTACTAATGGTCCCAACTCATAGGTCATTGGGAGGAATAAAGTAAGCTGATGCAGCAAAGCGCCACACACAACACCTGCTAGCAACTGTGATTATTATACTCACTAAGGTCTTTTCTCACTCAAGTTTCTATTTTGGGCTAAACCGTCATCACCTCAAGAGAGCCTTCTTGAAACCTTCTCCTCAGACAAAGTCAACCCTCCACTCCCATCCTCGGGCCCCTATACTGCTGTGCTCACATCTCCTCCATAGCCCTTAGTACGTTGAATTTCAGACTCTCTTCTACTGGATTTTGGAGACTTCCAGGGCAGAGATCATCTCTAATTGCCTTGGCCCTACTGGAGCGGAGGAGATGGAGATGTCTTCATTCTTCTGACAACAAGAGAATGCTGAGCCCCCTTACCCCACCCCTAGCATGGGTCCCTGGGGCTCTGCGTCGTTTTACTGTCTTTGCTCTTCACCAGCCCACTCATGCTTGTCTCTGTCTTCCTCCAGGATGAGCATTTCTGTGACTTCGTGGACACCCTCACAGAGTACCAGACGAAGAACATCTTGGCTACCCCCATCATGAACGGGAAGGACGTGGTGGCCATAATCATGGCTGTGAATAAAGTGGAGGGGCCCCACTTCACTGAGAGAGATGAAGAGGTAAGGAAATTTAGAAATTTAGAAATTGCTGGGGTGGCCATGCTAGCACATTCTCTCAGCTCACAAATCCTCTGACTCTTGCTATTTGGCCTGGCCTCAGTTTCCCCACCTGTAAGACAAAGAAGTCAGTAGTCCAATGCTCTGTGAGGGAGGCAGGGTGGGATAATCATTAAGATGTTGGACTTTGGAGCCAAGAACATAGGGTTAATTGTTCTGGCTCTGATATCTGTTTGACTTGGCATGTTATGTAATTTCTCTGAACCTCAGTGTTCTTATTTGTAAAAGGGGGATGAGTTTCCAGGATCTCTCATATAGAGTATCTATAGTGTCTCCTGAGGTGGTTGGGATGATCAAGTAAGATAACCTACATAAATGACCTCACAGAGCCTGCAGACGCAATAAATAGTTACAATTTTCCATGAATATATATCTATTAAGATTGACATTCTACATTCTGTGAGTTTTAGCCTCTTATCATGCAACATTTTATGAGTCAGCCTTCCACGATCCATCTGCTCAGACTGTCCCAGATGAAGCTTTGAAAATGTTCAGACTTATTTGCTGATGGTAGAAGCAGCCAGACGAGGAATTTCTCCTTCTCATCTGTTTCCCTTCATGCTGTTTGATTTTCAGATTCTTCTCAAGTACCTCAGTTTTGCAAATATCATCATGAAGGTGTTCCACCTGAGTTACCTGCACAACTGTGAGACTCGGCGTGGCCAGGTAAAGAGCTTGTGTCAAGGGAATGGAATGGATGTGTCTTTTTACTGAAGCACTGATGTGCAATGATAATAAAAGTGCCTGGGAACCATCATACAGTCTCTGTTCAGCATCCCTGGAGTTCATGAGGTAGTGGGTGTTTGTAAAGCTGTATCCCGGAGTGATTGCATGCACAAGCTTTCATGTCAGGCAGCTTGGACTTGAATCCCTGCTGAGTCATTTACTAGCTCTAAGACTCTGAGCAAATTACTTAACCTCTCTGAGCTTCAGTCTCCCCATTTGAACAATGGGGATCATTATGGGATAATGTACGTAGGGCACTTGTGCTCAGCCAAAGTTTATTATTATCACTCTTATTAACAACTTAGGAGATAAAAGAAATGGAAGGAGTTGGACCCAACAGAAGCTGCCCAGTTATTCACCTCTCTGAACCTCAGTTTCTCCATCTATAAAAAGGGGACAATTTTTCCACCTCTTGGTTATTGTGAGCTGCTGCTCTGTGCCTCAGAAACATTGACTGTGTTTTTGTATTTCTTCAGATACTACTGTGGTCTGGGAGCAAAGTCTTTGAAGAGCTTACGGACATTGAGAGGCAGTTCCACAAAGCCCTGTACACAGTGCGAGCCTTCCTCAACTGTGACAGATACTCCGTGGGGCTCTTAGATATGACCAAGCAGAAGGTGAGGAGACTTCAGGAGCAGACATTTCCAAGAACAGGTTAAATAGGTACACAATTCAAATACGTACAATGTGAATTATGTCACGAATTCCTTTGCTCAGGGAAGAGGCTGGGAGGATGTGGATGGTTGTGAAAAGATTTTCACGGGTCTTTTACACTGAAGAGAGGAGTACCAGCCTCTAAAGCAGAAAAGTTATTCTAGGGCACAGGGGAAGAAAGATAACTTGTATCTTCCCTAGTCTGTTGGAAAAAAATGAGTATGTGAGAAAAAGGCGTGATGAGGTGGTAAAGGTAGATGATAAAGAAGTTTCCAAGTAGGGTGAAAGTCCAGAAAGAAGAAAGTTGCCAACTTCGGGAATTCTCAGAAAATGCACTCAAAGGTGGGCAGAAAGCTTTCTTATGGTGTGTGGAGCCCAGGGCTCATCCAGGCAATTGAAGTGGACGCATATGCTTAGATCCGGTCCCTCAGAATGCTCTAGGGCCATGCTGGCTAAGGCGGCAGAGGCTCAAACGACCCCCAGGCATGTTCTTAAACTAGCTTTTCCCAAACCGACACTACTATATATAAAATAATCAACAAGGACTTATGTATAGCACAGGGGAAATTACTCAATATTCTGTAACAATCTATACGGGAAAAGAATCTGAAAAAGAGTGGATATATGTATACATATAACTGAATCACTTAGCTGTAAACCTGAAACTAACACACTATAAATCAACTATACTCCAATAGAAAATAAAAATTAAATTACAAAAAAAAAAAAAATAGAAAATCTGACTAGACGTATAACAAAGAGATCAAATTAGTAATTTAAAAAAACTTTCTACAGAGAAAAGCCCACAACCAGATATTTTCACTGATGAATTCCACCAAATGTTTAAAGAAAAACTAATGCCAATGCTTCACAAACTCTTTAAAAAATAGAAGATGGAACATTTCCCTACTCATTCTATGAGGCCAGTATTACCCTGATACCAAAGATATCACAAGAAAAAACCCTACAGACCAAAAACCCTACAGAATACAGATGCAAAAAATCTTCAACAAAATACTAGCAAACCATGTATAAAAATTGTGGTCACATATAAATACCATGGTCGGACTTCCCTGGTGGCGCAGCGGTTATCTGCCTGCCAATGCAGAGGGCATGGTTTCAATCCCTGGGCCAGGAAGATCCCATATGCCGAGGAGCACCTAAGCCTGTGCACCACAACTGCTGAGCCTGTGCTCTACAGCAAGCCACAACTACTGAGCCTGTGCGGCCGGAGCCCGTGCTCTGCAGCAAGAGAAGCCGCCTCAATGAGAAGCCCACGTACTGCAACTAGAGAAAAGCCCCCATGCAGCAATGAAGACCCAACTCAGCCAAGATAAATGAATAAAAGAAAAAAAGAAAAACCATGGTCGACTGATTTTCAACAAGGGTGCCAAGACCATTCAAAAGGGAAAGAATAGTCCTTTTAACAAACAGTGCTGGAACAACTGGATATCTACATGCAAAAGAATGAATTTGGGGCCCCACTTAACATCATATACAAAAATTAACTCAAAATGCACCATAGACCTTAATCCATAAAAACTCTTAAAACAAAACATAAATAGAAACTTTGTGGTCTTGGATTAGGTAACAGTTTCTTGGATATGCCACCAAAAGCACAAGTAACCAAAGGAAAAACAGATAAATTGGGCTTCATCAAAACTTAAAACAGTCGTGCTTAAAAGGACACTAATGAAGAAAGTGAAAACACTATCCATAGGAGAAAATATTTGCAAATCATATGTCTGATAAAGGTCTAATATGTAAAATAGAAAAAGAACTCTTAAAATTAAGAGTATGGGATTAACAAACTATCATACATAAAAAAGATAAGCAACAAGGATTTACTGTATAGCACAGGGATCTATACTCAATATCTTGTAATAACCCGTAATGGAAAAAAATATGTATATATTACAATCACTTTGCTGTACACCTGAAACTAAACAAAATTATAAATCAACTATACTTCAATTTTTTTTAAAGTTTGATGTTTTGCTCATGAAGAAAAAAAAAACCCTCCAACTCAACAATAAAGATAACCCAATTAAAAAAATAAAATAAAATAAAAATTGCCAGACTACACGATAGTCTGCCTTTTTTTACGTAATGATCTGTGAATATAATTCCATATCAGTACATGTTGATTTTTTAAATAAGATAACATACATACACATAACATACACACAGAAAAGAGCACTAATTACAGGAGAACAGTTCGATGAACTACCACTGAGTGAAAATCCCCATGTAACCACCCCCAAGATTAAGAAATAGAACATTACTGGTCCCTCAAAAGCCCCTTTCTTACCCCTTTCCAGTGACTCCCACCCCTTCCTCCCTAAAGGTAACCACTATGACCTTTAAAGCCATGTTAATTTTGCCTATTTTTGAAGTTCATATAAATGTAATCATACAAATACATACTCTTTTGTGTCTGGCTTCTTTTGATCAACATTTGGGTTGTAAGATTCATTCTTATTGCTCCTCATAACGTTAGTTCATTAATTTTCATTCTTGTAGAATGTTCCATTATGTGAATAATCCAAGTATTTATTTATTCTACTGTTGACGGACATTTGTGTTTTCAGGTTTGGGCTTTTAAGAATTTTGCTATTATGAACACTCTAGTACATATTTTTGGGTACACATTTGTACCCATTTCTGTTAGGTGTTAACTTGGGAGTAGAATTTCTGGGTAATAGGTTTTTTTCCAAATTGAAGTATAGTGGATGTACAATATTATATGTTATAGGTGTACAACTAGTGATTCACAATTGTTAAAGGTAATAATTACCTTTAATATCACTCCTCTGGGTAATAGTTTTAATAGATTTTGCCCATCTGACTTTCAAAATGATTGTACCAGTTTATCCTCCCACCGGCCATGTAGGAGGGTGTCCTCACTAATACTTGGTGTTGCCATCTTACTAATTTAGCCGTTTTGGTGGGTGTGTAGTGTTATCTCTTTGGGTGTTAACGTGTGTCCCCTAATGACCAGGAAGCTTTATGTTTATTGTCCATTTGGATATCTTTTGTGAAGTGCCTGTTCAAGTCTTTTCCGCATTTTTTTTAATTCTATTGTATGTTTTTATCTTACTGATTTATCAGAGTTCTTTACCAATCCTGGATATAGGCCCTCTGGTGAAAGTGACATTGCAAATATCTTCTCCCACACTGTGCCCTGTTTTGATAAATGGAAGTTTTGAATTATAATGTAGTCCGATTTATCAATCTTTCCCTATATGATTATTGGTCTTTATGCCCTATTTAAGAAATCTCTCCTGGTCCCAAGGTGATAAAGATATTCACCTATGTTAACTTCTAAAAGCCTTATTGTTTGAACTTTCACATATAGCTCTACAATCCACCTGACATTTTAAAAATGTATAGGGTGAAATAGGGTCAATATGAATTTTTCCTATATAGATATCTAATTGACCCAGCACTTGAAAAGACCATCCTTCTCCCCCACTGTTCTATCGAAAAGACCATCTTCGAGCTTCCTAGGTGGCGCAGTGGTTGGGAATCCGCCTGCCAATGTAGAGGACATGAGTTCAATCCCTGCTCCAGGAAGATCCCACATGCCGCGGAGCAACTAAGCCCGTGTGCCCAAAAAAAAAAAAAAAAAAAAAAAAAAAGAAAAGACCATCTTCCTACCATACCTCTATCATCAATCAAGTGTCCATACATTGGGTCTGTTTCTGGACTCTCTATTTTGTTCCATTGGTATATTTATCTATTTTTCTGCAATACCATACTGCCTTAATTATAGTATCTCTATAAAATATCTTGATATGCAGTAGTAAAGAACCTCTCAGTTTGTTGTTACTATATACTAGAGTTTTTCACCATGTTTTACATCTTATACTCCTTTCTGTATTTTCCACCCTCTTGTATTTTTGGTTTTTAGTTTAAATATTTCTTCTGATCTAGCTATGAATCTTCAGTTGTTTCTAACTGGCTGTTAAAACTATCTATTGAATTCTTAATTTCAGGTATTTTTCAATTTTAGAATTTCCATTTCATCTTTCTTGAGGTTTCCAGTGCTCTTCTAAAATTCTCTATACTGTATTTATTTCTTGGACATAATCAGTTATTTTAGAGTCTGGGTCTGAGAGCTATAATATCTGTAGATACATTCTATGGCTCTCTTTCTATAATCTGTTTTAACTCTTGATTTTTCAGTTAATTCTTATCTTGTATGTGCCTATTTTTGTTTGAACACTAGAGATGTATAAAACATTTTAGAGATGATTTGAAGCTCTATCATATATCTCTATCATATCTATATATGATAGAGTTCCATGTTATATTCCTCCAAAGGGAATTTATGTTACTTCTGGCTAGCAGTTGAGACAAAGGCGGAGCATCTGAATCCAATCAGGGATTGAGCTGATTTGAAGCTGGTCTTCAGTTTTTGCGAGAGCTGTTCTGTTTCTTTCTTTTCTAAAAAATTTTATTATTTATTTGTTTGTTTACTTATTTATTGGCTGTGCTCAGGCTTTCTCTAGTTACAGCGAGTGAGGGCTACTCTTCATCGCGGTGTGCGGGCTCCTCAATGCTGTGGCTTCTCTTGTTGCAGAGCACGGGCTCTAGGTGCGTGGGCTTCAGTAGTTGCAGCACATGGGCTCAACAGTTGTGGCTCATGGGCTCTAAAGCACAGGCTCAATAGTTGTGGCACATGGGCTTAGTTGCTCTGTGGCATGTGGGATCTTTCTGGAGCAGGGATCAAACCTGTGTCCCCTGCATTGGCAGGCAGATTCTTAACCACTGTGCCACCTAGGAAGCCTGGCTATTCTGTTTCTGATTCACTTTTACTCCTAGGGCCAGCTGACAACCAGGGTTGTTTTCAAGGGTCCCTCCTCCTTGGCAGGCTCTGAATTCCAATTTTGCCCTACTGGCCCAGTAAGTCTGTGCAGCTTCCCAACTGCTCCACAGCATAATTGGTATCAGCAAGGGGGTCAAGAGGAAAAGTTGAATCAGACATCAGGCTCACATCTCTGGGCTTCCCTTCTCTATGGGATCTTGGCACATCAAGTCCTTGCTGCCTTGCTAGCTCTGTGATTCCTTCAAACAAATGTTTATACACACATACACATACACAGTCTAGATTTCATAATAATTCTCAGTCGGAGGATTGGCCTGAAACAAACTGGCCACCATTAATAAGAGCAGAAATCCTCTTTCTTTGTTCTTTAGTCCACATAGATTTACCTCAATCTTTTAAATATGTGGATATACCATAAGTAATTTCTCCTTTGCCCTATTTCTGGGTCTTTAAATAATTTCTAAAGAGTCTTGCTATTAAAGACACTGCTGTAATGAACAACCTTGGAGTTAAATTCCTAAACACTTGACTATAGGACAAAGCTGTGGAAATAGATTACTAAGAAAAAATTTTTATTTTGCATTCCTAAAATTTTCCCTCTAAAGGCTAAATCATTTTATACTCTCACTTGCACTGCATGAGAGTTCCATTTTCCTAAACCCCAGCCAATTCTGTGTATCATAAATCTTCTTTATTTTTCATACTTAAATTGGCAAAAATGTTGTTATTCTTTTTTTCTAATTGTTTTTTCACTGATTACTAAATGAGGGTAAATACATTTTATATGTTTATCTGTGACTTAACTTTTCTTCTTCCATATATTGCCCTGAAAAATCTGGGCAATATATGCCCATTTTTCCACCTTTAAAATTGAATTCTTTGTCTATTTCTTATTAAAATATAGGACTGCTTTTTTATATGATCTAGATTATGTATCTGTCACATAGGCTGCAACCAAATTTTCCCTTCCTATGGATTATATTTTAACTTTATTTATGACATCATACAGAAGATTTAAATTTTCTTTTATGGCTTCTGTGTTTTGAATTTTGTTTAAGAAAGAATTCCTCAGTCTTAATATTGTAGTCTGAAATAATCTGATGTGTTTTGATTAATATATTTTCACCTTTTACTCATCTTGAAATTATTAATATGCTATGGTATAAGGTAGGGATAAATTTTGTGCCCCTCTCATAATTCCCCATCTAAAGAATAGTCTACGCTTTCTCCACTGTTTTGAAATGCCACTAATTTGAAATGCCATTTTTCCATATACCAGATTTCCATATACTCATGGGCTTATTATTCTGATTTTTGCCTTTAAAATAGCTCCCTAAGTGGTTCTGGTGCAGTTAAGCCACATACTTATTTTAGGGAACCACTGGTTCTAGTGCAGCCAACCATTTGATTTTTGTAAGTTCTTGAATCAAATATTTTGCCAAAATGGCTAAATCCAGCAAGAAGCACTTTGATACTCCTTCAGGAAGTAGCAAATGAATTCATACACACAAATGGTTCTTTTTTTTTTAAAAAAACTTTTTATTTTATATTGGAGCATAGCTGACTAACCACGTGGTGATAGTTTCAGGTGCACAGCAAAGCGACTCAGCCATACATACACATGTATTGAATGGTTCTTTTTTAACCAAAAGAATTTCTGAGTAGTTGAATTCAAAAGAGTCCATTTTAAGGTGCTCAGTTTGCACCTTAAAGGATCTGAACACAGCTCTGAGCTGCAGCGTTCTGCCCTCCGTTTCTTTTGAACTCTCCCTCAAAAGGGAAAGTCACATTTAAGCAAGAATATCCTGACTTAGTCGTCCCCAATAAACGGAACAATCTAGCAATTACAAGTGAGCTAGCCTACCTATAATCACTCTAAGCACTCCCCTCACCACCACTACCACCCCACCCCATCCCAGGTAGCTAGACTCTTACCTGAAGTATTGACATTATGAAAAATGTCAATAAAGGCCACTGAATTGTACACTTAAACTGGGTGACTCATGGTATATGAATTATATCTCAAGAAAGCTGTTGAGAAATAAAAGAGAGAGAGTGATTGAGACAGAAGAAGGCAGGCATAAACATGCCCCAAGTTCCACCCAACGCTTTGTTGACAACATCTGCTTCTGCTTGGACAATCTTAAGAATCACTCAGTGTTTGACTTTGACAGTGTCAGCCCAATGTCCTTCTTCAGGTCTCCTCTAACATTTGTGTTCTCCTTTTATTACTGCTTTGGTTCTTACCCAGTCTACCTTACTAAAGTTACTCGAGGGCTTAACTGTCTCCTCCATGAGATAGTAGATTCCTCCAGGGCATGAATTATGCCTTGTCCATCTCTCTCTAACTAGCAGCAAGCATGTTGTGGAGCTTAGGTAAGTCCCCAGTTCACATTTTCACCCAGAAATGAATTGCTTCCTGTTGTCAGTAGTCAAGAAGAGCTTAACTGGGCAGAAGGGTGAGGATGTGAAATCTGAATTCCATGTGGCCTCCCTTCCGCTTGCCCCCGGATGATACTAGAACAGACAAACCACCATGACAAAAGGGTTCAGACAAGAGAGAGAGGTCAAGAAGCAGGGGGGCTTGGCATCCTGCCCACAATAACCCAGAGCTAATGGATCACTGTCCCTAAATACCAACAGATAGATGACTAGAGAGGGCTCTGGAGGGCAGAGGCCTCCTCTGCCAGGCCCAAATTTGGCCCAACACAAGCAACGCAGCCACACGTGTGGTAGGAAAGCCAGCGGAGAGGTAGCAAGGAAGTGCCTGTGTGGCGTCCCACTCAGTTTCTTCTCCTGGGGCTGCGTGATCATGCAGAGCTTTTGCCGGCCCTTTTCTCTCCTCTCTCTGCCCCTCTCTTTGCCAGTTGTCTTACTAGTGTCATCCTTTCCTGTTGGAGTTCAGATATGGGTCTATCTGTCCATATTTGGCACCATTGTTTATTTCTTATTTGGAAAAAATTTTTTTTTCCTTATTACATAAGCCATAAATTTTATTAAGGAAGAATTGCTAAATAAAGTATAACCTCATTCTAATCCCCCAGAGAAAACCAGTTGTTAATGTGTTGCTGTGAATTCTTTGAGAGCATTTTCTATATAGAGTTAAACATTGGGGTCACATGATCTATATATTTTTGTCACCTCATATTATTTACTCATCAGGGTTTCATGGACACCTTTTTTTTTTTTTTTTTTTTTTTGGGGGGGGTACACCAGGTTCAATCATCTGTTACCTTTTTTTTAAAATAAATTTATTTATTTACTTTATTTATTGGCTGTGTTCGGTCTTCATTGCTGCACACAGGCTTTCTCTAGTTGATGTGAGCGGGGGCTACTCTTCATTGTTGTGCGAGGGTTCCTCATTGTAGTGGCTTCTCTTGTTGCGGAGCACGGGCTCTAGGCGTGTGGGCTTCAATAGTTGTGGCACATGGACTCAATAGTTGTGGCTCACGGGCTCTAGAGCACAGGCTTAATAGTTGTGGTACACGGGCTTAGCTGCTCCACGGCACGTGGAATCGTCCCAGAGCAGGGCTCGAACCTGTGTCCCCTGCATTGGCAGGCGGATTCTTAACCACTGCACCACCTAGGAAGTCCCATGGACACCTTTCTAATCAATACATACACATCTGTGGGACTTCCTTGGTGGTGCAGTGGTTAAGACTCTGAGCTCCCAGTGCAGGGAGCCCAGGTTCAATCCCTGGTCAGGGAAATAGATCCCACATGCATGCTGCAACTAAGAGTTCACATGCCAAAACTAAGGAGCCTGCCTGTTGCAACAAAGGAGCCCCCCCGCCCCCCGGCTGCAACTAAGGAGAACACATGCTGCAAATAAGGAGCCAGTGAGCCACAACTAACACCTAGTGCAACCAAATAAATAAGTAAATAAATAATTTTTTAAAAATACACATCTGTAACATCATTGTTACTAGATATACCATAATTGATTTCATAAGTCCCCTCCTATTGGACACTAAGGTTTTTTCTGATTTTTCACTGCTATAAATGATACTGCAAGAAACATTATTCTAGCTAAATATTTGATCACATGCTTGGCATGTATTAATACTTAAGGTAAATTTCTTAGCCATAGAGTTCCCATTTTCCCTCTCATGTCCCACAGCACAGGGAGTATGAGGGTACTCCAACTTACCTCCCATTTCTTGGTTATTGATTAGACAGATCCAGTTCTGATGATATTGCTATATCTCAAAGCACAGACATGATTGACATTCTCCAACTCTAGTGAATCTTGCAGCCCTTCCAAGCTTAGGTTTCACTGAGCTCTTCCCATCTTCCAAATTTCAGTGACGGAGGACTCATACAGGTGAGTCTTCTTTTCTTAATCTTTTTTTGATCTACTTTCAAGACACATAATTACTGTTTTTCTCATTCCTAGGAATTTTTTGACGTGTGGCCAGTCCTGATGGGTGAGGCTCCACCCTACTCTGGTCCCAGGACTCCGGATGGAAGGGTAGGTCTCCCTCTGGCATGTCCAGTATGATCAAATGTTTCATGAAAGGCAAATATAAGGCACTGCAGGTACTGCTGAAGTTTCTTTACCACTTAGGTATTTATCTTCTCTGGGTTGGGTTGTTTCCCTTGAAAGTATGATAATTCCTTGCAATTGCTCAAGCCCTGTAATTTGCAAGGTGTTTTAATATCTCACTGGAGTTTCTGACAATAATCTGGTGGGACTGACAAAGGAGGAATAAATCTTCTCATTCCATAGATGAGGAAAGAACTCTAGAAAGATCAAGCAACCTGCTCAAGGATTCATCCAGCAGGAAAACTGAAGACAATTAAAGCTGCAAATAATCTTAAAATCTAATCTAGAATGCAGATTGATAGCCAGAAGTTCAATTTCAGCCAACAGATAAATATGTTTGGCTACATAAGTTTTGTTTTTTTTTTTTTTTCAATTTTTCTTTGTTTTTACTTTAAAACAATTCTGGGACTTCCTAGGTGGCGCAGTAGTTGGGAATCCACCTGCCAATGCAGGGGACACAGGTTCGAGCCCCTGCTCTGGGAAGATTCCACATGCCACGGAGCAGCTAAGCCCGTGCACCACAACTGCTGAGCCTGTGCTCTAGAGCCCGTGAGCCATAACTATTGAGCCCATGTGCTGCAACTATTGAAGCCCACGTGCCTAGAGCCCGTGCTCCACAACAAGAAAAGCCACTACAATGAGGAGCCCTCACACCACAATGAAGAGTAGCCCCCGCTCACAGCAACTAGAGAAAGCCTGTGTACAGCAACAAAGACCCAACGCAGCCAATAAAAAAAGTAAATAAATAAATTTATTTAAAAAAAATTCTGAACAGGCAGCTTAACACTTAAAAATCAAGGTATTTCCGGGCTTCCTAGGCGGCACAGTGGTTAAGAATCTGCCTGCCAATGCAGGGGACACAGGTTCGATCCCTGCCCTAGGAAGATCCCACCTGCCGCGGAGCAACTAAGCCCATGTGCCACAACTATAGAGCCTGCGCTTTAGAGCCCGTGAGCCACAACTATTGAGCCCATGTGCTGCAACTACTGAAGCCCACACGCCTGGAGCCTGTGCTCCGCAACAAGAGAAGCCGCAGCAGTGAGAAGCCAGCGCACCACAACGAAGAGCAGCCCCCACTCACCGCAACTAAAAAAATAAAAAAGAAAAGCCCACACACAGCAAAAAAAGACCCAACACAGCCAATAAAATTAATTATTTTTTTAACGTGCTAAAAAAAGAATCAAGGTATTTCCTATCATATATTAACACATATATGCAGAATATAGAAAAATGGTACAAATCAACTGGTTTGCAAGGCAGAAATAGAGACACAGATGTAGAGAACAAACATATGGTCACCAAGTGGGGAAAGTGGGGAGGGTTGGGGAGGAATGAATTGGGAGATTGGGATTGGCATGTATACATTACTAATAAGAAAAAAAATACCAAATTGTACACTCTAAATATATGCAGTTTATTGTCTGTTAAAAAAAAATCAACATATTTCCAATAAATATCTAGATTCTCAGTTTCTTTTGAAAAGGTGGCAGATCAGTCAAAACTGGGCCCACAATCCCGCAGGGTAAATTTGATTGGAGCCAAGTAGCAGTTGCCTCTTTGCAACGTGGACTGAGCTCTCTAGTTTGCCACAGTCCCCTCCACTCCCTCTTGTGTACCCCTGGCTTCCTCCTCTCATTTAGTTTTCTATCAGGTCACTCTTGGCATTTCAGTTTGTGACCTCTGGTCTCCTACCACTGCTACATTTTAGAGATGAGGCATAAACACTTTAGAGAAGCAGAAATGAAATGTGTGGGGATATAAAAATGAAGCAGGGTAAACAGACCCGGCCCTCAAATGGACTATAGAACCTGCAGAATGACAGAATGACTTTAACCGAGGCCACACAGGATAAGTAAGCAGCAGAGTCCAGCGTTCTTCCCACAAAACCTTCCAGCCTGTCTGAAACAGTATAGCAATTTCTGCTAGGAGCCCCCTAGCCAACCTTAACCCTGCTCAAAATAAAGGACAGCTTGTGCACATGTGTTCATGTGTCTGTGTGCATCTGTGTCTGTGTGTTTGACAGACTTTATTTAATCTTAATTCAAACTCTAGGAATTCAGGATTAACACCCTGGCCTGTGAGCTTCATATACACACCAGAAAAGATTTCAACCTTAGAATCTAAATTGTCTGTTCTGCTTTATCCAAAATGACCTTTCTAACCTGCTGCTGTCCAGTTTCAAACTACTCTTTTGCCCACACAATTTCATGATTTCATTTGGGAAGATTGAGTTTTTAAGGCTTACATCATATGCTGCTGTCAGAAAACTATTTGGGAACAGTTTTCCTTTTTAATTACAGCTTTTTGTGTTGGCATAGTCAAGATATTACTACTGCGCTTATCATCTAATTCACATATGAGCTGTGTTCTAAATTGTAGGAACAATATAGAATATAGATCACCATAGCTTTCAGACACCACCAAGTTAAATTAATTTCAGTTTCCGGGCTGCTTTAGTATTCATCTCTCCGAGCTGAGCCCTGAGGTCAAAGGTCATCTCCAACTCCAGGACAGCCAGAGAAATACCGGGCTCTATCTAACTTATCTGGTTCTTCACCCTTGAGGACCCCAATCTTCAATACTGAAGTGAAGAGGACATTTTCTCACTGAGCAGCAGCCCAGGAAGGGCTGCCCATCATCTGATCAATTCAAGAAGCTTTAGTTTCACTGAGGTGACCAGCACACTCATGCTTAAGACTTTTTTTTTCTCCAAACCCTCCTCCATCTCAGGTAGCAATGACTCAGTCCTTGCAAGAGTATGAGATGTTAGGTGGTAATGGAAAAGGCCAGAAGACAAAGAACTTTGGTCTTAGTGGACTGCTAACCTATAGGGTGAGTTGCTCAAATAACCCCTCGAGGCCTCCATTTTCCCATCTATGGGGCACTGTCACTGGACTCATCTCCAAAGGCAGTTTGATGTTTAGGACACAGCTGGTAAGGAAGACACAGAAGCTTGAGCTGGAGCCCAGATACAGCATGACAGGACTGGCCAAACATGGATATTCTGGAAAGAGTGTGGGCTTGAAAGGAGATGGCCTGAGTTCAGGTCCTTGCTCCTGCAGCTAGCTGTGTGGCCTTGGGCACCTCTCTGAACCTCACCTTCCTCATCTGGAACTCCTCAGTAATCAAGCTGACCTAGCAGGGCCCTGATAGCTAAAGCAAATCACGCTGACACACCATAGGCGCTCCAACAACCAGGGCCACCTGGGCCAAGTCTCACTATCTGCTGGCACTTCACCTGGATCCTGTCATACACTCTTCTCATCAGTTTATGAAGGAGGTGTCCTCATTATCCCCAATGGACAGCAGAGGAGATTGAGGCTCAAAGGGGACAAATCATTTGCCTACATTCAAACTCCGGATACTTTTCTCTCTGGTAACTATCATTGCAGTCATGCTTCCTGACATCCCCTTTTGCCTTCTTACATCACTTTCACACTTTATCTGCCACATTCACATTAGAAATACAGTTTTTGTCTGGATTTTGACCAATTAACTTCCCTGAATCTTCGGTCTGAAGCTCCCCCAAAGCAGCTACATCTCACTTCACCTTTTTTTTTTTTTTAATTTTTATTGGCGTATGGTTGCTTTACAATCTTGTATCCTTTAAAAATAAAGTGTTGTGTGTGTGTGTTTTAATTATAAAAAAGGCTAAGTAGGCCTCATGGAGAAAAACAAAAAACAGCACTTCTTTTAAAACTGGTATATTTCCATGCCTGATGATTTGGCTCTGGCTGTATTTGGCTCTTTCAAACACCCTGTGTTACAGTGTCAGTTGCTTAGGTGCAAGGTGACAAAGGCACTCATTGATGGCTTGGTTTTGACTTTCCAAAGGCTGGTGAATTCCTACATAAATATGGCTTTGAAAGCAACTTGGCTGAGCTACAGTGTGTGGAAAAAGTTCTGTTTACCTAAAGCACACTGATCTTTTTGCTGCTTTCTGTGAAAGCAAAATTGATTCTACTGTGGGCTTAAAAGAAAAAAAGTCCATTTCTCACCTTTCTAAAGGAATCTTGTGGAGACCCTTGAGTAAGGCAGCCTCCCAGGCCCAGGGAGCCAGCATCTTGCCTGGGAGAGCAGTGAACAGCCCAGGCCCAAGTACAAATGGACCAGAAGCAAGAAGGCCATCTCTTCATCCCAGAAGGAAACAGCTCTACCAAAGTCCCAGCAGATAATGTGGCTACCTTTGATTTCTAGAACCACCCATTAGATATGACCTCACTGTTTTAAAATTGTCTTAGCACAATCTTTGTTTATATTTATTGAAAAAGTAATACACGAGCACAGAGAACAGCTCACACCATACAAAAGGGCACAGCACAGAAATCCAGCCTGCCCTGAGGCAGCCGCTGTGAGTGGTCTATGTTTCCCAAATGTCCATGGACATTCCTGGATATATATATATATACATATATATATATATATATATATATATATATAATGTATTCCACCACCACCACCCTTGACAAATGTGATGATTCTATTTCGTGCCTTACTTTTCCTACTTGAGTATATTTTGGCATCTTTCCCTATCAGCGTAGATACAGCTAGTCGCTCTGGAGACATGAGAACTATCCACTACATGCAGGCACTCCATTTGCTTAACCATCTCCAAGTGATGGACATTAGCTGTCTCCAGGCTTTTTAAAGCAGTCTGGTTGAGAGCTTTAGATGGGGAAAACAGTGCTTTTACCTACATCTGGGAATATATCTATAGGATTTATTAGCACATGTAGAATTACTGGGTCAAAGAATACGTGCATGTGCATTTTGGTCAATGAGAGACTATACTAACTACCCAACCACAATCTTAAAAGCATAGCTGGGAGGAGCTTTAGGGATTCCCTAGTTCAATTTTTTAAATTCCTGGATTATCTTTAGAACCCTAGGCTTCCACAGTGGCTGCCTCGGCCAGGAGTAAATGGGGGCGGAGGAGGACAGGACAGGAAGTGAGGGAGAACAGAGAGAGATGCAGGATCTCCATGGACCCGACTCTGCTTCCTTTTGGGCGGCGTTACTTTCCTCTGCTTTATAGGATTAGGGCCCATGCTTTGTTAGGCGAAAGAGTTCTGCTACTTGACACGACCAGCAAACAACACCAATTTTACAGCTGGGGAAACTGAGGCCCAGAGGGGACACATAGTGGAACCAAGACCACAGGCTGAGTCTTCGCACTCTAAATCTATCCCTAACTCCGTTTCATCGTGCTGCGGGGTTTACCTAGTCTCCCCTTGCATGCTTTCTACTGCAGGGAGCTCATACCTACCCTGGAGCAGCCGATACCATGGGAGCGGCTCTAGGAGGGTTCAGTCACTGTAGTTGCTTCCAACACTGGGCATTGAGGAGCAGAGCCTCTCTCTCCCGCGTGAGCCTGAAGTAGGTCACAATTGCCTGTCAACTAGACACCCTTGACTGGGTGAGGAATTTCTCTTTGTGGAGGTTCTGAGTCAGGAGAACTGGGTGGCACCCAGGTAACTATATTTAAATCTTTAAAGCAATACTTCTCAAAATACCTGTAGTAAAGGCAATTTTTTTTTAAATTTCCAATTTATTTTGGACTGATACTTTTAAGATATGATAAAAGTCTATTATTTAAAAATAAAAATTTTAAAAGACATATAAAACTTAAGTCCTTTTTAAATTATTAGTTTCAACAGACCTAACCTAACTTGTGGAATTGTTGTAAAAGTTTCTAAACACTGACTGTCAATTTCTGTTTTTATCTCATCATGGAATAGTAACAAAAAGTTTGCAGACTGGTACCAGTCCAGGGACCACACTTTGAGTAGCCCTGTTCTAGGTGAGAGTGATACAGAGAGGAAAACGCTATTTTAAGCTATTAACCTTGAGTGACACAGCAGAAAGAGCTCTGAGCACAGGAGCCAAGGGCCTAGGTTCTGGCTCACTGTCTTACTATAAATGAGTCCTTTCCTCTCTCTGGGTCTCAGTTTTCCTAGCTGTAAAATGATTACTAACCTAACCATCACACGTAGGTATTCAGACGTTCCAATAAGATAATGGATTTTTCCCTGGAAAGCTGAGGAAAAGGAGCCACCCGCCAGTATCCAACCCCAAGTTAGGAAGTCATGTAATTGAACAGATCTACTTTAAGAGAAGGGGGATTTTAATGGTACAAGGAGGAGGGAGGGATGGAGGGGGTAGAAAGTGAGTTGGGAAGCATGAGGCATGATTGGGAAGGCAAGTCTGGAAGAGCTGACCCAGCAAGAGAGCAGCTGAGTGGACGAGTGAAGGAGAAAGGGGGCCGTGACCATGGAGCTGACCCCACATGGAGGATGGCGGGTTGATGATGATGCTAAATTGGACAGGAGTCTCCTTCCACCTCCCTCTCTCACTAGACTCCAGCAGCAATCTTTCCTTCTCCTTGCACTGAACCACCACATTCCTTTAGAACACTTCCTATGCCTCTTTCTAGCCCCAGATCCCAGCCCCTGCCTGGCCACTGTAAGCTGGTTCCAAGGATGAGCACAGTGAACCTTGAGAGTCAGCTGACAGTGAGCTCCAGAGGCATGGGGACATGCCCTCAGAAGGTCAGTCTGGTGCTTCTGGAAAACCACAGGGCACATGGTAAAGAACAAAGCCTTTCTCAAGGACACACTCCTGCTGAAGTTCTGTGTCAGACTCTGAAGGTATATATTTCTCTATCTCTTTTGCCTAGGAAATCAACTTTTACAAGGTCATTGACTACATCCTGCATGGCAAGGAAGACATCAAAGTCATCCCGTAAGTCTCTTCTCAAAACATGTACAATTGTAGGCACGTTATCAGTCTCCATAAGATGCTTATTCCAAGCTCAACACTAACCAAACCCAAGAAGGCCACACACTCAGTTAGAGGTAGGGAGAGCAGTAAGGAGGCAACATGAAAGGGTGGAAAGACCATGCAGGTAGGAAAATGAGGCTGGATTCTGAGTCAGCTACTGTGAGTTCAAGTCCCAAGTCCAATGGTAATAAGTGGCCTGTTTGGGCCTCTCTAGAGAATGAGGCCTTGGATCTGATCAAAGCTTTTCAATGGTTTTCTGTGAAGGTACATCTGGGGCCCAATTCACAGGGTGAGGCAAAGCCAGGAAGTTGGCAAAGAAAGTGACTCAGCCCCGAAGGAAAGCTTATTCTCTAATTTTTTGTTTGTTTGGCCACACCCCGAGTAGCTTGTGGGATCTTAGTTCCCCGACCAGGGATCCAACCTGGGCCCTTGGCAGTGAGAGTGCAGATTCCTAACCACTAGACTGCCAGGGAATTACCCTCTAATGTCTTCTTATGTGACCGAGGAGGATAAGGAAAAGGCAAGAACTCCCAGAGGGCGAGGCCTCCAACCTACCTGCAGGTGGTGGGGGCTCAAAAGCCATTTTATGATTCCAACAGTCAAGAATGTTTTTAGTATAAGCTTGTACTACTTTTTGATCCATAGAGCACTCTTCAAAAGTTAGTTGTCTTGTTATGCATGTGAATCCTCTATGGGTGCCAAGAGCCACCCCCAAAGTTCTGTCTGCGGCTTGGCTCTCTTTCCCAACTGAACTGCAGACTACAAGGTTCACCTTTAGTCTCTTCTCTGGTCCAAATGAAGGGATTTGTTGCAGGTCACCTTAATTCTTAAATAGTGGGTATGAGAGGCCACAACTATTGCCAAACAATTTTGATAATCCTGTCACTCAGATAACCCAGTTCTCTGGTTTATCTATTACTGGTTGGGGATGAGAGATTGCTTCAAGTTCCTGAGTTCCTGGGTTCTCTCTGTTCAGTCCTGCTTGCATGAAGAATGAGTCTTTCCTAAACTCATCTCTTTTTTTTCTTTTTTTTTTTCCTTGTCCACTGCATACTCTGCCACCATTCTGCTTTTTTCTAAACACTTCTCTAGAGGTGCCAGTTTATCAAACTCATTGTCTGTGTTCTGAGTTATCACAGGTCACAGTTTTCCCCAACGTCTCACCACCACTTCTCACCAAATCCTTCTAGCCTCTGATAACAGTCACCTTGCTGCCTTTTACAGTGTGGTTGTATCCATATTGAATTTAATATAAATTCCTAGAAGTAACAAAGAGATTATACTATGTGCAGCACGAAAACAAAAAGTGGCTTTGAATGGCACAAAAAGACGAAAAATGTGTGTAGTATGATAAAAATCTATATCTAAATGCTAAAAGAGTTCTGTTGAAATTCATAAGGTAACAATTGTAAGTTCAAAAAACATTGTAGGCAATTCCCTGGCAGCCCAGTCATTAGGACTCCACGCTTTCAGTGCCAAAGACATGAGTTCAATCCCTGGTCAGGGAACTAAGATATCAGAAGCTGTGCAGTGCAGCCAAAATAAAAAAAGCATTGTATTACAGTTTAATTGGCAATATATTATCTTTCTCAGTTGCATACAAGAAACAGTTCTTCTAAGACTTGATGAGTTCTGAGGTATATATATGAAGAAATACCATATATCCTGTTTACAAGAGACCTATCCAAAAGATAAGAATACAGAGTGGATGAAAGTAAAAGAATGAACAAAAGATACTCTGTGCAAATGTTAATCGAAAGCAAACTGATGTAACTATGTTACTATCAGGTAAAAATAGGTGTCAAGGTACATTAGTAGAGATATAGTCACTTCTTAATAATAAAGGGGTCAATTCAACTTGATAGTCCAGGAAGAATTTACAAATATGTACACACTTGATAATGTGGCCTCAGGATAAAAAAAGCAAAAGCTAACAGAAATATAAGAATACATAGACAAATTTATGTTTGCTAATTGATAGAAAGAGCAGACTAAAACAGAATAGAGACTATTTGAATAAGATAATTAACAAACTTAATCTAACGGATACATATAGAACATGGCACCTCACACCCAACGTACAGAACAATCAATCTTTTCAAGAATACCTGTGCATTTACAATAATTGGTGATATAATGGGCCATAAAACAAACCTCAATACATTTCAAACAATTGAAATCACACAGAGATGTCCTCTGGTCACAATGAAAATACGCTAGAAACTAATGACAAAAAGCTGATTAGAAAAATCTTCATATTCTTGGAAACTAGGAAATATTTTTTCTGAAAAAAAGGGACTACACTTCCAAATAACTCATGGGTAAAAGAAACCAATGCAAATTACGATATATTATGAACTGAAAATAATAAAAACATTACATACCAAAACCAATGTGATCACAGAATATTCTCCAGGATAGATCACATCTTGAGTCACAAATCAAGCATATTTTCTGACTACAACGCTATGAGACTAGATATCAATTACAGGAAAAAAAACTGTAAAAAATACAAACACATGGAGGCTAAACAACACGCTACTAAATAACCAAGAGATCACTGAAGAAATCAAAGAGGAAATTAAAAAATATCTAGAAAAAAATGACAATGAAATCATGATGACCCAAAATCTGTGGGATGCAGGAAAAGTAGTTCTAAGAGGGAAGTTCATTGCAATACAATCCTACCTCAAGAAACAAGAAAAATCTTGAATAAACAAACTAACCCTACATCTAAAGCAATTAGAGAAAGAACAAAAAAAAAAATCCCAAAGTTAGCAGAAGGAAAGAAATTATAAAGAGCAGATCAGAAATAAATGAAAAAAAATGAAGAAAACAATAGCAAAGATCAATAAAACTAAAAGCTGGTTCTTTGAGAAGATAAACAAAATTGATAACATTAGCCAGACTCATCAAGTAAAAAAGGGATAAGACTCAAATCAAAAGAATTAGAAATGAAAAAGGAGAGGTAACAACTGACACTGCAGAAATACAAAAGATCATGAGAGACTACTACAAACAACTGTATGCCAATAAAATGGACAACCTGGAAGAAATGGACAAATTCTTAGAAAAGTACAAACTTCCAAGACTGAACCAGAAAGAAATAGAAGATATGAACAGACCAATCACAAGCACTGAAAATGACACTGTGATTAAAAATCTTCCAACAAACTAAAGCCCAGGGCCAGATGGCTTCACAGGCGAATTCTACCAAACACTTAGACAAGAGCTAATACCTATCCTTATCCAACTCTTCCAAAATATAGCACAGGGAGGAACACTGCCAAACTCATTCTACAAGGCCACCATCACCTGATACCAAAACCAGACAAAGATGTCACAAAAAAAGAAAATTACAGGTCAATATCACTGATAAATATCAGTGCAAAAATTCTCAACAAAATATTAGCAAACAGAATCCAACAGCACATTAAAAGGATCATACACCATGATCAAGTGGGGTTTATCCCAGGAATGCAAGGATTCTTCAGTATATGCAAATCAACCAATGTGATACACCATATTAACAAATTAAAGGATAAAAACCATATGATAATCTCAATAGCTGCAGAAAAAGTTTTCAACAAAATTCAACATCCATTTATGATAAAAAGAAATCTCCAGAAAGTGGGCATAGAGGGAACCTACTTCAACATAATGAAGGCCATATATGACAAACCCACAGGCAACATCATTCTAAATGGTGAAAAACTGAAAGCATTTCCTCTAAGATCAGGAACAGGACAAGGGTGACCACTCTTACCACTATTATTCAACATAGTTTTGGAAGTTTTAGCCATAGCAATCAGAAAAGAAAAAGAAATAAAAGGAATCCAAATTGGAAAAGAAGAAGTAAAAATGTCACTGTTTGCAGGTGACATGATACTATATAGAGAAAACCCTACAGATGCTACTAGAAAACTACTAGAGCTAATCACAGAATTTGATAAAGTTGCAGGATACAAAATTAATGCACAGAAATCTCTTGCATTCCTATACACCAACAATGAAAAATCAGAAAGAGAAGTTAAGGAAACACTCCCATTTACCATTGCAACAAAAAAGAATAAAATACCTAGGCATAAACCTACCTAAGGAGGCAAAAGACTTGTATGCAAAAGATTATAAGACACTGGTGAAAGAAATCAGATGATAAAAACAGATGGAGAGATATACCATGTTCTTGGATTGGAAGAATCAACATTGTGAAAATGACTATACTGCCCAAAACAATCTACAGATTCAGTGCAATCCCTACCAAATTACCAATGGCATTTTTCACAGAACTGGAACAAAAAGTTATACAATTTATATGGAAACAAAAAAGACCCCGAATACCCAAAGCAATCTTGAGAAGAAAAAACAGAGCTGGAGGAATCAGGCTCCCTGACTTCAGACTATACTACAAAGATACAGTAATCAGGATATTATGGTACTGGCACAAAAACAAAAATATAAATCAATGGAACAGGATAGAAAGCCCAGAGAAAACCCACGTACATATGGTCACCTTATCTTTGACAAGGGAGGCAAGAACATACATTGGAGAAAAGACAGCCTTTTCAATAAGTGATGCTGGGAAAACTGGACAGCCACTTGTAAAAGAATGAATTTAGAACATTCCCTAACACCATACACCGAAATAAACTCAAAATGGATCAAAGACCTAAATGTAAGGCCTGACACTATAAAACTTTTAGAGGAAAATATAAGCAGAACACTCTATGACATAAATGACAGCAAGATCTTTTTTGACCTACCTCCTAGAGTAAATAAAAACAAAAATAAACAAATGGGACCTAATGAAACAAAAGCTTTTACAAAGCCAAGGAAACCATAAATATGATAAAAAGACAACCCTATGAGTGGGAGAAAATATTTGCCAATGAAGCAACTGACAAAAGATTAATCTCCAAAATATATAAGCAGCTCAATATCAAAAAAACAAACAACCCCATCCAAAAATGGGCAGAAGACCTAAATAGACATTTTTCCAAAGAAGACATACAGATGGCTGACAAACACATGAAAAGATACTCAACATCACTAATCATTAGAGAAATGCAAATCAAAACCACAATGAGATATCACCTCACATCAGTTAGATTGGCCACCATCAAAAAATATAGGAACAACAAATGCTGGAGAGACTGTGGAGAAAGGGAACCCTTCTACACTGTTGGTGGAAATGTAAATTGGTACAGCCACTATGGAAAACAGTATGGACGTTCCTCAAAAAACTAAAAATAGAACTACCATATGACCCAGAAATCCCACTACTGGGCATATACCTGGAGGGAAAGCCATAATTCAAAAAGATACATGTACACAATGTTCACTGCAGCATTATTTACAATAGCCAGGACATGGAAGCAACCTAAATGTCCATCAACAGATAAATGGATAAAGAAGATATGGCACATATATACAATGGAACATTACTCAGCCATAAAAAGGAATGAAACTGAGCTATTTGTAGTGAGGTGGATGGACCTAGAGTCTGTCATACAGAGTGAAGTAAGTCAAAGAGAAAAACAAATATCATAAGCTAAAGCATATATATGGAATCTAGAAAAATGGTACTGATGAACTCAGTGGCAGAGGAAGAAGAAAGACACAGATGTAGAGAGCAGACTTGAGGACATGGGGTGGGGGGAGGAGAAGCTGGGATAAAGTGAAACAGTAGTATTGACATTTGTACACTACTAAATGTAAAATAGATAGCTAGTAGGAAGCAATCACATAACACAGGGAGATCAACTCGATGACTGGTGATGACCCAGAGGTGTGGGATAGGGAGAGTGGGAGGGAGCCTCAAGAGGGAGGGGATATGGGGATATATGTATAAATAGAGCTGATTCACTTTGTTGTACAGCGGAAACTGGCACAACAGTGTAAAGAAATTATAGTCCAATAAAGATCGAAAGAAAAAAAAAACCAATGTGATGCAGTAAAATCATGCTTAAGGTGAAATTTACAGCCTTAAATATTCATATCAGAAAATAATATAAAGTAATAAACTGTGTACCCACTTGTGTCAATCGGGGTCCCAGCAGATAATAGGCATTGCATTTAAATTAGGGTAATTCAAGGAGGGTTTATTTACACAGGGATGAATTACAGATGTGTGGGTGGAATGAAGGAAACCACAAGAGAAGTGTGAGTAGTGAGGTTGTTATAAGCACTCCTGGGCTTAAAGAACATTTCTAGAACCTGATAAGGAGAGAAAGTCATGTAGAGAAGGGCATCTTGAGGGAATTATAGCCCTTCAGTCAACAGATACAGCAAACCCGGAGCAACCTTGCCAGGGGGAACCCAGGGAAATAAATAGCCTGACCTCACTGTTGTTCTACCTTCCTCTAGTTTTGGTCAGGTCTCCCCATTGGGCTAAAGTCAATCAGAAGCTGGAAGGCCAGGCACCCTGTTGATGGAGGTCACACAGATTGGCCTCCTGGGACAGGGAGGAGCAGGTTGGAGAGTAGATCTGGAGGGGTAGACAGAAGCTATCCATCACATCATCTCAAGAAACTAACAATAAACAAGCATACAGATAAACCCTCCCAAAAGAATAAAGATAAGCCCGGAAATTAACGAAATATTAACAAAATAATGAACAAATGCAAAAAGTTGGTTCCTTGGACAGATTAATAAAATTAATGAATTTCTGGCAAGACTGACCAAGAAAAATAGAAAATCAGGACTTCCTTGGTGTCTTAACGGTTAAGAATCCACCTGCCAATGTAGGGGACTCAGGTTGGATCCCTTGTCCAGGAAGATCCCACATGCCACAGAGCAACTAAGCCCATGCACTACAACTACTGAGCCTGCGCTCTAGAGCCCAGGAGCCACAACTACTGAAGCCCGTGCCTAGAGCCCATGCTCCACAACAGGAGAAGCCACCTGAATGAGAAGCCTGTGCACTGCAACGAAGTGTAGCCCCTGCTTGCCACAACTAGAGAAAGCCCACGTGCAGTAATGAAGATCCAACGCAGCCAAGAAAGAGAGAGAGAAAAGGAAAGAAGGAAGGAAGGAAGGAAGGAAGGAAGGAAGGAAGGAAGGAAGGAAGGAAGGAAGGAAGGAGAGAGAGACAGAGAAAGAAAGAAAGAAAGAAAGAAAGAAAGAAAGAAAGAAAGAAAGAAAGAAAGAAAGAAAGGGAAAGAAAGAAAGAAAGAGTGAGAGAGAAAGAAAGAAAAGAAGAAAGGAAGGAAGAAAGAAAGGGAAAGAAAGAAAATCAAATGAGCTGTATCAGGAAGGAAAAGGAGGAAAGCCACAATGACACAGATTAACAAGATAATAAGAAGATATTATGCCCAAAATATTTTACATCTACAGGCAAATTCCTACAAAAATAAAACCTATAAATCACAAAGAAATATAATGCCGCAATAGTCTTATAACAATAAAATACATTAAAATCTTCCCACAAAGACATTCCAGGCCCAGATGCCTTCAGGGGTGAATTCTACTAAATATTTAAGGAAGAAATAATGCAGTTTTCATACAAATTATCCAAGAGACTAGAAAAAGAAGTGGCTAGTATAAACTTGACACCAAGACTCAACAAAGGCTATATGAAAAAGGAAAATTCAGGCAAAGCTCACTTGTGAATGTAGATGCAAATATCCTAAATAAAATTTTAGCAAATAACTAAAAAGGACTATACATCATGACCCAATTGGGTTTATTCCAGGAATGCAGGGTTAATATTAGAAAAATCAATCAATGCAATCTGCCACATTAAGAGATACATGACATAATTATCTACGTAGAGGAGGACTTTCTTAATCTTCTAAAAGTAATTTTTTTTAATGTCTGAAAATACTAAGTATGGACAGAGACATGGAGCAAAGGAAACTCTGACACTGCTGATGGGAGTACAGACTGGCATAAGCACTTTGGAAAACAGTGTGGCCTAACCTAGTAAAGTGGAAGATATGCACATCTTATGACCCAGGATTTCTACTCCGAGAAATACCACATGGAATTGAGAGCACACATACACCAGAATGCTGGAAGCAGCAATGCTCATATTAGCCTCACACTGAGGCGAATGTCCATCAACAGTTGAACGCATAAATTATACACAATCCTACAAGGGGCAACGGTTTAAGTCAAACAAATGAATTACAGCAACAGGAAAAAGAAGTCCAACAAAACTATGCACGTACATTGAATGATTCTACCAAAATGAAACTGAAAAACAGGTGAAACAGGGTACAAGAAGCCAGACAGTAAAATTCCACAGAAAAGCAAGAATCATAATGTTGGGATAGTGGTTACCTTCGGGGTGTGGGAGAAGGTTGTGTGTGGGAGAGGCAGGTCAGGGATTTCCAAGGTACTGACAAGCTTGTTCTTTCCTCCCTCCCTCCCTCCTTCCCTCCCTCCCTTCCTCCCTTTCTTTCTTTTTTCTAATTTCCGTTGGTAGATAAGTGGGTCTTGAATTCATTTTGCAAACAAGAACTGCCAACAAGGTTGTTCTTGACATAGGTGTTCACTTTCAAACAACTGATGAAGTTTTTAATGCATTTTTCCGTGTATTTTTTCACAATAAACAAGTAAAAATATATTGCCTAAATCTGTGATATTGCTGTGAGGGATAAATAAGTACGTAAAATACCTAGCTTAGTGCTTGGTATGTGGTAGAAGCTCATCCAAGATGTTTCCCCCACTCTACATGGTATTAAGCTAACTTTCTCTATGTAAGTACTCATGGAGGGAAATGATGGCATTTGTTTTTGCTCAGCAGCCAACAACAATCTTTTGGATGAATTCTGTCTCTTTTTTTAGAGAGTCAAACTCAGTGTGAAATCAATAAAACTGATTTATCACTTTTTTCTCGGTGTCTACATTTGGACATTAAGATGCTTAGCCAAGATTTGGGGCTTGGTCTGGTACAGTAAGTGGGTGCTCAGAGCCACCAGAGAGAAGAGGGAGATCCAGTTTCAAGTTTTTAGTCCAACTATCCCTACATCAAAAGTTACCACTGTTTTTGGCCTTTACAGGAATCCACCTCCGGACCACTGGGCTTTAGTGAGCGGTCTTCCCACTTACGTTGCCCAAAATGGCCTGGTAAGTAATATAGCGTTGAAGCGGGAGAATTTTGAATCAGACGGAAGAGTGACAAGATTTCAGATCAAGAAAGTGGGAAAAACAATAGGTGGCATGGATTCTCTCATTTCTCAATGTGCTTGATGGTTGGTCCAAGGGGATGTGCAGAGAATTGACGAAATATGAAACACACAGAGAAAGAAAGAGTCCTCAGACGGGAAGGTGCAGTCTCACTGACAACTAAAGATACTCATGCAAATGTCAGGGTTAAAGCCATGACTGGCTGGTCCACCAGGCTCACCACAGAACAAGTCCCAGCTTCTCATCCCAGAGACTTAGTTGCCACTTCCAACCCCTCATCCCTGCCACATTTCCAGCCACACAGCAGAGCTCAACTGCTCTATCTACCCCCATGCCCTCCCCACTCGGGGTCCAGGGTAGAGTGACAGTATCCCCTGCCCTAGAGACAAGGGTCATAGCTGCACACCACCCCAATATTTGAGCCTGCTCATCTCTGTATCCTTCCCCAGGCACACACACTACACAGTGCTGTTCATCTATCAGGGTGTTTATTTATTGGGCATTTTCTATGTGCCAGGTGCTGTGGTTGGCTCTGGGGATACAAAGCTAGATGAATCAAATAGTTTCTGTTCTGAAGCTCACCACCAAGTGGCAGATACCTTTATGAACAGACAGTTGTACTACAATGTGATAAGGCCACAACAGAGATGTACATGGTATATTCCAGGAACACAAAGTAGGGAGCATCTAAACCAGCCTTTACTTTCCAGAGTATTTTGGTCTGAGTTGAGTTTTAAAATAAATAGGGGTTAGGCAGGCTGGGGCAGGGAAGGGGATTGCAGGTGGAGAAAACAACATGGGCAAACAACACGGGTTTGGAGGTTTGAAGCAGCATGGTGTGTGGCTGGAGAATTAGAAACAATTAGAATTGTTTGAGCCAGGAAGATGACAAGAGATGAGGCTTGAGAGGGAGGGAGGGGCCAGATCACAGTAACCTTGGATGCCAGGTCAAGAGGGTGGGACTTTAATCTACAGGCAATGGGTTTTTAAGCAAGAGGCTGGCACAATAAATTTTCATTTTAGAAAGAAAACTCTGAAAGCTCCCTGGAAAGTAGATCTGAAGGTACTAAGACTGGAAGCAGAGCAAAAAGTGTGTCGTTACAAACATGAGATGATAAGCATCTCAACAAAGGCAGAGGCAGGAAAGAACACTAACTGTCTTCACTGCTGACAGCCGTGGAGTGCTTTTTTTTTTTTTTAATACTTATTTATTTATTTGGGTGCACTGGGTCTTAATTGCAGCACGCGGGATCTTCGTTGCGGCATGTGGGATCTAGTTCCCTGACCAGGGATCAAACTCTGGCCCCCTGCATTGGGAGCACGGAGTCTTAGCCACTGGACCACAGACTGCTTATGATGATCCAGGCAGTAAATAGATTTGCTCATTTAATATTCACAACTCAGACAGAGATGAGCTGGAGAGAGGGAGATGAGGGCTCAGATCTAACACTGAGAGGGCTTTGTGATTGATTGTGAGCAGAGAGGGAGGGAGAGAAGGGCCAAAGCCAATTTCAGGCTTCTAGACTGGATGGATACTGCTGCCACCAGGTTTGGATGTAAGATGCTGAGATCAGTTTCAGATAAGGTGACACAGAGACTTTTTTTCAGGAGCAAGTGTCCAGCAAGTAGCTAAAGAGATGACTCTCATGCTGCGAATCGAGAGGAGGGATGGAGATGGAGATTTGTGTCAAAAAACGGTAGAGATTTGTACTGACTACACTACAGACAATATTATGGTATATCTGGTCCCTGACCACTTTGCTCCTAGTGGCAGATGGTACTTGAAACCATGAGTGTGGATGAAGTCACCAAGGAATGTGAGAGGGACTCAGGGTAGAACATTGGAGGATGCCAGCATTTAAAGATCGGGTGGAGAAAGAAGAGTGTGTGAAGGAGAATCAGAAGAAGGGTTCAGAGGTATCTCTAGACCCAGGAGAGGGTAGTGTCATGGAAACCAAGGAAGTAGAAAGTTTTAACAAAGAGAGACAATACCAAATGCAGCAAAAGTGATCCAGTGAGATAAGAACCAAAAACCCACATTAGGTTTGGCAATTAGGAAGTCATTGGTGGCCCTGATGAAAGCAGGCTTTGTGGCAAGGTGGAGGCAGAAACCAGCAGGTGGTCTGCTGAGGTGTGGATGGGTAATGAGAAGGTAGAGAATACAAGAGAAGGAGGAGAAAGCCTGAATGGTTACTACAAGGACCATGTTGGGTCAAGGGAGGGTTTTGTTTTCAAGAATGGGAGAGAATCAAGCATGCCCATGGGCTGAGGGTAAAGAATCCTCAAGGAGGTCAGAGATCAGGAGAGAACAATAGCAACCGATGGAACTGACCCAAGGAGAGGCCAGAGGGGTGGTCCAGTGGGTGGGCAGTCTTGAACAGGAGCAGGGACAGCTCACTCTCTGAGACAACAGGATGGTCAGGTCCATCAGGATAGGCAGGGTCAATGCAAAGCTCATATGGTGCCTATTTGAGAACTAGAAAAAGGTGCCCCTTCTTGATGGATGAAAAGAGAAAGGCTAGGGTCATTGTTCTGCAACAGAACAGGCTGGATTTCAACTCCCAGTCATCTCCTCAGCCAGATGCCTTTGTGCAGTACACATGCTACACAACTGTACACAGCGGCCCCACGGGGCAGGACTCTGGAGGAATCAGAGAGGTGTCATCTGCATGGTAAGAGTAAACTGGTCCAGTTTTCAGGAAAAGAATATTGTAATATTCAACCAGAGCTATAGCACCTTTTATTCCTTCACCTGCTGTGAAGTTTGTACCACAAGGAAATACTCCTTCCTGACAAAACAAAGATAATTGATTCAAAGATGTTTAGAATAGCATTATTTACATTAATTTTAAAAAATGGACATAAACAAATACTCAACAAAAGGGGGCAAGAAAGTAGGACAACTTACTAGAAAGCTATAGTCATCAAAATAGTATGGGGGATTTCTCTGGTGGTGCAGTGGTTAAGAATCCACCTGCCAGTGAAGGGGACACTGGTTCAAGCCCTGGTCCAGGAAGATCCTACATACTGCAGAGCAACTAAGCCCGTGAGCCACAACTACTGAGCCCGTGCACCTACAGCCCATGCTCCACAACAAGAAAAGCCACCACAATGAGAAGCCAGCGTACCACAACAAAAGAATAGCCCCCACACGCCACAATTAGAGAAAAAGCTTGTGCGCAGCAACGAAGACCCAACGCAGCCAATAAATAAATAAATAAATAAGAAAAACAGATGTGTGTGTGTGTGTGTGTGTGTATACAAAAAACAGTATGGTATTGGCACAAAGATAGACTTATAGATCAATGAAACAGGATAGAAAGCCCAGAAATACACCCACACACCTATGGTCAATTAATCGACAACAAAGGAGGCAAGAATATACAATGGAGAAAAGACAGTCTCTTCAATAAGTGATGCTGGGAAAACTGGACAGGTACACATAAAAGAATGAAATTAGAACATTCCCTAACACCATATAGAAAAATAAACTCAAAATGGATTAAAGACCTAAATGTAAGACCGGACACTATAAAACTCCTAGAGGAAAACATAGGCAGAACACTTTCTGATATAAATTGCAGCAATATCTTTTTGGATACATCTTCTAGAAAAATGAAAATGAAAACAAAAATAAACAAATGGGGTCTAATTAAACTTCAATGCTTTTGCACAGCTAAGGAAACCATAAACAAAATGAAAAAACCCACAGAATGGGAGAAAATATTTGCAAATGAAGCAACCAACAAGGGATTAATCTCAAAAATTTACAAACAGCTCATGCAGCTCTAGATCCAAAAAGAGACAACCAAATCAAAAAATAGACAGAAGATCCAAATAGACATTTCTCCAAAGAAGACATACAGATGGCCAAAAAGTATGTGAAAAAATGCTCAACATCACTAATTATTAGAGAATTCCAAATCAGAACTACAATGAGGTATCACCTCACACTGGTCAGAATGGCCATCATCAAAAAGTCTACAAACAATAAATTAGATTTCACACATAACGTTTCACACTTATCAAAAGGGAAAGGGAGGGAGGCATAAATTAGGAGGTTGGGATTAATATATACACACTACTATGTATAAAATAGATAATCAACAAGGACCTACTGTATAGCATAGGGAACTCTACTCAATACTCTGTCATAACCTATATGGGAAAAGAATCTGAAAAAGAATAGGTATTTGGATATGTATAATTAAAAGAAAGTGAAGGATGAATGAGATATGAAAAAAACTAATATAAAAAAAGAAAACTGGACACTATAGAGATACTAGTAATGACAAATTATAGCCTTAACTTTCTCAAAGCTTGGAAATGACTCAGAAGTGAGGCAAATGGTAAGAAGTCATGTTTATAAGGCAGGTTTCCTGTTCAGTAACCCCAGTTAATAATTGAAAACCATCTTAAGCACGTCTACCTGATGAAAAGAATGTGAGTGCCTTGGGCAAGGATGTGGTATTTCTGAAAATAGCAATGCCCAGTGCCCTTGATAAGTACTCTATCAAGTCTAATCATAACTCCATTATTCCTCTTCATGGCTTTCAGATTTGCAACATCATGAATGCAGCTGCGGAGGACTTTTTTGCCTTCCAGGTAAGTCATTTTTTATTTGTTCTCTCAGTCATATGATTATTTTTTTCCCCCAAAGAGCATTAGAATACATTAGAATCCATTTATTTTATTGGGACACAGTCTCAACAAGGTGAAAACGTGAGTGGAAAAAAGTCATGTGCTCACAGAAGTGGGGAGAGAGTTAAATTGGTAAATTCCAAGGTCTCATTTGGTTTTAAGGTTTACATCCTTTGCTTTCTGGCCTCAGGACTTTGTTTATGCTGTTTTCTCCCTCACCACCACCTCTGGCCCAAATCCCCTCTGCCCTTTAATGACAACCTCAAAGGCTATGAAACGTCTATGAAGTTTTACTCTGCTTCCCCGGCTGAATATCACTCTGTCTCCTTAGGATTATCATGGAATGTTGTTTAGTATTCCATTTGATGTTGTTTGTTTGTCTTTTTAAAAAATGTCAGTGTAGGGCACACTCTGGGCCAGGCATTGGCACCACAATACCGTGGCTACAGAGGTGGGGCAGACAGGCATGGTCTTTGTCTTCAGGGGGCTCATGATCATATGGGGAGAGAGGCATGTGGAGTGCTGGTCAGGAGTAGGGCAGAGGGCCAGAGGAGGGACTCTCTCGGGGTGGGGGCGGGGGTGATTTCATCTGGGAGGAATCAAGGAATGCGTCCCTGAGAAATTATGTTTGGACAGTAACGAAAGGAGATAGGACTGCAGGCAAGGGCTTGCTTGTTGGAAGGAACTGGAGTAGACCAGTGAGGCTGAAGGGAGAGCAGCAAGAGGAAATTCTAGAGAGGTAGACAGAGCCCAGGCCACACAGGCCCTGGAAGGCCATGCCAAGGAATTTGTCTTTCTTACTCCATTAACCTTACTTCATCTTTTATGATCCTTCCTTGTCTTTTAGACTAATTCCTCTTGGCAAAATATTGGCTTCCGTTGGTCAAAGGTCAGGGCTTATCTTTCTTAACACCTTCAGCTCTGGGTGCCCCGTCAATATATTTGTTGAGTTTAGCATGCTAGGTGTACGAAAACCAAATCGTGAGCAGTCAGGAAATAGCACATTTTGACTCACAGCAAAATTAGTGAATGTTTTTTTTTTTTACTCCTTAAAGAATATTATGAAAGACCTTAGAGAGAATATTCTTCCAAGATTAAAATTGTACGTCTCATGTTGTGATATTGACCACATCAGTATGACAAAGCAAATTGTTGCTGAGAGTTGCTAACCTGATTATAACCGCAATAGAACTTGGTCTTTACCTAAGTCATCTGATTATTTACACTTTACTCATTTTCATAAACCAAATCTGATCTTGTTTTTAGATTACAGTCTTCTATTCCCACAAAGTAGCCTAAGTGATTTTTTTTTTTTTAAAACATAGGTTGTATCAAGTAACTCCTCTCCTTAAAAATATTTATTACTAGGGCTTCCTAGGTGGCACAGTGGTTGGGAATCCACCTGCCAGTGTAGAGGACGCGAGTTCGATCCCTGCTCCAGGAAGATCCCACATGCCGCGGAGCAACAAAGCCCGTGCGCAAAAAAAAAAAAAACAAAAAAACCTTTATTACTTTCCCATTTCACTTTCAATAAAATCTGCCTCCTCTGCCTCCTTATCAGGGCCTTCAGAGGGAAGGGATTCCCCCAAGGCTGGGGAAAGAGTTGGGAGGGAGGCAGACCTTAAACTCAAGTTTCCTGACTGACAGCCCTGTGCTCTTTGGACTATATTCTACATCCCTCTGGAGTCACTCTTCTACCAGGTGCTGAGTCCCAGTGCTACATAAATAATAATAACTATCATCTTGCCACCTTCAAAATCTTGGAAGTTTTGAGCTGGAAGAGTCTCTGACTCCAGGAAGCCCTTCTTGACTTCCTTCCCTCCTCTGGCTCCCACAGCACCTGAGAGAACGTCCCACATGCAGCGTGATTGCCTGTTTACCTTCCAGATGGTGAGCGACCTGAGAACAACACCTGTGCCCTTACTTGCCTTGGTTTCCTCAGCTTCTAGCTCTTGCACACTGTAAAACACTTGATAAATCTTTAATGAATCATTGCGAAAAGAGTCTAGAAATTATCTCGTCTAGTTATCCCCATTTTATAAATGGTGAAAGTGAGGCTCAGACAGATGGGAAAAGACTCACAAAGGGTACCTTATGATTGATCAAGAAATTTCACCTCTGTTTTCTCATTTGTTCCATGAGACACATACTCTTACTGCCATCTCCACCTATAGATGAGAAACTGAGGCCCAAGGAGATAAAATGACATGCCAAAAGGAACACAGAAAGGCAGGTAGAGAGGCAAAAGGTACAGGTTGTATCCGGCTGATGTATTCAAAGATACAAGCATCACCAACATGGCTCCCCTCCCTTTTTTTTTTCCTTTAAAAACTTTTATTGAGATACAGTTGACATATAATAAACTGCATGTATTTAAAGTGTACAATTTGATATTGTTTTCTTATCAGTAATGTATACATGGTAATCCCAATCTCCCACTTCATCCCACCCCAACCCCCGCCCCTCTTCCCCACTTGGTGTCCAAAACCAAAATGGCCCCTTTTTAGGCAGCCCCCAGCAGTTAGCTCCTGTATCTGAGAGGGAAATACTGCCTCCCTGGACTGTTTGTGTGTATCTTTTTTTTTTTTTTTTAATTATTATTTATTTGGCTGTGCTGGTCTTAGTTGTGGCATGCAGGCTCTTTTAGTTGTGGCATGTGGGATCTAGTTCCCCGATCAGGGATCAAACCCAGGCCCCCTGATTGGGAGCGCAGAGTCTTAAGCACTGGCCTACCAGGAAAGTCCCTGTGTGTATCTTTAGATCCAACAACACACAACTTGCTGCCTGGCACACAATGGCCCTGACACCTTGGGGATGAAAACAGTATAGCTATCTGGCTTGTGGAGCTCCCACCAGATGGGCAACCTGCTCATGGCATTTGGTGACTAAAACCATGCAAAATCCAACAAGGTCTAACCTCTTGCCATCTGCTCAGCCAATCAGGGTCACGACGCATCATGATATCCATCTCAGATGTCTCTGCAGCCTGGTACCCGAAGCAACTTATTCTTTTTTTTTTTTTTTTAATTTTATTTATTTATTAATTATTTTGGGGGGGGGTACACCAAGTTCAATCATCTGTTTTTATACACGTATCCCCATATTCCCTCCCTCCCTTGACTCCCCCCCCACCCTCCCTCGAGTTCCCCCCATCCTCCTTATCTCAGTCCTCTAAGGCATCTTCCATCCTCGAGTTGAACTCCCTTTGTTATACAACTTCCCACTGGCTACCTATTTAACAGTTGGTAGTATATGTATGTCTGTGCCGAAGCAACTTACTCTGACTCTTCTCTTGCAGAAAGAGCCTCTGGATGAGTCTGGGTGGATGATTAAAAATGTCCTTTCTATGCCAATTGTGAACAAGAAGGAAGAAATTGTTGGGGTGGCCACGTTTTACAATCGCAAAGATGGGAAACCCTTTGATGAAATGGATGAGACCCTCATGGAGGTACGGTTTCTGAGGAGGCCTCTGGACGTGGGATTCAGAGTTGACTCACCAATGAACCTGGCTTCCAGAGCCCAGGAGGGATGGGAGCTCACCTTGTAAACACTTTTCTGACTCAACGTTTATTCTCTTTGCTCTCACTTCTGCACTGCCATGGTTGTCAGAGAAATCTATAATCCCTTTTTAAAAAAATTAATAAACTTAACCTTTTAGAGAAGCTTCAGGTTCACAGCAAAACTGAGCAGAAAGTACAGAGAGTTCACTTATATCCCATGTCTCCACATGTGCACAACATATTCCTTCTGTGAAATTATTATGCATTAGGATGGTGCTTGATGTGTGTTAGAGCTTTATTCAAAGTGCATTCCCCTCCATTATTTCATCTTATCCTCCCAACAGCTCTTTGAGGAGGGCAGCACATAGCTAGCTAATCAAACCCATTTTATAGCTGAGAAAATGGAGGCTTAGAGAGTCTTGCCCTAAGTTACAGAAGCAGGATCAAACCCAGATGTTCTGCCTCTGATTCTTCTTTTCTTCCCTTTCAGTCTTTGGCTCAGTTCCTGGGCTGGTCTGTCTTAAATCCTGACACTTATGAGTTAATGAACAGACTTGAAAACAGGAAGGATATTTTCCAAGACATGGTGAAATATCATGTGAAGTGTGACAATGAGGAAATCCAGAAAATCCTGGTGGGTGGTGTTTTTACCCTGTTTCTCCTCTAGAAGTGGCTGCTCCGGGGACAGCTGTCCTTGCAGGGTTACCTCAGTCTTAGGACCAGACCTTGGCTTAACAGCTCTAGAAACTCCATTTTTCTCTGTGCTTAGGGCTAACTTGGTACTAGAGATAGGGCCACCAACCACAGACCTGGAATGGATTTTTTTTTTGGCCACACCCCACAGCATGTGGGATCTTCGTTCCCTGACCAGGGATTGAACTTGCACCCCCTGCATTGGAAGTGCAGAGTCTTAATCACTGGACCACCAGGGAAGTCCCAAAGTAAGGATTTTTAGCCCCGTTGCAGAGATGAAGAAACTGAGGCCCAGAACGGGGAAGTAATTTGTCCCCAAATCACCCAGCTTGTTAAATAGGTCTCATTTAACATTTATCCGGACAATGAGCAAATTATCACTGCTCTGAAAGGGGTGCCTCGGGAGGTAGTGAGCACCCTGTCACGACAGGTATCCTAGCACAGGCTGGATGATCATGTATCAGGGATGCTATAGAGGAGAGTCCCACCTGGGTAGGAAATTGGATGGCAGGCTTTCAATGATATGTGAGAATCAGTGATCTACCATTCCTGGGATTTTGGTCACAAAGAGATCAAGATTTTAGAAGTTAACAGAATTAGCCAAAGGGCACTGGATACGATGCCCAGCTGAGTTCCCGACACTTTGGTTTATACGCTGTAGAAGTGGAAACAACATAAGCCAGTGTTTTCAGAGGGCATTTCTTAAGCTGGGAAGGTATCACAACAAATTTGATCACTGTGATCCCAATAACTGATGAATTCAAAGGAGAAAACATCCAGTTTGGATGAACTGACCCATGGTTTGCTTGTCTCAGTCCATAATTTTAAGCCAAATGATGGATATGTAGACCCTGTGGAGGCACAGCCTCAGTGAACCAGTTAAAAGTTAATAGACTGTGCTCTAGATCAAGAAATCCAAAACAAGTTATTGGGTCCAGGTTCCCCCCTCTTGTAGCACATGAGGAAATAGGCCCAGAGAGGGAAGGAACTTGCCTCAAAATACACCATAAGTGAGAGGAAGAGCCAGGACCATGAATAAGGTCTCCAGACACCCAGTCAGTAGTAATAACAATATCAACGACAGCATTATTTAATTCTAGCACTTACTATGTGCCAAGCACTGCTCTCAGTGATTTACATGCATTATTTAACTTAGCTGAGTATATGTTTTTTAAAATGACTCTGCATAAGGGACTTCCCTGGTGGTTCAATGGTTAGGACTCTGTGCTTCCATTGCAGGGGGTATTGGTTCCATCCCTGTTCGGGGAACTAAGATCCTGCATTAAAAAAAAAAAAAGGACTTTGCATAATCTAATTTTAATTTGCCAGTTAAGTAACTTTATTATCCCCATTTTATAGATGAGGAAATGGGGCATCCAAGCCAGTAACTGGCAGAGCTTGAGTCTGCATGCAGGACTCCAAGGCTCCAAAGTCCATGACCTTGAATGTACTTGTCAGTAAATATTGAATAGCAGCCTCTCTGAGCTGGTAGCTCAGTTGCAAGAACTTTGGTAGACGAAGAAAAAGGGAAATGCAAAAGTAGAGACATATTTAGACATTAGATGTAGTAAACTAATTTTTTCTCTGCTATTTCGGGCCCTGGCAGAAAACCAGAGAGGTGTATGGGAAGGAGCCATGGGAATGCGAAGAGGAAGAGCTGGCTGAGATCCTGGTGAGCTGGGCAGCAGCATTGGCCCTGACTTGTTACAAGCGCAGGGTGTTCTCCAAGCATGGGCGGGGAGCATCTCCACCAAGTGAGACCCTTGCCACTCTGCTCTGATCCTTCCAGCAGACTCGGGATAGGGACAGGGCTGGGGGCGGGGTGGGGGGGATGGCATGGGAGAGGGACCCAGGAACTCTTCATGTGCCCCAGTCACTTGACTCCATGTTTCACACAGCAAGGAGAGCTGCCAGATGCAGACAAATACGAAATTAATAAGTTCCACTTCAGCGACCTGCCCCTGACAGAACTGGAGCTGGTGAAATGTGGAATACAGATGTACTATGAGCTCAAAGTGGTGGATAAATTTCACATTCCTCAGGAGGTGAGGTCGAAACAAACCTTTGATGTCCCTTTTTCTTTTCCTTTTTTGCTTGCTTCAAAAAAAAAAAAAGAAGACAATCTGTAAACTGCCTTCAAAAGAGCATACCCTCAGCTTTTAGGATTTAAAGCTTTAGCCATATCGCACAGATGAGTCATTTATCAGAAGGGAGGCACATGGTTCCTCTGAACTGTGGTATTTCTCAAGGTGGGTCCTGAGGCACTGAGTTCTGAAGACTATGGATAAATGGGATGCAGAAAACAGTCCTACAGTCAAACAGGGTGGGAAATGTGGGTTAAATCCATTTAAACAGGACTTCTTCCCTGCAGGATTCCTTAGACGTGCGGTGCCTCTAGGGGGATGGGGATGGACAGAAAAGGTGGAGGTGGGGGTGTATTATGCGCGGCATTTGCCAGACTTCTTTGATTAGAGCCGTGGTTCTAAGTGTGTCGCCCCAGACCACATCGGCACCACCTGAAGAGGAATCAGTGTGGCCACCGGCACAAGTTCAAACACACACACACACACACTCCACCCTGGAGCGATGCAGACGTGCACTCAAGTTTGAGAACCGCTGGTCTGAAGGCCCCTTTGGTTCTTCTCTGGTACAGCTCCTGCAAGCTTCTCCCCGGGCCTTGTTTCCTAACAACGTCCATTGTCACAGTATCTAGCAGTTTGCAAAGTGCAGCCTTGCTGCCTCTATTGCTCGTTCCCACTTGTGGTCCGGTGTGGGGGTTGGAGCACCTGGGGCTCAGCAGGCAGCCCCCTCCCTCCCCGCGACCGGGCCGCGGAGCTGCTGCCTCACTGACGTGCATGTGTTCACAGGCCCTGGTGCGGTTCATGTATTCCCTGAGCAAGGGCTACCGCAGGATCACCTACCACAACTGGCGGCATGGCTTCAACGTGGGGCAGACCATGTTCTCCTTGCTGGTGGTACGGTGGGGCTGGGGCGGCGTGGTGGGCGGGACCGTGGGCGGCTGGGGGCTCCCGCCGCGCCACGCCGGGACGACCTCGTGCAGCTCCCCAGGCAGCAGCGGCATCCTTCTTCTATTTATTGCGTTTTTAAAAAATAAGCAGGAAGAGTACGAGCTTAGCATACTGAATTCCAGGAAAGGAGAAGTCTATAAAATAAAAAGTAAAAGAAAGCTGCATTCTACTCCCACCCTCAAACCATGACACAACTCCTTCCAGATTTTCTTTTAGAAGCATCAAGATATCTTTGTTCACACACACATACACAACGTTTATTTTGCTTATAACCGATTAAATAATATTATTCTGTAATATGCTTTTTTCATTGGAAAATATAAATATATCAAACACATTCTTTATATATCTTTTTTATTGTGGTAAAATATACATAACCTAAAATTTACCATTTTAATCATTTTTAGGTGCCCAGTTCAGTGGCAATAAGTATGTTCACAATACTGTGCAACCATCACTACTCTCCATCTCTAGAAATCTCCAGCTTCCCAAACAGACACCCTGTCCCCATTAACCAACAGCATTAACGCAGCTCCCCATTTCCCCCGTCCCCAGCCCCTGGTGCCCACCACTGTGCTTCTTCAGTCTCTATGAAGGTGATTATAGGTACCTCACACAAGGAGAATCACACAGTATCTGTCCTTTCGTGTCTGACTTAATCCACTTAGCGTAATGTTTTTAAGGCTTAACCATGATCTAATGTTATGGCTTCAGAGTATTACGTATTGTTTAAGTAGACCCATGTTTCTTCACCCAGCCCCACTATTGTTGGACAGGGGTGGGGACTGGGGGTGGGGGGGTTGTTTTCAATCTTTCACCATTACAAACAGTACTACCGTGTCCTTGGATGCACATACCTATGTGTATATGTGTCCGTCTTTTTTGTCTCAGAGGGTTTGGAGTTTTTATTTCATTTAAAAGTGTTTTCCCAACCAGGTCATGACACAAATCCCTGCCCTTGTCCAGTCTCCTCATCCTCATTCCTTTCCCTTGTGGCTGGAATGGCCAGGGCAGGGCAAGCACTAGGACCTGGAGGCAGGAATTCTGGCCAGGCTGCCATTGAAGGTGAAAAACACACGGATTAGACTTGATTTATCTCTTAGAGTCACAGAGTCAGGGTCACCTCCCCAGGGCTCTTTCCACCCTTGACTCCCTGCACAGACAAGGAGCTAAGTATCTGCAAGACGCTCAGGGGGAAATTCTTCTGGGCTGTGCTTGAACTGGTAGACCAAGTTTGGAAGGTTTACTTTACCGGTCTGGCCATGTTCAAAAATCCTCTAAATCTTCAAACTTGAGGGCTGTAAGTCTCTCAGCAATCATCCAGTCTGATGCCCTCCACCTTGAGTGTGCACAAGGAGATACTGAGGCCCAGAGGGAGATGGGACCAGCGAAGGTCACTCAGGAGTAAGGTGACCCACCATCCCCGTTTGCCTGGGACTATCCCAGTTCTAGCATGGGAAGTCCCACATCTCAGAAAACCCCTCAGTCTTGGCAAACATCTGGTCACCCTGTGACACCAGGGGTCCAGCCAAGAGCAGACCTATGTTTCCAAGCTCCGGGCCCTCCCCCTCACACCTGCCCTCTCAGCCCTGCTTCCAAGCCCCACAAGAAAGGAGTGAGTGGCATCTCTGACTGTCCTTCCAGACAGGAAAGCTGAAGCGATACTTCACGGACCTGGAGGCCCTGGCCATGGTCACCGCTGCCTTCTGCCATGACATTGACCACAGAGGTACCAACAATCTCTACCAGATGAAGTGAGTCAGCCCTTACTGGCCCTCCTCTCTACCTCCTGCCTCCAGGATTGATTACCTAGATCTGAATGGGGCTCGGACTCACTTCCCAAGGGGAAGTCGCGCAGTCCACAGCTTTCCATTTCCTCCTGGCCTTTGGATCTGGGTAAACTCCTGTGATAGACAGAATAATGAGCTTCAAATATGTCCACACCCCAGTGCCTGGAGCCTGGGAATATGCTGCCTTACATTCAAAGGATTAAGTTAAAGATGTTGAATCATTCATAGATATGATTAAGGATGTTGAAATACAAGGATTATCTTAGGTTATCCGAGTGAGACCCACATAATCAGAAGGGTCCTTATAAGAAGGAGGTGGGAAGTCAGAGAGGACAGAAAATGCTACACTGTTGGCTTTGAAGAGGGAGGACGGGCCACAAGCCAAGGAATGTAGGGGCCTCTAGAAGCTAGAAAAGGCAGTGAGACAGATGCTCCCCTAGAGCCTCCAAAAGGGAAGCAGCTCTGCAGACCCATTTCAGCCTTCTGAACTCTCGAGACATAAGACAGTAATTTTTATTGTTTTAAGCCATTCAGTTTGTAGTAATGTATTAGAGCAACAACAGGAAACTAATATATTATACTTCTTCACTCTCCTCCTTCCCTTCCTACCTGTCGAACTAATTGAAGCCAAGATATTAGTAACTGATAATAGTTCATTTATTCACCTCGTACTTATAATGCTCCTAACACCAGTGCAGTAGGCCCTGTGCTAGGCAAAGGAGGCACCATGGTGAACTTACCAGACACAGTCCCTGTCCTCACAGAGCTTATAGTCCAGACAGTCTCTGAGGCAGAGTCCTTGAACCATGGTCTCAGTGGACCATCATGACCACCGTGTGGGCTGGGCAGAGCAGGGACAAGTGTGGTACCCATATTATAAATGAGGAAACTGAGGCTCTGCCCAGGGCCCACAGCCTGTAAGTCATCAGTAAGCCCTAGAACATGCTACTCTGAGCCTTCTCACTTCTTGCCTGCTGCTCCGAGGTTAGAGATTATGTTTACATTTTATCTTGTTGGAAGCTAAGTACTGATCTCGGTGCTTGGTGTATAACAAGGGCTCGACAGATATTTATTGAATAAAGACATGAATAAATATATTGCTTGTGGGAATTCAGTGGCTTCCCCTAAGAATCAGGTATGGAGGATCTGGGGCTTGGTGATCTTCAATGTATGGCCCAGTGCCAATGTCCATGGATGGCTACAGGGATGCATAAGTCTCTAAAATTGCATGTGGCATTGTGTTTGTGTCTTTTGGGGGGGATAAGGGTCCACACTTCTAGGGAGTCCATGACCCTAAAGAGGCCCAGAGTCAGTTGCGGAGAAAGCTAAAGCCTGAAGGTCACGATACCTGCTATCTAGTCCTATCTCCCACTGTCCTACTGGGTGACAAGTTCCTTCTTATTCTTGGACTTCAACCTCTCTGACTGCAGAATCAGGAGGTGACAGGAATGGATGATGTCTTTAACCTTCATCTCAGCAGTTCCACGTGGATCCTCTCTCTCTGTGTCTCTCTCTTTCTCTCCCATGCAGATCCCAGAACCCACTGGCCAAGCTCCATGGCTCCTCCATCTTGGAAAGACACCACTTGGAGTTTGGCAAAACGTTGCTGAGAGATGAGGTAGCGTGACAGCCCTCTGCACGGGCTTTGGGGTCTATGAAGGAGCCCCCACCTCACCAGAAGCGTGAGCGTGGCCAGGCATTGGCCTGGGCTGCCTCTCCCGTCACCCGGGGTGGCCGTCGGTAGCTGTGTGCCTTTACTGCCAGCATCACTTCTCACATCTCTCCTGTGGTTTTCTCTTTAGAGCCTGAATATCTTTCAGAACCTCAATCGCAGGCAGCACGAGCACGCGATCCACATGATGGACATCGCGATCATTGCTACCGACCTCGCCTTGTATTTCAAGTTGGTGCTTCTTCTCGTGTTAAGAATAACAATGATTATAATAATAACAAACACCATAATTCTGACTGACTTAGTGTGTATTCTGTGCCAGGCACCACACGGGTGCTATGGACACATCAACTCTCACTACAGCTCTGTGAGTTATTCTTACCCCTTATACAGATGGGGAAACTGAGATCCAGAGGAAGATTAGCTAAGATCACATAACAAATCCATGGTCAAGTCTGAGTTAGAACCTACGTCTTCACTCCCAGGCGTTGGTTCTTTTCACCTGTTTTTTTTTAATTACGTTGCTTTAATCAGCCTCTGTCTGAAACAGCCAACGTTAGAAGGCCAGGGGTTGCCTTATTCTAAGATGTGCTCCTTTAACGGACTGGTGTGTTTTGTAGGAAAAGGACGATGTTCCAAAAGATCGTGGATCAGTCTAAGACATATGATACTCAACAGGAGTGGACGCAGTACATGATGCTGGATCAGACACGGAAGGAAATCGTTATGTGAGTTGACTCAGGGCTTAAACCCTGATTCCCTTAAGCCTGGGGTCGTAAGGCAAGATGCTGCACTGACAGGACTTGCTGCCTTTAAGAGAGCCCTGGGACACTTTCCATTTTGGAGGGCTCTGACACATGAAACAAAGTTATGCCAAAACAGCATTGCAGAAATTATATTTTTTCATTTTAAATTTATTTATTTGTTTTTATTTATGGGCTCTGTTGGGTCTTCATTGCTGTACGTGGGCTTTCTGTAGTTGAGGAAAGTGGGGGCTACTCTTTGTTGCAGAGCACGGGCTCTAGGCACGTGGGCTTCAGTAGTTGCAGAGCATGGGCTCATTAGTTGTGGCTTCCGGGCTCTAGAGCAGAGGCTCAGTAGTTGTGGCACACGGGCTTTGTTGCTCCACAGCATGTGGGATTTTCCCAGCCTGGGGCTCAAATCCGGGTCCCCTGCATTGGCAGGTGGATTCTTAAGCACTGTGCTACCAGGGAAGCCCTGTTTAATCTTTATTCTAGCACAAAAACACAAGACACTATATTGTTGTTTTATTTCTTTGTATACAAAAAGACTGAAGTATTTCTATCCTAAAATGCAGAATTTTGGTGGTAAAGTGATGTAACTTTAAAGTTTTTGATAAAACATAGAGCATTATACCAATTATGGTTTGAGTGATAGCTAAGTGTCACTCAAAATATACAAGCTTAATTTCTTTAGTGTTCCTTTATACATGGCAGTAGCCTGCAAAACAGCTGTGCAATTCACAAATTAGCTCCATGGTTTATATGACATTTGTAGTGCCTTGCTGGCATGAGGTCTGATAACGGGACTCAATTTTAAGTTTTCTGGTGAATATCTTCTTTTCTTCTTCTCAATGTGCTTGCCTGATTCACCTCAGTTGATGGTGGGGTGAGAATTGTAAATTTGAGGCCTTTTGTGAATATGTGACCCAAGCCACTTGGTCCCCTGTGACAGGTCCTGGGTGTTGATGTCAAAGGAGATAAGGCCTGACCCAGTACCCAAAGAAGTGTTAGTTTATCCCCAGATGCGTCTGTGGAGATGAGGTTTAATTAAGTCACAAATGCTAAAAGTCCCTGCAACAGAGAAGGGGCAGCTGCTGGGACAGGCACAGGGAAGACTGGGCAAGTGGCCAGTTGTCCCTCCCTCAGCTTTGAAGTTGTCCAACCAGGCCTCCCCAAAGGTCCTCCCATCCTGGGGAGCAGTGTGACCTGCGCCCACTGAACAAGGAGCCACACACCGGCTACAGCTGCTCCCGGGCAGACCAGGAGCTGCCCTGCTGGACATTTCGAAATGGTGCTGCAGAGGAACTGAATGAGTGGAAAGAACACCAAGTTCTTGGACAGGAGGACTTATTAACAGGAAAAGTTGTCTATTTTCCTTATTTAGTTATTCATTTAATATGATTCCAAGGAAAATATCGACTTTATTTTGGGGAGAATTACGAAGCTAATTCCAAAATCCTTGTGAGAAATAAGTATGGAAAAAGAGGGCACTACCCTGGTGGCGCAGTGGTTAAGAATCCACCTGCCAATGCATGGGACAGGGCTTTGAGCCCTGGTCCGGGAAAAGCCCGCATGCCACGGAGCAACAAAGCCCATGCACTACAACTACTGAGCCTGCACTCTAGAGCGCATGAGCTACAACTACTGAAGCCTGCATGCCTAGAGCCCGTGCTTTGCAACAAGAGAAGCCACTGCAATGAGAAGCCTGCACACCGCAACGAAGAGTAGGCCCTACTCACCATAACTAGAGAAAGCCCACGCACAACAACAAAGACCCAATGCAGCCAAAAAATAAATTAAAAAAAAAAGTATGCAAAAAGAGCCAGAAAATTCTGAAAGAGAAAGGAAATAATAGGGACCAGCAGAACTGAAGGCAGTTCAGTCCTAGGCCTGAGAAGGACAGGTCATTGAACAGACTAAAAAGACAATGCCTGGGACTTCCCTGGTGGTGCAGTGGTTAAGAATCTGCCTGCAGATGCAGGGGACACGGGTTCAATCCTTGATCTGGGATGATCCCACATGCCACAGAGCAACTAAGCCCGAGTACCACTACTACTGAGCTCGAGCTCTAGGGCCCGTGAGCTAAAACTACTGAGCCCGTTGCCACAACTCCTGAAGCCCACGTGCCTAGAGCCCATGCTCTGCAACAAGAGAAGCCACTGCAATGAGAAGCCCGTGCACCGCAGGAAGAGTAGCCCCCTGCATGCTACAACTAGAGAAAGCCTGTGTGCAGCAACAAAGACCCGGTGCAGCCAATAAAGAAATACAGAAATAAACAAATTTTTAAAAAAAGACAATGCCTGTGCTAAAAGTGGATTTTCTGCCAGTGGAGAAAGGGATAATTTCATAAATGGTGTTGGGACCCTGAGGTGGTCTGATGGTTTTTTTCCAGGAAGCAATTCTCCAATTCTCAGTGAACACTGACTGGTTGTCCCACAGATTTAACTCAATTCTCACACTATCCACCCGGAGACAGCGTCAGACCCCATATACTAAGTGCTCATCCCCACGAGACTGGCTTCCTTTCAGACCCCAACGGCAAGTCCAGGTTGCCTGTGCTTCTGATAGACCAGCTATAAATTGGATGTTCTCATGACCCCCTGCTTGGCTTTAATTAATTTGATAGAGTGGCTCAAGGAACTCCGAGAAATGTTTACTTACATGACCAGTTTATTATAAAGGTTATTATAAAGAATACAGAAGAACAGCCAAACAGGTACATAGGATAAAGTCAGAAGGGTCCTGAATGCAGGGGCTTCCATCCCCATGGAATTAGGGTGTATTCACCAACGCTGAAGCTTGTTAAATCTCATTGTTCAAGAGTTTTTATAAAATTTAATCTGCAGCTCCTCCCAGCACTTTCCCAGAGGCCAGCAGGTGGGGGTGAAAGTTCCATTCCTTTATTCACTTGATCTTTCTGGTGACCAGCCCTACTTGAACCCAACTAGGGACCCTACCCTAAGTCACCCTATATGACTTCATTAGCATAAATCCAAAGGGGGCTTCCTGGAAAGGATAAGACACTCCTATCACTCAGGAAATTCCAAGGGTTTTAAGGAGCTCTGTGTGAGGAACCAGGGACAAAGACCAAATGTATTTCATATTCCACCATAGGTGGCCACAGAGGTAAATCCCTATTTCACTTTTATAGCAAATAAATTTCAGATGAATCAAGGATTTTAAAATAATGAGAAAACAAACTAAAAATATGGAGAGAGGAAAAAAAGCATGGGAGAATTAAGAGTAAGCTCTTCTCTTAAGTGTTACACAAAACGCAACAGTGATAAAAAGATCAATAAATTTGACTACATAAAAATTAGAGATTTCTGCATAACACACACAAGAACACATAGTCAGAATGCAAATGATACACTGGGGGAACATATGTGCAACACTTCTGACAGAAAAAGAGCTAATTTCCTTAGTAGTGTTAATACAATTCAAGAAAAAGGCTACTCCCACCAAAACAATGAGAAGGCATGAATAGATACTTCCCAGGAAAGGAATTACAGTGGGATAGAAACCTTACCCACAGTGAGAGAAATGCAAAACAAAGGCACCTCAAGATATACTTGTTCATCCCTCCTATTGGCAAAGATTAAACATTCGCTCACACATCGTGTCGGGCAGAGTGAGGGGTAACAGGCCATCCAGTTCACCGTGGTGGGAATGTAAACAGTTATTTTGCTTTGTTTTGTGTTGTTGTTATTGTTTTTAATGTTTGCATAGCTTTCTTTGGCCACGCCAAACGGTTCATGGGATCTTAATTCCCCGACTAGGGATTGAACCCAGGCCACAGCAGTAAGATCGCCGAGTCCTAACCACTGGGCAGCCAGGGAACTCCCCAGTAGGTGCCGTTTTATGGAGGACGACGCCTAACAAAATTGTAACCTGCCATACTCTTTGACCCAGCAGTGCCACAACTAGGATTTACCCTCCAGATGTTCTCCCACGTGTGCTCCAAGGAGTATGCACAAAGTTATTCATTGCAGCATTATTTGCAATCACAAAAAATCCTGAGAAAAACCTGAAATAATCATCATGGGGGACCAGGTTAAATACATCATGGTATTTCCACACCGTGCAATGTCATGCAAACTTTACAAAGAAATGCTATCAAGGATTTCAGAAAAATGTAAAAAGCTAGAGGCAGGACTTCTTCAATCATTGTAAAAACCAAGGTAGTCTTGAGCAGATGTCTTCACACTCAGCACACATACGCCACCCAAAGCCTTCCAAGACAAGTGTAGGCTTGGATGGCCTCAAGGGAATCAGTGTTCTCTTCACATTATCTTCTGGAGAAAGCACAGTAGGTGAGGCATGGTCAGGTCCTCACTCTTCTCCCACATTATAAGATAAAGGCAAACTCGCCCTTTTTTTTATGTCTATGGTGCAAAGACCTCTGGGACATCAAACAGAGCAACAGTAAATACCGGTGTCCTCAAAGCTCCTTTTAATCATGGCATCATAAACCCAAGGGAGGGCTTCGGGCCTTCCCTGTCTTACATATTTATTTTGGTAAAAGCAAAACAAGGCATTAGAAGTGTAGAGCTTTTTCTTTTGTACAGCAGGAGCTGAGGCATTTTTCATTTAACACTCTACTTCCTTCAGAGAATGTACCAAAGTCCAGGGATGGCCCCCTGCTATCAGGGCCAAGGTACATCAAGAAGGTAGCAGCACTTGGTTTCATCCATGCTTCTATCATCTATCTATCTATCTATCTATCTATCTATCTATCTATCTATCTATCTATCTTCTATCTATCTATCATCTATCTACCTATCTATCAATCATCTATCTATCATCTATTTATCTATCATCTATCGAATTGAATCTGCCTATATACCTATCCATCTATCTACCTCTACCTTTCTTAGAGTTAAGAATAAAGAATAAGATGGGTGTCTGTGATGCATTCGAACATGCTTATATGAAATAAAAAATAAAGTCAGATTCTTTCTGACAGAAACAAGTCTTATTTGCCTGCTTTAGCTGACAATAAAAGATTGGCATTTCCAATTATGTTACATGGCAAACATTTGCCATAAATTAAATAAGTCAAACTTGAAGGTTCAAAGTTTTGATGAAAACATAGTTAAACTTGTTTTAAGATAAAAGCACTTTATAAAAAATATAACACTGTAGAGGGAGGGATAAATTGGGAGTTTGGGATCAACAGATACATATAGCTATGTTTAAAATGGATAACCAACAAGAACCTACTTTAGAGCACAGGGAACTCTGCTCAATATTCTGTAATAACCTAAGTGGGAAAAGAATTTGAAAAAGAATAGATATATGTATATGTATAACTGAATCAGTTTGCTGTACACCTAAAACTAACACAACATTATTAATCAACTATACTCCAATATAAAATAAAGATTTGAAAATATATAACACTGGAAGATATATTAAAATGAATAGTGTTTTAATTGACCTAACCCATTCTGAGTATCTTGGGTTAACCAAAGTGCTGCAGAGAAAGTGTCAGGGGTGTAATTAATAGTCATATGAGGCGTCTCGGTCAAATTTTTATGGCACACTTCCCAGAACCTGAGGACGTGAATGTCTCTAACGCTTGCTTTAAACAATACTGAAGGAGAATCTAATTGAATTATCAGCTGATAGATAATTTAGATAATTTGGAAGAATATAAAGAATGGAATAGGATTCTCTTTCGGTTCTCTGAAGGCGTGGTGCGTGGGGAAAAGTGAACTTCTCAGCTGCCCACTTCATCCCTGCAGGGAAGGTGAGAAAACAGAGCTGCAGAGATGTTACGAAACCTGTACCACGTCATTCAGCTGGCCAGCCATCAGTAGTGACTTTCAAGAAAGGATCTGAGACTCTTCCCTACAATGGTGTAACACTCCTAGCTTAGCTATAGTTCTTAGCCTCCCATGTGCGGACGTGTGACTGATTTCCAGTATATGAAAGAGAAGTATGAGTAACGTACGCTAGCTCCCAGCCACGCCCACTGCTACCTCCCTCAAAATACCCTCTATGCTTTTGCCTCCTGATTGGGTGCAAAAGGGATCATCGCCCAAGCAACTGTGGGAGCCATGAGTCAGAAGGTGATCCCTGTGGATCATCACTTGGAAGAGAGGTGCCCGCTGATTAGGAATGCCCAGTTTGGACATGGCGTAAGCAAGAAACAAAGCAAATGGCTTTGCCTAACCACCGCTCTGCCTACGGATCCTATTGTGAACTGAAAGATGGTCTGGATGTTGTCGCCCTGTGAGTGATGATCTCAAAGCCTGCTTTCTCCTCGCTGACTCTAATGAGCTCTCTAACGACGGCATGGCTTTCATTACAACCCTTTTGTTCTGCCGCTGAGAAATGAATTTAAACAACAGTTATTCAAGAGCCAAAGCATTTATCGATTGGATAAACACAAGCCTGATATTTGGTTGTGTTCCTCCCAAGCCTGCCAGCTCCCATTTTTGCTAATCAGTCAGCCAGCCTGGTTTGCCTCCCACCTGATGGAGGGTGATGGTGCGGTTGTGGTCTTGTTCTGTAAAGGCAGGCAGGGAAGGGACTGCAGAAGATTGCCCAGCATAATCCTAAAGCTCTTTGAGGTGCAATTTTGAAAGGACCCCCAGACTCTTCTATGGTCCATTTATAGATAAACACAAATATATGAAATTAGAAGGGCTTTGCTTTTCAGGAGACTGTCGACAGGTCCACTCAAAAAATCAACCAGATTAATTAAAATCCAGGAACATTCGTGGTTGAACATTGTAAGAACTAGAGCATTTCTAGGTCAAAGTAACAAATGTTGGCCTTTAATGAGATTTAGGATTACATCTTTGTCTGTACAGTTTGAAAGGAATCAGTTGACTTGGAAAAAAGAGATGATGCTTTTTTACCAGAGTCAGAGGCGCCAGCTGAAATTGCTCCAAAGTAGTGGTCTCAACGCTCATCGCAGATTAGTTACCTGAGATTTTATTAAATTCCAAATGACCAATTTAGGGACTGAAATTCTGATTTGATTAGTCTTGGGTACGGACTTGGCATCGATATATTTTTTAGTTATTGGACGATCTTCTTGTGCAGCCAGGGTGAGAACCATGAGAGCTGTGGCTGCACATAAGGGTCCCAATGGAGCTCCCTGAATAAACACTCATCTTGGTCCTACTCAGACCAAATGAGACCAAATCACTAAGGATGAACCTGGTCATCTAATTAAAAACAAAAGATTTAAAGCTCCTTAGGTAGTTCTGATACATAGTGAGATTTGAGGACCACTCTTGTAGGTGAAGGGGATCAGAATATGCCGCCCCAACTATAACCCTTGGGCAGGTGGATTATTTTGTGCTGAAGGCCATTGAGACTCCGCACATGCAGAGAGTTTTCCACACTCTCCTTATCTGCTTAAAAGAAGGGTATAAAATTCACTTTGAGGAAGTTATCCCTTCTACCCCATACCAGAGAGAGAAAAGTGATTCATCCTAGAAGCTGAGGAGTCGACACCAAGATGAGGGTGCATAAACAGACTTTACTAAAATAGCCCTTATTTTCCATTGGTTACCCCATATATTTCCAAGTCACTTCCCCACAATTTATGATCCCTGGATTCCAAACCCTCTTTCCTTTGTTAAAAGGGTATGTATGTCCCTGAGTCTGTCTCCTTGCATTTTACTTCTTTTCTGTGAACTCCTGTGCACATAAACATTAATAAAAATTGAGTGCCTAAAAAAAAAAAAAAAAAAAGAATGGAATAACGTTGCGACAAAACTCCTTCCATTCCCAGGGTTTCTAATTATTGCATCTAATTAGTCTTGCATTAAGAAGTATTCATTCATTAATTGATTTTTTTTTCTTTTTGGCCACACCACACGGCCTGCAGGATCTTTGCTTTCCAACCAGGGATCGAACCCGTGCCCTCGGCAGTAACAGCACAGAGTCCTAACCACTGGACTGCCAGGGAATTCCTGATTTATTAACTGATTTTTATAAAATAGTTTCCTCGTATCTCATCAATAGACGAATTTCCAAAAATATTTACTTTGAGTGTTTAATAATTTCTAAAAATAGGTAATATATTTTATTGTATCAGTTAATTGTGTAATAATAATAACTCAATCCAAGAGAAAAGTTTTCAACTTAGAGACCTATGGTCAAAGACAACAATGTTTAGTTTTATAATTTCAGTTAATGGACATTTTTGGTTGCAAATAGGTATGAAAGGGTGATCGATACATTTCATATATATATATTTGAACTCTGTGATATGTATACAGTTATACACACATATAGATACACATATATACATACATACACACACACACCACACACACACACACACACACAAAACATTAGGATAAAAATCTGTGGGGGAAGTCAACTGGAAATACAAGTTTATGGAGAAAAGGAAGAATGCAAAATTCCAGATTTTTTTTTTTAATTGAAATATAGTTGATATACAATACTATATAAGTTTCAGGTGTACAATATGGTGGTTCACAATTTTTAGAGGTTATACTCCATTTATAGTTATTATACAACACTGGCTATATTCCCTGTGTTGTACAATATATCCTGGTAGCTTATTTTGTACATCGTAGTTTGTACGTCTTAATTCCCTGCCCCTACATTGCCTCTCCCCGCTTCCCTCTCCCTACTGGTAACCACTATATCTCCAGTTTGTTCTTCATATCTGTGAGTCTGCTTCTTTTTTTTTTTTTTTTTTATCACATTCACTAGTTTGTTGTATTTTTTAGATTCCACATTTAAGTGACATCATACAGTATTTGCCTTTCTCTGACTGATTTCACTTAGCATAATACTGTCCAAAGTCCATCTATGTTGCTGCAAATGGCAAAATTTCTCTCTTCTTGATAGCTGAGTAATGTTCCATTGTATATATATGCTACATCTTCTTTATCCATTCATCTGCTGACAGACACTTAGGTTGCTTCAATATCTTGGCAATTGCAAATGATGCTGCTATGAACATTGGGGTGCATGGATCTTTTCAAATTAGTGTTTTTGTTTTTTTCGAAGATACAACAAGGAGTAGAATTGCTGGGTCATATGGTAGGTCTATTTTTAGTTTTTTGAGAAACTATTATACTGTTTTCCACAGAGGCTGCACCAATATACATTCCCACCAATAGTGTACGAGAGTTTCCTTTTCTCCACACCCTCTCCAATGTTTCTTATTTGTGGTTTTGCGTGTGTGTGTGTGTGTGTGTGTGTGTGTGTGTGTGTGTGTGTGTGTTTGATGACAGTCATTCTGACAGGTGTGAGGTGATACAGGTGATATCTCATTGTGGTTTTGACTTGCATTTCTCTGATGATTAGCAATGTTAAGCATCTTCCCATGTACCTACTGGTCATCTGCATTTCCTCTTTGGAAACATGTCTATTCAGCTCTTCTGCCCATTTTTTAATCAGGTTCTTTTGTTTTCTTTTGTTTAGGTTGTTTTTTTGATGTTGACTTGTATGAGCTGTTTACATTTTTGGATATTATTATTGGTCATATCAATTGCAAATATTTTCTCTCATTCTATAGGTTGTCTTTTTGGTTTGTCAACGGTTTCCTTTACTGTGAAAAGCTTTTAAGTTTAATTAGGTTCCGTTTGTTTATTTTTGCTTTTATTTCCTTTGCTTTTGAAGACCAATCCAAAAAAAATATTGCTACAATTTATGTCAAAGAGCATTCTGCCTGTGTTTTCCTCTAGGAGTCTTATGGTTTCTGATCTTACATTTAGGTCTTTAAAATTCCAGACTCTTAAAGAAAAGCTTGTCCATTTGTTTTTTTTGTTTGTTTTGTTTTGCTTTGTTTTCAAGCTCTTTATTGGACATTTGTTTTTAAATGGGTGATGTGCTGATAGTTGATATAAAAATGCTATGCTATTTAGATTACTTTATATTTAAAGAATGACATAACCATTTTAATAGCAAGATATCAACTTAAAAATGTACAAAAAGGTAAACATTTTTCAGAATTCTTCAGGCAGGCACTCAATGAAAAATGTCTGAAGATCTATAAAGCAGGGTTCTCAATCCTAACACTATTGATGTTTGGGGACAATAACTCTTTGTTATAGGGGCTGTCCTGTGCATTTTAAGATGTTTAACAGCATCCCTGGTTTCTACTCACTAGATGCCAGTAGCAGCCCCTCCTCCCCAGCTCTGACAAGCAACTCCAGACATTGCCAAATACCCGCTGAGAGCAAAAATTGCACCTGGTTGAAAACCACTGCTGTAAAGCAGTCTTGGAGTTGGCCCATCGATTAGATGGAGACACATAATTAAGAGCTGCTTCATACCTGGGTACAGTGTACCTGTTACACACTTGGGGCTTCGGCACCAGAGAGTCTGGGTTCAAGTCTCAGCTCTCTCACTTATTGGTGGTTGACCTTGAGCAGGTTACTTCACCTCTCTGTGCCTCAGTTTTCTCATCTGCTCAAAGAGGATACTAGTAGTATCTACCTTCTGGATTATCACAGGGGCTGAGCTGGGACACGTGGAGTGCTGTGCAGTGGCAGGTACGGTGTAAGGCTCTTCCTGTGATATAAAGAGACATATATATTTGGTCTTTGTCCCCATTTCCCAACACAAAGCTCTAAAACCCTTGATAGTGATAGGAGTCATAGGCTTGGCAGGAGTGTCTTTTGTTCTAATGAGGCAACTCTTGGTGGGACCCTAGAGGGCTTCAGGGTGGGGGCGGATCACCATAAAGATGAAGCTTTGAATAGAAGCTTGGAAATTTTAGCCCCAGCGCAACCTCTGGGGTTGGGAGAGGACTAGAAATTGAATCAGTCACCAACGGCCAATGACTTCATAAAGCATGCTAATGTGGTAAACCTCCATAAATACCTCTAAACAACAGAGTTGTAAGAGCTGCTAGGTCAGTGAGTACATCATGTTCTGGGAGGGTGACATGTCTGAAAAGGGCATGGAAGCTCTGTAGGCACCCCCAACCTCACACCTTCTCCTATGCATCTCTTCCACTTGGCTCTTCCTGAGTTATATCCTGTATAATAAACTGGTAAATATAAGAGTTTTCCAAAATTTTATGAGCTGTCCTAGCAAATTTTTGAATCTGGGGGTCATGGGAACCCCTTGACTCTAGTCAAGTCGGAAGCGTGGGTAACCTGGGGACGTGATACTTGCAACTGATTTCTGAGGTGAGGACTGCCTGGTGCGACTGAGCCCTCACACCTGTGAAGTCTGACGCTAGTCAAGTGTCAGAAGTGAATCGCATTGAATTGCATCGAATCAGAAGACAGCAAGTTGGTGACAGAATTGGTTGTTGTGAGGAAAAAATCCAACAGCCCCCTCCTGTGCTCTGATTATCTTGGGGTGCTCACGTCAGTGAGCTTCCTCTTATTTGAGGTCCACACCTCAAGCTTGAGGCATCTTAATCCAGCGGACTTTTGTGACTCTCCAGTGTTGCTATCTCTTCGGAGACCCCACTTTTGGGTGTTTACTGTAGGACCAAGATGTTACAGTACCTCCAGAATCAGGGTGTGACTTGCACTTATCATTAAACCGTTTACGTCTCCACCGTCTCCACCTCATCGCAGGCTTCACACCTGACAGTCGGACCAAACCATGCACTGGAAGGGTTTAGAGATCCTCCAGTGCTAGAGTGTGAGGCCTGCCGCCTGCCACGAGCTAAGGATGGAGATTATATTTTTAAATGGTTGGGGGAAAAAATAATCAAAAGAATACTATTTCCTAACAAATAAAAATTATAAGAATTCAAATTTTAGCACCCATAAATAGAATGGTATTCTTTTGCGGAGGCCCACACTATGACTTGGGCCTTCGCGGCGTCTTCCTCCCTTTAAATAAGTAAATAAAAATCATACTTTATGACCGTGTTGGTATAAAGACAAATATAATCCAGGCTGAATTTACTCATTATTCATATATTCACTATTACTATATTCTTTTTTTTAAAAGAAATTACATTTTAAATACTTTCATGGGCCCCGAAAAGTATCCTAAGAGATAAGTGACCCTGTCTTTTTTTTTCTTGAGCAGCTCATCCCTCCCTCCCCACCCATCCTTCCATTGATTCATCCATCTAGGAATGAATATTAAGACGTTAGAAACAGCCCCTTCCCCTCTGAAATGGCCCACACTCTCTGTGGTGTGTGTTTCTCCCAGTGCTGCCCTCATCTTTTGAGACAGACCACATTTTGTCCATGGAATGTGTACCTCTCTAAATAAATCCACTTCTTACCTATCACTTTGTATCTCACTGAATTCTTTCTGTCACAAGACGTAAAGAATCCGAGCTTCAGTAAGTCCTAACAGCAGGAATTAAGGCCCTCTCCCAGGTAGAGGATAGAATGATAATGTTTACCCTCCTGACTTCAATCAGCTGAAGCTTGGACACTGTCGACCTTTGCCCCAGTTCTATGCTGAATTCTCCTCTGCTCAAACCCCTTATAAATATGCATGTACCCTTAGCTTAAAACATCCCCAATTTTGGGACTTCCCTGGCGGCACAGTGGTTAAGAATCCACCTGCCAATGCAGGGGACGCGGGTTCTATTCCTGGTCCAGGGTCATTCCACATGCCAGGGAGCAACTAAGCCCATGCACCACTACAGAGCCTGCGTTCTAGAGCCCGGGAGGCACAACTACCGAGCCCGCGTGCTGCAACTACTGAAGCCTGCACGCCTAGACCCCATGCTCCACAAGCGAAGCCACTGCAAGAGAAGCTCATGCACCGCAATCAAGAATAGCCCACCCCTGCTTGCCACAACTAGAGGAAGCCTGCACAGCAATAAGACTCAACACAACCATAAATCAATCAATCTTTAAAAAAAAGTCCCCAATTTTGCAGTTTGGGGAGACACTGCTTTGGGAAAAGATCCCGGTGTTCTCCTTACTTGATGCCAGTAATAAATCCTTCCTTCAATACCCTCCCTCCACCTTCCCAAAAAAAGAATTTAGAAACATTGTTTGTACTTGAATCCAAAAGGCAACTACTGTGCTAAATACATTCTTCTAATATACTTCCGCAAATGATGAAATAGTGGCCAAGATTCTCAAAATCCTAAATCAGTCTCCTCAGGCAGCTATAGTCAAGCAGCAATTAAGGGCCACTTTAAACCCAATGAGCTCATATCGCTCCATCCTCAGCTGCTACCTGATGTCAGGCACTCACTGTGTTCAAGAGAGTGGAGCCTTTGGGAAGGACTGGAAGGAAAATGTGAAAACCACGAAGACACTGAAAACACCACAAGCCGAAACCCATAAACCCGCAACAATGTGGGGCTAATGGATTAAGAGTTGTTTTAATGGTAAATGCCTCCAGGGCGGCACTCCTAAATCCTAAATCCTCAGCAATCTATCTGCGGCCTGGCATGCAGTTAAGCAGTCAGCAAAGGTGTGGTTGATGCTTGGTTAACAACCTCCAACGCTTCTCAAGCCCTGGGCCACGCAGCTCAGGCCTCACCAGTCACTCACTGGTCACCTTTTTGGTGACCGGATGCCAGGCACCAACTGACCTTGTCTTATCTACGGCTGCTTTCACATAGCGATGATGGAATTGAGTAGTTACAATCAAGCCCACATGCTCTTTGAAACCTAAAATATCTATCATCTGGCCCTTTACAGAAAAAGTTCCACCAGCTCCTGGTATTTTACAAATGAAAAAAATGAAGCCCGGAGAGACAGAATGACTTACCTAGTGTCACACGGGTGTTCGTGGAACATCAAGGACTGGAATCCAAGTCACCTCACCCCTCTCCCGCACACCCACAGATTTCTCAGGCTCCCTTCAAGCTTTCCCTGCAGGCTACACCCTCCAGGCCAGGTGTAATTCCAGGAAGAATCTGAATCCCTCTCGAGGGTGGCTGGAATGCTTTCAGGGGTCAGCCAAGGGTCAGGGAGAAGCGCGCTGAGCAACCCAGCTGAGCAGAAGCAAGGTTTGCTTTGGGCCAGGTGAGGGGGAGCCCATCCTGGTGACTGTGGTGCAGGTGATAAAGATGAAGATGAGGACCAGGGGGCACTTACAAAATCATCCTATGTGACAGCCACAGTAACCCCTGGGACAGGTACAGTGCATTCAACCCTGTGAAATGGCTGACTTTCGGCTGTTTTTGACCCACAAAATCAGAATTTCATATGATCCAACCTAATATGATTATCTCACTTCACCAAAGAACAGAGAGAGACTTAAAAGACATTAAGTCTCTTGCCCTGGACATGGCAAGTAAGGACAAGAGTGAAGATCTAACTGCTCTGTCTGATTCCAAAGCCCTGCATAGAGCTTTATTCTGTTCTCCCATCAACTCCACCCCCTCCTCTTGATGACGTTCACCTATCTTGAGGATAAGGATCAAACTTCTCAGCAAGCATTCACGACTTATTCCTGCTCCCTTCTGCATAATAACCATGTCGTCCTTTACTCTTTCATCCTGAAGTCTCCTTCTTCCTCACTTTGCATGTCTAATCTATCCCCCAACCCTGTTGAGTTTACTTCTTAAATGCCTTGTCTATCTGGACACATTCTTTCATTGTCACGTCTATCTCTTGTCTGGACCCTGGCTTCCTAACGGGGCTCCTGCCTGGTGCTCCTGTGTCCTCCATACCGGGAAGCCACTATGTTCTCTGTAAAATGCAAATGTGACCCCTTCCACTCTTCAGTGGCTTTTCCTGTTGCTCTTAGCCTAAAGAGGTCCTCTCACCATAGCCTGGGCTCTGTCGGTGTGCCCTGCTTATCTCTTGGGTCCCTTCTCACCCCCTCTCCCACCTGCTCCCTGAGCTCTTCCTACCCTCCAGTTCCTTGAATGTACCATGGTTCCTTGCACCAGGGCCTTTGAACTAGATGTTCTCTCTGCCTGGAATGTTTCCCCACTGCCTTCGTCACCAAGTTCTCTGCTATACTTCCAACAGATATCAGCTCCAGGGCCACTTCTTCAGGGAAGTCCTCCCGGACTTAGGTCAGTTTCTCTTGTTACATCATCTCCTAGAATAGAGCCCCTTTCCTTCAGAATAGTTGGCTGTTTACACACTTACACTTATTTGTGTGATAAATGTGTCACTCCGCAACACATCTGCCAGCTCTCAGAGAGCAGGGATGCTGCGAACCAGCCCCTGCCTGGCGTCTGGCACGTCCCTGTGTACAAGGATGGATAGAGGAATGCTCTCTACGGTCACCTGCTGGATGGCCTGCTGCCCTGTGGCAATGCCGTGGACTCTCCACCGCACCTCTGCCCACTGTCCCCTTTCTTCTCCCCCCTCCTGGAGAGCTCCTATTGCTCCCCTCAAGGCCCCACCTCACTGTCTCCTCTAGGAAGCCCCCTGCACTGAGCTGGCTGCTCTCACATTTGGGTTTTTATTTCTTTGCACCTTGTACTTCTTTCTGCCACCCACCCCACTTAGCATATTGTAACAACAGGTTTTTTTCCCTCTCTCTGTTCCCTTAAGTGACTATGAGCTCCCTGCAGGCCTCTCTGCATCTGTAAAGCATAGCTTAGCATCTTGGCCTCGGAAAACCTGAGACAGTGGTGCTGAAGTGAATGTAATGCCTTGTCTTTAGGCCATGAGGCTCTGGATTGGCTTTTCTGGTGTCCAGGTGTGTCCCCCGCCCCTACCCCCCGCCCCCCCCCCGCCCCCCCCGCCACACACATCCCATGCACATATCAAATCTCTATCTATAAAACACTTAGGTGTTTCCCTAACTGCTGGGAGTGATTTTCACATGATTTCTACCACCAAGGAAAGTAAACATCCAGTTCTCTCCTGAAGCCACACTTGTGGGCTTAAAACGTGCACCCTGACAGGCAACAGGGAACCAGTGACTCTTGGATGCACAGCCAAGCATTCATTTGCTTAATGTCTTTGATGGTAAACCCAGCATGTCTACAACACTTAACATTAAGCATCAGGCATGTGTTCCGAGTTATTACAAAGTTTAAAAGTGTTTCTAAGAGATGTATGCATTCCTGAAAGCTTACTTAAAGAATTCTATGACTTCTTGAGGGTTTACTTAATCAAAGATAATTAAACCTGTTAATATTTCCTAACTCTGCAGGCCTCCCAAAACGCCTTATGTAACCTATGCCAGATACAGCTGGTTAATTGTAAAATCATCCAAGCCAATAGTTAGGTCCAGAGTCCCAACCTTCTCCAACTATTCCCTCCCTGGACCCTGCCCGTTGTCCCAGTGTGTGGGCGTTGCAGCAGGCCAGGCCCTCCTGTGAATTGCTGCAGCATCTTCCTTTCTTCCTCCCTTCCTTCCTCCCTCCCTCTCCTGTCTGCCCCAACCTACAGGTGCTGCCAAGCAGCTCTGATGAGGTCATGACCAGGCCCTGAACCCTCAATAGCTCTTTCTGCTTATTGGATGCACCTACAGTCCCCAGCATGGCATTAACGCCCACAGCACATGGCCCTGGATTCCTATCCCACACGCTCATGCCACTATGCCCGTCTCTGAAACACGTTCTCAAATTCCCCCCTTTCTGCAATTCTTTTCCCATGTCCCCTCCCTTGTTTTATATTGTACCTACCTAGGTAATAATACCTGTCTTACCTTCCTATTATTGTGAAACTCCTTTAAGAGTTTATCTTTTAATCCTTTCTTTCTTTCCTCAATCTCTTCCTCTACTTCTTAACGTAAGGCTTCCTCACAATGACCAGGGTCGCCCTTCTCCCTGAATCATGCATTACTCGATGGGGCAAAAAGTGGTTCTTGGGAAAGGAGCAAAAAATCTTAGATATTACAGTGGTCTGTGGCCCTCCAAACATACACAGTATGTCTGTGTTATCAAAATTTAATGGTGGAGGGCCCTCCCTGGTGGTCCAATGGTAAAGAATCTGCCTTCCAATGCAGGGGATGCAGGTTTGATCCCTGGTTGGGGAACTAAGATCTCACATACCGCGGGGCAACTGAGCCCGCACTCCACAACTACTGAGCCCGTGCCTGAGCCCGCATCTAAGCCCGCGTGCCGCAAACTACAGAGCCCACACATTCTGGAGCCCATGTGCCACAACTAGAGAGAAGCCTGTGCGACACAAGAGTCCATGCACCGCAACGAAAGATCTCACATGCCACAACTAAAACCCGACACAGCCAAAAAAAAAAAAAAATTTCATGGTGGAGTGATTATAGAAAAAGTATCTGATAAAAAGGCTCTTTGACAGTGGAGCGGGGAGGATGATGAGAAGAAGGTTGAAAAACATCATTCTATACTAGACAGGAGAGAAGGAACTCTGAGGATGTGATGAGATTTAAATGAAATTGATGTTTATAAAATGCCTAGAATAGTGTGTGGCACATAATAAACACCCAATATATGCTCCTGATAATCACCAATGTTTATTGTGCACATACTATATCCATGCACCATGGTAAGATTTTTACACACATTATCTCATTTAATCTTGCACCCACTCCATCAGGAAATTACCATTATTATTATAGACAAGGAAACTGAGGCATAGAGAAGTTGGTTTAACTGCTCAATGTCAAACTCCTGGTAAGTGACAGAGGCAGGACTGAAACCTCTGTTTGACTTCAAATCCTGACATTCAGATGCAATGGGGAAGTGACCCCTCTTCTCACAGTGGATAAAGTCACCTACTAGTAAGAGCAGAGAAAGGAGAAATAGATGGACTTAACCAGATATACAGTCTTGACTGGCTTCAGACTGATTGATGGTGTCCTTGTTTGCAGGGCCATGATGATGACAGCCTGTGATCTCTCAGCCATCACCAAGCCTTGGGAGGTGCAGAGCAAGGTATGCACTCCTCCTGACCTGCGAGGAGGAGAATCCCAGTACTGGTGACAGCAGGCAGCGAATGTGGCTTGGATTCTCCAGCTCCCGAGGCAGCCCACCTTTGCTCCATCCTCCTCTGCCAAGACACAGCGACCACCCGAGGACCTCTCCCATCATGACATAAAGTGGGGTGGCAGGGCCAGGGGTGGAGTTTATGTCTTTGCTGAGCTGGAAACCCAAGTGGGATGGGAGCAGGGGTAGGAGGATTGGGGCTGGGGCTTGACTGCATGGAGGGTGTCTGCCTGCTACAGGTGGCTCTGCTGGTTGCTGCCGAATTCTGGGAACAAGGTGACTTGGAGCGCACGGTGCTGCAGCAGAACCCCATTGTGAGTAGAGAAGGGACGTCAGCCTGATATTGGGCATGTGATCTCATCCTGGTGGAGAGCAGTGACCTTGCCATGATGGGGAGACATGCCCCCTCACCCTTAACACAGAGATGTGTGACCTCACCACAGAGATGGCCTTTCCTTAATGCAGTGGATCTCAAAGTATGGTCCCTGGAGACCACCATCAAACTCGTTACTTGGGAACATATTAGAAATACTAATCCACAGACCCACCCTGGAGCTACCTGAACATTGCAGGTGGGCCCAGCAATGTGTTCCCTCTTAGAGTTTGGGGACCCTGCTCTAAGGTATGTGTCCTTAGCGCACTCAGCCAAGTAGAGATTGACAAGTGGACACCAAAACTTAGATTTCCCTTTCAGCTCCAACAGTCTAGGAGTCCACCAGCCCTGGCTCTGTTCTAATAGCACAGACCATGCAAGGGGAAGACCTGCTTAAGCTGAGAACCTATGGCGTTGAAAGTAAACTTGGCTGGAATGGTCAGCCGGCTCCCCACCCAACACAGGGAGACCAGTTGAGGGTTTTTGTTTTGGAAAAATGTTTCATTGGTAGGGTGGGTCCCCTTGCTGCATCAGGACAGGAGGAGTCCAGCGCAGTTAACTCTTTTCCCCCCCTTGACAGCCCATGATGGACAGAAACAAGGCAGACGAACTCCCCAAGCTTCAGGTTGGCTTCATTGACTTTGTTTGCACCTTTGTCTACAAGGTAAGTCCTTTGCTTTCTTAGGCCCAACAAGATGTCTTTGATAAGCCCAGGATTCCCTATGACATTAGGAATAAAAAACCCTGGCAAGTGGCCAGTGAGTGATACTTTACAAAGTGCTTCTCACCTCCAATGGCACGGGAGCTTGTGTGACAGCACACCCAGGCCAGAGCCTGGGGCTTTGTACATCCTAGTTGCTCAGTAAATAGCTGCGGGACAAATGATGCATCATGTCTTCAGGCAGAGGAACAGGGAGCATATCAGATACATGCCCTCCTAACTTCCCCAGCTGGTGGGAATATGACAGGTCACAGTTACTCAATTGTCAAAAGATAATCTGGAATTTCTCTTTGAGCTCTAGCTCAAAGCTGATCTCTCTCTTGAGAAACCCACTGTGCCCCAATGCATGTTACCTATGCCACCATCTACCTCCCATTTGTTATTTTTATTTTGGCCATGTCACATGAGGAGACAGAGGTCAGAGAGGAGAAAGGACAGGGCCAGGTCACTGGAGTCAGCCACCAGGCAGCATCAGAGCTGGGACGCCTGACCCCTAGTTTAGGGCTCTTGCTGCTGCATGAGCTGCAGCCCTTCTGCTCCCAGAGGGCGCACAAGTGCATCTTTGATATAACACAGACTAACCGGGGTCCTCCAAGCAATAGGGCAGCCCCGCTGATCTCTCCGTGATCATCACTAATATATGAAACAACAGAGACTGGGCTAAGCACAGTACACACATTATCCCAGCAACCCCACGAGCTACTGTCTTGATTTCACGGTGACCTGCCCAAGGTCACACAACTGGTGGCAGAATCTGGATCTGAACCCAGGCAGCTCTGAGCACAGCCGCCTCTGGCTGAACTCCACAGTGGACCCTGGATGTGCCATTCTTACCTTGTGCAAATCTCCACCACTCTGCATCTCCATTTCTTCACCTAAAAATCTAGGAGCGATGACTCTCATTTTCCCACCTCATAGGAGTTTCTGAGGATCAAAGGAGATAAAGCACTTCATAAACTGTCATGGGATGTGCTCAAAGCCATTACTTTTATTCTTAGAGCTAAGAGACCTTAAGAATCCTTCACATCCTGATTTCACTTAGCAAACATCAACTGTCTTTGTGTCTCAGACCCCGTGCTAGGCCAAGGGGACCCCAATGAATGAGCCGAGATGTCCCTGTCCTCTCCGGCTCACAACTCCGGGCGCAGGCTGGCAAAGGGAGTCGTTCCAGTGAAGTGAGATGTTGGGAAGAGAAGCTTTGGGGAGCTGCTAATAGAGGACTCGACTTACCCTGGGGATCAGCAGAGGCTTCCCTGAGGAAGTGACGTCGAAGTGGAGGCCTCAAGGGAAAAGAGGGGATAAGTTACAGTGCTCCAGCAAAGGGAACAGCTGGTGTGAAGCCAACAGAAACTGACAGAGATTTGGAATGTTCAGAGGGTTCCAGTTGGTGAAGGGGAAGAGCACCGGCTCTGGAGAGCTTGAAAGCCTTGTGAAGGAGTTTGCACTTCCTCCTGAAAGCCAGGGGGTGCCTCTGGAGGGTGTCAGGCAGGAGAGGCATGGGACCCTGTGACCGGAGACCCTGCAGTGTCGTCACGCACACCGCTGGGGACAGAAGCCGCAGCCTGCCTGGGGAAGCTCATTCCAGTGCAGACACGACCCACTGTGCTCTGCCTGGAACCCGGACCCCAGGGCTCGGCTCCCGCGCCAAAGGCTCTGTCTCTTCCAGGAATTCTCCCGTTTCCATGAGGAGATCACTCCCATGCTGGATGGGATCACCAACAACCGCAAGGAATGGAAAGTGCTTGCTGATGACTACGAAGCCAAGATGAAGGGGCAGGAGGAGGAGAAGCAGAAAGGGCAGGCAGCCAGCCAAGGTTTGCGGATGGCGGAGGACGGGGAACCCCGACCCCGCACACACCGAGCACTTACGGCGTGCCTGGCGGGGCCGCAGAGCCTCACTCAGGTGGGCGCGTTCAGGCCTCCCCACGACCTAGCTGTCCCCATTCTATGTATGAGAGCACAGAGGCTCACGGAGGTGAAGTATCGTGGCCACGTCACACTGTTAGCAGTAGCAGAGCCTGGTTCCCAAGACTGAGGCTCCCAGCAAGGATTCCCTGACTGCCCCCAACCCGCGTAGGACAGATTCCCATAATAAAGCGGTGGACATGGGGCCTCTGAAAGCCCTCGAGTTTGCAACTCTTGGTCCAAACCAGGTCAAAGGGAAAGCCCGTTGCAGCCTCCTCTTACCTGCTGTGTTCTCTTTCCTGTCTGACTGCAGCAGCCGCAGGAAATCAGCCGGGGGGAAAACCAGGCTCCGGTGGGGGTGCGCCTGCATCCAAGTCTTGCTGCATCCAGTAGCACCAGCGGGGATCAGCGGCCCAGCCCAGCCCCACCCTTCACCGGAGAAGAGTACCCAAGCCAGTGGGAAACCACACACCTGATTGAGAAGTCAGAGTCATAGGGTTTGAAAATTGAAAAAAAATTTAGTTTACATCTTCCCTAGTGGCTTTCAAACCGCTTTCAGCTGTGAGAACTTTTTACTGAGCTACAACCAACATTTTAGCTTTCATAGACTCAATTAAACAGTAGTGCCAGACTCCCCTGCTTACTTGGAGTCATTTTTGTTCTTATACTTTCATTTTATGGTACACAAATTTGCAATCATTCTCAAAAGGAGAGAATTATACAATGAATCCCCACCTACCCATCACCCAGATTCTAATATCGAGATTTTTGCCACATTTGCCTCGTCTGTCCTTTCATTTTTTTCCTAGCTGAACTATGTAAAAGCAAATTCCAGACATATCATTTACTCCTCCATTACACATCTTTAAAGACATGACGCATTTTCTAACATAACCACATCCTGATCACATGCAACACATGAACCCCTAATATCCAGTTGTGGCAGATGCTGTAATGAGCTGCAGAGACCCTTTACCGAAGACGGGTCCCAGCAGTAATGAGCCCTGTCAGCCGCCAGCCCTGGGTCAGCCCCTTTGGGGATGACCTCATCCGCAAGGAGACAGTTTGCCCAAGGGTGGTGGCCTGCACCCAGTGATCGATCAGGCTAGGTGTTAAGGCCTGGCCATCTCAACCCAATACAGGACAACTCCTCGACAACAGCACACACATCCACGACGGAAAGCCTTGAAAGATGCTACTCCTCACTGCTCTCGCTGGGAGTAAGTGCGCAAAGGAAAATGTTTCAAGTTCACCCAGAGGTGGCACTCAATTCAAGTCTGTTTTCCATATCCTCTGACCAGAAACTGTTTCATAGTTATCAATTGGTGTTTTTCAGTGCCTGAAACTAAATGTCAAGACATCTCTTTTAGTACATGTATTTCGTGTGCTGGTGTGAAGAAGCTGATATACCAAAACAAGGGAGTCCTTGTTCAGAAGGTGGTATAGCTTTATAAAAGTCATACTGGCAAAAGGCTGTAACGGAACAATGTTATGTGAGGCAAGTCTGAATCATTCATCGGGATCCACGAAAAGTTTTATGAAGAAAGGACAAGTGAGCTCCGAAAGTTTTGGAGGGGCACGTCTGGACCAGGGTCTTCTCTGAGAGACGATACTGAAACTAGAATCCTTTCCCCAGTTGGTAGCCAGCGCGACCCTCAACGAGCACGTAGGACCAGTAAAGAAAGACACACCTGGGCAGGGCTGTGAGTGGTATTTTCTTTTTAATCTCCATAGTGTATTTGTTAAGTTTATTTATAAGCAGATCACTTCACTATTTACAGTACATGAGCATAGAGATTCTACAGTTTTTGTGATGTAAACAAGAACTCCACAGTGGGAGTTTGAGAAAAGAAGCCAGTTCTGAACTATTTACAGACGTTAAAATAGAACTTTATACTCACGGAATAATAATACATAGAGCAATTTGGTTAAATTATCTATGAAACTATAGAATCTGACAATGTACAAATACAGGAAAACATTTTCTCATTTAGAAGGTAAGACAGATAAATCACACCAGAAATAAAATGGGAACAATGACAACCACAATAATTAAAAGCAAAGAAGTCTTCTTCCTTGCCGCTCACGGATAAAGTATTTATATAAATAAGGACACAACCCAACAAAATGGAAAAAATATATAAAAAATCCTCTACCAATTAAAAAAAATAGCAAAACTAAAAACTTGATTCTCAATCATTAGCAGTGTCCTTTAAAAAATTAAAATTTAGCTTTCTATTATAAATAACAAAGCAGATGTGTCCCTCTGTGTAGGTGAAATTCTTGCACCTTTCTCAAGAAATGCATCAATGTAATTCCACACACACACACACACAGGCGTGCACACGTGCAGACACACACACACACACACAGGTGTGCACATGTGCAGACACACACACACACACACACACACACACACAGCCTTGCGCTCACACACCCCAGGCTGTAGTTACCTTGTTGAGCTTCCTAATAAATAATGCCCCCTACGGTAGTACCCCTGGGGATGCCCAAACCTCACAAGGTTAGCCATTCCCTGGTTTGACCCTGTCACAGAGCCAGGGAAAGCCCTGGCTTCCTATTGCTCAGAATTCTCTAGGCTGCATGGTCACACCAAGAGAAAAGAATTTGAGTCCAAGACTTGGAAATGCTGGAAGGGACCATAGGGACCACCTTGCCCAGTCAATTAAGGCTAGCTACAGACACTGTTTCTTTAGAAACTTGGGGTTGGGAGAGGAATCTTGTGTTGGTTTCAACATTAGCAGCTGCCTCTGGAAGAAGCAAATGCTCCAAGCCAATGCTAATACCATGGCACAAGGAGGTGAAGGGGGTGGCTGTGAATTTCCGGAGCAGACTGCACCGAGCCAGACTCCTGGATGGTTATCTTCCCCAGAAACCTTTTGGAAATCCAAGTGGTCTACTTCCCTGGTCCACTGACCACCCTGAGTGCACACCCCTTGAGATTTCCAACCTCTTTCCATTGGAATCAGAACATTCTTCAAGAAACAAAGTTGGGAGTAGTTTATGACTTTTTATTCCTAACACAAAAACATTTGACAAGATTTTTAAATACAAAATACAAAAAACAAACAAACAAAATCTGTTTGGCTATTCAGTGGATCATATCAAAGGCCATGGCTAGGCCCCCCACAGAATCCTCTCACTCAACCTCTCTGCTTGTCCTGAGGGTCCAGTGGGGGCCACAGAGCAGAGGTTCACTTAACAAGGTCAGCAGCTGGGCTGCCTGTATTGCAGTTATAGTAAACCCCTCCTGGGCACCTGGGCACAGGGTCCACTTCTGTCTCCACTGCCCACCGGATAGCTAGTGTATTACTTCTCAGTCTGCATGGTTGCTTCTGGGGCTTCCGACTGGTGTTACACTGCGCTCTCAACACACAGACAGTTCGCTCATGTCCTTGCACTCCATTCCCAAAGTTGGTGCTGGACAGCAAGGTGGCCAAAAGGATTTATTTGCCTTCCATCTGGCTAGCTGGTGGATATAGTCTTTGGCCACTAGATGGCGACCAGACATTGATAAGGCAGAGTGCTGAGGTGGAAGCTGACCAATGCCTTCAAAAGTCACCCAGGAGCAAGGCTGGCAAAGTGAAAAAGGAGGCTTGGAGGATCCTGACAAAACGTACAGCACAGAGGGGGTTCTAGCAACGCCCTTTTGAGGCGTTGTTGCACAGCCCAGGGACTGACCACCTACAAAACCCTATTTTCCGAGCCCCTGGTTTGGTCAGTTGGATTTCTGTGCTGCTTCTGAATGTGCAAGGCATTCTGATGAAACGGAGTATCCGAAAATCTGTCCCCGAGTCTTGAAGCCTCAGTCACCGCTGCTATACCATTAAAGAAACAAAAAAACAAAAGCTGCCCTAAACATACGCAGTGTGATCCGTGCCTCCTGTCGCCCCATATGTTTTACAATCATTTGAAAGAAATGTGTGAAAAGTGCCTAAGTTAAGCTGTTTTGAAAAAACAAGTGTATTGCTAGTATTGTCTGAGAGCAAGAGAGAAACAGCCAAGTGGTCACAACATTCAGATTGAAAGCTGTTCGGTGGGGATGATTGAAGAGGCTAATGTGAGATTGGACATTGCCACCTAGCCAAGCTCGGGTTTAACTTCTCACCACCCCCACCAGAAACTATGGCTTAGATATGTCCTGGGGAGCTGGCCTCCTCGTATACGGTAACTCGGCCAGGACCACGTGGGCTTGAATCCACTGCCGGTTGGTTACCTTGCAGAGAACTCTCCCCCCAGGACAAGAGCTGGGCACAGGCAGAGAATGGAATCGGTTTCATGGGTTAGCGATGGATTCCACATGCTCCAGGATGGGAATCTGAGCCTATCAGAGGCAAAAGGGACCTTAGTGCCAATTCCATCCAATATTCCCATTTGTAAATGAGGAAACAGAGGCCCAAGATCACATAGTAAGTAAGAAACTTTGGGTTTCTCACTTTGAGATGGCTTATAGATAAATGACTTACTCTGCAAACCCATTTCAATCAGCTGTGCTGTTTTCAGTTTTGTTTTCTTTCTTTTTTCTTTCCTTTTTTCCTTTTTTTTTTTTTTAACAAAAATAGGTACCAAGATGGAAAAGCACCACTGCATTTTTAGGGCTGGCCTTAGGATGGGCTCTTCTGCGACTGATGTCTAGGGGGGTATCTCTACTGTCTCCTCCCTCACCAGCCCTTTTCTGATCTCTGTCCCAGTCCCTAGGAGGATACCTCACACAGCCCACGGAGATCCATATTTGCCAGTGTAGAAACATGGAGCCAGGCTGAGTGCTGTGGTTTTCTCAAAGTGCTTTTATTGGTTCAATGCAAAGTCAGCCTCTGCCTACTTCCTGGATGTTCTACAGCTGGCTCCCATTGGCCCTCCACCCCATGTCTGTTTTGGACCACGGGCATCTCTATGCATGAGGGTTTCCCAGCTCCCAAGCTCTCCCTCCATTTACCCTGTACTCCTGGACTCAGCAGACAGCTCTGGAGCCCATCTATGTGTGCAAACATCTCAGGGACTTGGGGACCAGCTTAAACATATTGCACATAAGCACTAACAGGTTTCCTTCTGCCCCAATGGGAAGGATCCCTCTTCTTTGGCCATTGAAACCATTAGGTTCACTTTATTTGCTACTGTACATTCAATTTCTTTCCTTGGTTTGTATCTGAGGACAACTGCTAAATCTCAAAAGGTAAGAAAATACTGCAATTTTGACATGAGTCAGATCAACAAATCTTTTGGGGTTGATTCTGCTTCACAGTTGGGATGTCCCATCTCTCAAGCTGCAGGCTCAGCTGTCATTTCAACTGAACCCGAGGCCTGGGATCGGGTTCCAAGCTGTCCATGCAGGAGGACTGCACTGTCATACCTTCCCTGCCCCCTCAGCATGCATATTGCATATGCCTAGAAGAAATCACTCTCTGAACATCAACAAGCACAGGCTTTAGGCAAGAAAGATTCCTTCTTATTGCGTCTCTTCCCACTTCAGGACCTGGGTACTGAGTCTTTGCAGCTCAGAGCCTTCATCCTTTCCTTCTCCCACCTTGGAGACCCCAAAGCCCTGCCTCTCTCCTGAGCACATTCGACAGGCAAGGCTGTGAGAACTCACAGCAGATGCAGACACCAGATGGGTGTTTTGTGTCTCAAAAAAGTGTTCTGGCTGGGGGACAAAGCGTGATGGGGGAAGGGGGATTGGGGCCTTAGCTGCACTCCATCCACTCATATTCTTTACCTCTTTGATGCATTTTCCTTCGGTAACCAGAGCCCCCGAGAGTGAGGATTCTGATTCAGCCTTGTACCGACTGAGGAAGGAGATGGAAGAATTCCACTTAGTGTTTAGATCAGACATATTTGGAAAACACCAGCACGGCACAGAGATGGACAGTACAACCTGCCTTGTGTGGGCGGCTACCAACACAGTCTACTGTAAGCTTTTATGGCAATCACATGTAAACATGATCGAGAGCAAATACTAGGACAGAGCTACAGTGAGATGGTTGCCAACAGCAGCTGCTCCCTCTGGGTTACTTCCTTAATTTGGTGGGAAAGAGACCGAGGTTGACTAGTTTTCCTGGAGAGAACTTCCAGTCTCCTTGGTAAATAATACACAGCACCGAATGAGTCTTTCGGATGGAGGTTGTCTGCAGGGTTGGTCAATTTTAGAACTTGTAGTATTTTATGTATGGGATGGTGAGAAGAAATGCTTGATGCCCTTGGCAGGCACCCTCTCCCATCAGCAGGCCCCAGCCCCGACCTTAGGCATATCACATCCCAGTACTACACTCAGATCTCTGCTCTGCTCAAGGGCCAATGTCTAACTACCTTCAAGTGTCTTGTAGTAATCTGAAGTGAAAGGACAGCTTCTGCTGACCCAGAAGAGGGGAGAGACTTGCCTTTCACTAAAAATCTGCATTTCTTTACCGTAAGGTACCATCTGCCCATGGTAGAACCTTTGGCCTAGTGCAATCAAGGAAGAAGCAAATAGGAGGGCCTTAGAGATCATCTAGTCCAACTCCTAGCACACCAAGGCTCAGGGAGAGGAAGGGACTCAGTGACTTATCAAAGTCACAAAGTTAGTTCTGGGCAGAGCCAGGACTGAACCCAGCCCTCCAGGCTCTGGACATAGAGTTCTTTTCTATCGGTTTCCACGGGATGAAATCTCAGTTTACTTCTTGGTGCGAATCAGGATTTAGGGGAGGTATCAGGTAGCTTAAAATTCTATTCCATTCCATTCTATTCCATAACCATTTATTGTGTGCCTACTGTATGCTAGGCAGTGAACAGCTATAAAAGGAATTTAGAATGTTCAGGTCCGTGCTTTGCAAAGTCCCCTTTTTGGTCCATCCTCATAAATCCTGCCTTCCCCAAACACGTTCCTGTCTACTATTCCCCTTGGCCCCCACCCCCAAGTGGGACTGTGTCCGAGTAGTATTGGGAGCCCTGTGCCAAGGAATGGCTTTAGGGGAATTTTCTCTCATAGATCAGGACATGACAGGGATGGGCCAGCATGAAACCCAGCCACCAGTTAGTTCTGTATAACAGACACCGTTCAAAGATTAGACCACGATGTCAAATAGGTTAAACTCTGATCAACTAGTAATAGCTGCTCAGAGCACTGTGTTGAGGATTCTAATAGCGTGACAAAGCTCAAAGAACATGAGTGCTGTGGTTGATTAGTTATGTCTGCTACTGGCCAAGAACAAGGGAGTAGTGGCCTATGTGCTACGTATTTGCTAGATACCACCTTAGGAGAAGCTACAACTATCAGAGCTGTCAGGGACCTTAGAGATCAGCTTGCCTAATTCTCCCCCTCAGCCCATTTCACAGAAAAAAAAAGTTGGGGCCCAGAGAGGTGAAGTGACTTGATATATAGGAACTCAGACTCCCTGTTCCATTTAATGCCTGTCTCCTCCAACCTTCCCTGCGGGCTTGGAGTATGCTCACCTCTCAGGAGAGGTTCATCAGCCCAGTTAACCTACTGAGGTAATTAAGAATCTTAAAAACCAACCAACCAACCAACCAACCCCAACCCCATAACTACCCATTACCAAAGAACTAGGCCTGGCATTAATAGTAAATTAAATCACCTTGTTTAGTTAAACGAGTCAAGTTCAGACTTTTTTTAAGCAGCAGGACCTTTTTTCTTTTCTTTTCTTTTCTTTTCTTTTCTTTTAAATACAAGAATTTCCCAAGGGACCCTGATGTGTGAAAGAGACCAAGTTGGAGCTGCTCTGTCTGAAGCAGAAGCAATGTGCTCTTATCCTGCCCGGCTATGCTCTCCCTCACAGATGGCCCCTAAGACACCCGCAGAACATTCAAGCTGGGCATGGCTTTGACATCACCCAAGAACACAAATTTTAAAGTAAACCCCAACGAGAATGTTTTCTAAGTCAGAAAGGAGCTTGGAGATTGTCTTATCTGTTCCCATCCCCCATGTCTCCCTCTTGCTCCCCCTGCCCCATGCCACCAAAACAATTTTACAGATGAGGAAAAGGGAAGTCAAGCTGAAGGAGGATGGGCTGGTGGCTTCCCAGATCACTTCTCTGTGTCACTCCAGGTGTGCCACTGAAGCTCTGATGGCGTGTCCCTGAAGCTCTGATGGCGTGTCCACAGTTATAAGCAAACCACGGGACCCCTTGGATCAAGACTGGCGCCAGAGCCTGAGCTTGCCCAATGCTGATAAGGCAGCCACTGACTTACCACCCACCTCCCCATATGAGCCTGGAAGTGTCTAGCCTGTAGTCCTTTTTAGCTGAACCCACCTCTACCAGTCCTTGGAACTTTGCCTCTTTACCCCAGGACAGGCCTGGGCTGGGCCGCTGTTCTGTAGTCTCACTGGTTCGTGGGACCCTGGGCAAGTCATTTCACCTCTTGGGGTACTGCCTGCCTCACCTGGAAAATGGGAATAACGCAGCTCACCCCACCTTCCTTCCAAGGTCCGTGAGGATCTGAGTGCTCACGGCCAGGCACAAACTCTTAAGCGTGAGCTGGGCACCAGGTGAGGGCTCTGACTGTACATGGACCCATACTTGCTCAAGGAGAGACAAGGCAGCGCTCGGCAGAAGAGGCCCAGAAGCCTCTCTCCACCGCTCCTGTGTGTGGCTGTATGCCACACCTCCCCGGCAACCAGGCTCCTGGCCACCCAGCACCTTTGGGGTGTTCTGGCAAAGGGAGCAGTGCAGCTCAGTGGCAAACACCTCACGACAGTGCATAGTTAAAAAATCAAGGAAGCAATACAGTAACCCCAGGTACAGTACCTCTGAGCCATAAATACATTGTTTTAAGGATATACTTTTTTTTCTTCAATTACAAATGAGTTTATAATCCTGATTCTATTCACGAGTAACAACTTCATCATCACACACTAGAGACAAGAAATGGTACGGTGAACACAGCGGCACGTCTACGAGGGGACGTCGGTTGGGGAGGAAGGGGAGGTGGGTGACGGACCCAGCGTCTGGAGTGCACCCAGGACACCCCGGCGGAAGCGAGGACGCTAACGTGGCAGTGGAACATCAACACCATGGAAACTCACAGACAGAAGCAGCTTTGTTCAATGTAAACATTGATTTTTTTTTAAAAGGACCGCAGTTCCGAGTCTCTCTCTCTCTCTCATTCTCTCTCTCTCTCTCTCTCACGCGCTCGCTTTCTCTCCTTCTCATATACTTATTTTCTTTGAAAACGTAAACATATTGGAAGGGCCTTGTCTGAGGTATTGAGGTATTCCTCGAAGGTTAAGGCTGTTATCAGTGCAGGCTCTGCTGGGCCTCCTTCAGTAAGCTGTCAAAATCCATGGCTTCGTACTTGGTTTTCACTGATGCAGGCAGGGCCTCTTCTGAATTAGAATCTGGGCGGGGGTGGAGTCAGTGAGAGGGTAAGCAACTCAGAAAGGCCAACCAGCCAGAAAGTCTGCCACCAGGGCCAGCCCCAGGGAGCGGGTGCGGCCCGAGGCCTCAGAGAGCACTGGGCAGAGGGCAGCGGCTCTGCCGTCCTGCTGGGACACCTCTGCCGTGTCAGCAGTGTCTCAGGGCCTCGGCCGCCCTGGTTGTAGGATAGGGAGGCCTGCACCAGAGCCCCCCAGAGCTCCTTTCCACTTCTGACAGCCTCTAATCCTACGTCCCCCAACAGGTTCTTGCCCATTGGGAAACCAGTGCGGAGGTCGCATCAGGCAGCCAACGAAACTACGAATCCCTCGGTGCACGGCCAGGGACCTGGGTCCCCACGGGGCACACGCAGTCAGGGGCACTGCCTGGCCGGGAACCTCCAGGTTCAGCCCCGCACTGCGGAGGCTGCAGCAGCCTCTCCCCTACAAAGAGCTCTCTCCTGATTGCACTTTGTCCTTCTTCACCGCCTTGTCCCCAGATGGTGAGGGCCTGGTGACAATACTGTTTCACTGTGGCCCATTAACAGACAAGGCTGCTGCCTGTCGGGGCCACCATGGATGCCCCTCAAGGGGACAGGGCAGCTCCTGGCCCTGTGAGGTCAAAGAGACGGTAGCCACGGTCCTGCCCGCTGACTGTGAACACGGGACTGGACCTTCCAAGAGGCCACAAGAGGCTTCATCTCTGGGGAGCAGTCCCAGCTACCCAGGGGACTGCTACCCTACAGGACAAGATGGACCAGAAGCCAGAAGTAAAACAAGAGGGCAGCCTCCAGGCCAAGTGGCTGCCAAAGTATACCCACCAGCACAGGGGAGCCTGGGTGTGGAGCCGTGTCCAGAGGGGGCTTTAGGTTTCAATAAAGGAGGTCACTGCCCCTGACACTTTGGGTCTGACTGGGACACACAGGGCCTGCGTACTCACCGTAGTCGGTGTAGCGGGGCCAGCAGAAGTGCTGGAGCCCCCCGTAGCTCAGCTGCAAGGAGGGCTCGCTGCGCTTCCGCAGGGCGGCACCATTCCTCAGAGAGAGGGCGGCGTGCTCAGAACACCGGTAGGTGATGAAGCCGTACTTCTCACCTCTGGGGGGAGAGGACAAGGGGACCACGTCACTGGGCCAGGTCAGCTGACACTGTCAGACCACCTGCTACTAGGTGAGGAGCGGAAAGCCACGAGGACTCTCTAACTGTGTCGCATGGCCCCTCAATAGACATGATAACAGGGACTTCCCTGGTGGTCTAGTGGTTAAGAATCAGCCTTCTGGGACTTCCTAGGTGGTGCAGTGCTTGGGAATCTGCCTGCCCACGCAGGGGACATGGGTTCAATCCCTGCTCCAGGAAGATCCCACATGCCATGGAGCAGCTAGGCCCGTGTGCCACAACCGCTGAGCCTGCGCTCTAGAGTCTGCAAGCCACAACTACTGAGCCTGCGTGCTGCAATTACTGGAGCCCGTGCTCCACAACAAGAGAAGCCACTACAATAAGAAGTCCACCCACCACAACAAAGAGTAGCCCCCACTCACCACAACTAGAGAAAGCCTGTGTGCAGCAAAGAAGACCCAAGGTAGCCAATTAATTAATGAATTAATTAATTAAAAAAAAAGAATCAGCCTTCCAATGCAGGGACGCAGGTTCAATCCCTGGTCGGGGAACTAAGATCCCACGTGTCGTGGGGCAACTCAGCTTGCGTGCTCTAGAGCCCACACGCCTCAATGAAAGATCCCGCATGCCGCAACTAAGATCCGATGCAGCCAAATAAATATTAAAAAAATAAAACAGACATGATGACACTCACTGGGCTCACCTCCACAACGGAGTAATAACAAGAGCAGGCGATTTACTGCAGGTTTGCCCGGGGCTGGCCACCACCTATTGCCTCACACATCTTCAGACCCCCCGTGACTGGGGACTGCTGTCATCTCCCCCTCCGGGATGAGGAAACAAGCTCTGAGTTCACAGTTTGCCCAAAGACGGGTGTCAGAGCAGGGAATTAACCTCGGGCCTCCCGCCAGGAAAGCGGATGCTCTTCACACGCCCCTCTATTGACCTCACGATTCCCATTTTCTAGAATCGGCCACACCTACGCCCCCATCCTACCAGCAGTGCACCCTTCAAAGCCAGCCTCAGCCACCCCTTCTTGGCTGCTCACTTGGCCTCCCCTTCCCTAAGAGCGCTGGTACTCCATACACATCTCATCCTTCATGGGGCTCAGCATCCACTCCCCCTCCTCTCACAACAGCACCCTGTGCTCAGCTGGGCTCAAGGTGCCAGGGTAAGGCACAATGGTGGCCCTCCTTGGCCACAGTGATTTGTTTGAGGATGAACCTGTCACCCAAAGCAGAACCCCAAAGACTCCATCCCAGCTCTTTGCTGGAACTGTGAGGACACGCCTGCTTCCCTGAGTAGGAGATAAGCTTAGAGCTGGAGACAGCCACTTTGCTACCATGAGGGAAGCCTGCCTGAGACAGATGCCAAGGTAAGGGGGACCTAAAGTCAGTTCTACCCCCAACTCATCAGTTCCACAAACAAGAAGACCTCGCTGTCTGCGATATACTATCCTGCCACGCAGCACAGGCCTACTGACAACAGGTGCCTCATACACACTTAACTGAATCACGTTTCCTGACACCTCTCTGAACCAGGCTAAAGGTGGAGCCCTTTTCACTCTTTAAATGTCTGAGATTCATGCGTGCTTTCTTATAAAAAAATATTTATTTTAGTTAGTTAGTTAGTTTTGGGCTGTGTTGGGTCTTCGTTGCTGCACGCGGGCTTTCTGTAGCTGGCGGTGAGCAGGGGCTACGCTCTGTGGCAGCGCACTGGTTTCCCATTGTGGTGGCTTCTCTTGTTGCGGAGCACGGGCTCTAGGTACATGGGCTTCAGTAGTTGTGGCGCATGGGCTTAGTTGCTCCGCAGCATGTGGGATCTTCCCGGACCCGGGATCGAGTCCATGTCCCTGGATTGGCAGGCAGATTCTTAACCACTGCGCCACCAGGGAAGCCCCTCATGTATGCTTTTTAAATCTTAACAAATTCACCTTTCTCCTTAGAGATGAATTTGCTTGCTTTGTTTTTACATCTTATCTTCATTTGAGATCCTGCAGACCTCAGAGAACTTCAAACAGTTCTATTTGTGTAACGACTTTTTAAAAAAATTATGATAAAAACACATAAAATTTACCATTTTTATTATTTTTAGGTGTACAGTTCAGCTGTGTTAAGTATACATTGTGTTAACTTAGACATTGTGCAATGGATCTTTTTCATCTTGCAAAACTGAAACTCTGTACCCATTAAACAACTCTCTATACCCTCTTTTCCCAGCCCCTGGCCGCCACCATTCCGTTTCTACGAATTTGACTACTTCAGATCCCTCATGTAAGTGGAATCACACAGTACTTGTCTTTTTGTGACTGGCTTATTTCACTCAGCATAATGTCCTCAAGGTTCACCCATGCTGTAGCATGTGACAGGACTGATTCCTTCCCTTTTTAAGGCTGACTAATATTCCACTGCATGCACATACATTTCATTTATCCATTCATCTGTCAGCAGACACTTGGGCTGTTCTCACCTCTTGGCTATCGTGAACAACAGTGCTATGGACGTGGATGTGCAAATATCTCTTCAGGATCGTGCTTCCAATTCTTTTGATTATATACCCAGAAGAGGAATTGCTGGATCAAATAGTAACTCTATGTTTAATTTTTTTAAGGAGATGCCCTACCGTTTTCCACAGTGGCTGTACCTTTCACATTCCCACCCACAGTGCACAAGGGTTCCAACTTCTCCACATTCTCACTTATTTTCTGTAGCCAACCTAAGGGATGTGAGATGTGTAATGATTCTTATGCAGAAACTATTTTCTCACTGAAGTTTTAAAAAATTATTATTAAATTACAATTTTAAAAACTTAGTTTGCAAGTGTAATGGCAGATACTTTAAATTATTTCAAAACTGACAAAGTTTTGACATCTAAGTTGCGCAACCTATTCTTGCAGATCCCCTGACAGATGGAACACTGCTTCCCTGGGTGAGTGAGACACCAGGGCTGCAGCTGCAGAGGAACAGAGGATGGAGAAGCATGGGGGTTGCGGGAAGTAAGACTGCAATGCAAGCGTGCCTTCAGCCACCAGGAGCTTTTTGCGGCCCTGTACCAGGTCCAGGATGGAGAAACAGAAGCTGCCACAGGGGCTGCAGTTCTGGGCTCTGCCACTGACCAGCCGCTCAGTTAACTTGTCTGAGCTCCCCAGAAAGGACAGCAATGGAAAGATTGCATACGTCACCGGCAAGTTGGCAAGTTTAAGTAAGAGAATGCACGGAAATCGCCTCACACGTCAGTGCACTGTCAGTACGTGTTTGCTGCTGTTACTGGGTTGCACGATGGTTACTAGTCCTTCCTCCTCCTGCGCTGGTGGTAGATTTCTTCTGCAAATCTTCTCGGGCATCTTTTATATTTCCAGCCCTGTACTGGAACCTCTGCGCCCACCCCCTGCTCCCCTCCCCTGCGAGAGCCTGACTCACCTCTTACTTCTCGTGAGCACCTGGCACTCCACAATCTCACCAAACACTTCGAAGCGCCTCTTCAGTTCCCGGGAACTCATGTCGCTGGAGAGATTTCGAACGTATACCACGCGGCCTTCGCCCTGCCCGAGGGGGACACAGAGGGACCTGTCATCACTGCCTGGCTTCCTAGAGCCCCTTGGTGTCGGGCTCCCATGGGGTCCTCGTCCCCAGTCCATGTCACCTGGCTAAGCAAGCGACACCAGCTGGGGCTGGAGTCGGAGAGAGGACGATGACGGTCGCTAACCCAGAGGACCTGCCTTGTGGGAGGCGGGGCTGTTAAGCATCACATGCGGAAGTGGCCCCGAAGGAAGCAACTGTTTACTTGAATGGAGTGAGCAGAGACTGGGCAGAGACAGGGCAAGGAGCCATCACTATCGACGTAACTGCTCACTGCGTAGCTTCTATCTTTGTTTTAAGTGTGACTTTTTCTGGTGGGGGGGGAGGTCTGAAGATGGTAACAGGCGAGCACTGGGGGCCAGGTCACTACAGATGAGAGTGGGCCGGGAGGAAAGCAATGGGACAGTGGCATAAGGCTTGGAGCCACCGTTATCCTTGGTTTTGCCAGGGTGCTGCGTAGACACTGTAACCAAGAGGTCACCTTCAGATGCGCTTGGTGCCAGGCCCCTAGAACAGCCCAGTAGGGGGAGGGGGGAGGGGAAGCCCAGCTGGAACCTCCCTTCCTCCTCTGCCATCTGTGATTGGATGTTAAAGCCACCACTATCACAAGAGTGGCCCTGATTTGCTGGAGAAACTCCAGCTGTGAGCCTGTGGGCAAAACCACTAGGTTCTGGTTTATACAGGCTTCCTCCTGAACAGGTTAAGGCCAGTGATTCTCCAGCCACCCCCTTCTGCACCACAGAGGGCAGGGAGGAAAGCACGGGTCCACGGTCCACAGCAGGGCACTGCTGTACAGTCACGGGAACTGTGCACGTTCCCTAGGATGGCCTAGGTTCAGCTCTGTGTAAGAATGCCCTCCCCCAGCACCTTGAATTCACAGGGCTCTTTCCTGCCTCTGCCCCTCTGTCCTCCTAAACCTTTGCTTGGTTAGTCCCTCTCATCCCTTGGAGCCCAGCTCCTTGAAGATGCCCCTCCCAGATGGCCATGTAAATACATCCTCCCCACCAGTCAAAACATGACTGTTTCAGACATTTTAGTCATGACGTGATTAATTTCACAGCGTACCTCCCAATCTGTAATTACAGTGTTTATTGCTTTGTTTATCAGTCTGTTGTCTCCCTTCTAGCCCAACCATGGGAGTGGGGACCTTGTTTGTCTTGTTCACTGTTGCCATCCAGCGCCTAGAACAGGGCCGGGCATGTCACAACTGCTGAACACATGGATTCCACGAAGACGCTCCAGGTGGTTTTAAGTACCTGCTTGTAGACAGCTGCGTGCGTAGCCCTGGGGCATGCATACCTCATGTCCCCTGCCCTGAAGCACCATGCTCTGGGGGTGGGTGGTAAGGGGTGGGGCGTGAACAATCCAGTGAGAGTCTGTCTGTCTGTTCATGCTTCTGTCTTCCCTTCCCTTCCCTCCTTTCTAGCGATACGGAGGGGCTTACCCCCGCTCCCTGCTGCAACTTCCTGATGAATTTTCCCTACGGGGTGCTTTGCAGTGGGTCCACCAGGGACAGCCTGGCCTCTGGACTAACTCTGGGGGAATATCAAGGAGGCAGGCTGGGAAGAAGGGACAGGCTCTCTTGGTCCCTTTGCCCCGATCACGCCAGGGGACGCTGTGTACAGACGCGTCAACGGAGGCTCAGGGAAGCTGGGGGAGCAGCTGACGGTCGCACAGAAGTGGAAGCAGGGCTGGCTCTACTCCCCCAATCACCGTCTGCCCCCTGGGCCCTGTCAAGCCTCTGATGCTGAGCCCTAAATCCTCACCAACTGTATGCCTCCCAGCCAGTCCCTTGGCTGCATTTTGCATGGTGCCACCTTTGATGTCCTTTGCTGATCTTTGTGCTTTTGTAATGAGAGAAATATAACCATCGCCCGCAGTTGACCTCAAAGAGCTTCAGGTCTATGAAGCTCTAGCACTTCCTGATGCCCCTGCTCATCCCCATTCACTCCGGGCTCTGGGGCCCCAAATCACTTACAATGGCCTTTTCCCGCCGCTTCCTGGCGTGCCGGACGCTGGGCGTTCCGTCTGAACACGACCCTCTGCTCTCACACCTGTTGGTGAACAAGCAAAGCAGAGGCACTCACTCTCAGCAGGGACCACGGCAAGGCGGGAGGAGGACTTGCTCGGGGAGGCAAGGATGCTTCTTCAGCTTTTCAGGACTCGTTGTTGAGGGCAGAACTGTGAGAACGCCCTCCTGCGGGAGCCCAGCTTTCCCCCTCAGCGGTGACCACCCAGGGCCACAAGTGGGTCTGAGCATGTGACCAACACATGCCTTCTGCCAGCTTCTCGGCTAAGATTGCTCAGAACCACCACATTGCTAATCATAACCCTTGTGAAGCTTTCTATGCCATTGAGGGTGGAAAGGCCCTTGCACTTCATTATGGTATTTGACCTGATGAAAAAAAAACATCCTCTGAGCTCTCATGTTTTCCCCATTTTCCAGATGAAAACCCTGAGGCTCAGGTTCAATATGAAATTTGCCCAAAGCTAAAAAGTGGGGAAGCCAGAGCTAGTGGGAGGTCTGCTGATTCTAGACCCACTGCTCTTCCTCCAGTGGTTGGTGCCTGGCCAAGTGGCAACCCCAGTCGTCAGAGCCCCCACATCGGGGGCAGCCAGCGGGCTAATCCGCTCGGGTGCACAGCCTGAGAGGCTCCGGGGTGCTGCACGCCTACGCCCTCCTGTCTGTCTGCACACAGCCCTCTCCTCTCGATGGCCAGGCTGCTGGAGCGGCAGGAGCATGGCGTGTGAGGCATGGGCGAGTGCCAACTCTGCCACACACTGCATCCTTGGGAATACAGCAGAGGATGCGAGCAGGGGCTCCCGCGTCCGACAGTGTTCCAATGCGGACTCCACCACCTCCCTGCTGGTGACTTTGGGCTGGCTACTTAAGCCCCCTTGGCTCCAGTTCTTCATCTGTAAACTAGGGAGAATCAGTTGCATTTGCCTCCTCAGCCATTTGGGAGGATCGAACCAGAACATGCCCGTAAGTGCTTAGCTCAGGAAAGGCTCAATACTTGCTGGCTATATTTTCCTATTGAACCTCTTTGAGCCTCAGCTTCCTCACCTACAAAATGGGGATAAGAAGCAGACACGCCCTCCACGTGCATCTGTGAAGCTCAAACAGGGTAACAGAAAGGGATGTGACTGCAAACTTTAAAGTGCTGTGCGATAACAGGATCATCATGCATTTGCAACAGAATTGGCAGTTTCCCCCCATGAAGAGCTGAGAGGGAATGGAAGGTGCCGTAGGGCTTGTAACACCAGCTCAAAGTGCTTCCTGTTACTGATGTTTGGTAGCAGAAGCACAAGTAAAGAAATGTTGGTCTGGTTAAGGCTGATGACTAGTTTACCAGGCCTACCAGCCACCAAGCTCCGCCAGGCATCTGAGCAGGAACCACATTAACCAATTAACTTTCTGCAGCAGCGGAGAAAACCAACCCTGAACTTGGCCCAAAAGGAAGCAGAGGAAAAGGAGAATCCATGGGAGTTTCAAGACAGCCTCCAACTCTTTGCAGGCAAGCCCATGGGTTCAGGCCCTGAACAGGTCAGGAGGGGAAGGAGGCCGAGAAGCTCCAGCTCCGATCTCGGGGGATGCACTTCAACAGGAGGAAGACCTTAGTAGCTTCTGAGCAGATGCTGCAGAGGAAACTGCCTAACGTGAACACAGGTGGGCTAGCTCACAGCGACCCCTGGGGAAAGGAGATTGGAGCTGCAAGGAGGGCTCCGAGAGGTCCGCCGGAAGACAGCTCTCACTGACTGTCCTGGCTTATTACACAGAAGGGCTTTTGGAGCAATTGCTCAACGTGAGTTCATTCTGAGGGACAGACAGTTCAGGGCTTCGGGGAGTCCACAAATCCCCTAAAATGGAATGCTCAGTTAGATGTCTACACACATTTTAATGGGGAAAGGAGGCTTTGCTTTTAATCAGATTTTCAGTTAAAAGCCACTAGTATAGATAAGTAAATATAAAGCAGAATTTTTCTAAGAAAAGGTTATCTATTACCTCAATTTTGCTTCTCAGAGTATGGCCCTCTGGCAATGTCATCATTACCTGGGAACTCGCTAGAAATGCAAATCCTCCACCCCCACCCCCAGACCTACAAAACCAGACACTCAGGAGGCAGGCCCAGCCATCTGCGCGGTAGCAAGGCCTCCGGGTGACTCGGCCGCGCTGCTCTGGACCCAAGAGCACCATCTGGTGGTCACTCAGGTGCATCTCGGGCAGAGGGTTTGGGACCCCGCACCCACCCTCCTCAAGCCTCCCCCAGGAAGAGACAGGTCCTGCTGTGACGAGGGAGAGAAGCAACCCGTCTCCACCAAAATATGCCAGACTTCCATTCTTTCTGCCCAGCTCCCCACGGAATTCTGGACTGGCTCCTCCTATAGTCCGGTTCAGTGAGCAAAGATGGTACAGGCAAACAGGCTCACGACACGTCATCTCTGTGTGAAGGTAAAAAAGAGCTCCCACTGGGGCGGCTGACTGCAGGAAGACCCTGCACAGCTCAGCAGCACCGAGAAATGGGAATAAACCTTATCACTGCCTTAAAGCGGGTATTTTTTTTCTTTTAGAACACAGATTAGGATTATGCTAATCTTTCTTTCACGTGTGAACGGCACTTAGGTATTACACTGTGTGGGTCTGTTGACCCTTGAACAGCATGCATTTGAACTCCGTGGATCCACTTACACTGGGATTTTTTTCGACAGTAAATACTACAGTACCACCCTGTCAGCAGTTGTTGAATCTGTGGATACACAGGGACCTCAAATAAGGAGGGCTGACTATAAATGACATGGGATTTTTGCCAGTGGGGAGGATTGGTGCTCCTAATCCTTGCCTTGTTCAAGAGTTAACTGTTTACACAGAAACCTGCGCATTTTACAAATATAAAAGCTGAAACAGATGAATAAGCGGCAAGTGCATTTAGATATAAGGCCACAAAAGGCCAGAAGGTGGGTTTTCTTCCTCCCCCGAGGCTAGGAGATCTGGGCCACTCCTGACTGCCACACAGCAGGCTTTGCTTGGATACAGGACCTGCCCACAACTCCCCAAGGAGTCCACCTCCAGGGCCTCTGACCAGGACACAGGCCACACAGGGGGAGACAACCCTAGTTTCAGGGCTCCTCTCTGCCTGACACCCCGCAACTGAGGGGTCCTCAGCAGCCCGCCATCCATCCCAAGGCCACCTGCCCATCCATACCTGAAGGTCCTTCGTGTGGCTGGTGACCGGGAGCAGCAGGATGAGGAGCCAGAGCTGGAGCGGCTGCGAGAACAGAGCTGCCGACGGGCCTTGCTTGGGGGGCTCTGGTAGGGGCAGTGGTCAGAGCGAGGGGGACTGACCCCTGAGTCCTCTTCTTCATCGTCCTCCTCCTCCTCGTCTTCCTCCTCCAGGGGGAAGCTGCTCTCTCCACCGCTGCTGCTGCTGTCCTCAAAGACAGTGTCATATGCGGGGCTCTTGCAGGAGGCCAGGTCTTCGTCCTCCAAGGCCGTCTCCAGGAGTCCAAAGTGCTTGGTGAGGCTGGCGCGGATCTCGTGGTCTCTCAGCAGCGTACTGTCCTTAGTGGGGACACCGACGTCACAGCGCCTGCCTTCCTCTCTGCCAGCGGCCTGTGCCTCAGCCCGCAGGCCCCCTTGCCGGGGCCAGTCCTCAAGGTGGATCCCAGACGGCTCCCAAGACCTCAGCACCTTCCTCTGCAGGGCGCCGTCTGGCTTGAGCACCTGGCAGTAGTCGTGGTCTCCAAAGGAGCAGGAGAAGGGGCGCTTCTGACCGGCCTGGGAGGCTGGCTGGGCTGTGGCATGCCGCAGGCGGGACAGCAGCTCGCTCCGCTCTGGGTGCTTCTTTGGCAGCTTGTGGGCAGCCTCTGCGGCGGCCCCGAGCTGGCGGCTCTCCGGGCTAGGGAGGCTGGGAGCTATGTCTTTGCCTGGGCTGTGCTTGATGCCTGGCTTGAAGGGGTCCTCCTCTGTGGGCTTGTACGGAGGCGTGGTGGGCGGAGTGAGTCCTACCCAAGCAAGAGAAAAAACACGTGAGGTAGAGACAGATCACGTCTCCAAGGGACACGGAGACACTAGTTTGGGATGGCAGAGAAGCAGCATTTATGTCACCATTCCCCAGACCCAATGGATGGCAGGCATCACTAGCTGATCCCTGCACTGCTGACTGAGTCTGGATGTAGCCTGGGACTCCTTCTCACATAGGCCGTCAACAATTTTTCAGAGCTGGCAAGTGATGAAATCCATTTGCCATCCCTTCTGTAGCCTGGCAATGGTAGACAAAGCCTCCAGGTTATCCAAGGGAGATCTCTCTTCCTGCTCCACATCCAGTCATTCCATAAAGCCCTCCCAACTGGTTGTCCCAAATGCCTCTGAAGTCTCCCAGGGTATAGAGGGGGCAGGCACCACAGGTAAAACCTCTCACCTGGATCTGACCACCACAGTGACCTTAGTGGTCCTGCAACTGACCTTGGCCTCCATCCTCCCCCAGGCACCAGAGGGAACTTGCCAAAATGCCAGAGATATCTTCCTTTTGGGGGCTCCTGGAGCCTACAGGATCTAGACAAAACCCTTCAGCCTTTGGTGGTTGCTCTCATCTGACCCCCCGGTTCTGCCACAGAGCAACACCAGGTAGCCAGTCTCCTCTGATGCACCTGTACTTTCGCTCCTCAGTGCCTTTGCTCACGCCAATTCTGCTGCCAGGGATACACTTCTCTTTTTTTTTTTTTTTTCTGTCTCGCCAACTCCTATGTGTCCTGCAAGCGCAGCTCAAATGCCTGCTGCTCTGGGTACCCTGTGAATCTTCTCAGGCCACATCCTGCCCCTCCCCACCCTGCCCTTCCTCTGTGCTCCTAGAGTTCTTGCACGGTCTTTGGAATGGCCTTTGGAATGAGTGCATATCAAACAGTACTTGTCATGGTACGAGTCTGTCTCCCATATAAGACTGCGGGCTCCTTCATTAGAAGACATGTGTCTCTTTCTTTTCATATCAGGTTACTTGCCAATTGTTGGCAGCTGAACAGCTGAGCCTGGGCCCTGACTCTCCTTATAATACCCTCGATGTTTATCTCAAGACCCAAGACCCAGTGTAGCCTGTGCAGTGGCGGCAAGGAGGGCTTGATGGGGTACCCCCCTACTGCCTGAGGGGCTGCTTCCCCAAAGGCACCCCGCCAGCTGAGCCCCCGGCTCACCTGCTGTGCCACAGAGCTCCACCGTCAAGGTCTGCTCGAAGCTCTTCTTGCCAAAAGGAGGGTCGTCAGTGGGGCTGGGGAGGACGGGAAGGAAAGAAGCCACTCAGCAGCAGGTTCCACCTCCCCAGGTATGCCAGGAGGGCAAGGGGACATTGTGACAGACCCTGGTTCTTCTGCCCACAAAAGTGAGGTCTGGGGAGAATTTGCAGGGAAACCCCATCCTGGTTGTTAGAGGAATTCAAAGCTGTGCAGCTCTTTTAGGAGACATGGGAGAGATTTGAGGGAGGTAGGAATAGAACAAGCATTGTCAGCCTCCTTATTTTACGAGGGAACACCTGAGGCCCAGAGAGGAGAAGACACTCGCCCAAGGTCACACAGCATTGTCAGCTTTTCCCCATGAAATTCTCCATCTTTCCCCTGGGCCTGCAGAGACCAGCTTCTAAAAACAAACTCCCTTCCAAGGAAGCCCATCTCCTGAGAACCCCACATGGCAATGAGGGCGCAGGCATGCGGACAGGACCAGGCTCTGGGGGAACCAGCCTACACCCAACCAGATAAGGTCTCATGGAATACTAAACCAGCAATTTCTAAAAATCTACCTTTGTAACATGGCCAGCATGAGGCACCTGGGAGAATCTGAAAAGAAGACAAAAAAGAAAAAAATAAGATTCCCCATCATGGTACTACTAGCAGATGTTTCCCTCTGAGCTTCATCAGTACCAAGCACAGCTTATTTCAGGCATGTGACCCAAAAGCCTCTGCCATTTTTAGGGACCAGCAGGAGCAACTCAAATCCACCGTCATTCCCCCAGACTCAGCAACATTAACAGCTGGCGGATCTACTGATTTTGCAGAGTGGGTGGGTACCAGGGCGACCCCTTCTGGCCAATCGATGTAGCACAGTGGTGAAGCATTCCAGCTTCTAAGGCCAGCGGCTGCCGGCTCTGCCCCAGGTAGATGCAGGACTAACTAGTTGAACTGGCCGTTAGATATCTCTGTGCCTTTGTTTCTGTGCCTTAACATGGAAATTACAACAGCACCCACCACACAGGCTTCCTGTGAGGATCAGTGGGCATAATCTGTTAAATCAGACCAAGGCTGGCATAGCAAGTGCATAATAGATAACGGCTGTATTATTATCCCCACTACTGCTACCATTTAAAATGCAATTTCACTGCGGAGATGAATTTATCGACTCACACCATCACATTGTCACCCAGGAAGTCTTCTTTAGAGCACTTATCACAATTTGTAATTACTTTCCCTGTTTACTCACTTTTCGATCGCCTGTCTGCCCCACTGAAACACAAGCCCCAAGACGGTGGGCACCTTGCTCCTCACTCATTAAGGACGCCTGGCCCATGTATGATGAGACACTCAGAGCTGTGTAGGTGGTTCCTGAAGATCTGCCCAACTAGCCCACTGTACAGGAAGGGAAGTTGAGAGCCAGAGAGGGAAAGGGATTTGCCCAACCCAGGGTTCCTGGCTCCCATGAAGTGGGGTCTGCCACACCCCGGCCCTGCCCCCTCTCTCGGACCACAGACTCCAACTACCTCCGGCAGAGAGCTGTGGGCAACTGGGGTCCTCGTCCGTGTCCCCACACCCACTCTCACAGGGGCTCTCCAGAGCTGGGATCTGGGGTCCCTGTAGGAGCTGCTGGTCTTGGCCACTGTCCTCCTCCGTGGGGCTGCCCGGCTCCCCCTGCATGCCGTAGGCCTCGGGGGCCAGGCGCAGCGAGGGCAGAGCCCCTTGGGGCTCCACAGGGACCATCGGCTCATCGGTGAATGTCAGCCAGGGGCCCAGCTCGGGGTTCAGTCTCCTGGAACGCCGCACGGGGCACACGGAGCTCTCCTGCTTCCTCCCCAGCTTGGTCCACGGCAGGCCCCGGCCTGGCCTTTTCCGGCCCCACTCCTCCTCCTCCTCCTCTTCCTCTTTTTCTTCTTCCTCCTCCTCCTCTTCTTCCTCATCTTCCTCCTCTGGCTGCAGCCTGGCCAACCGGCTGACGTGCCCTTTCACCTCTAGCCGCAGCGGGCGCAGGCTGGGTCTAGGCCCCGAGTTCTTGGGTGAAGCTGCGACCCTCACCTCCTCCATGGGGGATGGGTGGCCCACGGAGGCCTGGCTGTCTTTGGGCCTAGGCCGGGCCCGGGGCGTGAGGGAGGCGTAGACAGGCGTGGCCAGGCGGTAGGGTTTGCTGACATCACAGAGGACATCTTGAGCCAGAAGTTCCCTCAGGATGGAGAACTCAGCCCAGGTGGCTCTGGAAGGGTGCTGGGGTCGAGACCGGCGTGTGACCTGCTTGGCGGGGCTCCTGCAGGGCTGGGGGGCCGGCTCTGGGGCCTGTGCGGGCAGCTTCCTCTGGGGGAGGCAGTAGGTGTGCATGTAGCGGATGAGCTGCACCAGGGCCTGCACGTCCTCCTGGGAAGCCTGGGTGCTGGGCTCCGCCCTGCCTGGCGCTGGGGGGTCTCGGGGGGAGGCTGGAGCTGGCTGGGGGCTGGGGCAGTCCTCGCACGCCTCCTCATCCTCCTTGGCAGGGAACCGGGGACTCAGGGGTGGCGGCGGCTTCAGGCCCCTCTCGGGGCAGCGGGCTTTAGCCCGGGGGCAGGACGGCACCGAGGTGAGGTGCTTATGCAGCTCTGTGCAACTCCGGCTCTGAGACTGCGGCGCGGGGGCCTTCCTGTCCTGGGTGCTGTCCACCTGGAGAGGGAAAGAGGCCAGAGTGAGGAGGGAGACCCACACTGCTTCTCCCCTCTGCCCATCCCAGCAGCCACTGGCCAGGCCCAGCGGGTCTCACCTGGATCATCAGATTTGCCAGGTTTCACCACTTCATCCCCAGCTTCCAGCACAGAGCCTTGCACTTGGCAGTGCTCAGGGGATGAGGAACGAAGACATGGCCAGCCTCCTAACAGGTCCCCCAGTTATGGATTTCACCCTTTCCAGATTTACTGCCAAAGCCTGCTCTGACTATCCTGCTCTCCAGCGCGGAGCCTTCAGAGAGATGGCCAGGAAGTACATTAGCGGTTGCCTGGGGCTGGGCGTGGGAACAGGGATTAACTGTAAACAGGGGCACTGGGGATCTTCCTGGGATGATGGAAATGTTCTAAAACTGGATTGTGGTCATGGCTGCGTGACTCTGTAAATTACTAAAAATCACTGAATCATACTTTTAAAACAGGTGCCTTTTATGGTATGTAAGCGGCACCTCCATAAAGCTGTTAAAAAGAAGAAAAATTCAGTAGCTTCCCAGTGCCCATGGGGTAAAGGGAGGCCCTCTGGCCAGGGGTGCTCTGCAATGTGGCCCCCGCCAACCACTCTCTCCAGCCTTGTCTGCCCCCACTTGTCTACACAGGGGCTTTACTTCCAGTACAAATGTCTCTTTGCTGGGGCCAGACTGGCTGTCAGGGTGCCTCACGCCCCTGGTGTGCTCCCTAGCCTTCTGGAGGGCAGGATGGCTCACCAAGGAGCTTAGCTGCTGCCCTGAGACAAAATGGAACACGAGGGATGGACCTCTGTTTTGGGGAGCTCAACCAGGACACGTAGGGAGGGGGCACAGGGAAAGGGTCCACCCCACAGGAGAGCCCAGGCAGCGGACAGGCTCCTACACAGAGCCACTGTCTAAGAAAGATGCCACCCTGATTCTGCCCTGAGGGGTGGCACTGTCCGCAGCAGTCCCCTGCAGCAGTGTCTGGGGACAAACGGGGAGGGCTGGGTGCAGGCTTTGAGTAACAGGAACACTGGGAAATCACCCCTGAAACCTCTCCTTGGAAGTCTCAGAAGACGGAGCCCAAGGAGGAAAAGGGACTTGCTTCCCTCCTGGGTGTTTCAGCTCTCTGATGGCTCCCCCACAAAATAAATCCAAACTCCTTCTTGTGGTCTCCATGGGCGAGGATCTTGTTTCATTCTATCACCTCATTAGAATAAGCTTCCTGAGGGCAGGCCACGTCCTCCTCGTCCCTGCTCTAACCCAGCATCTAACACAGTGCCTAGAACACTGAGGTACAGTTGACTCTGAACAATGTGGGGATTGCGGGGGGGCAGACCAGCCTCACGGTGGAAAATCCACATGTGACTCATGGTCAGACCTCAGCACCATGGTTCCTCTGCACCTGTGGATTCAACCAACTGCGGATTCTGCACTACTCTAGTATTTACTACTGAAAAAAATCCATGTGTAAGTGGACCTGTGCCGTTTAAACCCGTGTTGTTCAAGAGTCAACCGTACATGAAAACGTCCAGGGCTCTCTCTAGAACCCCACACTGGCCTGGGTCTCAAGCAGTGCTCAGCACATCAGCGACAAGGGTTGTGTGAGGAACAAAGAGGGAAACTGGAAGTGGATTGAACTTGATGGTCTCTAACATGAGTGGAAGGGTGCACTCCACCCCGGAGACTCCCTGAAGGCCCAGGTGGGTTTGGAGGTACACGCAGAATACCTTGACACAAGGCCGCTGACTTCTGGACCTGAGGCCTGTCTGGCGCCAGGAGGTCCCTTCCTTCTGGCTGTCAGAGGTCGAGGTTGGGTAGGACGTGGCGAGAAGGAGTTTCTGCAGCTGCAGGAGGAGCAGAGAGGAGAAGCCGGGGCTGAGCCGCAGCCAGAGACACGGAGGAGTGCATCTCAGGGAGAAGCCCGGCCCAGAGCCAGCCCCTCAGGACCGACCACGCCCTGACCCTGTCATCACGGGACCACAGAAGAACAAGGGGAGGGCATTTAATGACCTAAAATATGTTCCCAATATATTAAGTACAGTAAGCAGGTTGTCTAACAATCCCAAACATGCACAAATATCCAGATACAATCTAAGTCCTTTTCAGAGTTAAGAACCCAAGAGGAATATCTGTGATCTTGAGACCCAAATAGAACTTAGGTGATGTCTACCCATCCTACTATGGAAATATGATGCACATAGTCGATTAGACACTCTGCATATACTCGTAGTACACATGCACGCATACACACACACACACACACACAATCTGGAAGGTGAGGCCCCACAATGATTCTTTGGTGTAGGATTTCAGCTGACTTCTCTGTTCTTTTTGCTTACTCATACTGTTTGGAAAATTATTTTACCTTAAACACTTGGAAATGGTGAAAAACACACATACCACAAATTCTAACAGGTGGACAACTGGAAGCTGGTCTCCCTCTTGTCCAAGGTCGAAGAGGCAACTACTATGAACCACGTTCTTGTGACCCTTTCATGAGGTGGGATTCAATCATACAAGAACACATATGTACACATCACTTCCAACCAGCCAGGTGTTTTCACACAAGTGGAAGCATACTATGCTTAAGCCTGTCTGGCTTTTCTAATTTTTCTGTAAAAGTTGCTGACCTCCTTAGACTTCTGCACCTGGAGAAAAGGTGCTCAGTGTATTCCAGCCGAGAAAGCAGGGAACTGAGTGCACCTGGGGGTTTCACCAGGGATCCTACCACAGCCAAGGTTGAGAACAAGTGGGGAAGCATGATGGGTTTTTGCTACAACACCAAGTATTTCCTTGGGGGACATGATCCCCAGGTCACCCCAGGAGAATTGTCAAAAGCCTGGGAACCAGAAAACAGGCCACTCCCCACTCCCCTAGAAGCTGGAGGAGCCACACCACCCTACCTAGACCCCAGACCAACACACACGTCTGTGATTCTCTGATGTGGATGGCAAAAGATCCTTAGACCAGAGGCAAGGGACCTGGTTCTGATCCAGTTCAACTCCAACTCACTGTGAGACCTTGGGCGAGTCCGTTCTCTTTTCCCACCTTGGTTTTTCCAAGATGATGTTGTGTGTGTGTGTGTGTGTGTGTGTATGTGTGTGTGTGTGTGTGTAAAACAGGGGCAGGTAGACTAAATGATTGGGTCTTTTTTGACTCACAGGTCCCTTTAAGAACACAAGAGAAGCTGCTGACCTCAGAAAAACGCACATACATGTAGAGGTCCATGGGTCCCCATCAGTCCAGAGGTGGACACTCTGGGACCCAGGACTGCAGGTTAAGAACTGGGTGTCTGGGGAGATTGGGATTGCCACGTATACATTACTAATAAGAAAAAAAAAAACCCAAATTGTACACTCTAAATTTATACAGTTTATTGTATGTTAACTGTATCTCAATAAAAGTTCTTTAAAAAAAAAAAAGAATGGGGTGTCTGTATAAATTCTCAGGGCCTTTCTAGAATTCTGTTGGTAGGCAGGGAGTCTAGATGGTAAGTCTGTTTCCTGTGTGCCTAGCACAGTGCCTGAAACAGAAGTGCAGTCTAAGGCATGAGAGGGAACTGGTGACCAGCAAGGGTCGCTCTCTGCCTCCTCCAGGCGTAGTCCCCCTCCAGAGTCCCCTGCAGAATTCCTCTTGTAGCTACTTCTACCGCCACTACCGCTACCGCCACCGCCGGTTGCACAGGGACTATCACCCATTTGCTGAGCCACTTCTTTGTACCAGGCGCTGTTCTAAGTCCTCACGTGTATTCCCTGCTGCACTCCCCCCAGCCGCCTCTGAGATAATCACTATCATTAACGCCACCTTACAGACCAGGACGCTGAGTCAGAGAGAGGCTAGGTGCCCAGGGGACACCTAAGCCTTCACTGGTGGGGCTCGGATTCAACCTAGGTCTGATCCGTGTGTGAAAGGAAGCACGACCCTCACCAGCAGGAGTCACGGTGCAGGACTGAACACACTCTTGCGCCCGGAACACACAGGTGCTTGCTAAATGCTTCACGCTACTTTGGGGAAGCTGAAGGCAGTAGGAAAGAGGGAAAGGGGTCCTGGACAAGAGTCAGAATACCTGGGTCCTCGTCCTTGCTGGCACACCAACTTGCTGAGTGACCCTGGGAGAGGCCCTCCTCTCACTGGACCTCAAGTTCCCCAGAGCTGCACTTTACGGTCACCACGGGCTCGTCCAGCTCCAACTCAGCACGATCTAAGACCCCTTCCACGTCCAACAGGCTCTGATTTTCCAGCTAAGTCTCGCCAGCCCCTAGGAGCTACAGTGCTGAGATGAGGAGGCCAACACAGGTGAGCTAGACTTCACAAGCCAGGACATCTGGGTTTCCGGCACCCAGCAACTTCTGAGGTCCAGACCGCTCTGAAACCTGAAAAAGTTGAAACCTTCTCCCCAGAAACCTGCAATGCCATGTGTATGTTTCTACATTCCAGGCACACTCAGGCAGCATTTAACTGAGTATGAACCGGTCCAACCTCTTTGGAGGGCAAGCTGGAAGTATTTGTCTAAACTGAAAAACCACATATCCTGCAACCCAGGAATTCCTTTTCTAGGAATGTATCCATTTACAAGTGGCAAAGGCCTGTACCAGGACACAGACTGAAGCAATGGAACAATAAAGGACTTGAAACGACGTGCATGTCCACCAACCAGGGGACTGGTTAAAAGAGTTATGGTACTTCCTTATGAAGGAACACTATGCAGCCAACAAAAATAATAAGACAGAGCTACCTCTGCTTATCCGAAAGAGTTTCCAAGACACACACTTCACTGAGAAAAAGCAAGATGCAGGGACGTGTATAATGGAGGCTCCCTTTCGTAGTTTAAAAAAAAAAATGTGGAAGAGGAAAGTCACACAATAGATTGGTAACCATGGTAACTTCTAGGGAAGGAAAAAACCATTGTGAGATGGGTAAAGAGGTTTTGCTTTTAACTATTCATACTTCCCGCTTGAATTTTTACTGTGTGTATGTAAAATCTTTAGAAAAATGTCTGCGTTTAATTTCAAGGGTTTAACACACTCTTAGGGTCAATCCATGAAATTCCAAAGGAACTACAGAGTTGCAGGTGACGCCTAGGGAGGCCTCCCATGGCCAGTCCAGGCTGTCTGCCCTGAACCCTTGCTGGTGACGCACGGAGACCCCTGCAGGGCCTGGAGCTGGTTTCCCTGCACCCACCAACCCCTACCACTCAGACACGACATCTCAGGCCATCACCATCACTTCAGCTGGAAACAGACTCTCACCAGTGAGAGCTCATCCACTTCAGGGGCTGAGGCGGGGGGCCTTTCCAGGGAGGGGCTGGAGGGCGCAGATGAGGGCACAGGCGAAGCAGAAGCACAGGAGGCTGCATCTCCATCATCCAGGGCTGGGAAGGCGGCCAGACGCACATCTTCAGGGATGTCATCCAGGGTCTTGGTGAGCGCTGCCAGGAGGGCCTCATTCTCATTGTTGATTATCTGCAGTGAGCAGAGAGGCAGAGGGGACGTGGTGAGTCAATGCCTTGGGCTCAGCGACTTTGTGCAGAAATTTGCTCTGTACACACAGCTGCGCCGCCGCCACCCTCCCGCCAAACCCGCTCAGATCCTCTCAGTTTGCTGGGACAGCAGACACCCAAGAAACGTGGTATGGACTCCGAGAATCACAGGAGTTTATGAGCGGGCAGCCGGTGGTAATGGAAAGGGCTGTGGTCTAGGGGCCCCAGTCTGGACTCTGCTGCTCAGTAGCACATGACCTCAGGCCCAGGGCTGTCCACATGAGGGACACCCGTCCCCTTCTCCAAGGACAGCCACTTCACGCCACAGCCTCCTGCGTCCAAACCCCTGGACTGAGCCCTAAGGCTGGTCTATGCCTCTCTGACCCTGGAACCCAGGCAGGTGGTGGAAAGGTTGGAAACTTCAAGGTTCAACCATGACAGTGATCAGCAGAGCAATAGGAAAACAGCTACCATTCCCCTGCAGGTCCCCAGGACTTGCTGCTCATTTACTCATGGAGGGGCAGCTAGTGCGGTGGCTAGGAGCCTGGGCTCTGGAGCTGGGGCTGCATCCCAGATCTCACACTTACCACCTGTAACAACAGTACCTACTTTATAAGGTTATTGTCAAGTTAACATATGTAAGATGCTTAGAAAACAGTGCCTGGTACAGTATTACTACTACCACCACCACCACCTCCACCTCCACCTCTACCACCACCACCTCCACCACCTCCACCACCACCACCACCACCACCACCTCCACCACCTCCACCACCACCACCACTTCCACCACCACCACCTCCACCACCACCACCACCACCTCCACCTCCACCACCTCCACCACCACCTCCCCTTCCCCCCCAACACCACCTCCACCTCCACCACCACCTCCACCACCTCCACCACCTCCACCGCCTCCACCTCCACCTCCACCACCTCCACCACCACCTCCCCCTCCCCCCCAACACCACCTCCACCACGTCCACCACCTCCACCTCCACCACCACCTCCACCTCCACCACCGCCTCCGCCACCGCCGCCACCACCACCTCCGCCACCTCCACCGCCACCACCACCTCCGCCACCTCCACCTCCACCTCCACCAGCACCACCTCTACCTCCACCACCTCCACCACCTCCACCACCTCCACCACCAACTCCACCACCTCCACCACCTCCACCTCCACCACCACCACTATGATTCCTGCTATGCTGCTGATGAAGAAGAAGATGATGGTGGTGGTGAGAAATTCCGCCCCTCCTCTTCCCTCCCCCGCTTCTCCTAACACACATGTGCTGGACGGCTCCTCTGCGCCTGGCCTGTCCCGGCACTGGTGATAGAACATGCCAAGACCAGTACAGCCCCTACCCCCATGGTGTTTACCCTCCAGTGGAGAAAAGAGTTAAGCAAGGAAACAAAACCAGATCATTTCAGAGAGTGAGAAAGCCCGGGAAAAAAAACAAAAGGGAGTTTAGATGGAGAATAAGGAAATGGTGAAAATTTATAGGCTAGTTACAGTGGTCAGAGAAGGCTGCTCTGAGCAGCTAATACTGAAACTTAGGCTTGAAAGATGAGAAGGGACCCGCCAGGCAGAGAGCTCAGGAAAGAAGATTCCAGGCAGAGGGAAACCTAGCGCCAAAGCCAGGCACAGAATTTGGCTGATGAGAGGAATAGGAAGGCTTTGTAAATACTGCCTTGGGTAAACCCCACAATAGCCTCTGAGGGAAGGGGTACTATTTCAATAGCCATTTTGCATTTGAGGAAACTGAGGCTTATGGAGGCTGACTAACGGGTCTTGGGTATGTTTCATTCAATCACATAGCAAATCCGGGGCAGAGGCAGGGCTTACACAGAGCGCAGCACACGAAGATAAACCAAGAAGCTTCCTTCCCTGATGTGTCAGATCTATAACACGAAGGTCGGCGTGCACACTCCCAGCCCACCCACAGACACCGGCCCATCAGTCCTGGGGCACAGAGATCACACTGCTACTAGGTGAGGCACTAAGCGCCTCATTTAGTAAACCCTGGTTGCTGGGCCTGTTCTGGCAAGAGGCACTTCTGTCACATGATGCCTTCCCCAGCACTCTTTCCCTTCCCAGGTCAGGCTGTTTATCCTTTCTTCAGGAAGTTCATTTGAAATACGCATCTCGTGACGGCCTTTTGGCTGCACTAAATCTGTTCCAGGCCTTGCAGCCGGAGCAGCAGCTGAGTAATTCGAAGGGGGGACACGGGGAGAAGAGAACAAACGTGTTTGTAATTTTGGAACAGGGCTAAGAATAAAAGAAAAGTCGAAAGAAGGTTTTGGTTGAGCCTGACCCGACCCCCAGGGATGGTGGTCCAAGGGCAGATCCTGGCCCAGGACTCTGGTTCAGAATGCAGTGGGGCTCAAGTGGTGACTCACACCGCCATCCTCAGTCCGGACCCCCAGCCCTGTGTTTCCAGAACAATTCGTCCAGCCTGGCGGTGTTAGGGGAACCACTGACTGAAACTGCCCGCCCTGGCCAGACACCATAGTAACCATTTGCATGAGTTTTATCTTATGACAGGAGGTCCTGGTAAGGAACGCAGAACAAACAAGCTATCACTAACCGGAAGAATTCAGGAAAGGTCAAAAAGAGAGAGGAGACGCCAGTCCATATGTCCTACCAATCTCCCAGAACCCTTCTCCCTGGAATCCACCTTGGCTGGGTGATGTGTGTGCCACCAGGCAGGACCCTGAGTCACAGTGATTGGCCAGACACAACCCGGAAGCTAATCCCATCACCATAAAACCTGAGACTACAAGCCACGAGCCACGTGGCAGAGCAGTTCTCCAGGGTTCCCTTACCCTCCTGCTCTCCGCCCGGGTGCCTCTTCCCAAGAAAGTCTCTTGCTTTGTCAGCACGTGTGTCTCCTCAGACAATTCATTTCTGAGTGTTAGACAAGAGTCCACTCTCAGACCCTGGAAGGGGTCCCCCTTTCTGCAACAATGGGGAGTTACGATCTTGGGATCTGGGACTCAAGGACCACTCTTGCTGACCATGGGGGACTCTGCCACTGACAGTGTGATCTTGGGCAAGTCATTTCCCGCTTCTAAGCCTTGCTGCCTTTCGGTAAACAGGAAGACATGATCGCTGCTTGGCTTCCCTGCAAGGGTTACTAGGAAGGCCAGTCTGGAGGCAGTGACACAAGGGCTCTGTGGAATGTTCCTGGGCCTAGCTCGGTGCCTGGGGCATGGGGGGCTCCAGGCGGGTTTGCTGAATGAAAGAATGAGTAAACCAAATAATGAACTCTGACCACTGGGGACAGACTGAGATTAGCGTCTCAAAAAAACAGATTCTAGAGGGAAGTTATTCAGAAACGATGTCATCAGCCCTGGGTGGAATGAGGGTTCCCTCTTTCACAGGGAGAGGAGCATGGCCCGGAGACGTTCTGAATGATCACAAATACCAGCGCTCGCAGGGCCTGCAGGGGTCACATAGTGGCCAGGGATGTCAAACACGCAGCCCGTGTGCTGCTGTCCTCATCCCTCCCCCCCCAAGTCACTAACTGATGCGGCTCTCGCTCCTTCCATGCCCTATCTTTCTCCACACAGCCCTCCAGGCAACACCGCAGGTCCATCTCCGTTGGGGCTCATGGGGAAGCCGATCTGCCTTTCCTTTAGGGGTGGGGGGAATGAAGGTCCCGGAAAGAGACGTGTCAAGGTCAGGAGGGGGTGGGGAAGATGGTCAAGGACTTCCTAGGCACCCGGCAAGGTGCAGAAATGGACACCAGGTGGCAGAGACCCCCAAGGAGCCCCAACAGGTTGGGTAAAAACAAAATGACTGACAGAAGGCCTCCCCGCTCTCTCCTCGGCCCTCCCTGGGCCGCGCCAGCTCTGAAACAGCCAGGCGGGGCTGCGGGTCCTGACCCTGGCTGGGAAGAACGTCCATCCCTGCCCTCCGCATCGCCCCACGGACACCCTAGGATAACACATCTCAGGGAGCCACGCTGCCCCTCTCCTCTTCCCGGGCCCATCAGCTCCGCTCTCCCAGCTCCGCTTAGAAACGGAGTGCAAATTAATGGAGAGTTAATCAGCCGAGGAAGGGATATTAATAGACGCGGCACCACCCCCAACCTTCCTGAGCTCTCCTAGGCTGAAGGGAAAGGAGCCTCCCAGCAACTGGAGGGAGAAGGCTTCATTCTGAGCGCTTAGAGGGGCTTGAAGGAATGACATAGAACAGAGGTTAGGCTCTCAGGGCCAGAAGAATGCTCAGAAATCACCCGGCATTCCAGGGCTTCCCTGGGGCGCAGGAAACCCAGGAAATCAGTTTCCCTTCTTTTTTTCTGGGGTTGGGTCCACAGATGTCATCAGAGTCTGAAAGGACCCAGTGACTCTCACCCTACAACAGATGAAGAACCACTAATCCAATCCATGCTCGTTCCTCATGTCTCACCTGAGGAACCTGAGGCCCAACAGCAAAGAGCTGCCAGCCCGAGGCCACGTGGCACACGGTGATAGAACCAAACGTCTGCTTCCTCCAAAAATACTTACTAAGTTTAGCCTATTGTGACCCTGGCCCCAGGACTCTGGGCACACAGAGAAACGGAAGGCACTGTCCCTGCCCCCGAGCAGTTGTCAACTCTTGTAAGGGCAGCTGTTCTCCACGCTCCCTGTCTGTTTCCATAGCAATGGAGAGTTCATCACCTGACTAGTGAGACCACGGCTCTGACACAAGGCAGCATAGCTCTATGACTGCCACTGGTCAGATAAGGACTCTGTCCCAGTTAGTGGCAGAGCAGGTATTAGAACCTCTGGCCCCTGTATCCCAGCTCAAGGACTTTGGATGGGTCACGTCTGGTCCTTGGCAGGAAAGAAAATACTACAATCAGTTTCTTCATTCGACACACATGATTGAGCCTTTTCAATGTGCAAGGGCCCCAGAGAAGAACAAAATGTTGTTTGTCCTCAAGGAGCTCGACGTCTGAAGGTCACATGCATGCACATATACGGGACGGGAGCCCAGAAAAGAAGCGACGGACCACCTGCCTTTGGAGGAGCTAACATGAGAGCTGGGTGTCGAAGGATGTATTCATTTGATAAATATTTTTTAAGCCCCAAGAAAGCGCCCGGCTCCATGCAGAGCCCTGGGAATCCAACAGTGCACAACGCTCTATCAGCCCCAAAGCTCGGGGGCTTAGGATGGGGGCGGGGGCTAGGAACCAGGCACTAATCACATAGTCACCCACACAGGCACACGGGTGTGTAACGCGTGGAGCAGGGGCGGAGTGCAGGCCACGAAGGCGAGCGCGGCTGGGTGGGCAGGGTTCTGCCACAGTCCTACCTGTCCGTGAAAATGCTTCTGCCTTCCTTGCTGTGCCAAGAGCCCAAGGGCCACATCGGGCTAACCTGTATCTGAGACCATTTCATGCTCATAGTAGGACCTCGGCAGGAGCTCACGCGTGGGTCTGGCCAGTCTCTGAGTACGCGAGGCCTGTACAGTTTAGGTGGGGATGCTCTCCATGCAGCACCTAAACCCCTCTCACTCATTAGCTCTCCATAACCTGAAAGCGTTTCCTGGAAGTTGGCCACCTCTGAGGGACGGAGCAGCATAGCGTAGTTAACCCCATGGTTGTGAGAAAGAATGGAGGTCCCCGAAGGAGCCAGAACTAGGGCCCAGCCTGCTGATCCTCGTAGGATTGGCAGAGAGGTTACACAGCAGTGAGGGGTCTGGGTTCCTGCGTTAGAGTCTACACTCTGACCCTTCCTAACTGTGCGGCTCTGGGCAAGTTACTTAACCTCTCTGAGCATCACTTTCCTCACCTGCAAAATGGGTTACTAATAGGTTAGAATAATCTTGGGAAAAATCCAACTCCTTAACATGGCCCAGAAGAGCCTGCATGATCTGTCCCCTGCCTAGCCCACCCCCACCCCCCAACTATTTCCTGGCACTTTCCTCTTAGCTACTGCCCTCCAGCCCTTTGGTTCCCCAATACAGCAAGGCTTCCTGCTTCCTGGCTCTGCGATCATCACTCATCACGTGGCTCCTCCTCCTCATCCTTCAGCTGAAGCATCTCCTCCTTAGCAAGGCCTTTCCTAACGACCCAGTCCTTAGATGCTCTCCTCATCCCCGCTTTACTCTTATTGTGCCCGTGTCACAAGTGGCCGCTGTCTGTTTATGTATTACCTGATCTAGGGTCAGTCTTGCCTCTAGACCGTGGAGTCCACTGTGGAACACAGTGTCTGACACACACGGGGAGCTGCATAAACATTTCTAGGAGGAACGATACAATCCGTCAGGAGGTCTGTTTGCGATGATGCCCATGGCACATCGACTTGGCACACGGTATGTTATTATAGTGTTGCTGGTATTGTTATTATTATATTGCCAGACAGGCACAGGGGGCTATGGCTTCTTCCCTCAATCTTTATAGGGGAGCATATTTCAAGGAAAGAATAATGAGTCCAAATGTACCCATCACCCAGCTTCAACACGGCCAATCTTATTTCACCTATCACCCTCCATGCCGTACACCCACACCCACACATGCATGCAGGGATGGCTTTATTCTGAAGCAAATCCCAGACATCACGTTATCCCATTTCGAGGTCTTCTTAAAGGAAATGTGCCTCTGAGGCTGGGAAGGGGGGCACGTGGGGGAGAGGCATAGATACGCACTGCAGTTCTTGGCACTGCCTCTTTTCAAAGAACCTTGAGGCTCCAACTGAAAAATGGAGATGACTATACTCCTGCCTGCGAGTTGTTAAGAAAATTAAATGAGTTAATACACACAAACAGGGACAGTGCTGCCACAGAGAACGTGAGTCATTTCCATTACGGCGTCAGCATGGTTATAAAGCTCTGGCTCAGGGGGCAGGCGAACTGGGTTTAAATCTAGTTCAGCTATGGACGAAGTAAATCACCCTAAGCCTGTAACTAACCTTCTCCAAGCCTCAGTTTCCTCACCTATAAAGCGGGGAAATAACCTCACCTGCTTCACAGGGTGGGAATGAGAGTTCGGTGAGATCATACAGGGAAGGGAGGCCTTGGAACCTGCCCTGGCTCACAGAGGGACTTGGTTCTAACGGGGGGCATAGAGAGAGCAGCTCTTCTCAGCCCTCACTTCCCAGAGGCAATCATACAGCCTGGCCAGAGGGCAAGCGCTGCCCAAGATCAAGTGCAGATCCAGGACGAGAGACGGGGCCCCGAGAGCTTTGATGATTAAGGAGACTTCTTCGCACAAACAAGTGTAGAAGGTGGCTCAGGGGCTGAGAGAGGCACGGCCAGGCAGGGGGTCTTGAGGTTCTGGGGGGCGTACCTGGAAGAGCTCCGCGTCGTCTGGGCTGTACTGACTGGGCTCGGTCTCGGAGTTTTCCGAGCACCACTGCAGCTCCTCCAAGCAGGTTGCTGAGTCGAAGTCGCTGGCGTCCAGCTGGGAGAGGTCGAGCTCCGGAAAGTCAGCGCAGAGTTGCTCCTCCCCGGATCCCCCGCCCTGAGGAGACAGGAAGGAAGGAGGTGGGTCAGAGCTGAGCTTGGCTAGACCCCAGCAGGGACCCTCTTACTCAGCATGCGCCCGTCGGAACCCGTGGCTGCCTTTGTCCAAGGCCTGACTTTGCCAAGTGACCAAGAAATGTCGAAGATCTGCCTCATCCTCTTCCAACGGTTGAATCTACCAGGAGCTAAGTCGGGCCCTGGCAGTACCAATCCCCCTGCCTGCTGCTCCGTCCCAGCCTCCTCTGCACTCCTATACACCCCTCAAAGCCCTGCCCACAGAGCACCTCTTTGCTTTTACCAGAACTGTTTTGTTGAAAACTTAATTACCACCTATAAATAGAGATCTACTCCTTTATATAACTGCTCCCACTTGAAAGGGGATTTCTGGAAGGCAACAATCCCTCTATATGAATAATGAAACAACAAAAAGCAGTAATAATAAGAGCTGACATCATTGAGTGATTGCTGTGTTCTGGAAAAACACTCACCCATGTTCCCAGGAATATTTGTAATGTCTAAAGTGTGGAAGACCACCCATCAGTAGACAACAGATAAGTAAAGCTATAGTCACCTTATCGCAGAACACTATGGTGCTGTTGAAAAGAAAGTGAGGCCGTTGTGTACGTTCTCCACGGCATGTTATATAAAACACTAAACTGCAGAATATCAGCGGGTAAAAAATTATCCCTATATGTAAAGAGAGAGACTCAAGCTACATATTTCTCACAATAATATGTATGAGAATACTGTGCCAATACACAGGAAAAGGTCTAGAAGGCCATAAACCCACCTGCTGGTGGTGGGTGGGGTAGAAGGGAGTCATGGAGGACCTGGTAACAGCACCGACTGAACCAGTGCATCTCAGAGTGTGGTCCCAGGACCAGCAGGGGCAGAACCACCTGGGAACCTGTTAGAAATAATGCAGATTCTCAGGCCTAACCCCAGACTGATGGACTCAGAAGGTAATCACCTTCTCACCCTGGTCTGCCAAGTTTAACAGTCACCAGCAGAAGGGCTGCCCTGCAGATTCAGAAACAGCCTTGGGGGGGCGGGAAGGCTGACACAGAAGAAGGACACCATCGGCGCTGGGGTCTGGCAGACCTGAATCATAACCCCCACTCACCAGCTGTGACCCCTTGGGCAAGTCCCCTCACCTCTCTGCAGCTCAACTGTCTCATCTGTAAAATGGGACAGCACCACCTGCCTCCTACAGTTGATATTAAACGAGGCAATGCTATAGCCTGCCTCGGTAAGTACTCAATAAATGGTAGCAAGCAGAAATGACAACTTATAAAAAATAATAAAAATACAGTTTCATGGCAGGCAGAGACGTGTAAAACCTCCTTAGCGAACAGAGACAGTCCTGTGTGATGCTTAAGAGAAACAGGTTTTATCCAGGCCTTTTCCTTAATTGTTCCCACTTACTAGGCCTCATAAATTATGAATAAATGTATATTATTAGCTCAACTTGACACAGGAAAAAGGCTGTTATCCGAATTTGGGTCAAATGTCTTAATTGGCATTTTGCAAGAATCTTGCGCACACAGGCAGCACCGGGGCTGGGTTCCCCCAAGCAGCCGGTCCCTGCTCTCCGAGTAGGCAGCACGGTGCCCAGAAAGTGTGTCTCCAGGGACCTCCCCGACCAGGCCTGCCCTCCATCTGCCCGGTCCTTCTCCATCCCATGTGTGTTCAACACCCATGAATATTAAGCCCCGCGTCACTCCGGTGAGGATTCTTGGCCACCTCCTGGGGCTGCCTCCTCCCTTGCACAGTCGGGCTATGGGGGTGCAGTGCTCTTGCCTGTTCTAGATGGGTGATGGGTTTGTTTCTAGTGTTTGGTTGTGATGAACAAGCCTGCATATTTGTGTACAAGTCTTTGTGTGGACAAGTGTTTTTATTTCTGTTGGGTGAATATCCGGGCGTGGAATTGCTGGTCACATGGTAAGCATATGTGCGACTTGATGAAAACCTACAAAATTGCTCTCCAAAGTGGTGGTGCCATTGCACACTCCCACCAGCTGTATGAGCTTCCACGCCCTCACCACCACTTGGTATTGCCACTATTTAAATCTGAGCCATGCATGATAGCGGGGGCCTACAAGCATTTATTAAATGCTACCGTGAGCCAGGCACTGTGACGTATGACTCAGTTCTTTCCTTCGTCAGTTGACATCTCAGTGGGGGAAGAAAACACATAAATATTTCATTGCAGATTGTGTTAGCGCCACGAAGGAAGCAAACCAGGTGCACTGATGGAGGACAAGAGAAGGAGGGGAATCTACTTAGATGGGGTGACAAAAGGCTTCCTGGAAGAGCTGATGTCTGGTTTGAAACCTGAAGGGGGAGCCAGGCAGTGGAAGATGTGGAGAAGAAGGTTCCAGGCAGAGAGGACCCAGCAAAGGCGAAGATCCAGGTGGGGACCAAGCCTAGAGCATGGGGTTCTGACCAAGGCCAGTGAGGCTGCAGCTCAGCCCTAGAGTAGCGGGAGGGAGAGGATGCCTTCAGAGAGGCAGGTGGAGGCCGGATCAGGTAGAGATCGAAGGGATTTGGGTTTTATGCCAAGTGTAATGGGGGTGGGGCCAGTGTAGAAGCAGGCAGATGGGTTAGGCCAGTGTAGCATCTAGGAGAGAAGCAGGCAGTGGGGCTGAGAGGACAGCACCGAGGGCCTGTGGAGCAGGAGAGAAGGCCAAAAGCAGAGGATAATGATGCTGGGCAGCTAGGGCCTCCCTGGCCAGCAATACCCCAGATATCAGCTCTCTGGGGAGCTCTTTCTATATATTCCAGAACCAGCCCATCCTAGTAACTCAGAGCAGCCACCTCTATAGGACTTGCTTCTCGAGTCTTAGAAACAGCTTTTAAACCAGAGCTCCAGAATCCCAGAGCAGCCAGGAACCCGCAGCCCTGAGAGGCTGTCCACGCGAGTCACTGTGGACAGTTTGGGAGGCTGATGCCCCCAGTTCCAACAGGTGGGCACAGAACTAGTTACGGACATGTGTGTACCAAGCACGTGCATGCAAGGAGTTTAGACGTAACTTCTAGGCCTTTGTAGACACAGCTAAGAACTCCTGACCCAGTGGGTCTACCTCCTTCACTCTGCACATACGGAAACTGAGGCCCAAGGAGGATAATGGATGTGCTCAGGGTCATCCAGCGAGTGTCCTTCCCATGAAAGCCACGCTACCTCCTTTACAAAATGCCCATCAAGTGGCCATGACGACTGCACTTATTGATTACGCAGAGCATCTCAACACACTCAGTGTACCCGGGACATAAAAATAAAGAAACCTCAGCTTCATGGCCTTGTCCATTAGGGCTGAGGCCACTCTCTACCTAAAAACCATTAAGCATTACATGAACAGTGATTTCTCTGGCCTCCTCCATATTTAGAGAGGCTTTTGAAGGGGTGCCTCAGGTGACCCAGTTCTCTTTGAAAGGTCTGGCTTGAGGCCACCCCCCGCAGGCCCCACCCATGGAATGGGGGTGGCGGAGGGTGTCACAGCACAGGCTAAGCCACTGCTACTATCTATATGCCAAGGGCCACACTAAGTGCCTTACATGCGTCCTCTCAGCAGATTCTTATAACAAGGCTGCAGGGCAGGTGTCACTGTCCCCGCATTACTAATCAGGAAACTCCGAGATCCAGTCGCTCACATTAGTTTGCCAGGGCTGCCATAATAAAGCACCACAGGCTGTGTGGTGTAAACAACAGAAATATTTTGCTTCCCAGTTCTGGAGGCTGGAAGTCTGGGATCAAGATGCTGGCAGGGTTGGCTCCTCCCGAGGCCTCTCTGGTTGGCTAGTGGACGGCGCCTTCTGCCTGCGTCTCTTCCCATCATCTTCCTTCTACGTGTGCCTGTCTCTCTGTCCATATTTCTCCTTAGATTAGGCCCACCCTACTGACCTCATTTTAACGTGATTACCTCTGTAAAGACCCTATCTCCAAATAAGGTAGTATTCTGAGGTCCTGGGGCTTAGAACGCCAACAGAACTTTGTATGCAGAATACAATTCAACCCATGGCACCCAGGGGCCCAGCTCAGATTCAAGCCCCAGGTCTCCTGGCTCCCTACAAAGCCTGTGCCATTGTCCAACCTCCTGCTTCTGAAAGTGAGAAGGAACATTTAAGACCGTTTATTCCCATTTATGGATGGGGAGACAGAGCTTTGGAAAAAGTCTGAGAAAGACCCAAGTCACAGGACTCGTTTGTAGCTGAGCAGGGACAGGCCTGGGGCCACAGGTGCCGCGCTGTGCACCGGCCCCTGGTGCACAGCCCCCTGTGGTCCCCACCACAGTCCCCCCCTGCCGCGGGACACCCCCCTCTGATTGAACTTTCTGTGCCCATTCCTCTGGCGACACCACACCCTTGATCCGAGCGGGCTGCGGCTGCCCCAAGCCAGGGAGATAAATGCCCCTGGCAGGGGATTAATGGTGCTTCGTCCAGATTCACATAAGCAGCTTCATCGGAAGCCTGTATATCTTGTCGGAAATCGATTCCCTATTTAAGAAAGAATGCATCTGCAGGAAAAATTGGTGGCTCCACTTTCCTGGCTACAATCAGCAAATCGCCTAGCTCAGTGCCTGGCCCTGAGCACATTCTCGGAGTTACTGAGTGGCAGGAAGCTGGAGAGCGGGAGGGGTGGCTACACTAACAGAACGTGGGTTCTGGGTCTGCCCGCATGCACGGGGCATCCTGCAGTGGGTCACCTCCTCTCTCGGGTTCTCACTGCCCCCTCTGGAAAAGAGACCATCAAACACACAGCCTCTATGCACCCCTCTTTCTAAAGCAGTTGATACAATTCTGTACTTATCTAGTTTCTGTGATCCACACAGGCTTTGGGTAAGTATTTAGGTAGAAAAAATAAACAAACTTACAGAGGGGGAGAGAAAGGTGCAGAGAGAAGGTCTGTACTGAGATGGAAAGATGCCTAGACAAGGAGGACAAAGGGCTAGGCCTGCCCTGGAGACTAACACTAATCCTTTGAGGTCAGGACCTAATCTTTGCAGCCTAGTTTCTATTGACCAAATGGGGATAATAAAAAGAATCCCACCTCACAGTGTTCTTACAAAGATACACACCACAGGTCAGGAGCCTGGCATATGTCAGACACCCCGTGAATGGTGGTCATAGATACAGCATTTATAGTTGACATTCAAGTGACATTCATAGCTATGGTCTCATTGGTACCTTCCCAAGATGCATGAAGTAGGCAGTGGTCAAGGTCTCCACTTGACTGATGGGAAAGTCAAGGCCTCTCAGAGGGTCAGTGCTTCATGAACTTGTCCTCTGACACATCCGCTCAGTCCTACACCTAATGATGCCCTCAATCCTACATTCCTTGGACCTCCACCAGCCCCCCTTCCAGTGTTACAATCGCTCGTGATTTCTTTTGCAGGATGATCTTGCCCTAACAGCCAGACCAGGCTGGCTCTCTCCCAGCCTGCCCAGGAGGGTGGGAGCAGGGCCCCCACCACCCGGGCCTCACCAACTTCTTGACCACCATCTTGGATGCCCTAAGTACGGCCCTACTGCCAGCTTGGAGCCTTCTTCACTGACGATAAGTTGTATTTGATGGTCTGCGGCAGTTTTCCCTTTCAAATTACTCTTAGGCATGCCCAGAGCAGCCTGGGCATGAAATCTGTTAGGGTGGCAGGTACCTGGCACTGGGCTTACCTTTCCTGCCTCCCTAACCGTGGTGGATATCACTAACCAATCACGGCTCTACTTCCCGATGAGCCCCGAGCCTTCACAAAACGGAGCCATGGCAGCCACTGCTAATCCATCAGACCCAGCCTGGACTAGACCTATGACCCTGTGCCTCCACTTGCCTTCTAGGAAGGAAGTGAAATAAGTATTCTTGAAGTCCCCACAAAGCCATTTCATTACACAGATGTCTTCCTTTTTCTCCTCCTACCTCTGTTATTTGGCTGGCCTCCCATACATTCCCCTTCCTAATGGTGCAGCCCAATGAGCTTCCTAGGGGAAGTCATCCCTGCCCCCAACCCAGGAGGTCCAGGTAAGCATAGTCTGGCCAATTAAAGGGTTTCACCCAGTGACCACAGCAACTGGTTCACAGGGTGAGAGGTCAGAGTGAACACCAGGAATGTGCTGGGAACATTTGGACAAGGGTGTTCACCTGGTTGAATTTAATTCTGAAGACGTGGAGAGCCATCTTTGCTTCTACCTGGGAAGTGCCTGCCTAAGAATGAAGCCAGCACAGGGAATGCAAAGTCAAGAAGCAAAGAGAGATGTCTTCCCAATAAAATAATTTAAACACCTGGATCCAGCAGTGCCTGAAGCCAGTGTATTCCCTGTACTCCACAATTATGTGAGTGCATAAGTTCCCTTTCCAGATTATGTGCCAGGTGGAGTTTGACACCTATCAATGAAAAACTTATGACTGATTCATCTCTCTTACATCCAAAAAAAAAATTCTAATTTTCTCACTGTCTTCCAAATTAGTACAAAACTCCTATAGAGGCTTCCAGGAGAAGAATAGGAAGAGTAATTGATTTTAGTCCTCTGAAATAAGACTCAGAAGCCATAGACACAAAATTAAGCTCCAGGAAGAATAAGCAGAAAATGCAGGGGCTCTGTGCTCAGCCTAAAAGAACAAAATACGCTGAGCTTAGAAGGATCATTTGAAGATCATTTGAAGGATCTCCCACCGAAACACTCGAGGCTAAGCATCTCAAAACGTCATGGAGGCCCTTACCATGCAGAAGCATCTGGCCCCAGGCCTGCTGAGCACAGACTCAGTGATGCTCAGCCCTTTTCAGCGGGGGCCCAAGCCGCAGGCATGCAGCTGCCTGCTCAGGGCTTACTGTAAGGTGACCCAACAGAAGGTCACCAGGTCTGGCAAGAATGGGTCCTCCAGCCCAGAGAGCAAAATGAGTCCAGTGCTCAGAACTGGGCTACAAGGCCAGGCCAGACCCAGCCAACCAGGGAGGATAACCCATTACCAGTGACCTTGGGAAGGCAACTCTGCATGGTAGCTGGGGCAATAGGAGGGAGGAAGTCAGGTCCTTGATATTTTGATGAGCCAATCAGCCCTGGGACATCCACTTGGGATGCGAAGGGGGACTCAACTTGGAGCTTGTCGAAGTTTTCATCATTTTGGGCAGTTTTCTGTTACATGCTACCAAACTTAATCCTAACCAGGCCCTCGCAGGCCCTTGGTTATAGACACTCCCCTAAGCAACCGGCTAGGTTAACCAACACGCTTCATCCCCTCCTGTAACAACAAGCGTTACTAAGGCCCAGGGCGCCCCAGAGCCTCAGAGACAAGCCTCCAGGTCATCCATGCATCTGCCTCCAGCAGCTGGGTTGTTTGCTCAATGTCAGTTGGTCAGTTTTGTTTCTTCCCAAACCCATTTGTTACTATGATTACAATTTTTTTTTTTTTTGGCTGCCTTGTGGGATCCTAGCTCCCCGACCAGAGATCGAACCCATGCCCCCTGCAGTGGAAATGCAGAATCCTAACCACTGGACTGCCAGGGAATTCCGATAATTACAAACTTTAATGAAATGGTTCATCAGCAGAAAATATGTGTATAAAGGAAAAGACTGCAATGGAACTGAGTTGAAGGCTGTGGAAGGATTCAATAAAGCTGAGCTGTTTAAAAAAAAAACAAAACAAAAAACCCCACAAAAACCCTGCTGTCAAATTATGTGTGGGTGAGCTAATAGTAAAAGATTAGGAAGACACTGGCAAGAATCTGAACAATTCTGCACTTAGATTGCTTGACGAGAGTCTAAATTCTTAATCCAATTGAGTGAATCCCCAATCTGGAAATAGGAGCTCTGGCAGTGTGGGTGTGGACCAGGCAGGAGAGAGAGCTTGGGATTTCAGCCAGCAGCACAAGCAGTCCTAGAGCACAAGACAGGCAATAATGAAGACGCGTGCCATATGGCTTCATCAAACAACGTTAGGTATGAAGTTTTATGATTTTGTGATTTCACTGACTTTTTCCAAGGAATTCCCCTCTCCAGCCCTCCACCCACCCCCCCCCCACCCCCCAGCTATAGTTCCCTCTTTTCATCAGATAAGGTGACTATTGAATCCGGAGTGCAGCCTGTACAGCACAGGAAATGAATCCTTACAATGGACTCCCAGAACACAGAACTGGAGCTTTAGGCACTGGAAGAGCCTGTGGAAATACTTCTAGAGATGCCTCTTATTTTGCAGATAAGGACATTGAGGCAGAAACTCTCCTGGGACGGGTGTTATCTTTCCTCCTCCCTGTTGCCTTCAAGCAGCCCCTTATCCAACAGAGATCCCCGAAGTCTCTTAGAGCTGTGCCAGGGCCAGGTTACCTGGGGTGGAGCAGCTCCTGGATGTCCTGGCAGGTGGCTGGCACCAAGGGCTCAGAGGGCGCTGTCAGCGATCCCCCCTCCCCACCGTGGCCGCACAGATCCTGGCACCTGTCAGCTGGCACAGGCTGGCTCTGGTCCAGGAATGTGGTGCTTTTGTTTATTTTAAAACAGTAAAAGGGTGAAGTCTATTCTGTGACACGAGTGACTGAGTGAGGGAAGGGGTTTCAGGGGCAGTGTCGTTCGCACACAGTGTTCACCTACAATTGCTGTCAATTTTATGCACTTGAATTCAAGGGCCTCTTGAATTCAAAGGAGAGCGCCAGGAAAAGCGCTTTGTAAACTGCCAGGCGTGTGCAGGTATCCACCTGCTGTTGAGACTGGCTGAGGCAGAGCTGGCCCTGGCTCATCACTTGCTAGTTGCAGGGAGTCCCCTAGCCTCTTTCCATCTCCAGGGACCAGCCTCCCTCATGGAACTGTAGTGCAGCTTGAGTTTCTACCCTGGGGCCTCTGTGCTGGCAGCTCCCTCGGCTTGGGATGCCTCCTCTCTTTCATCTGTGCATGGTTGGTCCTTTCTTATCAGCCCCATCACAGATTAAGTATCCCTCTGAGATGAGCCTTGCTGACCACTGTGTCTTAAAGAGGCCGCCCATTTCTCTCCCATCACTTGCTCCAAGTCCCTCAATTAGCACTTTTCACTCTCTGATGTCCCCTCCCCCCTTCGCCAGCATTTTCTTAAATTGTGGTAAAATACACATCTAAAAGTTTACATTTTAACCATTTTTAACTGGGCAGCTCAGTGGCATTAAGTGTACTCACACTGTTGTGCAAGCATCACCAGCATCCCTCTAGAACTCTTGCTGTTTTTCGTGTATCTACTCGTGTATTGTCACCTCCCCCAGCTAGGAGTTCCATGTGAGAAGAGGCGCTGTCTGTCTTGTTCCCCACTGTTTCCCCAGCGCCCAGCACAACGCTCAGCATACAGTAACTGCTCAGTAAACAAAACAAGATCCATGTGGAAATGCCCTGCAAACTGTAAAGGGTGGTGTACAAGAGCACGAGAATGCAATATGGACACTTTTTCCATATAGTCCCAAGAAGAGGCCAAATTGCCTGGCAGCCTCAGTTACCCGACAATGATTCTGAGTTGTGTCCAACTCTGTAGGGGCAAAAGTGCCAAGAGCTCCTTTTCTTTCCCGGTTTCAGGCCCCTTTGAGAGGTCAAGAATGAAGATACATGATCACACAAACCACCTGACATTGACACTCACCATTTCAACACATCAGCTCTACCCAGAGCAACATTTTATCAGTCGCTGAAGGGCAGGCACAAAAATAGACTGCAGGGATCAAATGCCACCCTCTGCAGTGGTTGAAAGGCCTTGGCATACAACTTGAGGCCTGGAGACCCGGGGGCGGGGGGGGGGGTCCTCTGTTACAGGAGTGCACAGACATTGGAAGATGGAATCAGGGCCGGGATTAGGCTGAGGTGAGGGAAGTACTGGCCTTGGGCACCAAAAAACTCAGCAATCAAGACAGATCATACTTAATGCAACATTGTGAAGACAATCAAAATTAATCCCCCCCCCAAATTCATGATTTGAGCAAACTATCAAAATTTGAGCAAAGTATCAAAATTCTAAATAAAGACAAGGTCAGTGGTACTGATTTTTCCTTTTGCTTCAGGTGACTTTTTGGCTCTGCATGGCATTCTTCCTGCCGTTATTTAATGGGGTATTGTGTTCAAAATGAGTATTTTGGAATAGACTATTAACATATTAACTACCATTAACTATTGCAACATATTTAAATATTACATTAAAATATGAGTTATCTTGATTACTGAGCTTTTTGGCATCTCCTTAAATTCTGTGCCCGAGCCAAGTGTCTCCTTTGCCTCACCTAATCCCCACCTGGGTGGAACGAGGGTAAAAGAGTTACTGTATGTTCAGGTGACTGAAATGAGATCAGATCCTGTCCTAGACCCCTTCCAACTCTGGGCCTCAGTTTCCACATCTCTACAATGGAGCCCATGACCCGAGGGTAGCTGTGGAACTGTCCCAGTCCTGTCCAGTGAGGCATTTGGGATGGGAAAGTGTTTGGGGAAAACTCTAAAGTGCTGGCTGTATGTAAGGAACTGTTATTACATTTTTATCAAAGGTAGTAAATGGTCCATCACAATGGAGAGCAGCATTCAGCTTCGAGGTGAGTTGCAACACACCTGCCTGACTTATAATGAAAGGAGTTTGCTAAATGAATAGGTTTTGCTTAAGAAAAGAGGTTACGGCAGATTTACGGCTCTCCCAGCAAGCAGGATCTCCCCTCCCACTCCCATGCCTTTACTGAACAGGAAGGAAGGCAGAGGGCTGCAGCTAGCCCTGGGAAAGCGCCCATTCCACACAGCTGAAAGGGGAGACTCCCAACTCCTTAATCACCCTGCAGGATCATAACCTAACAGGTGCTTTCCTTTCCCGTCACATTTTGTAGGGTTCTCTCAAAACGAGAATATGCCCAAGGGCAGGGGAAGGACTGACATGTGTCAGCCATCCTCAGGTGTGAGATGCATAAAGAAGTGCCTGGAAATGGACAATGGTGACATTTGTACAAAATCATGAATGTACTTAATGCCACTAAATTGTACACTTAAAAATGGCCAATTTTGTTATATATATTTTACCACAATAAAATAAAAATGACATTTTAAAGTCCCAGAGTCCTAAAATAAAGTACCCGGCACACTCCTGGAGGTGTTCTCTGGGGTCCTATAGTGTCCACGTTCTTTGGTTCTATTTATGTGTCTCCTGCCATGGCTGGCAGGAGACACGGAGGGAGCTGGGCCAGGGCTCGGCTTAGAAGCCCTTTTGCCTGTTAACACTGTTATAAATAACCCAGAAAGAGGCAGAAAGAGGGTCCTGGCATGAGAGTGAAGGTCAGGCGGCCTCTTTGTGGCATCTGAGGAAATGTCACGCCCATCGGGCCAGCAAGGTGCCAGCCCGCGTCTCCCGCCCCACGCTGCCCGCGGCTGACGGCAGCCTTGCCGCCGTGCCAGGGAGCCGGTGGAGCATCGCCCCTACCCCGAAGGGCAGCCCCGAGGTGGCCGGCTCCCGGGGGCTCGAGCAGAGAGGGGACCGTGGGGTGGGTGGAGGAGCAGAGAGTGGCCGAGGATCCCCCAGCCCGGTGGGCCGCTGAAGTCAGCTTCCCAAGAACCCGGGTCAGGGCTCCGCCACCAACACACCCGCCTCGGCCTGTCAGCCAATACATACAACCCGCGGAGGGAGAGATGACTCAGCAACGCTCAACCCACAGCTGCCCCTGCTGCGGCTGCTGCACAGCGTGGGAGCTGGGAGGGGCCTCACAGCCCATCTGGTCCTGTGGTTCCCACGCTGGGCTCCCTGGGGAACCCCCTGCACGCTCTCCACCCCCGCAGCCCGCCAGCGCCCTGGGCTTTGAAGTGGGAGGGATTGTGAGGGAGTTGATTCCTTAGGTCTTCCATGTTTATTAACTAAAAACCATATAGTGGGAACCCGTCCCACTCCTATTTAACCTGAGTGAATTCAACGTTATGAGCCTGGCAGAAACCAAATACATAAAAAGCCAAATTTCTGTTTCTTTCTTACATATTAGAAATACGACATGACATTTTGCACGGGAATCCTATATTTTCCCATACCCACACATATACCTATTTTATTCATACATGCTCCTTCATCGGCAATGTAAAGGCTCTACCGTGTTCATTTGAATCCTCAGACTAAGAAGCCACTTCCCAAGTATGTGGTATCCACCACTCAGAGTGCAGCAAAGTGGGTATTTCCCCATTTTACAGATGAAGCAGCTGAGGCTCAAGGAGGTAACATGACTTTACCAAGCATACTGTGAACGTGTGAGAGTCTTCATGGGCTCAGGAAGCCCAGGTAACAAGCTGCTGTGCAGACCACAGAAGAGAGAGCCAACACCGGGGCTCAACCACCATCCCCAGGCAGCGGGAGGCACAGCTGAGGCTGGGCCCGTCGCTCACTCTGCTGCTTACAAGCCTTCCCGGACTTGTCACCGCCCTTGGCGAAACGCAACGTCCTCATCAGGGCTGTGAGGCCTGGCGCAGCCTGGGCCTGCCTCCTCTCCCACCACTTCCTGGGCCCTCCCGAGCCGGCAGACACAGCAGCCTTCTTCTTCTCCGGGAACAAAACTCTCTCAGCTCTGGGTCTCCACCTAGGACACGTCCTGCCTGGTCCTAGGCCACTTACCCGGCACTGGATCTCAGTGAGAGAGGCCTTCCCCAACCGCCACCCCCCCGGTCACCGTGGATTACGTCCCTGTGTGTTATCCACAGCCTGAACCCAGGGACTGTCTGTCTCTGCTCCAGAACACCAGCTGCACGAGGGCAGTGGTCCAGGCTTGTCCTCTGTTGAATCCCAGTGCCTGGAACAGTGGCTGGCACAGAGTAGGTGCTCAATAAATCTTCGTGGGATGAGTAGAGGCAGGCTGGGGGAGGAGAGCTCTGGTTTCCCAGGTCAGTTTAGGCATCTCTGCCTCACACTGCTGTGAGGCCTGTAAGGTCTCCCTCTCACGCACCCGCCTTTCCTGGCGTGCGGAGGCGGGGGGAGGGGGCTGTCCTTCTGCATCCATTTATTCCCTTAAGGAAACAGATTTCACAGTGGTCAGATGATGAGAAACCCAGACCCATGGGCTCCCTGATAAAGCTGGTGGGAAATAGAGTCTCTCTGGCCCCAGCAGGCCCTCCCTGGTCATATGGTCAGCGAGGGCCCCCTCACTCACGTGCCCCATGCCCCCAGCCACGGGTGAGTCTGCCTCACGTAGAAGTGTGTTCTCCGGGCACGTAAAGTGAATTTTTGTCAAACAAATCATACCTTTCCATTCCCTTCTTCTTAAGTAACAGGGAGGCAGCCCACAGGGAGATATTGCCACTGGCTCCAACCAGAGTCAGGGCCCTAACAAGGGAATAACAGGCACTTGAGCGAGGAAAGGGACACCATCTGACAATACTTGGTTATCACCCCAGCCTGCAGGGAGACAGGCAGAAAGTGGGGAGCTCTCCAAGAGAGAACAGTGAGATCTTTCAGGGAGTGATGTTCCCGTTACCCCTGCATGTGAGTGCCACCTGAACCCACTTCTCTGACCTACTAGGTCCCTTCCACCCTGCCAGGATTAGGGATCTTGGGGCTCATAAAAATCTTTTATGCCTGTAAACTAGACATTCTCCCATTTGATGCTCACAACAGGGCAAAGGTTAAGCCATTTTTCTGATGGGGAAGCTGAGGTTCAGAGAGGGGAAGTAACTTGCCTAAAATCGCAGAGCAAGTTTAAGAGAAGAACAGGACGAGAATTTCCAGAACTCTGACTTAGTTGAAGCAACAGTATCACTGATTAGGAGCCACAACCTTGAACTCTGCTATGGGAACCTTGGATGAATCCCTCCACTTCCCTAAGCCTCAGTTTCCCTATATTCCAAAACTGGCCAGGCTTGGAGACCATGGTCAAACAGCTGGAGCTTCGGGACATGCAGGGTCAGCCTGTGATGCCCTGGACATGGCAGGAAAGCCTCAGGTGCCCCATAAGCAATCCCTAACAGGGGGGAAAGACAGTGGAGATGGAGGAGATGATCACTGAGGGTCACGTCACATGGTGTGTGTCTGCCATGGTGCCGTGGGAGGGCATGTGGGAGATGCGCTAGCTCCTCACTCCGCTACTCAAAGTGAGGTCCATGAACCAGCAGCAACAGCTGGACCTGGAGCTTGTTCAGCTCTGCAGAATCTCATGCTGAATCCTCCTGAATCAGAACCTGCATTTTAATAAGATCCCTAGGTGATTTGTAGGCACATTAAAGTTTGGGAAACAAAAAGTTTTAAATCAGCAGACCAATTGTAGCATGTGACCTTTGGTTCAGCACCTAAATCCTTTGAGCCCCAGCATCTGCATCTGCAGAGTAGAGATAATAATGTGTACACCTCACAGGACTGCTGTGAGCGTTACGTAAGATCACACATGCCAATAGCCTAGCCCAGTGCCCGGCAGGTAACAGCTGCCCAAATTGCTAGTGTCTTTCCTTCCTGAAAGGCCAGAAGGAAGAAGGCCTCTGCTTCCATTCCTGCACATCTGGGAGGCGAGGAAAAGACCCCCATGGGGCAGCAACAGATGTGGACAGGGTGGGAGCGAAGGGAATGGAGGAGAGTAGAGGAAATAAAGAAGCAAAATAAAAACAAGCAGCAGAGACCATCTGAATCCCCAAGAGGCAGATGACATGTGAAACCCAGAGACAGCCGTTTCAGCTCACGTCAGAAGCCAAAAGGCTGAGGATGGAGAAGCAAGGGCCACTGGGTTGTGTCCCCTCAGCTCACACACTGCCTTTCCAGCCCAGCTCTTAATCAGCTCTTGTGGCCAGCGTGGATACAATGCCAAGGGTCACTGGAGCAGCCAGACAGAAGCCGGGGGCTCAGGCTGAGCCCTGAGAAGGGTCAAACTTGGCTGGAAGACACTGATCCAAGGGACTGTCAATCCAGAGCAGCTGGACAATGGGGGGACTGAGCTGTGTGACTTTGGCAGAGGGATTTAACCTCTCTGGGCCTCTGTAAAATGGGAGATAGTAATAATAGCCTTAGGGTTCTTATGAGGATTTAATGAGAAGGGCTGGCATTGTGTCTGGTGCAAAGTAAGTGCTCAAAAGATAATGGCCATTCCTGAGAGTATTACACAGGAGACCTGAAGCAACTGCTAGAACAGAGGCAGCCTTCTGGGCTTCTAGAACTTCCTCTATACCCAATCATTGCATTAACCCCTTCAAGCTCAGACTGACCCAGTCCACGTCACCATTAACTCACAACTTACTGGCAGCCACAGCTTCCTGCTTCCACCCCAGCCCCCTCCAGGATGCTACACACAGAGCAGCCACAATGAAGTTCTCAAGGTGCAGATCTCACCCTACTGGACCCTGTTTAAAATCCTGCTTGACCCCGACTCCTTCCCCATAGAGACCAAAACCCTTCAGAAGGCCTGCAACATTCTGCGTGATCCGGCTTCTATCTACCTGTCCGGAATGATTTCCTAGCATTAACCCACTCCCCGACTTTCCACCCCACTGGCCTTCTCTCCACCCCTGGCACTTGCCAGGATCTCTTCCCCCATAGGACCTTTGCATGTGCTGTTCCCTCTGCCTGGAACATCACCCCACACATAGATGCTTTGCCTAGTTATCTCATATGTACCCTTCACTCTTTATCTCCTCGAGGAAGCTTTCCTTGAGCCACGCAGACCACACAAGGAGCCCAGTCGCACCCTCTCCCGACCTTCTGGAGGTCCTGAGCCTTCCGAGCTTATCACAGTTGGTAATTTACTCGCATGGGCATTTTGTCAATGCTCACCGATGTATCACTGGCACTGGCACATAGTAAGTGCTTAATAAACAAGGAGAGTAAGTGAATAACCCCATTCTCTGGCAATCATCTCACCCCCACCATCCTAGGAAGTCCCACCTTCCCTCTCACCTTATCCCCTAGGCTTTAACTTTCTATACACACACAGGAAAAACCCCACGGCTGCCTGATCCTCAACCTCCACCCCTGACCTGCAGGACCGGCGCCAGAGATCCAAACGTTTCTAGATCTGATTTTCTTGAAAGCAGCTTTGGGCTATAGCCAGGGGAGGCGTGCGCCGCCAGCCTCGGCAGTAAACGCTGATGAAGCTGTCTGGACCAGCTGAGCTGAGATCAGGAAATGCCAAGATTTAAAAGCATCCGGAACCCATTTATTTATTGTTGTTCTTGCACTTCTAGGCTATTTTAAGCTTCAGATCAATCAGATCCTCTCTCCAAATATCGCTCCAGAAACACCCAACATGCACCTGGCCCTACCTGTCAGGGCCCCATCTGACACACAACCCCGACGACAGCAAAAACAGGCAGCTGTTCTTGTTTATTGGGTACCTCTGTGAGTGGTAGTGAAAGTCCCCAAACAGTCTCAAAGGGAGGTAGTATTAGTTCCATTGGGAAGATGGGGAAATTGAAACTCAGAGAGGTGAAGAAACTAGCCCAGGGTCACACAGCTGGAAAGAGCTGGAAGTGGTTTTCGACCCCAGAGCTTCTGAATCCAATGGTCAGCCTGGGCTCCTAACCACTCAGCAATGCTGCTTCCCTCACTCGCCAGCCGAAGGTCTTCATACATACTTCGTGGTTTCTCATCTCGCCCGTGCCCTTCCAGCCACCTGCAAGGACCATCAGTGTTCTCACGTCATGAGTCACAGCCACCCGCCCCCACGTGCACTGCTATGGGAAGGTCGTCAAGCTGGGCTGTTAGGAGAAAAGGGGAAGTTTTATGATCATGTTTGTATTTTTCTTTTAAATGATGGATGGATAGAAAGATGGATAGGTGGTTCATATATTCACAGATTATTGCTAGAAGGACACAAAAGAAAGTGTCAAGAGTTGGGTCAGGGGCTTAGGGGGAATAAGGAATAGGGAGTTGATTGGGGATAAAGGATGTCAGAGAATATTTTCTATGTTATGTCCTTCTTTACTCTTCAAAGGTTTTTCTTTTTATTTAGTCATATACATGCTTCAATCCATCCTTAAAAGGCCAATTCACATACCGCCTCCTCCATGGAGCCCGCCCTGATTACCCCCCTCCCCCTCATCCCTCCTTTGCATCCCTACCACGTTCTGTCCACATCTCTCAGGGCACTGAGGCCACTGAGCCTGCGTCCTCAATGTGCATGTATCCACAGGAGTCCCCCATCAGGCAGGAGCCCCAGGGCCTGGGTCAGCGTCGTGAACCTCTGGGGTCTTTCCCAACACTGAGCCTGAGCCTCTGCTGAGGTAGGGGTGTGGAGAGGCCTGGTGAATGAATAACTATTTTGCTTTCTATCTTGGTCCATGGCCTCCTGAAGCCAAGGAAGTTGGAAACTCTAAAATGGAGCTTAGGGGTGGGGAGAAGAGGAAAGCAGAGAATCAGAGGGTAAATTCAGCCCCTGGAAACCTGCCCAGCGCACATCCCTGGGAAATGACTCAAGCACCACTTATGCCAGCAGACAGTCCATTTGGGCCCTGAGGTCACCAAACCTCATCACAGTCCTGCTTATTAAATACAGAGGCACATGAAATAAAGCCACCAATCTGGTGCTGGGGCTCTGAGGAAGGGACAGAGACAGGGATGAGAGGCAGGGAATCTGTCCCCCACGCCCCACTCCTGACTGATCACCCAGAAAGCTCTGTGCTGTGGCTGAGCCTGGACCCCTAGATCAGACTTGGCTCTTGGCCTTGGTGGGAGCTTGGTGGTGGTCCCATCTCACCTCTCATGCAGCAAGGAGGTCCCTGCCCTCCTCAGCACCCACCCCTGCCTGAAGACCAAGGAGAACTTGGTAACCTTTGGCCAATGATAATCGCCACCTTTGCTGAGCCTCTCTTTTGTGCCACGCACTTTACAGCCACCTCACTGATCCTGCCCAACCAAAGACAGGCAGACACTATCCAGTCCATTTTACAGATGAGGAACAGGGATGTAAGTAATGTGCTTGAGATCACACAGCCAAGTTAAGTGATACTGGAACTAGACCAAGGCTGCAGCAGGGGAAGAGAGCCAGAACCAGAACTCCATTAGCTAGAGCTATGGGACCATAGCCACCCCAGTGACCAGAGGCCTTAGTTTTCTCACTGTCTCAGGGGCTGTCAGCCTACAAGGCAGCATGAGAATCACTGAGCCGAGGCCATGCTTCTTTGCCTCTGATCACATACCCACTGGGGGCACAGCTGTGAACTGAGAAATACTCAAAGGAATAGGCAAGGCATGGTGCCTCTTCTAAGAATTCCATTTCCCTCCCAAGATCTGGCATAATAGAAAGCTAAATCATTTCACTGGTAAGGGAAACTTTTTTCTAGTATAAAAAACAAGGGTATGCTAGGGACTAGAATGTAAAAGCAGTATTAATTTTTTTCAGATAAAATAAGAGTGATTTTTGTACTGTGGATTCTGTTTAAATTGGTTGTAGGTTTAGCTGACAGGGCTACTTTGGAGGCAGCGACGGGACTGTTAAGAACTGACTGTGGGATCAGAAAGATCTGCATTAATTTGGGCCCAGCCACTCAATCAGCTGTGTGACCCTGGTCAAGATACTCAACCTCTCTGAGCCTTAGCTTCTAAAATGGGAATGATAAGATCATACTTGTAAAGCAGGAGTCCTTAACCTTTTTTGAGTCATGGGTCCCACTGGCAATCTAGTGAAGCCTATAAACGTCTTCTCAGAATGTTTATGAATGCATAAAATAAAACATAGGATTATTAAGGAAATCAACAACATCAAAATGCATTTATAAAATATTTTAAAATGCGGAATATAGAAAAATGGTACAAATCAACTGGTCTGCAAGGCAGAAATAGAGACACAGCTGTAGAGAACAAACATATGGACACCAACTGGGGAAAGCGGGAAGGGTTGGGGGGGAATGAACTGGGAGATTGGGACACCAAATTGTACACTCTAAATATATGCAGATTATTGTATGTTAACTGGATCTCAATAAAAGTTCTTAAAAATATATATATAAAATATTAAAAAGAGTAAATTTGTGTTATAGTAATACAGCATGCATCCTTAGTACTATACTAAATAATAAGGTCTAGTGTAATAGCCACCAGTAATTTCAAAGTAGCCATGAGTATAAATATTTTTAGATATCTGAAATGACTATAATGTGATATGAAAATATCTGTGATTTCCATTGGAGACAAAGTCCCAGGCACCACTAATACTTTTACAGTTTGTCACCTACATTCATAATGGGAGGAAATGCTAAATTTCACTTGGAGGTTAGCAAAAATAAAGATGTAATTTTTCTTCCATCCAAGTTCACAGACTTCTGAATTCTATCCCTTGGGGTTAAGCAGCTCAGTTGTAAAGCATTCTACACAGTGCCTGGCACGCTCTGTAAATGTTCTTCAGGGTAGCTGGTGCCAGCTACACCAAACTCTGTCCCCAGACACAACAGGACCAAGGTTCTGCCTGCGTGCCATTTGGAGTCCTCTAGGGGAGGGGTCTGAGCAGCCCTGCACCCATCAGGGGCTCAGGGAGGGATGTGGGTCATGCAAAGCTGTTAGGTGAGTGAGGGAAGCTCTTAAAGTTAATCCAGAAGCTTAGGGCTGGAAGAGGGTTAAGCCTCAGCTAGATATGCACTCAGGCTATCTCAGCTCAAAACAAGCTGTGTCCTTCCATGTATTAGCTGTGTCCTCGACCACTCTGCAAAGGAGCCCTTTCAAATTCTGCCTCCTTGACATCTCCACTGGGTGGTTTATTGGCATCTCAACCTATGTCCAAAGGGAATTCTATTTGCACCCAAGCCAGTTTCTCTTCAGTTTTCCCAGTGTCAATAAATGGCAAACGCTTTACCCAGCTGCTCAGAAGAAAACTTGGGATTCCTCTTTCCCTCACCCCCACATTCAATCCATCACCCAGTCCTGTCCATTCCTTCTCCAAAACACAGTACTCTTCTTTCCATCTCTGCTGTCACCACACTAGCCCATACTCTCACCACCTCCTACCTAGGCTTTTACAATGCTGCCTAACAGGACTCCACTTCCATATTTGTTCATCCCATCCCAAGTTCATCCTCCACACAGTAGCCCCAAATAATCTTTAAGAAATGTAAATCAGATCACGTCACCCACTCCCTACTCAAAACTCCCCAAAGATTCTCCTACTGCACTTAGAAAGAAATCCAAACATTCATGGCTTAGAAGGCCCTTACCTATGTTGCCAGCATCCTTCTGGCTACTTCCTGCCTTGCTCACCATGCCCCCAGCATCCTGGCATTCTAAGGAGTCACTGCCCTAGGGCCTTTGCACAAGCCATTTTTGCATGGCTTGCTCCTTCCTGACACTTAAACCAAATGTCACCTCTTCAGAGAGGACTTCCCTGACCACTAACAATAAAGTGGCCAGCCCTCTCCACTCTGGCACACTCTCCATCACATGGCTATGTCTAACTTCTTCATGACCCACATCACTGTCTGAAATAAACTCGTCTGCTCTGTTGATGCGTTTATTATCTGTCCACCCCCATGTGAATGGAAGCTCCTGATTGCTGGGGATTAGTCTCTCTTGCTTCCTATTCTATGTTGGCACATAGTAGGCACCCTGTAGATTTTTCTGAGCGAGCTTATTTTGTGTGGGAAAATGGGCTGAGCTCTTGGCATGCATTTGACATGCAATCCTTACAGCTACTATTCCTTCCCTTTTACAGAGGAGGCAAATGAGGAGGCTCAATGAGGCTCCCCTGCTGGTTGAGTACTGTCTGACTCCAAAGTCAGATTCTTTATCACTGCATCATACTCTTTAAAAAAAATGACCCCTTCCCTCTCCCCCATCCTCTCCAAAAGTCATCCCCAAAGAGAAGACAAGGGAAGGATGCTTGTACAGAAAGATGCAGGGGTGTAGGGCTGAAGTGATAGCATCCTAGGCCTCACGATGCTGTGACCTCATCCTGCTCAGAGGCTGTTCCCTTGCCTAGGGAAGATGGCTGGCAGGGACGTGGCACCCACACCTGGACTCACATTTGCCTGCAGTGCCCTGGAAATTCCCCATGGTTCCTTTCTCCTCAACTGCCTTTTCCGGGCCTCTAATCTCTAGATCAGCTTCCCAGAGCTGGGGAGTGTCCCCTGCTTAGGAAATTCCCCAGTCTACACTGGAGCAGGGGGGTGACCTACCTGAGAGGCTGGAGATCTAGCAGTCAGAACCATAGAACCCCAGGCAGGAAAAGACCTTGACAGCCGTTCAGTCTAACCCTCCTCCTTATGCTTTAACCAAACACTAGCTGCAGGTACCCTGTGGATTAGGTTCCCTTTTAGCTCCATTTCACAGATGAGGAAACTTGAGGCCCAGAGAGGTTTGCTAACTTCCCTTGGAGACGCACAGCTAAATAAGTAGTTGAGCTGGGATGGGAACCCGGGAAATCTGACTCCCTAAGCCGTAACACTTAACCTCCATGCTAGAATAAGAACAAAACCGTTTTTGTTTCAGAGCCTCAACAAGGGAGGCACAGGTGCCAGAATTACAAAACAACAACAGAGTGAAAGAGGCTTTTAGATAGACCTGGCTCTAACTCTCCTATTTTCCAGTGGAAGAAACTGAGGCTCAGAGCAGGAGTCTCTGACTGCCCCCCTGACTGCATCAAGCTGCCCCTGGCAAACTCCGCATGGCCCAGACCCCAGGAGGTGTGCACAGGTCGCACACATCGGGGAGGCAGTGACCCCCACGAAGGACCCACTCCAGGAGCGCGCTCCCCTGGAGCCCGCACTCCAATCTGGTTACAGCAGGAAGGGCAGGTGTCCGGCAGACAACGCTCCATCCGCAGCAGTGGGCGGGAGGCAGCTGTTGTGCGGGAGCTTGCCTTCAACAGAACTCCCTGTTTCCATTGTAGCCCTGTTGCCGTGGGATGGGCCTGGCTGGGACAACAGCCTCCTCATATAGGGCAAAGGAGAAATCCTTGCCCCCTCTTCTCCTGATGCAAAGGCAACGGACACAAAAAAAGACAAAATGAGCAACTGCTCTTTAGAGGCAAACACACCTCTTTGCCGTTTTACTGCTTAGAGGATTTTGCGTGTGTGTGCACGCCCACGAGAATGTGTGCCAGTCACAAAACAGCAAATCAGAACAAAGTGTTCTGGCCTGGGCTTGACACTGAGAGCTGCCACCATATGCTCCCAAGGAAGTCCCCTTGCCTCCCCGGGCCTCAGTTTCCCCATATGGATGTACAAGAGTCAAACTAGACACGAACGCCCTTCTTCCCCTTAACATTTTAGAATTCTGTGAAATCCAGATGATCTGAAACCTTTTCCATTCATTAAAGCACCAACACATGAGGGATAACACCATCAGCCAGCCTGTCTGGAAGTCCTCCTCCAAGAGACTTCACTCCTTCTGGTCTCACTCTAATACAGACTGATTTTTTTTTTTGGCTGTGCAGCGAGGCATGGGGGATCCTAGTTCCCCAACCAAGGCTTGAATCCGTGCCCCCTGCAGTGAAAGCATGGGGTCTTAACCACTGGACCGCCAGGGAAGTCCCCAGGCTGAATTTTAACCCTTCCTTGATAGCTCAAATCATCAGAGGTTGGTTGGCAACCTTTTTCTGTAAAGGGCCAGAGAGTAAATATTTTAGATTTTTGAGCCATACAGTGAACTACTCAGCCCTGGAGTTGTGTACAAGCAGCCACAGACATGTGAACAAGTAAGCATGGCTGGTTTCCAATAAAATTTTATTTACAAAAATAGGCAGTGATTGGATGTGACCCTCAGGGTGTTAGTTAGCTGACCCCTGGGACCTCCAGGGGGTCCTTTGCCCTGACACAGGGCCGCCCCTCCCCTCGGGGCCCTGGGGTCCTCAGAGCCGTCGGTCTCTGCCCTTCGCAGTCATCTCCTCTTGGCAGTTGGGTGCTTGGCTGACACGTCTTCCTGCTGTGAGTCTTCTGTCTTCAACAAGTTCCACCCCTCTCTGCTTAGGTACCATCTCTAATCTGCAGTGGACTGGTCAACCAGCTCTCAAAGCTGAAGGCTCTATCTAAGACAACAATCAGTAGACTCTGTAGGAGACTTGTTTGGGGAACAGCAGTGCCTGGTCCCTGTGATAATGATTTTGGCTACCACAGGCTCTGCACTAGACTCCAGAATGCATAGGCTGCTGGATGAGATGTGTCTGAAGCATAAGGAAACCAGGGTGTGACCTGTCCTCCCCACATTTGTTGCATGGGTGCCAAGTGAGGCAGTGCAAGGGCATTCTTTCAAACAATGGGCTACTTAAACTGTTATTAACAGTGCAATGGAATTTTTGGAAGACAGAGGATGCTCGAATGAACCAACTTCCTTCTGTCCTTCCCCTGGACTTGTTGATAGAACCACTTCTCCCTTCTGACAGGAAAACATCTCCTATGAGTCAGGGGCTCCTCCTGGCAGGCAGAAACCACTCCCCTGCCCAAGAAGAGCTTCCCTACCTTCTCTACCCAGTTCTTAGGAAGGCAAAGAGGAAAGAGCAGGCAACAGCAGCTGCCCCCTCAGGCTTTTTCGGGGGGTAGGGGAGTCCCACGACCAGCAACCACAACTGCAAGGGCAGGAAGGTCCAGAGGGATGGAGGACACACCCACCACCAAACCCAGTGACCTGGGCTCTGATTGGATGTCTGGTCCCAAGGCTGTGGTCACTGTTGTTTTATCTGCACATCTCTGAAGGTCAAGGAGAAGACACATGAACTTCTTTTTTGGGGCCCCAAGGGCAGATCCAAGATACCAATGGGTATAAGTCACATTTTCTTCTCATACAAGGAAGAATGAAGGCAGCGATTTCCTCTTTGCTGGGATTTATACAGAGGCCCGCAAACTGCAAAGGGGACTCAAGCACCCAAGAATGCAGATGCCTTAATGAATCAATATGACTAGGAAGCAAGTCTGTGTTCCATTCTAGTTCTTATCCTTCGTCAGCATATTCTTTAAGCCTCACATCAATCCTCATGGTAGAAATTAATGGTCCACTTTGCAGATGGGAAAACTCAGTCACAAAGGCTGGAACAGACAGGCAAAAGTAGTGCAGCCAGCCAGGATTCGACCCCAGCTCTCCAGGGCCAGTGTCTCCATAAAATCACATTCCTTAAATGACACTCGGACTCCTAGTCACACCCCCACTCCATCCCCAGAGTGGGATGAATTCATGCTGGGAGGTGGTCCTGGCCTTTCTTTGACCCTTTCCTCTGAGGAGCTGCTGTGAAGAGTGAAGGGGTGGGGACCCCGCATCTTAGAGGTCCCAAGAAGGAAGAATTCTGCCTCTCCCTGGGCCTATCCCATCCCTGAAGGATCAGAAATCTCCCTCAGGAGAGCTGAAAGGACTCTCCATGCCAGGCCTATTTGCTAATTCCCATTTTACAGCCTGCTGCCCTGCCCCTCCCCACCCTTCACTCCAGACACCCCGAGTGGTCCCACCTCAGCACCTTTGCACATGGTGTTCTACCTTGCACCACTCCACCCACGCCCCCTTTCCTAGCAGGGTCACTCTGTTCTCGTCAAAACCCTGCCCTCCCAAGTCTTGCCTGAGGACACCATCTGCCCAGCTTACATCCCTCTGTGGCTTCAGTATCACTTCCCCAGGGGGAAGCTTCGAATCCAAGCCCAGGGGATTATGATGTGTGTCCTGCAGTCCCCTGGGGCCAGCAGGTGCTCATTCAGCCCATGTTTGTTGAATAAGTGAAACTTTTATTGATTATCCTTTTATATTTAAACAGAAAAACCACAAGGCACTGGGATATGGTCCCCCATTATCTTAATCTGTAAAAGGCTGTAAAACGGGGAAGGGGCTGCCAGACACCAGGCCAATGAGAATAGCTCTCCTTGTCTCCTTTACTCCTTGGGCCTTCGGTTAAGAGCATCTGCAGGGGAGAAAAGTCCTACAGTGAAAAAATAAAACTCCCTTCCAGCTCTAATATTAGCTAATTGCCACTCATTCTGCAGAAACTGACTTTTGCTATAAAAGACTAGCCTCTCCGGGCAATGAAATCCCAGAACCTCAGCACCAGGAGATGTGCATTTAGCCAGCTCACCAGCCCCAATCCAAGCAGGTAGGCTCAGGAGCCCCTTGCACACCTCCAGGAATGGGGAGCTCACAAAGAAGCAGAGGGTCATCTCTAGAAACTTTTAAGCGGGATTTGGGGGTGGGGGGGGTGGGGGGAGAGGGAGGGTTCCTGCAGAGTCCTTCACCTCCCCCAAGAGTCGAAAGTGGGGTGGCTAAGAAAGGGGAGTTAAGACGAAACCTAATAGATCAAAGGATTTTCTTATGAACTCCATATTTCTCAAAGTTTGGGTCTCTGACCACCTGCTGCAGAATCTCCCGGGGAAGCTTGTAAAAATGAAGTTTCCTGGGCCCTGTCCCAGAGGCCCCGAACCCATCTCTGGGGGAGACGCAGGAATCTACATTTTAAACAAGATTCCAAGTGATGATGCAACCAGCGCTGTCCAGATTCCTGCCCCAGCCCAGGAATCTGTATATGTCACACATTGCCCACAGAGTGCCAGGTCCCACTGCACAGGTAGGGTCACTGAGACCTGCTCCCAACAGAAGGGAATGTACCCAGAGTGACTGACAGGAAAGCAAATCAGGTCCAAAAACAAGGGCACGTGTACCCTTCCAGATGCCTCATCCTAGAATCAGAATCTCTTCCAGTTGTGCTCCTTTCATTGTAGTTACAGCTGCCGGCTGAGCGAGTGTAGCAGGAAGAGCTGGCAGAGACACGCAGGGGTGAGGAAAGAGGCACACCCAGAGGGGTCACTGAATCCAAAGTCTGGAGGCTGAGGGTGGGGTGGTAGTTCTCACTTAGGAGGGGAGAATTTGCTTAGAGCTGACCTGGGCAACCCATGCCCACCATTTCACGTCCCGCTAACCTCTGTACCCCACCTCCCATCACCCATACTGAGTATTTAATATGTTACCAAGCACAGCCCTTATATTATCTCATTTACTCCCCACAATAATCCTACACAGTACGACTATTATCCCTATCTACAGAGAGGTTAGGTAACTTGCTCAAGGTCACCCAGCTAGGAAGTCGTACAGCCAGGAGATGAACCCAGGAAGTATGACTGGAGATCGGGGCAGACCCTTAGATTTACACTGCTTTCCCTTCTTAACCCCCACAAGGTCTCAAAAAGGTGCCATTGAGCCGTGAAGAGTTGACACACAGACCACAGCAACCTCCGTGGGTCTTCATGAAAGAGTAGACAAGTGAGGCGTTTCCTGAGCAAAAAAAGAATTAGAGGTACTGCTTTAGATAATCCCTTTCAGGTGCACTGCACTTTACAGTTTACAGGGAGAAGCATCGTAATGTATAATAAAGGGATTCAAAGCAGTGACACCAGAACCAGGCTGCCTGGGTCTGAACCTGCTCCCAGAGTTATGTGATTTTGAGCATGTGACAATGTCTGTACCTCAATATCATTTCTTATAAAATGAGGATAACAATAGTAGCTACTTCATAGAGTTATTTTAAGGATTTAATGAGGATATAAGTAAAGCACTTAGAACAGTGCCTGGCCCATAAAAAGTGTCATTTAACTGCTTGCTGTTATTATAAGTATGATAAAATGATCTCACATTTATTACTTCATTTGATCCTCATAACAGGCTTGCTTGGTCCACAGGACGGGATCATTTGTCCCAATCTGTAGATGAGAAAAGCGAACTTCAACAGGGAAAATGAATTCCACAAGGACACACAGCCAGCAGCATAAGTTGCAATGTACCTCCCAGGCAAGTCCCCATTTTGCATTTGCTTCTCTTTTGAGCCCTGAGGTTCCCTTCATTTGTTCTGCTGATTCATATCTACAGTGAGAGAGCTAAAAAAAAAAAAAAGTACAGGAATGTCTACCACACAACAAACATGCCACCACTTTCAATACCTTTGCCCATGGCAGACACTGCTGATCAATCACAGGCCTCTTTCCCACTCAGCCTGAGCATAGATTTCTACTCTTGAACACAGTACTCGACAGTCATTACCAACTGATCACAGGTGGTAGCTGATCAAATCTTTCATTGTGTAGACAGAACCTTCTATTCAAACTCAGATTATTTCCAATTTAGTGATGATTGGGAGACAGGGGTACCCAGAGCCTAGTCACATTACTACATATGTCAAACCCTTCTCATAGATTATAGTGTCCCTGTGAGTAGAACGTGGTCACAGCAGCATCCATTTTCCCCTACAGCCAAGAAACTGCTCAACACAGATGCCTTGCTTAGAGCTGGCCCCACAGCCTCACCATCACGACTGGCAATCATGTCAGCTATTGGGGGAAGCACTGGACATCAGCAGGTCTCCTCTGTGTGGTTATGGACACTGGTGAAAGGTATGGTAGGTAATTAGTTACTAATCCTATTTTAAAATCCCAACCTGAAGAATGATTTGGTTTTTAATGTAAAGTGGAACGATTCAATGGGTACAAGGGTTTTTATCCCTCCACAATCTCTCTGGAGAACAATACCTTCCTGGACCTCATGGGTGAGTGGTGCTGAACCTACATATACACTCTTGCTCCAGAGGTGGGCCTGTGACCCAGTCCTGGACTAGCAGAGAGCCACATTTCCATGCATCATGACTGGCTCAGGGCTGAAAACATACCCCCCGATCCAGACAATGAGAGTCAGCCCCAGGATGTTAGCTACTGCTATTGGAAAAGAAATGCTCTCCTCCTATTGCAGTTCCTAAGCTGATCCATGAGCGGCCTTGTGGCCATTTTTTCCATTCACTGGGAAGAACCTGTACGAGAATGGAGTCCCAATAAAGGAAAGCTGAGTTGAGAGATGGTGCTGCTGGATCAAACTTAACCTGAATGCCACTTTTCCAGTTATGGGACTCAATAAATTCCTTTTTGGGGGGTGACTTTGGGTCACCTCTCTTTCACTTATAACTGCCACAATCCTGACAGTTGAATACTCTCATTCTGATGTGGGTAGAAAAGATCTCCAGCAGGCATATGGCCCCTGCAGCTTCTCTCATCCATGCCACAGCTGTTAAACTGGGCACACATAGAGGAGTGAGCCTATGTTCTCTGACATGCATGCTGGGGTAAAATTTAAGAAGTGAGAATCACTGAGCTTAACCCTGTGGTTTTCTACGGATATCTCTTTTCTACTCTAGGCACCTAATAAAACTGATAAGGCTTGAGCCCAGGGAGCTAATGCTCTGCTTCTGAGGCCTGGGAGACAATATTGCTTCTACTGGCAGAGGACCTTTATTCATTCGTTTCTTCATTCATTCCTTTATTTATTTCACTGACATTTACTGCTATTTGATTGTCTCCACTCCAACCCCCTGAATTCTCCTCCAACTTTTCTACTACCTAAGACATTCCTCCCCTGACCATCTCAAATTCCAGCTTCTGCATTCTGCAGCATGCATGCAACTGGGGTTAGACATAAGGCCACCTTGTGACAGGGTGTCCAGGAAGACATCTGCACAGATACCTGCCTCTGGATCTTGGCTGCTCCCCCTGGGGCATCTTCCCATCAAGACTGGGTGTCGGGGGACTTCCCTCGTGGTCCAGAGACTAAGACTCCATGTTCCCAATGCAGAGGGCCCAGGTTTAATCCCTGGTCAGGGAACTAGATCCCACATGCTACAACTAAGAGTCTGCACACCACAACTAAAGATCCCGCATGCCACAATGAAGATCCCACATGCAGTAACTAAGACACAGAGCAGCCAAATAAATAAATAAATATTAAAAAACAAAACAACAACAAAAAAAAACCAAAAAAAAAAAACCTATGGGTGTCAGGCTTGGTGCTTGGCTTGCCTTCACTTTAAGCCCAGCCCAGCCCAGCCCAGCCCAGCCCCCTTGGGCAGCTAACCTTGTAGATGTGAGGGAAGGGTCAGCAAACGATTCTATACTCTGGCCTCATTTAGTGCCAGCCTGAGTTGGGATGCCACATGCCCCCCACAGTCACAATGCTAACCACAGTAGGCTCCACAGACACATCTGAACCACTTGTGTGGCACCACCAGGAGAACAAAAGGTCTTCACCCTGTGTGTGAAGAAGGGGGACTGGGATCTCAGGAGAGGCAGACCAGAGGGCAAGACAAAATGCATAGCAATCTTTCTATAACTACTTGGCACTAAAAGGTAAGGGGAGAAAAAAAGAACTTTTCTTAATGATAAAGATTTATGAGTCATTTGAACTGCCACGTTCCATCATCAGGTTGTAAACTAGAAAGGAAGGGGCCCCTGTTTATTGTGTGCTTACTAAGTGTCAGGCACTGTGCTGTCTCATTTGAGACAGCAGAAATGAGTAACTCCTTCACAGATGAAGAAACCAAGATTCAGAAAGGCCCAAAATCACCTGCCAGCAAGTGACAGAAGCCAAGATTCAAATCTGGGTCTCCATGGCTGCAAAGTCCACACTGTTAGCCTCTTTGTCTTTTTTCTGTCCTACCTTTAGAACTGGAATGGCCCTCAGATGAGGGAGTCTGGTCCAATCCCTGTTGTACAGGGAGGAGCCTGAGGCCCCAAAGGAAGAGGCCTGCCTGGGACCCAGGGTTCTTGCTGCCCTGCGTGGGGCTTCTCTCTAAACTCCTGAACCCTGAATACCAGTATGGAGAAAACCTGTCATCCCAAGAGCACATACACTTTCTTCTTTCCTGAACTGTCATTTCAATGCTAACCTGAGCCATGCTTCTAGGGATATAGCAGTGATAGAAAGACAGGGTCCCCACCATCCAATCAGATGGTACCCCAGATCAGTGCCCAGGAGAGTAGAACCCAAAGAGAAGAAAATGAGAAAAGTTCAGTTGGCTGGTCAGGGGCCCTGGGAGAAATGAGGGGGAAGCATCCTGAAGGACTTCTAGGCCATGATGGGGAGGTTGGCCTTTGCCCCAAGACCATGGGGCTCCACTGAGAGAGTTTCTGCAGAACAGTGCAGATAGTTCTGTGCTCTGGCTGTCACGTGGAGATGGGGACAAAAATGGCAGCAGGAGGCCCAACTGAGTGGCTGTTCCATAGGCCAGCATGGTATAGTGGCCACGAAGTGGAAGTAAAATGAAGAGAAGCAAATGAAGGGGACCTATTGTGTGTCAACAGGGCAAAATGCAGCAGATGGGCTGACCAGTCAAGACAAATTCCCTAATCCTGCTGGTGGCTGTGCATCTCAGTGGAAATTAATTAATGGGCTTCTGGGGTGCTGGGTGTGGCAGGAGGGAAAGAGATGTGTGCCAAGGGTGAGAAAGGCCTGAGTGGGCCATCAGTCTCTCTCTCTCTAATTCCAGTGTGACACTGATACTGTGACCCAGGAGTTCTGACACCCATTCTAGAATTTCTACCCTAAGCACCTTGACCTTGTGTCCACCCTGCAAGCCCAGAACCACTGGCCAGACAGCCCCACCAGCTGCCTCCACACAAGGCCATTCTTCCCTTCCTCTTTTCTGCACCCCCACCCCCATCTCAGCCGGCACTTGGCAGCCCCCCAGGGGCCTGCTGGGAGTCAGGAGGGAATGTTGAGCATCTGGCCAGAGCCCAGGCCAGCCCTGTGGGTTCACATGAGGGCACCTGCTCATGTGCAGGACCCTGGGGCACACCACCCTGTGATTGGTTGGCAAGGCCAGGCTTCGGGGCCACCCCAGCACCCAGGACCGCGTGACCCCAAATCCCAGCTATAAATAGATGAGAACCTGTCAGGCCCCCTGCCCATACCCAGCCTCCCCTCCCTCTTGGTGAAGAACGAAAGGGTGCCTTGAAATGGTGCGGAGGCCCAAATACCCAGCTCAGCCGCTCTGGACCCAGACCTGCGGATCTCAGGGAAAATACTCCATCCTCCAGAAATCCAGGGATCTGTCAAGCTCAGGCCCCACTCAGCCCACATCTTGCTTCTATCCCCAATAACCATCCTGGTGTAGGTACTGCTTTCAGCCCCCAGATTTCTGAGTCATTTGGGTCATACTTTAATATGCTGCTACCAACAAGGCATTCATTAGGAAGTCACTGCTTGGGAAGAAGGGTGCACATGTGCACTGGTCTTTGCAGAAATGCTTATTTTTTAAAGCTTCTTTACAGCTTTGAGGACATGAGACCAACTCTCGCCCCTTACCTTACACAAAAGGAATGGGCCTTACCCAAAGTCACATAGTAAATGGGTAACGGAGCAGGGACCAGACTCCAGGGCCAGCGTTCAGCGTAGGCCCTAGGCGATCATAAGCCTTACTCCTAGCCCAGCACCACTTGGGTTTTTGCTGATGCCGTGCCAATGGCCTGGAGTGCCCTTCTTGCTCCTCTCTTCTTTCCCCTCCGTCTTGGACTCAGTCCACTACCACCTCCACCAAGAGGCTTTCCCAGTCGTTTAATTTACTTCACAGCTATCCTGACCCCTGCTCCCCACCAATGCAAACACTTCCCTTAATGCATTTACTGAGTCACTTGCTTGGCACTGACCAAGAATGACATTGGTGATTATTTTCCTTTATTTAGGGGGGCAGCTAATAGTCTATCTCACAAACCAAATATACGATAGTAGTAGCTACCACCAGGTGGGTGAGGATCTGCAGGGAAGACTACAGTGATTGATTAGTGATGTCTGCCTTGGCCACAGAATGTCAGCACTCGTGCCAGCTTTTGCTACATCTGCTTTAGTATCTACCCTTCACTCTGCTGCCCCCAAAGACTAAATTCCTTAAGGCAGAAGATCACTGTATAGATCAGTAAGCTTGGGCTACGAGAACAGGGATTCTCCCCTCCCTGCCCACCACCAAACGTCAGCATGCTGGTAAACAGGCAACGCAGAGCGGGAGGAAACCGATCATTATCCTCTGCTCACGTCTGCGGCTGCACCACACACAGGACTCCATAGCCATCACCTCAGCTAACCTGGACAATGGGGCTGAGAGACAGACAGGTATTCTCTCTCCCTTTCACGGAAGGAAACTGAGGCACATGGAGGTTAACTGACTGTCTCTGGATCATGCTGCGGGTGGCAGACCTGAACCCAGGTCACAGAATGGCAGTCATCTAGAACCAGCAAGAACCATCACAGCCAGCAGCTCAGGTGACCATCCCACCTGCCCTCTCACACCTGCCACGACGGGAAATGCCCTACCACACAAGGCAGGCCAGCTCATTCCATCAGGGACTGTTCTGGACACGTGGAAAGCAACTTCTTTGCCTGAGCTGGAACCTCTCCTTATGACCCCCATTCCCCAGGGCCACCTCTCTCCCATGTCAAATATTTGCAAGCCGCTCATGCCCTCCCCGAACCTTGTTTCCTCTGGTTGCACACTTTACAGCTCCTGCCATTTGGAAGAACACCTGGTTTCGAGTTATCTTGCCTTTTGTTCCTCTTTCTCTGAGAGCACATCGGTTTGCCTATGTTGTTGACAGAACCATCTCCTCCCTATTTCTAGACGCCAGACTTCTACTAATCTAGCCGGGCGTTCAGAAGTATCCATCTTTTTTTAAGATTCATCATGCTTCACACTATACACCACCTCCCTCCCCAAATATCCCTCCTCTGCCAACATTCTGCAAAACTAGAAAAAACTAAAATAATAGACTGTCAGAGCAAGAAGGGCCTCAGAGACCCCGAGGTCAGACCTCTCACTGCACAGTTAAGGGAGAAGGGCCCTGTCTCAGGTGCAATGGCGAGACAGTGGAGAGCCAGACCAAAACCCAGATATCCTCCTCCCACTCTTGAACTCTGCCCACCAAACACTAAGTAATGTCTGACTTGAAATCCTACGCCCAATTCAAGGTCAGGCGAGCCAGCTTGGGTCTCACTAAGGACTACTGAGAGATCAGGATGGCAGTCTGCCCCCAACAGACCCGGGGCTCCACTTGGCTCCCACCAGTCTCCCCACGGGCTCATCCCTGTGTTAGAACCCATGCTGGGGGCTTCGCCTCCCCAGGGGGTGTGGGCTGACCATGCTCCAACCCTACACAGCTCTGCGCCCCACTCCTGCCTGCTCCCAAACTCTGCACCAGGAACAGGCCTCAGAGTTCCAAGCAGGCTCCACTCCCTCCACCCCACCCAGGGCAAAGGCCCTTTTACCCAGATCTCCTTTCAGCTCTGGGTGTAGGGAAACAGGCATTCACATGCTGCCAGCCAGAGGGTGTTAGCAAATCCCAAGTGAAATGGGAGAGCTCCCACGCAGAGAGGCTAGGAGCGGGCTCCATCTACTCCTTCACCAAACATCACCGAGCACTGAACGGCCCTGGAGCCAAGATACAGGGACACAGCACCACGGGGCTCAGCGCATGCCCTGACCTCGCCACCTCTGGGACCTGCCTTGCGTCTCCCTCCCCTGCACATGCATGTTCCCACGACACCACCCTCCTCTCAGCATCCCTCCAGGCTTTCAAATGCTCTTTCCTACCTGGAGGTCTCAAAGGTCAATCCTGGAACAAGCCTTCCCTCGTGCCCACCATCCCCACCATTATTTCCTCCCTCTGCACCTATCATCGCCCCACAGCTTGTAACCAATGTCTCCTGATTTGTTTCCTTGTTTCTGTGTTTCTAGAGAGCTCCAGGATGTGGCAGCCCGTCAGTCCTTACACTGTTGTATCCTCAGTGTCCAGTATACAGTAGATGCTCAGTAAAAACCTGAACGCATGAATGTCCCTGCCCCAGGCGCGGGAATGCCTGTTGTTTTCCAGTTACTGAGCGCTTATGATGCACCAGGAACTTGCATGCGCCCCACAGAATTCTTACAGCCCTCACCCTCCCGTCTAAAAGATGCCGAGACTCAACTTCAGAAAGGCTTAGTTATCTGTGACGTGCACCCAAGTTGCAGCAGAGATGGGATTCAAAATTCAGGACTCTCCCATGGACTGTGCTCGGATTTGGGGCCTGGCTGGGATCAGATGGTGATGGGCCCTCGCCTGGACTTTATCTAGTTAGCTAAGAGAAATCCAGGGAAGACCCTTCTGAGGAAGGGCTGGCGTGGGCCCTTTGATCTGTGACATTCCAACACTGGATCTTGTTGTGAGTGATTTCTTGGGCACCTACTCCCTAAAAGACTGGTCTGCAAGTAAACTCCTTGTCAAATGCAGACACTGGGCACAGGTCATCTCCTCTGTCAGATGTTTCTAGAACCTTCTGGATAATCTCTTTCCATGGAATTCTGGAAACTTGGGGGTGGTTCTGAAGTCACACAGTCAGTCACACTTCCCTTTTTACTAACAAGGAAACTGAGTGTTGCTCTTGCCTGAGATTCCCCGGGCACAGCCAGGCAGTTACAGATCTTGGATGTCTGGCCGGGGTGTTGTGGGGGAACCTGGGGGAAGGGGGCGTGAAGGGCTGTGACTTGCAGGAGGAGTGAGCTTCTCTCCGTGAGGTCCCACGGAGCTGAGCCACGACCAAGGGTGGGAGCTGAGATTGCAGCTCATTTAAACTAAGGACGCGCTTGTGACAATCAGAGCTGCCCAAAGATGGTCACAGGCAGCTTTGTGAGATAGTGAGGGCTCTGTGACCCGATGTGTACAGACATGGGCTGCCTGGGGAGACGGCAAGGGATGCAAGCACGAGATGGTAGGCGGTGTCGATGAGATAGCCTTGCAGTCCTCTTGACCCAGAGAGCCTGGGAGCTCTGCTCTGAGCCCCTTCTCACCGTGTCCGGGGTCTCTCTGGCCCCTGGAGGTCTAGGCAGAGTCAGGAAGCCTCACAGACTCTTCCCCTCCTGCCGAGTTGCAGGCTGGGGCTATGAGACAGACCAAAACCTTCTTGCTTGGAACGTGGGCCTCCTCCCCACTCTTGGTTCAGGGGCTGCCTCCCTTCTGTCATGTCCAATAAGCACAGGCATCTACGGAGACCCAGGTGATGCTGGTTCATCCACGTGAGCAGCTGGACAGTGTGTGTGTGCGCGTGTGTGTTAAGAGGAGAGTTTTGAATCCCTACTTCCAAGTGCTGCTCTCTCGGGGAGCTAGAACTCTGGGAGGAGGATGGGGCAGTGCAGCCCTCATGGGGAGAGACGACCAAAGAAGGCAAGAAGCTAGGATGCAGGGGGAGGGGGCAGGCCACCGGCAGTCTCCCGAGGAGACCCAGGCTGTAAAAGGAGTGAAGAGGCCTCCGTGATCCATGAGGGACAAGGCAGACACTTAACTCTTCCCTCCCGGTATGGGAATTTCCCAACACATTCCTGGGCACAGAGCCCAGCGACCCCCTCCCACGCCAGGCTCGCAGCACAGCTCTGGCCAGGCCTCACTACTGAGCAGGGCTCGCAACGGCCCAGGAGGGGTGGGCTTTTGGAAGGAGACAGGAGACTTTGGGAGCGAGGGAAACAGGCTCTGGAGACAAAGAATGGCCTCAGGTCCTGGCTGTGCCAACCTGGGTGGTCTTGGCATGTACTTCGGGACTCTGCTCAGGAGTTTTCACACCTGTAAAGTGGGCAGACTGTGTGTGTGTGTGAGAGGTGATTGAGAAAATTACTCTAAAGCCTTGGCATGTACTTGCTTGACTAATAGTGGATGAAACAAACCACAAAAATGCCTCGGCAATGACGACAACAGCAAGGATGCATTTTGTCACCTTTTCGGAGCCTTAGGCCCTGCATCTGTAAAATGGAAATAATAACTTCCCTCTAGCAAACTGGAAAGTGTAATATACTGGGACATGGTTGTCCCCACCGTGGAAAAGCTGGGCGGAGGGGAGGGTTAGGACTCGGGGCAGCAACGAGGCAGGAGCGTGAGAGTGCAAGCACGTGCGTGCGTGTGTGCGTGTGTGTGTGTGTGTGTGTGTGTGTGTGTGTGTATAGAGTACAAGCAGCCTGGAGAGTCTCACCCTGTCCACTGCCAAAGGGAAAAGGTTACTGGGCTATTTCCATTCTCCCCTGAGAACCACACACAGTCCTGCTGAAACCTGTCTGAAGCCTCAGAGCCAGCAAGAGGCCAAGCAGGGATATGAACTGAGGTCTAATTGCTGAGGCCATGGTCCCTCTGTTACTCTTCAGTGCTGGCCTCAGGGTGCATCATTCCCTGGGCCCTAGATGAATTCACTGCAGCTCAGCTGCCGCTGGTACCAACGGCCTCCCCGAGACTCCCCAGGCCAGCATCCACCTTATTCATGATCCCAAGAAGCCTTGATCTATGGATACAAACCATGGGGGGGCCCACTGCCAGGGGTATTTGGGAGTTCCAGGTTGGCACAATGATTCAACTCAGGGGCCTGGATGCTATGTGTTCTGAATAATGAAAGCTGTCCGGCCTAAAAAGTTTTTGGTACCCCTTTAGGGAAACACATAGGCAAACATTCCATAGCACAGATGGGGAAACTAAGGCCCATAGAGGAAAAGCAATTTGTCCACAGTCACACGATGAACTAGCAATGGAAATGAGTCTGTAACTCAGCTCACCCTACTCCCAACGCAGCGGTCTCTCATCACCCTCATCCCCTACACTCTGCTGTCTTTTCTAGGACATCTGTTAGAGTTAGAACAGCGTGCAGAAGGGGGTCCAAAGGAAATATCCTCGAATGAGGATGCTAATAACAATGATGGAGGAAAAGGGGTGGGGTCCTGGCTGGGCAGGGGTGAGAGGAGGTGGTAGGAAGAGGCCTGGCTAGCCCATGCTCTCCTGACGCCAACCACTAGGGGGAAATGTTGGCCTCTGACAGCTTGGTTGTGTTGGAAGAATGTTGAGAGGTGGCCTCTATTAGCCGATTTCTATCTCACTTGATTTACTTCCCTTATAGACCATCCAGTGCACCTAATGCCACAATGTCCTTCAGTGCTACCTGTGGAGGGAGATACAGGGGGAAAGGGGAAACGGAAGAAGGAGGTCTAAAGGCAGGCGCAGATCAGATAAGCCACAGAGACGCAGAACCTGGAGGACGTCTGGCTCCCACCCAAGGCCAGTGGAAGAGGAGTGGGTATTGCTAGCTAAAGCCTTCAATGCAAGACCTGCCCAGATCTCTTGGAGAATGTTTATCTCAAGTGCCAGCTCCAATTGATTGGGAGGCCTGCCTGAAGCACTGTTCTGCAAAGGATTCTGAGGCCTGTCCAGGTTCTTGGGGAAAAGTGTGGTGATTGATTAGCTCTGTCCGCCGTGGGCGCTGAAAGGGGAGTTTCAGCTCCTGTGCCACCATCTCAGCCACGACCTTTCTTCCTTCCAGGAAGCCTAACTCTACTGCATCCTCCAAGCATCCTAGGCAATGGACAGGGCAAAAATAACGGAGCCCCTTTGAAGGGAAGGAAACTGAAGGCTCACAGGGCCCGCGAAAATGTCCCAGTGATGCAGTAAGTCAGTGATGACAGAGGGGAGGAGAACCTGGGTAGGGGGCTCCATCTCCCCTCTTATTGCTTCTCTGCTTTCTGGGGACCCACAGAAGTGCATTCTCTGCTGCCCCTGCCCCCATGGGACTGTGGTTAGGGCTTCGGCAGTGAAAATGAAAAGAGGTAATCGTTTAGCCCTGTAAGGCTGTCCAGAGGCTGTTAGGGCCTCCAGGGCAGGGAGCTGCCCTACCCCGCCCCTACACACACCTCACACACCTCTCAGCTGCCTGTGAACACACCCTACCAAGGAGGAAAGGGGAGGCCAGTCCAGGTGAGATTGTGTAACCAGTTCCATCCGTCTGTGCCTGCCTGACAGCTGCCAGCACCAGCTGCAGCTCTCCTTGCTCTGACCTGAGGAACATGTAGTTCAGCTGGGTCATGGCCTGAGTCTCAGATGAGCCCACCTAGACCCTGGAAAATGCTGAGGTGCCGTAGCCACCCCCAAAGGCCATGTTGGACAATGGGAGGAGCACTGGACTTGGAGTCCAGAGTCTCAGACTGAGGCTTCAGCTCTGCCACGCGCCCACTCTGGGGCCTTGGCCAAGTCCCCACCCCACCCTGGGCCTCTGTTTCCTCTCTGTTCAATGAGGATTTATGGCCTCCAAATGCCAGTCTGTGGACCAGCGACATCGGAGCCACCCAAGCATGGGGCCAAATCCCAACCTCAGATCCAAGCAAATACCCAGGCGTGGGGCCTGAAACCTACACCATGAAACAGTTTCCCACAGGACTCTGAGACCTTGAGATAGAACTCAAACCCCAGGCAAAAGGCCCTCAGCTGCGAAACCAGCAGCCTCATCTCCGTGACTCTCTTGAGCGGGTCCTGAACAATCTCAGCCACTTCCTGAGCAGACCGACAGGGCCTCGCCAGAAAGGGGAGTGTCCAGGATCAGTTGGGGGCAGTGGTCAGATGTGGCAGGAGGCTCAGCAACCCCCTGCCCCCAGCAGTAGGATCACATGTGGGGTAGGACCCAGCCATGCTCATCGCTGAACACCTGACACCCCAAAACGAGCCTGGCTCACAAGGGGTGCAGGTGGCATGCTGAATGAAGGAAAAAATGTCGAAGCTGGGAGTCTGAGAAATCATCCCTATCCCCTCTCAATGCACAGATGTGATACCTATGGTCAGACAGGTCATCATGGGACCAACTCCAGAAAGATGAGAGAAGCAGCAAGTCTTTATGCAGTCCTTATTTGGTGCCAGGCCCACAGCTAAGTGCATTACCTATAAACTTTACGACCCCCAGGAGTATGTGATATATTTAGCTCCATTTTGCAGGGGAGGAAAAGGTGGGCCAGTATACACAATTAGTAACCAGCAGCACAAGGGGCCCTCCCAGCAGACGGGGGCAAGGGGCTCCCCCAGGCTCTCTGCTTCACGGACGCTGTGAGGCCCTAATCCAAGACTTCTGCTCTGGGGCTCAGGTGCTCGCAGCATCCTGGCCTCTGCCCAAAGGGCATTCAAGTCAGCTGAAAGGGGGACCCAGGACAAGCGCCTAATTTGCCCTCCTAACTGGTGCTAAGTGGCCCTGAGGCACACCAGCAGACACCTCCTTTCTGGCTGCGGGGGCGGGCAGGCTGCCAGTGGGGCCCTCACAGAGCTGGATGGCATCCTGGGGACAGAACAAGCTGGGACCCGTCCCGGTCACCCAGGCTTGAGTCACCATCAAGCCCGACAGTTGGGGCATTTCCTTCAGAAGTTCATGATTGGCTTCCCCCTCAAAAGGCCTGTCCCTTCTCCCCCACCTGCTTCCACCTCACTCCAGTCTCCAACTTACGGCCAGCCTGCCCGCCCCACCTCAGTCCACCTCCCTGGCTGTTGGGCCTCCAGCCACCACATGGGTCAGCTTCACAACACCCTCCCCGTGTGTAATTACACACGGATGTGGATAACTGGTTCGTGTCTGTCTCCCCACGACGAAGGCTGGGACACTGTCCCATTCGTCTGCTTGTCCCGTGCTGGCACATGGTGGGCCCTCAATAAATTCCTGTCAAGGAAAAAGGAAATCCCGTGGGGAGGCAAAATGCAGAGCTGGGAGTGAGTGGTCCCAATGGCGAGGGCCGACAGAGCCCCACATGGACAGAAATCAACCAAGGCTGGGGCAGATGGAAGACAGGGAGTCAGGCAGGGAAGGCTTCCTGGAAAAGGAGTCAGGCTTCGCAGGGTGAGTAGGAGCTCAGCCATCATTTCAAGAGAGTGGACCCTCACAGGGCACAGCTGGGGCTGCCCTTGGTTGGGGGGGGGGGTGTCCGGGCGGGGGTCAGGCGCCACCTCTGAGAGTAGAGGCTGCCTCACCCCACCCTCCCCACCAGCCAGGGGAGGAGCAGAGATGCCTTCCCTCCTGCGAGCAGCAACGGCTGAGAAAGGCCAACGGCCAGGTTCACTCAAGAATCAGCCCCTACAAAACGACTGGCATCCCTGCCCACAGGATGTGAGGGTACGCAGAGCTGCCTCCGTTAAGCTTTGGGGGGCACTGTCGTCTTTCCTCTGGAGGCTGTTTCCATTAACATAAGGCGGGGAGGTCTGCACAAGCCACCAACCACAGCAATCCCTGTCCCCCATTTGCCATCACAGCCTGTGTGGGCTCCCCCCAGACAACAAGGTCCAGAGGGAAAGCATCGGCCTAGCCAATAACCGTAGACAAAAACACCAAGAACGGCAGAGAAAACGCCACCCCCCAACCCCCAGAGCCAGGGCCAAAACCTTAACCACCAGATACAGTCACGCTACGTTGACACATCATACCAAACCTTAATGGCACCTTCACCCAGTCACAAGCCCTGGCGCACCCAAGCTGACCACGAAGCCACCACCTCCGTCACTCAGCAGTTACAGAGCGTTACACGCAGCCCACAGCCAAATCCATTGCACCAAGCACCGTAACCAGGCATCATTAGCGCAAATCCTATATCCCACGACAGCCAGCAGGACACAAGCACCATCACATCCTAACCCACCAGCGACACGTCATAACCACGTCCCAGCAGAACACACTCGCAGCCACACCTCATGATTGGCAGCCCAACAAGCCCATGGCAAAGGCCTTCACTGCCAGAGCTGCTAAAATACACTCGAACCCGACATCCAGCGTTGCCCTTATGCCTGTTTCCCCAGGGGTCCCAGGGCAACCCCGATCCAGAGCAGATGGAGCGGCCCCTCAGAGGGCCCTCATGCTGGCAAAGTGTGTAGCCCGCCTGATCTGGCTCTCGATTCCACCGGCGCCTGCCTTCCCCACACCGTACAATGTCCACCCTGAACACACACCCGGGCCACGGCAGACCAGCAGCTGCGCGACACTGGTTTCCCATCCCAGTGCTCCTCTCGGCCCCTTTGGGACCTGCCCTCACCACCCCACCCCACCCCACCCACCCCAATGTGCTCAGTCACGTTCACCAGATACACGCTCCCATCAGTCGCCCTGCCTGAATTCTCAGAGGAAGTCCTAGGAGACCAGAAGGGTTGTAGTTTTTAAAAGCTCCCAGGGGCTCTGACACTGAATCCAACCCCGAGAATCCCTGCGGTAGAGCCTGACACCAGGGCCTGGGGGACTGAGATGCTTTGACCCTCCTTGCTTTTGGGGCGATATGCAGCCCTCGAGAGCCTTGGCATGGCCGGGGAAGAGGAGGCCTGAGGTCTGCAGTGGCAGCCCCACTCACTGGGAAGGAGACCTTGGGGGTGGCTTCAGTCTCCCTGTCTGCAGAATGGGGATAGCCTTCCTGTCTTGCCCCTGGTCCCTGCTGAGCAGATGCTCCTCAGTACCCCTTGCAGGGCCAAGCCTCCTGCAAAGCAGCTGGCAGGACACTGGCTATAGCCCTGGGGCCTTAGGGCCATATTATTAGAACACATTATTCAGCTATGGCTACCATAACAAATACCACAGACGGGGTGTCTTAAACAAGAGAATGAATTTTCTCATCGTTCTGGGGGCCAGAAGTCAAGATCAAGGTGCCAGTCAGGTTGGTGAAACCTCTCCTCTTGGCTTACAGATGGCCATCTTATCATTGTGTCTTCATGTGGCCTTTTCTCTGAGTGTGGAGAGAGATCTCTGGTGTCCTTCATCTTCTTACAAGAATGCCAGTCCTATCGGATGAGGCCCACCTTTATGACCTCATTTAATCTTAAGTACCTCCTTATAGGCCCTGTCTCCAGTGCAGTCAAACTGGGGGCTAAGGCTTCAACATGTGAATTTTCTGAGGGATGCAATTTAGTTTGCAACAGGAGGAAAAGCTCAGTATAGTGCCCATGGGCTTGGCAGTCTGGCAGGCCTGGGTTAGAAAACGTCACCTTCTGAGCCTGTTTCCTATCTGTAAATGTGGGATGACGGCACCTAATTCACAATGTTGAGGATTAAAATGAGAACATAAAGCAGATGAAAGCAGGGGCCAGCCTGGAGTGACATCCCATTGGTAACATGACATTGGCCTTGGGTGGGACATTACATCACTAAAATTTAAGGCCCCATCCCCATCCCAGAGCCCACTGTTACACATTTACTGGGATACCACCGAATGTAAGAGAGAGTAAGTACAGAACTTTCTATTCAGTGCTGCCAGATAGGCAAACTGAAAGAACAAGGAGAAATGAATACCACTTGCTATATCTTTCTATGCAAAACTAGCGGAGGGAAGGAAAACACTGCTCTTGCTATAATTCATGTGCAGCATAATAGGTGTTTCCCATTACGCTATGCTTTGGTTTGATTCTTCTCCACTCCCCAAATCTGACTTCATAGATCCGAGACCACATCCCGCTAGTTCCCACCTCCGTGCCATTGCCCACACGCCTGCCTGGAGCGCCCCCGTAGTGTTCCCGGTAGCCCAACAGACCTGGGCAATCAGGGCCCTGTGCTGGGCTTTGCATCTTAGAGGCCTTCGCTCTGGCCCTCCTCCAGCAGTTCCCTCCCCACCTGGAAACAGCAGCACCCCCTGGACCCCCAAATGCCTGCCTAAATGGCCCTGAGCCTGCTTACAGGGCCCGTGCAGGCCCCTCCCCTGCATCCATCGCCCAGGGGATGACTGCACATGTCCACTCTGAGGCCCAGGCGTGACCGAGCAGTGGCTGTCTGCAGTCCCCTGGTGGATGGAGCTTAGACATACGGCTGGGGGCATCCACGTATATGTGCACACAGGCTGGGGGCCTCCACTTGAACTCCTGTCCTAGCCTCAACAAACAAACCATCCAATTTCCTCAAGCTTCTAGAACAAGAAATTTGTCAGTGTTGATGATGATGTTCCTTCAAAGCCCAGGGTCCTCATCTGTTCCATAAACCATAAACCACAGCCAGCCCTACCCCTAGATAATTCTGTCTCACAGTGAATCATGTAAGTCTTTATGACTGCTTTGGTGTCACTCAAGGTTATCTCTTGCTGTTCCAATAAACCTTTGTATTTCCATAATATTCTCTGTTTTTATTCTTAACAGAACCCTTGGGGTCAAAAGAACATGCTATCATTTCTACCTAACAGATGAAGAAGACTTAGAGCTATTAAGTTACTCGCCCAAGGTCATATAGTCAATAACTGCCTTGAGGTAAAAAGTCTTGACTTTGCATGGGTGCCCATGTCCTCCCCTAAATGGATGAGGAACTTTTTTGAGGACAGGGATAATATCTTATATTCTTTGCACCTTGAGGAGCTACAGGTAATAGAAATGTGGTTCCTAGAAAGAGACCTAAAGATTAGATCACTCTTTTTTTTTCATTTGACTCAAGAAACTGAACAGAATTTGACAGCTAGAGAAGGCAACTTCAGGACTTCAGAGTACCTCCCCTTAGGAAGTCAGACCCAACAAGAAGGCAAGGGGTTCCTGCAACCCTGAGGAGGCCAAGGCACAGCTGAGGGGGAAAGCTGAGCTGTCAGAGAGCTGAGGGGGCTCTGGAGATGGAGTATTGTCCCCCAAAGATGTCCATGTCCTAATCCCCCAAACCTGTGACTAGGTTAACTTACATAGGATTTTGCAGATGGGGAGATTATGCTGGATTATCTGAGTGGGTTGCATGTAATTACAGGGTTTTTATTAGAGGGAGGCAGGAGAGTCAAAGTCAAAGAAGGAGAAGTGATGGTAGAAGTAGAGGTCAGAGCAATGTGACCACAAGCCAAGGAATGTGGACAGCCTCTGGAAGTTGAAAAATGAAAGAAAACAGATTCTGTCCTAGACCCTCCAGCAGCCCTGCCATTGGCATAAACCCATGAGACCATTTTGGACTTCTGACCTCCAGAACTGTAAGATAATAAATTTGTGTTGTTTCAAGCCACTGAGTTTGTAGTAATTTGTTACAGCAGCAATAGGAAGCTAATACGACTCCCGTTCAATGTATAAGTGAAGCAATTGTAGTCCAGAGAAGGGAGTGGCCAACAGTCCCTCAACTTTGGGGACAGACCCAAGGAGAGGCAGCGCTCATGGTGCCCTTGATGGGCTTCTGGTCCCAGTGAGAACCATCTCTCCTGCAGTTTTTCATTTAGCCATCTTGATGACCATTTGTAAGGAGGAAACATAAGATGTTATGTAAGGACTTCCGTGGTGGTGCAGTGGTTAAGAATCCACCTGCCAATGCAGGAGACACAGGTTCGAGCCCTGCCCCAGGAAGATACCACATGCCATGGAGCAACTAAGCCCGTGTGCCACAACTACTGAGCCTGTGCTCTGGAGCCCGTGAGCCACAACTATTGAGACTGTGTGCCGCAACAACTGAAGCTCATGCACCTAGAGCCTGTTCTCCACAACAAGAGAAGCCACCACAATGAGGAGCCTGCACACCACAATGAAGATTACCCCCTGCTTTCCACAACTAGAGAAAGCCCGTGTGCAGCAATGAAGACCCAGCACAGCCAATAAATAAACAAATAAATGAAAATAAATGGGGAAAAAAAAAAAAAAAGAATTCACCTGCCAATGCAGAGGACATGGGTTCGATCCCTGCTCCAGGAAGATCCCACATGCCATGGAGCAACTAAGCCCGTGCACCACAACTACTGAGCCTGCATTCTAGAGCCCACAAGCCACAAATATTGAGTCTGTGTGCCACAACTACTGAAGCCCACGTGCCTACAGCCCATGCTCCACAACAAAAGAAGCCACTGCAGTGAGGAGCCTGCACACCGCAACAAAGAGTAGCCCCCTCTCACTGCAACTAGAGAAAGCCCATGCGCAGTGACAAAGACCCAATGCAGCCAATAAATAAATAAATAAATAAATAAATACTTTATGTAGAAGAATATAGACAAATGCTAGAAAGTTCCAGGGGAGCAGAATTCATCCTCAATGAAAGGAATACCTGAGCTGTCAGATATCAAAAGGGAATGGGATACCCACAGAGGGAACGAATGGCCCGTCCTTGGAGGTGACAGCTGAGTGGGTTCAGCATTTTCAGGAATGCTAACAGAAGCTTTCTTACTTTGGAAAGTCAGGCAAAAGGATATCCACGAATTCTTGATTTGAGGTGACCTAAATTTCTAGAACTCTCCTACATTGTGAATGAGTCTCTAGATTCCCCTGCAGTTCCAAGATCTCACACTACCCTTTAATAAAGCCTGAGACCCCATGCTTGTAAGATGTCTTAATGTCATCTCTCCACACATCCTCAAAGCTTCCTGGCGTCTCCATGGAATCAGAGGGAAAAGCAGGAAGAAAACTTCCCCTGGGAGCCCTGAATTTCTAAACAATTATTTTATTACCAAGGAATCTTTCCAGCCAGCCTCACTCAGACCACATCTCCTGGATCAGGGGGAAAGGCTGGAGGCACAGGAATGCATTTGTGGGCTCTTGTATGACCACCCCCTCAGGACCCAGGGCCCACCTCTGTGAACTTTACTCCCCAACCCACACCCTTCCCTCCCGGCCAAGCCAGCGTGGGAAATGGGCTGAGATGTCTAACTTTACAGAAAGAGGACTGTTGTTTCCTAGCACAGGCAGACTTCCTCCCCTGGCGCGGGTGGACATCCTTGCCGGGGGACAGGGTGTTGCCAGGACAGCTTTCTACCCGCTCAATGCAGGGACCCTGTCCTCATCTCCACGCCAGCCACACTAGCCACTCCAGGCCGGCGCCAATGACTTGGAAAGGAACAAGCTGGTTTTGCTTCCTCCTCACATCCCTATCAACCCCCACCCCAGGTTGGTTCCACACTCAGGTTCTCAAAGGCTACTGGCTCCTCTCTCAGAGCCACTCAGAGAATATCCACATTCCCCAAAGAGGCCAGCCACCTGACTCTGTGGGGGAAAGGGGACGGGAAGCGGGATAACAGATAATTCCCTCATCTCACATTTGCCTTCAGTGGGACCCAGTGAAATCATGATGGGTGCTACCATGCTCTGTAAAGGACACAGGCAGGACTGAGAGGGGCGCACTACTTCTTCAGGCCAGCTGACGGCAGAAGCCAAGATTTCAGCCTGTGAAACCCTCTGGGATCCAGAAACAGGATAGATATTTGGCCTGGACTTGGTTGAGAGGCAATAAGAACGTTAATACTTCTGGGTATTTATCTGAAGGACACAAAGGCACTAACTTGAAAAGAGAATCTGTGTGTTCCCTGCAGCACTAATCATAACAGCCAAGACATGGAAACAAACTAAGTGTCCATTGACAGATGAATGGATAAAGAAGATGTGATGTATATCTTTATATATATAATCATTTTATATATGTATATATAATTTTATAAATAAAATTCAGTCATAAAAGCAGGAAATCCTGCCATTTGTAACAACATGAATGAACCTTGAGGGCAGTATGCTAAGTGAAATAAGTCAGACAGAGAAAGACAAATACCATATGATCTCACACATGAAATCTAAAAGAACCAAACTCGGGACTTCCTAGGTGGCACAGTGGTTAGGAATCTGCCTGCCAATGCAGGGGACACGGGTTCGAGCCCTGGTCCGGGAAGATCCCACATGCCACGGAGCAACTAAGCCCGCGCGCCACAACAAAGCAAAAAAAAAAAAAAAAAAGAGAGAGAGAGAGAGAGAAAGGAAAAAAAAAGAGAGAGAAGAAGAAAAAAAAAAAAAGAACCAAACTCATAGTTACAAAGTACAGATTGGTGGTTGCCAAAGGCTGGTGGGTGTGGAATCAGTGAAGATGGTCAAAGGTAAAACCTCCCAGTTATAAAAAAGTCCTAGGCTTCCCTGGTGGCACAGTGGTTAAGAATCCACCTGCCAATGCAGGGGACACAGGTTCCATCCCTGGTCCAGGAAGATCCCACATGCCTCGGAGCAACTAAGCCTGTGCCCCACAACTACTGAAGCCCACACACCCAGAGCCCGTGCTTCGCAACAAGAGAAGCCATCGCAACAAGCCTGCACACCGCAATGAAGAGAAAGCCCACATGCAGCAGCGAAGACCCAACTCAGCCAATAAATAACAAATTAAAAAAAAAAAAGTTTGTTAAAAAATAAAAAAGTCCTAGAGATTATAATGTGCCGTGTGGTAACTATAGTTAATAATACTGTATTGCACATTTGAAATTTTAAAGATAATTTTTTGAAAAAAGGTTAAGATCGCACACAAACTTTGGAATCAGACTGCCTGTTAAACCCCAGCTCTGCTGTGTGAGGTGAGGTATGTGTTGTCAGGTGAGTAAGTTACTTCTGATCCTCAGTTCCCCACCCCCCCTTTTTAAAAAATTATTTATTTATTTATTTATTTATTGGCTGTGTTGGGTCTTCGTTGCCATGTGTGGGCTTTCTCATTGTGGTGCGTGGACTTCTCATTGTGGTGGCTTCTCTTGTTGCGGAGCACGGCCTCTAAGCATATGGGCTTCAGTAGTTGTGGCACGTGGTCTCAGTAGTTGTGGCTCATGGGCTCTAGAGCACAGGCTCAGTAGCTGTGGGGCACAGGCTTAGTTGCTCTGAGGCATGTGGGATCTTCCCGGACCAGGGATGGAACCCATGTACTCTGCATTGGCAGGCGGATTCTTAACCACTGTGCCACCAGGGAAGTCCAATTTCCCCTTTTGAAATATGGCACAATAATACTGAAGGAACAGACTACAATGGAGGTATGCAAAGTGCTAATCGAGTTGCCTGGCTATTAAGAAAGAGTTTAAAAAGTGACACCTTTAAATACATAGATTTGTGGATTATTAAGGCCCTACCAAGTCTGGTATTCTGTAGTTAACCTGGTAAAGATACTTTAGCTTGTCTTTCCTGGTTACCCTGTAACCACACGACTTTAGATTTTCAGGTCAATCTCCTTTCAGACCACCCCATTCAAGACAAAAATAAAATATGATGAAAAATAAAAAACAAAACAAAACCAAAAAAAAGCCCTGAACCTGCAATTTGGGTGATCTGCCACAAGGTGGCAGACTTCTAGATGGCAAGGTCTCATAAGGTTTGAGCTTTGCCTGAGGATTCAGATAATACCTCTGCTCACATGACAGATTAATAACAAATACATTGCTACATGCATTCATTTCTTTAAAATCTATTAAAATAGCAGTCTTAAAAAAATTGAGCAATATCTGCTAGGTACTGTCAAGTGTGTAACCTCATTTAACACTAAAAGCAATCCCATAGAATCTGGCATTATTATCCCCATTTTTTGGAAATAAGGAACCAAAGGCTCAGAGAGGTGCTGTGGCATGCCCAAGGCCACACAGCCTGTATCTCCTAAAGGCAAGAGGACTTTAGGTAAGAATGACCACCTCTCTCTCCTTTCCACCCTGAAGTTTTGCCTTCAGCTCCAGGTAGCTCCAATCCCAAGTACCCCAGGCAGGCAGTAAAGTCTTACCAAGTAAGACACCAGCTGACTGCCCCGGGGGCATCCCAGAAGGGAAGCAGCACCAGCCAGGCTGGCATCTAATGTTTGTTCCTCCCTAATCTAAAGGAGTTATTTCCTTCATTTAATAAATGAAGATGAAGCAGAGGGCTCTTCCCTCCTTTCCTAACACAGGATTAGTCTGCCTTAAAGTTCTGAGTTATCTCAGGGCATTCCCTTAATACTTCCCTACCTCTCAAACAGAGAGGTCAGTTGGTTTCCTTCCAGCAAATCCTAGGGGGAAATTCCCTTTCTTGCCTTTTGGCCATCAATAACTCTAGTTCCATTCATTAGTAAGTACCTTCCATCTGTATTTTCACAATTCTCCTTCTCCCAGCACCCCAATGCAGTTGACATTCCAGTGACAGGAGGGACAGTAAGCAGTGCATGAATAAGTGAATCAGACATCGTGATGGTCACCAGCAGACCCTCCTAGGAGGGGAACCTCCATATTTTCCTGCCATTTGTGTACTGGCAGCCCCGGTCACCACCCTGACTGAGCCTACACCCTCCACGTCCTGAGATAGCCGAGGCCTAACTGAGCCCATCACTGGACAGGCCCTAGGCAGCTCTTCCAGCCTCCATATCTCACAGATCAGCTGGGCATGTGGCACTGTCCCTCTCGGTTTTCCGAGTCACAGAGCTAAGAGCAATCTAAACTAGAGTCCAGCCCCGTCTTTGGGCTTCAACTCCAAGCCCGTTCTGCTCCATCAGCCTGGGAGAGGTTGAAGCTGAGAAAAGCCCTAAGTAGCTCCAGCCCCCCTGGAGCTGCACCATTCTTGGGAGAAAGCCTGCCCTAGGAGGGAAACAGGGGGCACGAGTGTTTGGGGCATATGCTCTGCCCTAAAGGGATCCCATCCTCAGGACTCAGGGATCAGCCCGGGTCAGTCATTAGAGTGCTATGCTTCCCATGCCAGCTGCCTGAGTCTTACCATATCCTGGTACCCCCTCCTACAATTTTTTTACCGAATATCTTTCTTTAAGTCCACTCATTTTTTCTCCTTAAATTTATCTTTATCAGTAAGTTATACGTAACGGCTATATTTTCTTAAATTTGCATATTAAATAAATACTTAGCTATGTAAATGAAGTCACCTGATTTGTTTGCTCCCCCAAACGGCCAAGCAGACCACCCATGCCATTCTCCGAACTGAGTTCACTCATTCACACTCACTGACCTTATCCCAGCCACCTGCCCTTGCTGGCCTCAAGTCCTGCCCTGGAAAATTCTGAAACAGTGGCACCTGGGGTCTTTTCAACCCAGCACCTGGCCTCCCTTGGTCTGGCACCCTCGCTGGCCAAAGATCATGTCATCCTTGTACTGGAGCCTATCTTGGCAACACCATGAATTCACAGGTTCCACATCTTTAACCAACTCCCACCACCCTTCAAGTCCCTACGTTTGATCCAGCCTCCTCCCTGGGGCTGGAGGACATCACACCCTGAGCCTCCGTCCCTCTGGGTCCTCCTTGCTCATCTCCCCATCCCTGCACACCCTACCAGGCCTGCCCCTGGCTGAGCCACCGCCCACTTCCACTCCGGGCTCCGAGCACTTCTTCCCACCCCAGCCTCCCTGCCTCCCTACCATTAACTATGAAGTGTGGGGGTGTTTCTCTGGACCTCAGTTTCTCTGTCTGAACAATGAAGGAGGAAAGACTCAAATGGAAGTTCCGATCTGGGGCCTGCGCCTGGCTTTCGGAGTCTATGAAATCACGTTCACGATTTTTTGTTTTGACATTCTTACGTAAAACAAGTCCACACTATCTTCAGAGTCCCAGACGAGGGCTCTGACCCCATTCTGGTCAGAGCCCCAGGCGCACATGCTCTCTGAAGGCCCGCGGGCTCTCACTCTCACACCCCTCCTTGCCACACCCATGGCCCGATGCACAGTGGACCTCAGTAAAGACCTAAAACACCCTCTCTTCTCCACGCTTCATGGTCAACAGTCCCTGACAACAAGAAAAAAAAAAGAGAGAGAGAGGGAGGGACTTCCCTGTTGGCACAGTGGTTAAGAATCCACCTGCAAAGCAGGGGACTCAGGTTTGATCCCTGGTCTGGGAAGATCCCACATGCCACGGAGCAACTAAGCCCGTGCACTACAACTACTGAGCCTGAGCACTGCCACTACTGAAGCTCACATGCCTAGAGCCCCTGCTCCACAACAAAGAGCAGCCCCCACGCATCACAACTAGAGAAAGCCTGCACACAGCAATCAAGACCTGACACAGCCAAAATATTAACTAATTATTAAAAAAAAGAGAGAGAGAGAGAAAAACATCAAGTATTTGATGACTTTTATTCAACTTGAGAACCAAAGACAGTTACCACTTTTTTTTTTTTTTTTTTTTTGGGCACACGGGCTTAGTTGCTCCGCGGCATGTGGGATCTTCCTGGAGCTGGGATCGAACCCGTGACCTCTGCATTGGCAGGCAGATTCTTAACCACTGCGCCACCTAGAAAGCCCAAGTTACAACTTTTATAGGAAAAAAAACAGACAAGTTCAAGAGTCACCCCAGGACCTGGGGCCACAGCAAAGCCCTCACTTCACTGTGGCTCCCCCAGGAATCCAGACTGAGAACTTCAGGACCAGGGCCAAAGCCCAGGGGGTGGGATACAGGGCCAGGGAAGGGGAGAGGGAGGGAGCTGGGGCCAGTTCACCTCTCTAAAGGGACCGAAAGGGGCTCAAGGGAGAGCCCACAGGGAGAGCCAGAGGACAGAAGTCAGACTCAGCTCAACACCCCCATGTCCCCAACACTGTCCCCCCCACAAAACAGGGGGCCGCCAGAGACAGCGAGCGCCCTGTCCTGTGTGCACAAGCAGCGGCTGGGAAATTCAAGCCTGTCCAGGAGGATGTTAGATGGGATGGCCTCTAAAATCTATTCTATTCTTGAAAGTCTTGGAATTCTTCCTCAGGAAAAAAGAGAAGGCTGGGGCCTGGGAAAGTGGGAGAGCCATCTAGAGAGAGGCCTCAGTGGATGAGTCAGGCTGGGGTCAGCAGAGAGGCACATGGAGGCCACCGTGAGGACCTCCTGATCTAAGTCACCCCATCTGCCCCTCTGCTTGTCACTGCACCCATCCTCAGGGCTCAGGGCTCAGCCTGGGTTTTACACCCATCACCTCACACAAGTCCTCGTAGGAACCCAGGGAGGATGAAGATCTGGCCAAGGAACAGGATGGGGAGTAGACAGAGCTAAGGAGGAAACAGCAAGGCAGAGGCAGAAATCCTGGCTGGGAGAGCAAACAGGAGCCCTCAGGGTGACAGCTAAGCTCTTTAAACACGTGTTATCCTGTTTTACCCTCACAGACCCACAATGAGGTGGTACTGCCGGCGTCCACCGGCCCATGGGAGAACACGCGCTCCCTTGTTTCGGAGGCAGAGACTGAGGACAGCGGGGACCCACAGCCTGTCAAGTTAATAAGCCACAGAAGCAGGATTAGACCCCAGGCAGCCCCTGCAGGGCCCACAAAACCAAACCAGTGTAGTGGCGTGTGAGAGGGGCCAGACGCCAAGCCAGCACCAGTCACTGAACAAAACCCCCAGACACCTCGTGCTGTTTTAATAACTAGAGCAGCAGGAAATACGCCCCCATTCCAGAAGGAATCCAACCTACTCCCCTCCACCCCAGGTCAGGGCAAGAGCCTTTTCTTTTATCTTTACTTCAGGGGTGGGCAGGCTCTCCCAGAATGCTCAGCAGGACTGGGTGTGCACTGGGGGACCAGGTCAAATGGGATTCTCCTACCCCTCAGGGCAAATTCCAGAAATGACTCAGCTCCTTCACTTCTGCCAGGGGCAGCCGGACACAGCAGGCCTCGGTGGCTTTCTTGTTTGTGTGGCAGGTGCATGAGATCTTTAGTAGGGCAGTGTCTGTCATATTTGCATAGCATTGGGGCTCCGCTCACATTTCTCTCTACGACATACAAGCAATGCCAATCCCAAGTGCGTCCCAGACTTCTACACACCTGCTGCCACGCCGTGAGGGACGATGGCAGCGGAGAAGCTGGTGATGATAACCACATGACTGCTGGAGATACCTTCTGTCTGTTCATTCTCATGTCATTCTTTAAATGGGGGAGGAGGCTCAGAAAGGCCAAGCAACTTGCCCAAGGTCACACAGCTTGTTAAACAGAATACTCAGACCCAGCACTCCAGGGCATATGAGTCAAAAGCCCTGCCTTTAGCTATCATTCAATGCCAAGGCCCTGCCCCTGGCTTCAGGGGCACTGCAGCACAGGGAGCCCAACCTCACGTCCCACCCCCAGCAATTCTTCCCAGGAACTGCTGCCCAGGGCCCTCTGGCATCAGCACAGTGCTCTTTCCCTCACTGGCCTGGCTCATCAGCCTCGACCTTCGACAGTTTGCTGGTTGATGTGGTCTGCTTGCTCTCGGCTGTGTGCACAGTGCTGAGCACAGGCGTGTGCTGAATGAATGGGTCCGTGGACGTTCGCGCTGCGTCCTTGGCCCCTGCTGCACCTGCAGCATTATATATGCAAGGACTGCACCCCTTCTTTGTCTTTCCCCCCGCAGCTCCTTGCACATAACAGATGCTCCACTGCACTGGATGAAAGAGTCTAACATAGCAAATGTGGCAGGAAATCTCTGGGTCCAAATCCCACCTCTGCCACTAACACACTGCCTGACGTGGGCCACAAGCTGTCTCTCTGAGCTTCCATATCCAGGGTGGGTGTAGGGCCCCCAACTTGGGGAGCTCTTGGAGGCCAGACCCTTCACCAGCTCCCAAGGAGCAGCTCTGCAGCTGGCCCTCGCTGCTGCTGGAAGCATGCCTGGTGACAGATGTGGGTCATTCGTAACCAAATGCACTTCCTCTGGTTTGTCAGGACAAGGGGAGGGGTGAGAGCTCCATCTCTACACTGAACCGGCCCACACCGGCCCAGGGAGCAACCCAGCGGCCCAACTTTTTCGTTTACATGCTGCTCAAGTTCAACTGTGGTCAGCAGCCACTTAAGGCAGGTGACTTAAGTCTCAGAGTCTCCAGCTCCTGGCCCCTGAATCAGGAATGGTGGTACCCTCTCCCTGGCCTCCTGCTCCACGGTGGCGGCCACGGGAATGGCATTCTGCAAGCACTAGGCCCAGCTGCTCACTCACCCTGCACATCCACTCCACGAGGCAGGTACAGTAATTTCTCCCTTTTACAAATAAATAAAGAGGCAAACAGGAGTCAGTTACTTGCCTGAGGTCATGGGTAAAACATAACTGGGTCTCCTGAACAAACCACAAAATAGAATCTCCAGCTACATCCATGAGGAGCATTACCCTGCTGGCATCAAAACAGCAAGTTAAAAAGTTAAGGCCGGGGAAAAGACCTCTGTGAACCTCAATAAAGATTAGTCAGACCTTAATAAAGATATATCATCCAATATAATGCTTAAGTGAAAAAGTCACAAAGACAATATGCTCCGATCTTTTTTCCAAGGAAAAATGTTTATGAGAAGAAAAAAGAAGAAACATTCATGGTGGTCACTTCTAGATAGTGAAATTATGGGTGGTTTTTATTTCCTTCTGGAAGATGTACGTATTTCTTTAATTTTCCTCAAAAAAGATTTTATTCTTTTGTAATTAAAATTTTAATAGATTTTTGTTTTATACTTCAAAACAAAATAGAAGTTACTCTCATGTGAACCAGAGGAATTGTGAATGTATAGCGTCCAACTCTGTAATTATTATGTCTGCTTTGAAACAAAGTAAAATGTGAAAAATTATAAATATTTATAATTTTTTGAATATTTGTTGAATTAAAATAAAAAGCAAGATCTGACCCCCGCAGGGACACAGGATACCTTGGAGCCTTGAAGGAAGGCTAAAGCACATGGACAGAACTGGCCTGCAGACATCATTGAATCCCCAAGACAATGCGTTCCCAGACAGGACCCCTACTCCCACAGGGTGGCACCTGGCCCAGCACATGACCACACAGGAGATCCCACCTGGATTCGGATCCCCCAGCCAGCTCCCAACACTTTTCTTTTGAGGTCCATCTCACAACCGTAAGTGATAGCTTCAGTGACAAAGATATTCGTAAGGATGAGGCATGCAACGCATGGGTCCACTTCGTCCCCTTCCCAGAGGACTCGAAGCTCAGAGACAGTGGGGACGGTCTGTCCTGTTGCGCCTGTGCCCCTAGCACCCAACCCGGAGCCAGCATAGACTACGGCTCAGGAAGCATTTGTTGAACAAATGGATACGTGAAAGGATGCATGATGGATGCGGTGAATGAGTGAATGGATGAATAAATGAATTTGACCTAGAACAAGGCAGAAGCTAGATTTGTCCCAAAGGCAGAGTTAGCCAGCCAGAGTCCACCCCACCCACAGGTGGGACATGACTTGGCTGAGTGTATAACCTCACCACAGTGAGCTGTAGCCTCACATGGCCATCACACGGTAGACCTGTGCCCAAGACCTGCTGGCCCTCACCACAGACATTACTATGTGTGGGAGAGGGGGCAAGGGCCATGGTATAAGGGGGGTGGAAGGAGAAAAGGTCCCCACCACCCAGGCTGTTGCTAGGAGAGATTAATCAAGACCAAAAAATGCCCCAAGCTGCCCACCTGGTCTTTTTCTAGAACACAAACTCCTGGGGCAACAAGACTCCCTCCTAGGGCAGCGGTGTCCATGGGAGTCCAAGGCCTCCACATTAATCTGTGTCACTCCAGCTCTGTGACCAGGGAATCCTTCTGGCTGGGCCTCCCTTCCTCCTCCTGGCCTAGCCCCCTAGTCTAGCCCTGCTGCTTTCTCTGCACTGTGACCCTGCCCTGGGCCCAGCTATTCCAATTCTAAGAAGCCCCCTCTTATTAAGCAACCCAATTAACCCCGCTGACCTCGACTCTCTGCAGCTCTCCGAGCAGCCAGGCGTTAAATCGCAGATCCAAGAGTGGAAATTGACTTTGCGTCAAGGGTGCCTGAGGACGCTGACACCATTAGATGGACAGCCAGTGAGGAAGCCCTCATCTGTTAGGACAGCCTTCCAGAGCTACTCGGAATTCGAGAAGGCCTCGATTCTGCAACTTAGAAAGGCTTTGTGCATTTTACTCATTTCAAAGAAATACTGCAGCTTAAGTGATGGTCTAAAATACATCTATTCGCTCAGCTCTCCCAGGCAGATCCCCTCAGGCAGGGCCTGCTCTGATTTATAACTAGCACATCACCTACTCTGAAAAGATGCTCAAACACCCGGTCTCTACACAGCCTCCCCTGGGATCCTGGCTGCACAAGTGGTGGGTGTCTTTTGTGAAGAGTAACAATCCCAGTCCCTCGACACCTTTGCCCTTGCTGTTCCCCACTACCTAAAACAGCTTTTTCCCAAAAGGTTGCTTCCGGGACTTTCCTGGTGGTGCCGTGGTTAAGAATCCACCTGCCAATGCAGGGGACACGGGTTCCCCGGTCTGGGAAGAGTCTACACGCCGTGGAGCAACTGAGCCCTCGAGCCACAACTACTGAAGCCCAAGCACCTACAACCCATGCTCCGCAACAAGAGAAGCCACGGCAATGAGAAGTCCATGCACCACAATGAAGAGTAGCCCCCACTCGCTGCAACTAGAGAAAGCCCGTGCACAGCAACAAAGACCCAATGCAGCCAATAAATAATTTTTTTTAACGTTTTTTAAAAAAGCTGGCTTCCTTTTTGATTTCTCAGGCCTCTGCATGAATACCATCTCAGGGGGGAGCCTTCCGGACCCCCCTCTCTGATGCCGCTCACAACCCCCATCACAAGACCCCATCACAAGTCCGTGTCTTATGCATTCTCTTCTCAGGGTTTACCACGAGCTGAAATCATGTTTATTTTCTGCTTCTCTGTGACAGTTCCCCACAGCCAGGACTGGGTCTAGCTCACTACTCCATCCCCTTGTCCAAGCACAGGAAAGGGGCATTACATTAAATGTAGGTGGAGTGAGACGGAAACTCCCCGAGGGGCCCAGGCCCAGGGGTCAGGAAGTCAGATCCCATCTCAGGGGGACGTGGACCTTAGGGCTGTGGTGCAGTCAAGGAAGCGCAGCTCCCCTCTGCTCACAGGTCACCAGATGACCACCTCCCCGTGGGGGGAGGGGGGAGGCAGGTTGAGTCGAATTCTCTGAGGTTATGGAAACAGACCATCTCACAGGAAGTGACCTGCAGAGTCTACAGGAGTGGGGAAAATCCCCGAATCCCCTCAGAGGGTGTGTCCTAGGGGGTCTAGGCCAAGCAGAATCCACATCAGGACCTGACTCTGGCCAGACTACGCAGCCCTTACTATGAGCAAGAACAGCGAGAAACTGGGACGGAAGCTTCCCAAGGCCAGGGACCCTGATTCTTTCTGCTAAATCCCCAAAGTCCGGGCCAGTGCCGGCACATAATAAGCACTTCAGTAAGTACTTTTTATTTTTTTTATTTTTGTTTTTTGGCACACGGGCTTCGTTGCTCCGCGGCATGTGGGATCTTCCTGGAGCTGGGATCAAACCCGTGACCTCTGCATTGGCAGGCGGATTCTTAACCACTGCGCCACCTAGGAAGCCCCAGTAAGTACATTTTAAATAACTTATTTTTTTATTCAGTGCCTCCGACACAGTAAGCGTTTTATATACAAAGTCCATTGATTCTTCAAAGCCATCCCTGTAGAGCCAGAACTCCTATTACTTCCTCAGAGGGGTAAATAAGACGACCAACCAGAAAGGGAGGGCAGAGCAAGACCTTGAACCCAAGGTATCAGATTCCAGAGCCCAGCTCCCTGACTACTAGGCCCCCACGCCTCCTGCAAAGCCAAACAGTAATGGTGACAGCATCTACCAAGCCAGACAGGCAGGGCTCTAGCACTGTGATCTCAGTAATCCTTTCAACCGCCCTCTATGATCCACAGAGAAAACAATCATGGCCCCAAAGGGTGAAGTCACCTAGTGTGGGGTCTGCTGCAGCTAACACCAGGCAGAACTGGGATTCCAACCTAGGTATCTCTCAGCTCTGAACCACGGGCTCCTGGGATTCAGCCACACAGCCCTCCCCTGAAAGGAAGAGGCTGTCATGGAAATTAGAATAATTTACTATAAAAATCAGGATGGTCTTGAAGAAAGTGCACATAACCAATGGCTCCTACGGTAGCAAGACAACTCAGGACAACATTCCCAGTCAGACCAGCCTCTGATTCTGGCAGGTCTACTCTCCCTGGGCCTCATTTTTCCCACCTATTTAACCCCTATTTAACCAGATGACAGGGCTCAAGTTTTAACAATCTAAAATCTTTTCACTCACCTGAAACTAAGTAAACATTAATGCGATATTATGTTTTTACATAAAACACTTTTTACATTAATCATCTCATCTCGCCAACAACCCTGCTGTTGAACTAACATCCTCACCTTACAGAGTGGGAGAGAGTGACTCAGAGTTTAAGCAACTCAGTTAAGTCACACAGCAAGTAGGTGTCAGGACCAGGATCTGGATCCCAGCTCTAGTCCACTGGGCTTTCTCCTGCAACTGGGTGCCAGAGAGGAAGGTGGAGCCCAAGAAGGTCCCAGGCTATTGTGAGGGAAAGTGGAGGGAAAACAAGCACACCCATATAAATCAATAGGAAAAGAATCAACAACACAATAGGCAGTTCATTGGAAAGGAAACACAAGTGACTCTTAACCATGAAAGAAAGACTGTAAATTAAAACTTCAAAGAGACACCAGATTAACAAAGATCAAAAAGTTTAATACCATGCTGTGCTGGTTAACAAGCATTTCCTATTCATTTGTGTGGGAATGCAAAACTGATGTAATTTCATGAAGGGGAATGTGATAACATTCATCAAAATTTTAAATGTATACACCTTTCAATTGGGCAATCCCACTTGGCAGTATTTATCCTATATATCCATTCACACATGTGCAAAATGACACTTTTACAAAAATATTCACTACAGAGTAGCAGCAGCACTAAATTAGGAATAATCTAAATGTCCAATAGAAAATTGGTTAAGCAAACTACAGTAAAGCCAAAAAAAATGAAGTAGATCTTTCTTTATATAGTGATATGAAATGATCTTTAAGATATAATATTAAGTGGAAAAAAACAAGTTGCAGGGCAATGGTCTTAGCTTGCTACCATTTGTACAAAAAATGGAGGCAGAAGTTCAACCATATAGATGCTGGTAGCCGCACAGTTTTTCTCCGGAAGAACACTTTAGAAACTGGTAGCAGGGTTGCTGTGGGGATAGGAGCAGAAGGATGGGAAAGAGGACTTTCACTTGTAATTTTTACAATTTTTTCAAAGAGGATCACATATGACACTTTCCAAATAAATACAAAAGCAAGTCTATTGTCTCTTTCCCATTAAATAATGCTGTATGCTGAAACAAGTATGAAAGTTAACTTGCTAGGTGACTGGATCTTCCCAGGCTTGTTCCATTTGACCCCCCACCAAATCTCTTCCCCTTGGGTTGGCTCCAATTGCAGCCTCAATCACAAGATGGATCAGTTAACACTTTAAACAGCCTGGCTGAGTAAAATATTCTAAACCAGGAAGTCTGAGTTTAAATACCTTCTCTACCAGCATGGGTACTTATCTTGCTCTGTACAAATTAACAAATGTACATGTAAAAAGATGTGATGCACAGTGTATGGAATAAAAGCCAAACCTCTGGGGTGATTAAATTCTGGGGTATAATAGCAATCGGTCATGTGAAATACTTGGAGGTGATCAGATATTGTCCAAACTTGATACCGTCTAAGTTAAAACAATAGTGGTCACTGCGGTGGGCGAAGGCTGGTGAAGTAAGAACACTGCCTTACATCTGTTTATGACTCTACAACTTGCAATTAGCTTTGAAGTCCATGATACATGCATTCTCACGGCAATGCAGGGATTGATCCCATTTTATGAAGGAGAGAGATCACATGGTGTGCAACATTTAAACCAGGACTTCAGACGAATTTCTCTTTCTCAAGTTCACGGACAGAAATCAGTCCATAAAGAACTGGAAGGCAGAAGCGAGCCCACGGAGGGAAGTTTGACTGGTGGTGGAATGGGCCAAAAAAGAAAAGCACTGCTTTTGACTGGTTGTTTCTGGGTGTGGGATTATTTTTTTTCCTTTTTGCCTATTTGTAGTCTCTTAAATTTCACACCTGCTACTTTTATATTAATAACAAGAAAATACAATGTATATAAAAGTAAAACAGAGAATGATATATTCAGCTGAAAGGTATTTAAATACACCAGATTGCTAAGAGTGGTTGTTTCTCGAAGGTAAGAGATTACAGGAGGCGGGCAGCCTTACTTTCTCTGACAAGTTAGCTCCTAACATCGGAACTGTTTTAATATTTTAAAATTTTTATTTAAAATGTTTTAAATATTAACTTAAAAACTGATAATATCTGTTGAAAAACAAGGAAATTATAACATAAAAAAATGTTAAAGCAATAAGTTATTTCTCCAAAACACCTTGGGACTAACGGTGAATTATGGAGCAGTTAGACAAATGTCTAAGTTATAGCAATATAATATTTTTGTTTTAAATTCCATCATTTTTAGTTCCCTCTGTTACCCAGCAAAATTGCTCTTCAATTAACTTGTCCTGTAAGGCTCAGAGCAGAGCTTCTCCTGGATGCAGGCAGATGCCGTCTTCCAGGCTGAAGCGGGGCCAGGCTGCCTGCGCACGCCCACCGTGTGCACATGGACCTGCCCGTCAGTCCCTCGGTCACCTAATCCACCCAGCTGCAAAACGCAAAATCCAGCAGCTGGTGAGGGCCGGAGGGAGTTGGGTAGCTCTGGTGTTGAATTGCCTGTTGGCCACATGGTACGATAAGTGTGGTCGCTCTTTTTCCACTTGCTGTGAGCTTTCTTTAAATAATTGCAGACATCGTGGTTGAGCCAGCAGAAGCTGCGCGTGAAAGGCACCAGGGGCCAGGGCCCAAGAATGGCCATCCTGAGCCTCAAAGAGCACCCACAGCCAAGTCTGCAGACCCCCCCCCCCCCGCCCCGGGTATCTCAGAATTCACTGACACCTTCCCCCCCTTCTTAAAATATTTTTTAACTAAAACAGAGAGGAAAACTAAAAGGCAGTTTTACAGATAAAAGAATGATTCAAGATAGATAAAACAGTACTGTGGGAAAAAAAGGAAGAAATCAATTTTAGATATAATCTATCAGTACAGGATTTTGAATAATTTGCTCCTTTAAAAAAAACCTGGCCTGAAGTTCCTGATTTTCACCCAATCTTTCCACCCCCATGAGTGATTTATCCAAATGTTCCATGATTCACTGGGGAGGTTGGAAATCGGGGATTCTCTTGCCTGGAGTTCCTCCTCCGCCTTCTCTTTCCAAACCCACACGTTTAAGGCACATGATCCCGTGACAAATTTCTTCCAACTTGCAGTTCAAAGAAAAGTCAGTACCTGTCACCAGCAAAGGAGACACAACCTGGAGAGTTAAGGACCTGCCACTGGCTTTGCCCACTGGATAGAGGGAAATCACACTGCCTATCTGAGATGCGACAGTCCCCCAGCTCCATCTGTCTCCAGTAACCAACCTCTCCCTCTATCCAGTACCTGGCAGTTCTGCTCCAAACAGAAGTTACAAAGCAAGACAGCCCCCACGACAGAAAAAGGATGAGTCAGAGCATGGCAGAGATGGGGAAACTCAGGCCCAGAGAGGGGTCCAGACTTGCCCAGGGTTACACAGCAAAGAAGGACAGGCAAGACCTGAACCCAAGGCCTTCTTCCAGCCCACCAGGTACAATGCTCTCACAGTGGCACTCTAATCTCCAGGGCAGCTACAAAATTCTCTAAACTAGATATTCTCTTCCCTAATTCAAATTTAAAGAGGAATGGATGGAAATTGCAACTATTACACCTTTCTAGGGGAATTGCAACTGTTGCAAAATCACACAATGGTAGGCTGTTGCAACTCCATAAAGACTGGGGATCACTGCTCCAAGGAAAATTCAAGATAATCTTGGGAACTCAGTCTAGACAAGGCATGAATGGCTGAAGGGCCCTTTCAGAAACCATCCCTGCTCAACCAGGCAGACGTGGGGGCCACAAATCCCACGTTCCTCTCAAATTCCTGCAACAATAACGTTATTGGGTAAGACATTTCAATATCCCTGGGCCTCAGATTCTTCATCTGTAAAATGGTAACGAAAATCGTCACAAGGCTGTGAAATGCTATGAGAACTGCACAGTAACGTGAGGAAAGGGATGATAGTGGAGGTGAGACGAGTGAGGATGGTAATACTACTAACAATAATAATGATAATGGCAATAATTATCACTATCCTCATTAAATTTATTGAAGGCTTCCTCTGTAAAGCTACCACCCTTTCCTCTGTCCATCAAGTACCCAGTGGTTGTGTGGGGCCCGGCTCCACTGTGATGGAGATTGCCGCTTCACTGGGTAAAAAGACCTGGGTCAGGGCTACAGGTGAGAAGCTGTGCCCCAGCCTTGCGCCTCCACTGCACACCTAGGCTGCACAGACCACAGGGTGAAAGCACTCATTCCATCCTGCTGGGAGCCTCGGGGGAAATCTAGTCACCCTCCCACCCCCACCCCCCAAGACCTCCTCACTCCTTCAGAGCCACTTCCTGCTAGTTTCCAGGGCTGGAAATCTTGGTGCTCCTCCTTGTGATTCTTCTAGACACTTAGTTCATCCTGTATGTTCTTCCCCCTCACAGGACTCATCCAGCCAGCTCAAACCCTCCACTGATGGGGAGGGAGTTCATGACCCCCTCCAGCCACTCACTGCTCATTCACCAGGCACAGGACGCGCTGGGCCTTATGACAGGCTGGCCTCTCCCTAGGATGCCCTTCCGCACCGAGTCAGCCAGCTCATCCCTCAGTACTACTCTTTCCGCTACACGAAAGTATTCTGGACCCTCCCTTTGCCCCGGCCACCCTCCACAGCCATCTGCGGACCTGTTTTTCCCAGGATGGGAAGCAGGGCTTGTTAAAATCTGCAATCCTAGCTTCCTGCACAGAGGGAGTGATTGCTTGCACAGATAGGGAAGGGAAGAGGTATCCACTGATAATCCACGGTTCTGTACCTCATGGGGTCTACTAGTTTTTGCCACCCAACTGTCATCAAACCGACCAGTCACTGATTGTCACTGTTACGGAGAATAAGCACCCCCAGGCACAGCACTAAGTTCTTCAGACATTATATGGTTTCAACCATTCATGGCTATACTTGCTATTATCCCATTTCACAGGTAAGGAAACTGAGGCCCGGGCAGATTAAGTAACATGCCCTAAGCCACGCAGCCGCTAAATGGCAGACTCTGGACTCAGACCCCAATTCAGAGCTCTAGTCTTAACTGCTGTTCTAGTCTGCCGTCCACGGACCCTCAAAATTCAGACCCTAGGCTGAGTGCATCACTGGCACCAGTTGATACCATTCTTCCCCTGGTTGTCCCACAACTGGATCCTTGAAAGTTAACTGTGAGGTCACCTGAGCAAAGGAAGTATTGCTTCTCATTCTAGGGTGGATTCTATTATCTCCTTCCTACTTCCCATGCTTTTGACCTCATCCTCTAGCCCACTCCGCTCTCTCCACTGGGAGAGACTTGATCCACTAATCTGGATCAAGTAGGACCACCACTCTGGACCTACTTTGTCTCTAGGGAGAGAAGCTTCCGGTAGGATACCATCATTGTCCCCTAGGCTCGCCTGCTGCAGTGCCTGGCCTGAGACCACCCCCAGAAGTGGGAGAGTGCCACATTCCTGCTGGGGGCTGGTTCATGAAGTGCAAGCCAGACAGCCACTCCCTACCAGGACAAAGAGCAAGTGCTGGAGGCGTGGGTGCTGTTGGGCAGGTGCCATGGTGACACCCACAGGATAGGGAGGTGCTGTTGCCCAACCCTCGGGAGAAAGTAGTGTGAGGTCACTGGGGCATGACTCCTTGGGGGCAGGGCACTGCCAGGTCCCTGGGCCTGAGCGTGGCTTGGTCAGCAGAGGAGCTATTCCCCCAGCCCACACTCACCCTCTTTGCCTCACATCCCTCATCTGAAGATTGGGGCTCTATCTCCTGGGGTTGCTGGGAGAGTTAAGTGAACTCAGCACAGTGGCCAGTACAGATTAAAGGCTCAACAAAAACTGAATTCACTCATTCAAGAAATATTGAGTGAATGCCAGCCATGCATCAGGCCCTAGGCTAGTGTCTGGGGGTACAGTGGGAACCAGATGGACAATGTCCAGTCCTGGTGGCGCTTCCTTTCCCAGAGGGGCAACAGGTAATTTATGAGGTACAAATTAATAAACAAGAAAGTATCTGGGATACTTAAATGCCTTAAAGAAAAGAGAACATGGCATTGTGATAGAAAGTGGACAGAACAGGAGGATCTGAGAAGGCTTCTCTGGGAAGGTGATATCTCAGCAGATCTGGAGGAGATGAGGGGGCAGCAAGCCATGGTGATGCCTGGGAAGAGCATTCAGGCAGAGGGAACAGCATGTGCAAAGGCCTCACTACACTAGCTAGAAGACTACTTCTATTATCACTGGAGCCAAACCCTGTTCTCTCCACAGAAGCAGCACATATAGCTGGGAGGACAACTCACTGGGCATCAGGAGAAGCGGGTTCTAGCTCTAAATCACCATACGGCCTAGCATGACGACCTGCACCCGCTGATCTTTAAGGGTCTATAGATGGCCTGCATTCCTTCGGGCTCCCTCCTTTCTTCCTCTTCCAACCCACCCCCCTCTTGAAGTCATCACAATCCCCACCTCCTGAGCTGCCCTAGAAGTGTGGGGGGTGGGGCGGGGGTGGGCTGAGGCTCGAGGACAGATAGAAGGATAAAGACAAATGTCTGAAAACTGATTCATGGCAGAAGCCTATCAAATCACCCTCTGGGGCTCCACTTCCGCCTCTGTAAAATGGGAAAACTGCTCTCCTCTTGCCTATGACACGAGATTGATGTGAAGATCAAATAGAAATGCCAGATAAGGAAGCCGCCCTCCTTTACACAGGCATCATAAAGGGGCCTTCTATCTGCTTCTCTGTCATTTGTATCCTGTGCTCTGGACTCAGGCAGGAAGGACAGAGAACGGAGGAGACAACAGACTTAATTCCAGACACTCTACAAATAGTATCTGTTTCGGCCCAAAGCAGGGGTGCTGTGACAGGGAGCTTTCTAAACACACAGACGCTTAAGGGCTTGCTCTCAAAGATTCTCATTCAATAAGTCTGGGATGGCCTCAGACGTATAATTATTATTTTTTTTAAACTACACAGATGATTCTGATATGCACTCATGGCTGAGAACTACTGATTAGTCCTACCAACTCAGGCAGGTAGGAGCTATTATTATTCCCATTTAGGAGCTGGCTAACTAGAGCACAGAGCAGCTAACTCCTCAGGTCACACAGCTAAGATTTAAACCAGTCTGCTCTCATTCATCACGAGGCTGCACGGTTTCTTGAAGTCAATCCGCATATACCACAGGCTCTTTCTGCGGCTCTGTGCAGCCTTGGAAATCCAAAAGACAACATCTCACAGGAGGAGACTGCATCAATTTTCAAAGAAAGTATTATGGCTAGACAAACTCCTTCCTCATCTGGCATTACCAAGAAATAACGTATGCTCACCAGAAGCAGAGTTTCTATCAATAGATAACTTGGAAACGTCTGTTTTCGATAGACTTCCTATTGTAGACGGTAACACCAAAATACATTTCACTTTCTTGCTCCCTTGAACACAGAACACTGATCAGAATATACCTTTCCTCGGGGATGACACGCTGTCTCTACAAGGGGTTAGCTTTGTACTTTTGTACAGTAACGTATTGAGAACAAGGGGCCTCCTCATCCTGTCACTAAAAGGCCCCAAGTGGCTTTCAGTGCAGAATCTGTGTGTTTCTACCTCTGGTGGAACCCCACGCTTGCACAGACACACAACTGGCTTGCTGCTTCTAACCTCCTTCCTGAGGCATGGACAGAACTGCGGAGCTTGTAAGAATCGTGTGTAAACTAAGAGTGAATTGGCCCTAGGCAGCAAGGGTGAGGGGTGATCTTCGGTGGAACAGATTGAGTCCCGAGGGGATTCTGAGTAAGGAATGGTGCATCTGGCTTGCAGTTAATCCTCTTGAGCTGGAGAGTATTGCCCTTGGTCCCTGAATGATCCCTCCCCCCGTTTACCTCCCTGGATTCCCTCCCCACTTTCTTCCTCCAGAGTGGAGGCCAGCTTGCCCAGTCCCTCTAGAATAAGCGGCTGGGCGACAGACATGAGGCCCAGTGCAAAGTGTTGGTTCCCATCTCCCTGTTAGGCGTAGGGCATTTGACCAAATCCCTCCCTGTAGACACTGAGACTCCTGAAGAGCAACGCCCTGTGACAGACTGGATTCCTAACCAGGTTTAACATTCCACAAAGACCTGACCACTGGAGGTGTGTTCTGATAGGGGTTTCTGGAGGCTCCAAAAAATGTTTGCCTTTGATTCCTTTGTGTGCAAGGCTTATCTTGGAGACAAGGGCAGTGGGGCCCTTGTTGGGACTAGTACAATCATCCCAGACACCCCTCACCCACGCATTCTAGCTCCGAGCACAGAGAAGGGGCTTCTGGGGCCAGGCAAATGATTGGTGGCTTTCCTGAAAGATCAAACAGCATTTGTTCATTCATTTAGTCATTCAACAACTGCTTACTGGGGGCCCGCAGTGTGCCAGCCACTGTCAAGGCACTGGGGGATTTGATGCTGAACCAGCTTGATGAGACTCCTTTCCTTAGGGAGCTCTGGTTCTGACTGGTTAGAGAAGACACAACAGTAAAGAATAAACACATACACAAAGGTTATCACAGGCTGGGACCAGAGTTTTGCATTTAACAAGGCTCCAGGGAAGGCAGGGATGGGGATGAACCTGGCACACAGTGGGCTCAGAATAGATATCTACTCCCCATACAAATCTTCCCCCGAAACAAACTGTCCTCTGCAGCCCGCCCCCGCCCAGCTATAGGGACGCCACTCTGAGCTCCCTGCACTCTGTCCCTTCTCTCCCACATCCACTCACTTCCACCGAGCTCTCCGGCTGGGGCCAAGTTTAGATGCCTCCTTCCTGCTGTCCATCACCCCCCATCCAGTCCTTTGCTCAGCTAGATTAATCACAGTGCAGTGGTTAACACCACGTGCTCCGATGCCGGGCAGACCTAGGCTCAAATCCCAGCCTTTCCACTACTTGTCTGGGTGACTGGGGACAAGTCACTGAACAGCCTTAGTTTTCTGGTTTGTCCTAGTACCATCCTCACTAGGTAGCTGAGAATCCTTTACCTGACAATGTACCTGAAGGTCCTAGCTTAGTACTTGGAACATAGTAAGTGGTGACTAAATGTTAGCTATTTTACTATGGTTACTGTTATTAATAACAGTACTAACAAAAATCCTTGCTAACTCCTTACCCAGTGTTCAAAGCACTCCCTTTTAGCCAGTTTCCCAGTGTGTTTTGTTTTGGAGTGGCTGAGGGGCAGATATAAACTAATCAGAGTGATAGAATACAGAATGAAGGCAGGACACACAAGTGCCTGTCATTGACTGTGGGATCACAGAGCAAGAAGAGGACACTTCTCAGAGATGGATTTAAGGGAGGTGGCACTCAAGCTGGCCTTGAAGGATGCTGTTGGAGATGGGGAGGGGCAACAGATACCGCATGGTAGGGGCCCTAGGGGTTGCCAGGTGTAGGGAAGGAACTGCAGAACAGTACCAGCACCTCAAACTGGGGAGTCAGACTCAGTCTACCCAACTGTAAGATGGGGGTAACAGTGGGGACCACTTCATTATTAATCTCAGGGGTTCCTCTGAGATTAAATGCTGTTCCTTAAAAGGGTTAGCAGTTGTTAACTGTTCTCATCACTATCAAGGTTGAAGGATATGGTTAAAGAGGAGGGCGGCCTAGGAACACCTAACACCAGGATCCACATTAAAAATAATATATTGTTCTACTCTTGCAGCAATGGGTACAGTGTTGCATGGTCAACAGTACTGGGTGAATAGATGGATGGACGGACAGATGGATGGATGGACAGATAAATGGGTAGGCATATGAGGCCTTGAATGCCATACCAAGGAGTTTGCTTCTATAGGTCATTGAGGGTGGGCCTGAAGATGTCTTGAACAGGGGCTGCTGGGGCCTGCGGTCACTAGCAGCATGGAGACTGGGCCATTCTCAGTGCCAGAGAACTAGGGTAGGTCCCTCCCCAGTGTCCTGGGTACCACACTTCTCTGAGAGGAGCCTGAGACCAGAAATAAAGGCTCAAGCAGCCACGTTGCCAAGGCTGTTTGCCATGGCAACATCAGGGAGCCACTCGTGGGCCGGCTGCTGCAACTGCTCAGGGCCTGGTTTCTAACGTCTCCTTGCTCTCCCTCTGCTAAATGACTCTGTTCTGCCAGGCAAGCACGAGGCAAAAACACGGCGGCAGAGCTGCCGGGGAGCATCCATCTCAGCCAAGCAGGGCTCGCCCGGCTGAGTTCCCAGACAGTGGGGCCCAGACAGTTGAGTCCCTGCTACGCAGAGCCAGCCCTGGCCAAGCAGACAGCAGCCAGGGGTCCTGTCTTGCCTCTGCTGGGTGATCTGAAGTCATTCCCTGGTCTGCTCCCTGTCTGTTTCTTCACTTCAAGGTAAGGGCATTGAGCAAGATGGTCTCGAAGGCACTCCCAACTCCCTGAAAGCTCAAGTTTACCTTGGTGTATTTACATAATAACCATTGTCATCTTCACAGTGGCTACCACTTACTGGGTGCTTACTGTCAGGCTATGTGGCAGACGTATTTATCTTCTGCAGTTATCCTAAGAACATACTATAATTATCCCCAATTTTGCATGAGGCAACTGGGGTCAGAGAGGTTAAGACACTTGCTCAAGGTCACACCGCTAGTAAATGACAGAAGGCTGATTTAAACCCTTGGCAGTTAAACTCCAAAGCCCAGAGCTCTTAATCACTACCTGATATTTCTTCTCCTCTCTTCAAGCTGCATCTAACCGGATCTGCTTTCCTAAAAGCCAGCGTTGGAACACTTGGCTAAGGCTGGATGGGATTCCTCTCCAGTCCCCCCAGAAGTATAGGGGAAAGGAAATCATAACGCCAGGAACCTCAGGGCTAAGACAGGATCAAGGATCCAGAGTTCAGTGGGAAGATAAATGGCAAGGTCTGCATTATATCTGTCTGTTTTTGCTATTAACAATGGCTCCTACTGATTGGGCATTTCTAAACACTTTACAGGCATCATCTCAAATAGCCTTTCCTAAAATCCCTTAAGGTAGGTGCTACTGTCAGTCCTATTTCCTACATGAAAATGCTGAGGCACAAAGAAATTGTGTGCCAAAGGCCACAGGGCTTGCCCCAAGCAGAGTACAATCCTAGGATTCAAAGCCCTCTCAGCCAGAGAAAGGAATAATTAGAGCAAACGTTTGTTTTCTTCCCTAAAAGATTGAGCAGTAATTGCAGGCCTCTGGGGATAATTAATCAATGACTTTGCCAATGACTTGTAAAAGTCTCTCTGGTCTCCTACTCCAGGCCTGGGCTGCAACTCAGGCTCTGCCCTAAGGAAACAGCAGGGCGGGGAGCCCAGGAGTCTTGCGGCCACCAGGCCAGGCCCCTCCTCTCAGGTCTGTCAACTCCTGACCCTGCAGCCCTGTCTCCCTCAAGGGATGGTCCTGAGCACCTACTGAGAAAACCCAAGGTCAATCGCAAGGGGAGTGGGTGAGGCCTCTGGGGTTTAGGAACAGTGAGAGCAGGAAGAATGTGCAGCCTGCCCAGGGTGGTGGTGGACTGCACTCCCCCCGACCCCCACCAGGGTCCTAAAGCCACCACAAAGCCCAGCCATCCTGGGCAGCAGTGTCTCTCCAAGCACTGTCACCCGCCCCTCCCACCCTCCCCTCAAGTCCTGATCCGAGAAAAGAACTAGTCAGGGAGTCAGAGACCTGGGCCTCCTCCAGCAAGGTGGCTTCTGCTTCTGTGCCCCAGTGTCCCTTCTTCTGGGAAAGGCAGTGGCAGATCTGAGGCACTCCAAGATCCCTCCCAAGCTGAGGAGAGGGAGCTGCTCAAGGGCCAAAGTTCAAATCCCAGGTTAGACACTCACTAGCTCCAAAACCCTGAATGATTTGCTTAACCCCTCTGTGCCTCCAGTTCATCACTTACAAAACGGGAGAAACAGAAGCAACCTCACCATTAGTGGAAGAAACCCATGCACCAGTACTCAAAAGTCTCTTCACAGATACACACTGAAACAGCCACAGATGACGTGGTCTGTGGGTGGATGAACAAGAGTGGCCACTGGTCCAAAATGGCTGAAGCTGGGTGTCAGGGGCATGGAAAATGCCCTATTCCCTTCCCACCACTGGCTTCTGCTGTGTATGTTCGACATTTTCCATCATAAAATGTTTAAAATACAAAGTTCTTTGCAGAGAACCTGACACCTAATCATATAAAACATTCTTCTGCTCGAAAACCCACCTACTTAATAGGTAACCACAATGCTAGACCAGGATAAAAATATTTTTTTTCTTGCCCTCCCTGAGCTGCCATCCTAGTTGTAGGGATAAATGCACACAGGGCAGGGACTTCCCTGGTGGTCCAGTTGTTAAAACTCCAAGCTCCAACTGCAGGGGGCATAGGTTTGATACCTGGTTGGGTAACTAAGAGCCTGCATGATGTGCAGCCAAAAAAAAAAAATAGGAAAAAAAAAGCACGCAGGCACCAGTGGCACCCTCCACATCAGCAGAAGAGGCAGAACAGCGTGCTTCACAGGCTTTCCAGAGCTGTCAGGTGTGACCAGGGGCTTGAAATGCAGGTAAGCTATGAAAACATTAAAATGGTAGGGATGGAGGCCTGGAGAGGATCTTTCAGGTCATTCTTCAAGTGTTTATTAGTCTGTCTCTTCTCAGGAACGCTCGCTCTGAAGATGCTCATAGTCTAGCTCATTTGCTCACTCAGTGAGGATTCTGAATGGCTACTATGTTCAGGCACTTGTCTACTCACTGTGGGAAAAAAATGATCAATGAAGCGAACAAAAATCCTTGCCCTCATGGAGCTTAACAATCTGGAGTGATTTCCTAAACACTTAAGGAGACCTATGTTAGAAGAGATGCATCTATTACTGGGTGCTTCTATGCATTGCGTTAGGTGCTTTAAATCCATTTTGTCCGTTGATTTTCACCGACTCCTCAAAACTGCTTTATCAGGGAAGTACTATTTATGGTTATCTTTACACATGAGGAAATGGAAGTTCGGAGAAGTCACGTGACCCGCCAAAGGTCTCATGGCTAGTAAATCACAGAACCAGGACTCAAACCCAGCTAGGCTGACTTCAGAGTGCTCGTTGCCACACATGGGATGGAGTAGTGGTACCTGGAGGTGAGAAGGTATCAGCAAAATGATGGCATGGGAGCTGCATCTTATGGGATGAATAATGGAAACAGTGGAAATGGAGACAGAAAATAGCTGCATGAGCCAACGCTTCCCAGAAGAAGAGTCATGACATAAGCCTGGGGCGGACCAGGATCCCAAAGGGAAAGCAGACAACTCGGGATAAAGTAAGGGGCCTAACTCTCCAACTTCAAGCACCTGAAGGCCCTTGCACATGAGGTTAAACTTTAGGCTTTAATTTAAAAGTACTGGGGAGCCATGGGTGATGTGTGAGCAAGGGAGTGACATCAGACCTGTATTCTAGGAGGACTGATCTGCCATCAGGGCTGAGGACAAGTAGGAGAAGGTAAAGTCTGGTGTGGCAAAGATCTGTTTGGTAGTAAACGCAGGAATCCAGTTGCGAATGGACAAGGACCTAGACCAGAGTCAGAGAGAAGAACAGAAAAGTCAATCCAAGCCAACTGATTCCTCATCAGCTGAGTGTCCACAGGATGTATGCGAGGCATTCAACTATGTTGGAGGAGAGACAGTAAACAACCCTGCCCTTTCTCTTCTAAATGACTTTATTTGGATTCCCTCCACCCTCATATCATAAGAATTATGCTTCCCTTTCTTAAAGAGAAAAGATTGCATGGGCGGGAATTAGCTCTATCCTTAATCTTGCCCTTCTAAACTGTTTCAGAGAGAGAAGGATTCCAAATTTTGTGAACAGTAGATGGATGCTTATTTTATATACATTCTATTATTTAATTCCCAAACCTGAGAGTTAGGGTCTATTATCCCCATTTCATAGACTGAGGAACAGAGGCCTAGAGAAACAGAGGGACTTATGAGCTCTGCCTTCTCTCTCTACGATTTGCCTTCATTTGCTCAAGGTGCTGGAAAACAACTATGAAGAGAAAGAGAATAGTGCCCGTCTTCATGGAACTTGGGAGTCAAGAGGTCTGGGGACCTTGCCCAGATCCTGGCTCTTCCACTTACTCCAAGGTAGTGTAGGTAGATCGTCTTCAGCAAGTCAGCGAGTTTTCTGAAACTGTAAATGCCTCATCTGTAAAATGGGAATAACAGCACCCACACCTCGCAGAAAACTTTATGACCATGAAACATAATAATGCAAATAGAAGGCTCAGCAGAGCACACAGCACATAGAGGATGCTCAATAAATGGCATTGATGATGATAATGCAAAAGATAGCTATTGATACTGCAATGCTCACATGAGGGACTCACTTCCAAGCCCAAACCCAAGCCCCCATTTGTAAGGCTGCTTCTGACTCAAACCAGTATTCCTTCTATTGTTCCAGAGAGAGAAGAAAAAGGGTGACTCACATCCTGGCAATGATGAAGCTTCTGGCTGGCCTGAACCAGCTGGGGAGAGGAGGATACCAGGGTGAAGGGGAAATATAAGCCCCCAGGGCCCAGGTGCTGGGCCGATGCCTTTCCTGGGTTTCACAGGCATCCTGATCATCAGCCCCAGCCGGGAAGCCCCAGGGAAAGTGAACCCTGGGCCTCTGGTAAACAAAGCCAGCAAATGTGTCCCCTTCTGGACTCAGGTGAAAAAGTTACTCCCCTGGGTCTCACACAGATGAAGAGTGGATAAAGGCACTCAGCAAAGGTTGCACTTCAACCTGCCGCTATAGATGGCCAGAACTTTGACTTGGGAAAGAAGTTAGCCCTGGCTTCAGGGGCTGGGGAGGCAACAATATTCCAGACCTAGCAAATCAACATTAATCAAGCCCCTTTCCCCAATTCTCCATGTGGCAGGGGCCCCTTCTGGGTGCTCGGATCCAGTTTTAGAACAATGAGGAGACAGGATACCAACTGAAAAATGGGCCACGTTCACCAACACAACATTTCACAGAACAGAATCACAAATGGCCCATAAGCGTAAAGGGAAAAGATTCAGCATCACAAGTTATCAAAGAAATGCACATTAAAACAATAAGGTGACAAAATTTATTGATGAACAGACTGGTAAAAATGAAAAACAATTAAAATACCAAAAGTTATCTGAGTATGAGGAACCAGGCATTCCCACACAATGCTGGTGTGCAAGTTCGCACAATCTTTCTAGAAGGCAATCCAGAAATGTGTTTACCAAACGCCTGCATAGTTCCTTTGACAGAGTAATTTCATTTCTAGGAATTTAAATGAAGAAAAGAAGACATATGCAAAGATATTCATTTCAGCATGGCTTATGAGAGCAAAAAAAAAAATTATAAACTACTTAAACGACTAACAATAAAGGAGTGATTAAATGCATTTTGGTTTAACCCTCAGTATTATATAACCATTAAGATATTAAGTAGAATACTTGTTGATGTGGAAAGACAGTCACAGTACATTGTTTGGAGGACAAAAAAAGCAAGTTACAACAGTGCAATTCCAAGTTACAATTAGTAATGTAAAGAATGACTCCATTTTTGTACAAAAGATATAATCCATAGGAATCAATAGGAAAGAAAACATTGGAAAATATATATAAAACTTAATAGTGGTTATGTTCGGGTAAGATTACATATTTTCAATTTTTTGCTTTATGCATGCCAGTATTTCCCAACAATTCTATAATTAAATATTTTTCAATGATAAGAGGTTGGACTTGATGATTTAAAGTTCCTGCCAACTCTGACATTGTAGGCATCTATGACTGATGTCCCAAGTGACTTCAAACAACCCATATTTAGTGTGGGCTTACTGTGTGGCCTTTGGAGCCTAAGTCATTGCCCACAGCTGTAGCCCTCTGCATTCCTCTCTTCCCATACTCTGCCCAGCTGTCTCCCCAGCCAGCCTGAGTGCTTCCCTTGTCTGTAATTCCTGAGCTTAGCCAAGAGCGGAGCAAAGGAGCTCAGCATGGTGACAGGTGCCACAGGGGCACAGAGAGATGAAAGGCACAACTCTAGTTCCAGAATCTTACTGGGACACAGGACGCACACACAAAGTGCTTGGTTGTATAACACAGACTAAGAAAACCAGGGGCTAGAGAAAGCAGGGCAAGCCAGGTTGGGGAGGCCTGCTAGAGCAGAGGACCATGCAGGAATCGTGGGTGAGGGCACTGCACGCAAGGGGCGCAGCCTGAAGAAAGGGAAGCCAGCCCAAAGTCCTTTGGGATACATGCCCCAAACCTTTCCAAGAAACTTGCACAATCCTTGGTCTGCTGAATTTCTGAACTTTGACTTGAATGGGTAAAAGTTAAGTCTCCTAAACAGAAGTCCTCCTATCTAACCCTGGATTAGCCACCAAAGACAAGTCTTCGGGATAAACCTGATAAATTACCTTTTTACTCACTCTCCCCACCTCTTCCAAAGGGGGAGATGGAGGAGGGGTGGGCCAAGGAGGGTCTGGGGGAAGGAGAGGAAGTTGCAGGAATAACCAGACATTTCACATGCAAACAGTGCTCACCCCCACCACCGGGCCTTTGGCTTCTCTTGCGGGCACCACCAGCCCCATTTGACAGATGGAGGAAAAGAGGCTTGGAGAGTTAAAATGGCTTGCTCCGGGGTCACCCAGCCAGAGAGTGGGGAAGGCGACTCCACTCAGGCCTTCTGACTCCAAGTCCAGTGCTATTTCGAGGTAACACACAGGACCTGGAGTCAGGAGCCCTGGGTGGCTCTGTCACCCACTGGCTGCGTGGTCCTGTACCAGCCGCTCAGCCCTCACAGCCTCTATCCCCAACTGTAAAATGAGGAGGCACGCGATGACCCGCCCAGGGCTTCTTCCGGCTGGCTCTGTGAGCCTTCTAGGGGCGGCTGCGAAGCTCCCCCTATCAATTACATTTCCCAAGTTGGGCCGGCAAAGATCATCAGAAGAGCCTCAGCCTACCACGTGGTTAAATAAAAAAAGCAAACGTCCCAGATTAACTTTCACTGCACTGCTTCTGCTGATACCTGATTCCCCAATTTTCTAGTTTCCTTAGGTGAAATATCCCTGCTGGGTAGGCACTCTGGACGGCTAAAAGGGTAAATAATTAATTATTCGTGAGCCAAAGAACACAGAAGATGGAGTAAAAACCTGGGGTCGGGTCCAAAACAGACAAGTTCTTGTCATGGGGTCTCAACGAGTCTCTGGCTATTTCAGGCTTCCGCGTCTTAGTCGAGAGGTTTGGAGACACCACCAAACAAGTGAGAGGGCCGAGGGCATAACTTTCCTAACAGCCACTCTGCCCACCCTGCATCCAGTGCCCCCGGCCCCAGGCTGTCGGGCGCCGCGGTGGTGCCAGGGCTGGGATCGGCCTTCGGAGCAGACATGGGCGCGGGGCGAGTGACGGCGCCCGGTGACCGCCGCGGGAGCTCCACTGCAGTTTCGTCAGAGGTAAAGGTACGCGCCTGGCGCGCGCGCGGCGTGTGCACACAAACACACACACCCGCGCGCGCAGACCGTTCATCACACTCTCCCCGCGGCCTGGAGAAGCGCGATCACACGCCACCAGCCCCTTCGGCCCCTGCCCGGAACCCACCCAAGTGCGCCCGCCACCGACCACGAGGCCCCGCGGCTCCCTGACGCATGAACGTCCGCAGCGGGCGAGGACCGGCCTTCTCCTGCGCGTGGCGGGCTTCCTCTCGGCGACATGCCGCCACGCCGCCCGGTTCCAGCAGCCAGCTGGGACCCGCCACCCAGACTCCGCCAGAGCTGAACGTCTCGGCTTCTGCGTCCCCTCCAAGTCGCATCTCAAGGCAAGGAGTCAGCTAGCAAGCCTCTCCCCGCCCACCCGGTCCCATGACAGCTGCTGCCGCCCAAAGACAGGCAGATATAACAAGAAGCAAAGTTTCCCTCTCTCCCCTCCCACATCCCGCCCCCCCCCCCCCCCACCCGGCCTTCCCCCTCCCTTCCACTGTTATGCAAAACAAGCCGGCACCGGCGCTCCGACTCCAGGTACCAAACCAGCCCTAGCGAGCCGCGCCCGGTAGCGCCCAGCGGCCCCTCTCTGAGCTCAGGCATGCGCCCGCATCCGGGGTCTCATTCTCGGCTCCGCCGCATCCCCAGCCTCCACGCTACCGGCAGCGGGGCGGCAGTAGAAAAACCCTAACTGTGGGGCCAAACTTTATGCTTGCAACAGGCATGGGATGGGGAAAACTGGGGAAGGGGTGGGGGGGCGCGCACGCCTTTTGCAGGCATTTTCGGTGCAGCTTATCCCAGCAGCAAACCCCGCCCGCCCCCCCCGTCTCCAAGTCACCAGCTTCCTCGCAACCCCCCTTCCCGGCACACCAGAGCACCCTCTCCTGTCACGCGCGTGTCGCCGGTGGGGCTCCCAGGCGCAGCCAGAGCCCGGGACGCCGCCTCGCCTTCCCTTCCCCCCAGCATCGCCAAGCGCGCACCGGGGCCGCGCGCCGCAGGGGGACCTAGGATCCCCCAAACAGTTCTCCGCCCCCATCCTGCCGTGCTTTTCCCCCTGGGGGCTCCGCCGGGTAGCGAAACCAGTAAGGTTCTATCCCCGCCCGCATGTCCACGTGCCCCTCAGACCCCTAAGCCTTCAGCTAGCAACTGGCAGGAAACTCCGCGTTGCGGGCGCTTTTGGGGAGCCTCAGGGGGCCAGCAGCAAAACGCGGGGTATCCGAGACTGGAGGATCAGGGGACTCCAGGGACCCGGGCAGGCGCCTGTGCCGGGCCACAAGTCCACGTGAAAGTACGGCAGCAAGTGCCGGGAGCCTGAGGGCGCGCCTCCCGCACCCATGGCCAGCCTGAGGGTCCCCCACACCTTGGCGCGTCTCAACCCCCCCCAAGGAAGCGCTGAACCCCCCAGTTCTGCGGGAGGGGGGCCCAGACTCCAAGCAACCAAGGCTAGAGCCTCCCCAGCGACCGTAGCGCCCCCAACGCTCTGGCATGCGCGGGGATACCTCCAGCCCCTAGTCCCCGTAATGAAGCGCATCGCAGGGTGCATGGAAGCGGGGCTCTGCAGCCTGGAACCCCCGACCCCCCCAATGCGCCCACCGCTGCCTCCCGGCCTCCGCGGCTGCGGCGGCAGCCCCCGCAGCTCAGCAGCCCTGGCTCCCGGCCCGTGGCCCCTGCTGGCCGTACCTGCGTGTCGGCAAGATAGTTGAGGAAGAAGGAGGAGAGCTCTTCATCCAGCAGCGCGCCGCAGTCGTTCCCCGCCATCTTCCAGCCGCGGCTGCAGCGTGCGGCGGAGTCAGCGCCGAGCCGGCGGGGGGGAGGGAGCGAGCGAGCGAGCGAGGGAGGCGGGAGGAGAGAGAGAGGCCGGCGGGAGGAGGAGGGCGGAGCTCAGGCCCAGGCTGCCGCAGGGCCGCTGGCTGCGGGGGCGGGGCCGCGCGGTGCCCGCGCGAGCCGGGGGTCGCGCCCCCACTTTCCTGCGCAACGCCTGGCGCCGCGATCCTCGCCCGCGGCCCCCAGCCTGGGAGGAAAGCGCCCGTAGCCGGGTGACAGTGCCCCAGCCAGCAGCCTGATGCCTGCGCAGCAATGCGGGCAGCCCACCGCTCCTGCCAGAGCGAATCACGTTGCGTTAGCGCTGGGCGGGTCCTTCGAGACAACCTGCTTGGGCACAGCAGGGGAAACTGAGGCACGGGAAGGCAAAGGACTTCGTTTGAAGCTAACAGTGCAATTCAATACAGGAAGACAGAGCCCAGGTCTGGCTGCCTTGGAGGCCTGAGTTTGTCTTTCCGGGCTGCAGGCCAGAGAGGGAGGGATACCATAGGTCAAAGGTGGAGAAATCAGGGAAGGCTCCTCAGAGGGAGTGGCTTTTTAAAAAATCTTTTCCTTACAAGATGCGTTGACCCATATCCTAAATTTAACTCTCTCTCCCTCACCCCCCCAATTCCTTCTCCTGCCCTCCCCACCCCCCCACCCCCAAAAAACCAAAAACTTCAGTGACTTACCATGGCCCCCACAATGCCTGAAGTGGCCAGGTTCTTGCATGCTTCCCCAGGCCCACTGGCCTTCTCCCACTTTCTTGGGTGAACCATCTCACAACGGGGTGCTGTCCCCTGCCAGCGGACACTCACCTAGTGAGCCACATCTTCACTGCGTCCTTTCCTGCTCCCCCTCAGACTGTCAACCCATTCCCTCTCCCCCCACTTCCACCATCCTGGGCTCCCTTAGCACTGCAGGCCTTTAAAACACTGGTAACCGTTGCCATTTTACATTAGTTTCAGTGAAGATTTGATCTTGGAATCCCTTCCTACTAAACTCTAAGTCTTAAGTCTAAGACCCATGAAAGTAGGGCCTAAATCTGCTTTTGCACATGCTATGTTTCCAGTGCCTGACACATCGTAGGTTCTTCATATGTAAAGTGTTAACTAAAAATCTCAGGGGATTTTGATCCCCCATTACCACCACCACCACACATTGTATAGATAAGGAAACTGCCCAGTCAAGGGTGCACATGGAGTGAGTGCCAGAGCCAGAACCAGAACTCAGGCCTGACGCCAGCCTTGAACTCTCATCATCATGCCCTGCTGTTTGCCAGGCAGAAGATGAGGCCACCTCCTGGGTAAAGGCAGGAAGGCGGGAAGATTTAGGCCTGCTTTATTGGGCCCTTCTGCCTCCTGCTCTCCTCCCACCCTCACTCACGAGGGCTGCCCCACCCTGCCCGCCCTGCCTGGGCTCCCTCCCAGCCAGAGGAGGAAATAGGGAGAGTCCCCAGTACACCTGCTCAGACTTGAACACCAGAGCAAGAGCTTCCTTCTTCTCCAGCCTGAGGTTCCCAGAACCACAGGGTGTGATTTCACTCTTTGGGCTTTAGACCAGTGTGCTTTTAAGGAACAATGAATCCCAAGAGAAAGCCTAGGACTTCCCTGGTGGTCCAACGGTTAAGACTCCACACTTCCAATGCGAGGGACACGGGTTTGATCCCTGGTCAGGGAACTAAGATCCCATACGCCACACAGCCAAAAAAAGAGAGAGAGCGAGAGCCTACGTGTAACATGTAGCCTTGGAGCACTCGCCTGGGAGTCAGGAGTCCTGGGTTCTGGTCCAGCCCACCCCATCTCATTCCAATATTGGGCAACTCAGGGAGTTAAGAGCGTGGGCCCGCTAGTCAGAGTGCCTGGTTGTGAACACCTGCAACGCCTTTAGTCTCAGGCTTTTGTTTCCTCATCTACACAAACGGGGATCATAGAATTATTTACTTCACAGGGCTGTTACGATGATCAAGGAGATAACATATGTAAAGTGTTTGGCACAGTACCTGACTTCTGTGAAAATGGGGATAAAATATATGTCCCTTGAAGGCCCAGGCCAATGTTATTCTGGTTCTTCCAGCACTTACAGGTTGCTGGCTACCTTGAACTCCAGTAGGTCTGGATTTGAATCCCGGTGCTCACTAGCTTTGTGCCTTTGGTTGTTTATTTAACCTGTTTCCTCCAGGTAGGGATGTTGTGAGGACTGAATGAAACAACGCATGTAAAATGAATTGCTTGGCCCTGCACCTGGCAAAGAAGTGTTGATTCTCACACTCCTCACCATCACCACCATCACCAGTGTCATCACCATTAGCACTAAGGACGTGAGCTCTCCTAACGCCCCGCTTTTCTGCTGCTGCCTGTAGACACCAGTGTCAGAGCCCGATGGGACTCTATTTCCAAGAAGTGTCCCTACCAGATCCAGTCTGGCCTCTGATTGGTGTTGTGCCCCTTACGGCCCAGGGGCCATTCTTGGATGGTCCCCAAGCCAAGCCATCTCCAGTCTTGGCCTGGCGGAGCTGCAGTGCGAGACAGGCCTCCCAGGGAAGCCCTCAACAGCGCTAACCCAAAGGCTTTTGTGTTTAAAACTCTGATGTTGATAGCAAAGCCACAAATTGCTCAGCTTCAGGGCCTTTCTCGTTAATCCCTGTGTCCTCAGAATGGGCTTCTGGCTGGCAAGAAACGCAGGTGAGAAGGCACCTCACCTGAGATATCTAGCTTCTTTTACAAAAACATCTTATCCCAGGAATTCCTTTATCACACGCCACCCACAGAGTATCAGCCTCATCACCTTCTCTGGTGCATAAAAGCCCTCAAGAAACCTAATGGGCTAGATGACCTTGTGCAATTTGCTTCCCCTCTCTGAGGCTGTTTCCCTACCTGTGAAAATGAAAGATTCGGGCTAAACCAACCTCTACTGAACTTTCCAGCCCAGATATTGCGGCAGTTTATAGGGATCAACCCAAACTTAACAGCTTTTCTGTGCTGCACATGTGCCAGACGCCTGAGTGTATATCATCTCAGATTGTCTTCAACAACCCTGAGTAGTTGCGGCAGTGTGATATCCATTTTATGACTGAGGAAGCAAAAGCTTAAAAGGAGTTAACGTGATTAGCCCAAGACCAAGCAGTTAGAGCCACAGCTGAGATCTGAAGCCAGACCTGTGCATGGTCTAAGCCACAGACCCTTGAAAGGGATTGAGGAAAACCTCACATGAGCAACCCCTCCCAGGAAGCTGGAATAGTGGCGCATTTCCTATTTTATGACTTTCAAGTGAAGGGCAATAATCATGCCAAAATTGGACTTCATGTGGCTCAACGCCTACCTCCTCTGCCTTTTTATTGGCCTTGCCTCTCCTGAGATTAGTGAAAGTTTGCCCTGTGTGTACCCTGGGCAAAGCCCAGACTGCGCCAGGCTCCGTGGAAATGGCTACAGCAAAGTGAACCTATTTGATTTGAATATTTTAGTCACGACCAACAAATGCTCAAAAGTAAAAAAAAAAAAAATCAGTATTTTCTCCCTTCTGATAATAGGAGAATGCTTTATTCAGATATTACAGCCATGATTCTCAAACCCTGGAGTCATGTCAGCCACCTGGGCCCCGACACCAGAGATTACAATTCAATAGGTCTATGGTAGGCCCAGGCATCTGCATTTAATAGGCTCACCTAAATGACTCTGCTGCAGGAAACTACCCATCATTCAATTGATGTTTAATGAGCACCTACTATGTGCCAGCCAGTGTGACGGGAACCGTGGACACAACCATGGGAATCAGTGAACACAACAGCTGCCATCCCCACCCACCTTCTATTTAACACAACTGCTTAGTAAATTTTTGTCGAGTGAGTGTAGGAGATAGGTCATGGGTCTTGATAATCACTGAGGTTTCCTGCCAGCCACCCACGACTCTGTGATTCTCAGACCCAGGCCAGGGAGTCAGACACACACCTATTTCCCACCTATATTTCTCCAGTCCCAGGAGGCAGGGACTCAAGCCAAGAGGAACTAAAAAGCCACCTGGTTTGTATTGTTAATTCAGAAAGCCAGCTCCATCTTCTATTGAATTGTAGAACTTGAGAACTGTGGAGGGGCAGTGGAGGGTATGCTATCCACCAGCTTTGCTGTACAGGTAGAAGAATGTGGCTGAGGTCACACAACCCTTTGGGGCAGAGCCAGGACTACAAGCCAGTGCTCCAGATTGAGTGCATAGTGTTCAGGTGTCTTCACAGGACAAACTTCTCAGGGCTGAGCCTGTGTACGACATCATCCCAGTTGTGTCAGTCAAGGGTCTCGGAACTGGGGACAGGGGATTTTGGCCCTTGAAAGTCCATCATAAGCAAGGCATTTCTTTGTGTCGCCCTCTTCTTCCGGTAGGGCTAACCTAAACTCACCAGTTCATTTGGGGGATACGTAACAGATCACCTTCTCTTTGACACACTATAAATGATGAAAGGGTTTCCAAATCAGCATGTGAGGGGCATAAAACAGCTGTGAAGTCAGCCATGACTGTTTCTCAATTTTGCAAGGGCGGGTTTTCATTCACCCTCCTCTGCCTTGTTAATGACTGTGCACAAAGTATGGGAATAATGAAGCGGGGTAGGAAGAGAAACACCTGCTTTTTCCTCATCTGCCCCCAGAGCAAAATGATCCTAGACAAATGTGACAGATAAATGAGCCCTCCTTATTGCTCATTTGGCAGATAGAGAAACAAAGCCCCAGAGATGGGAATTATTCTTTGTTTTTTTACAGAGATGTAAATTCTACCAGGTTCTTATATACATATATATAATTTTGTATTATATTTTATTATATATATAACATATATATATATAACTTTATATATATATATAAAACATTTAGAGAGACAGTCACCTGAATTAAAGTGCAACATCTAAATTTAGTATCCCTGGGACTTCCCTGGTGGTCCAGTGGTTAAGGTATCACCTTCCAATGCAGGGGTGTGGGTTCGATCCCTGGTCGAGGAGCTAAGATCCCACATGCCTTGGGGCCAAAAAACCAAAACATAAAATAGAAACAATATTGTAACAAACTCCATAAAGACTTTAAAAATGGTCCACATCAAAAATCTTTTAAAAAGTAAAAAAAAAATAAAGTTAGTATCCCTATCAAATAAGGCAAGCAGATGGCAAGAATGCATGAGTGCCTGTTGTTTGCGAGTGTCTTTACACCCCATCACTTACCAGCTTTGCGACCTTATCAAGGATCAACCTATCTGTCCTACCTGACCTAGAATTTTGTGTGGATCAAGTTCGCTTACAAAGGACTGTCAACTTTACATTTACTGTCCTAAATCGTCAATAATGCTTCCCTGGAAATTTATCCCAAGGGTCTGATTCAAAAGCTGGGACCGCTACAGCATGATGTTTATGTGGATAGATAAATAGATAGATAGATTCAATAAATATTTTTGGAACCTGCTGGGTGCCAGACACTGTGCTACAGGCCCGCAAATGGTAACCATGATATAATCCTTGCTCTTGCATAACTCACAGCTCTGATCACTACAACATGCAGGGGAGAGACTAGTCAACATGCAGTTTGCTAGGATGTAATAAGTTATTTAATGGAGGAATTGTGAGACCGAAAGCTGGGTGGGGCTGAGAGAAGATCCCAGGGGGGAGGTGGGATCCTGAACCAAGACAATGAAAGTAGTAGGAAGGATCTGGAAGAGTGGGTGGGTTGAAGTCGTATTTTAGAATGGGAATCAATAGGCTTTGGTCATAGGTAAGAAATAGTGGGGGAGTTACAGGGAAGAGTCAGGACACCCAGGTTCTGGCTTCAATGGATGATGGATCTTAGAGGAGCGGCAGCTCAGAAGGAAGTCTGAGGAGTATTTTCAGATGACTATGGGACATCCAAGGGGAGACGTCAAGGGGAGCACATTGATGCCAAGCAAAAAATTGTGAAAGAACCTCAACATCTAGTAAGACAGTTCAATTCCATACCTAGTTACAGACAGTAGACAAGAGCTCACACACATGCACAGAGAACTGTGTCCCAGGATGTCCATTGCAGCATTGTTAATTATGGTAAAAACAGAGGTTACAGGAAAAATGAACTGTGTGGTGAGATCGCACAATGGAATATTAGATAATTGTGAAAATCAGTAACAGCTGCATGAATTCACAAAGAGAAATCATAAAAGCAATAAGAGAGATCAGCAAGCAGCCTAAGGATTTATACAGTATTATTCCACTTATGTAATATTTTTAAATATGCAAAATAACACTCCATAATCTTGGTCAATACATGTATATGAAGTAAGAGCATAAACACGGAACAGCCAAGACACAGATCATTTTAGGAAAGGCGAGGAGAGGGGGATCCAGGGCTGGCTTTGTGGGTGTGCCACCTCACGTGTGCAGTCACACTGGCCCTGGGCATGGTTAACTGCTCTGCTGTTGCCGTCTTGAAATTCATAATGATTTTTGAATATGGGTTCCTGCAATTCACTGTGCACCAGACCCTGCAAGTTATGTAGCTTGTCCTGGTGGGATTAGAGTACATTGTATGTAAGAGAGCTCCAATGTACCCGTGATGTTTTTTTTTCAATCTCAAAAATATTTTTAAAATATCAGTATTTGTTAAATCTATGTAGTATATTGTTCCTTGTGCTTTTCTGTATGTTTGAAATATTTTATAATACAAGAACAATGAAAATGTAGTTATATAAATAGTGGTTTATTTACTTGAAATACTCTGCAGAAGGTAGAAAGCTATATGGAAAATGTACAAGAAAACGTATAACTTAAGTGAAACAGGATTATAAAAATGTTTATAAAGTGATTATAGTTATATGCATAAATGTACATGTAAAGTGTGTATGTTAGAGTGACATAAGGAATGTGAACAAATGAAACATGATTAGGATGGCAAAAATAACTTCTTTTCATTGGTGTTGTTACAATTTTGTTTTTACAATAAATGAAATAAAATGTAACTTGCTGTCTGCTTTGTATACCAAAAAAGAGCTCCTGTGATAAACTATGTTGCTGAGTGCTGTGTTAAGTAACAAATAAGCATTGTTAACAGGGGCATTTCAGAGACTCAAGATCTCAGCATAAAGGAGTAGCTCTGATGGAACTTTTGGGAACCCGCCCTAAAATGAACTCTGAATTGGAAGTCAGTTTGGAGTCCCACTCTGGCACTGAACTCACATTTGGACAAACCTCTTCTCCATGTTAAGATTCAGATTCCCAGTCTGCACAACAATGGGCTTGGACTGGATGAGCCATCCCACACATGCCTTGGATGGGTGTCCCCCCGAGGCCTCTGCCCTGACTGTAAGATGCTCTGATTCCCTCTCCCCTTTGCAGGGGAAATCATCCAGGCCATGTGCAGTTTGGCAGCAGAGGCGACTGGAGTCAGGATACTGAGAGGAGAATCCAGGTCAGTAGGCCACCCCAGGAGCATTTTATATGGGGTGGAATCTCCTTGGCTCTTGGAGCAGCCAGAATTGCACAGTCCCAGGGACAGGGCATGGCCTCACAGGCAGGGGAAGGTATAGAGGGCACAGCGTGGCATCATGGGCACAGCATCACGGGAGCAGCACAACATCACGGGAGCAGCACAGCATCCTGGGTGCAGCACGAGGGGTGCAGCCCTGCTCTCTTCAGCTTCCCTGAGAATACTGAGAGCCAACTCAAAAGAAGAAAAACTTGTTGAAAGGGAATATTCCACCTTCTGTCGGAGTTACTTTATTATTTTTCATTATAAATTATTTAAATTACATGTGACATAATTATTTTATCTTTGTATAAAAAATGTAAACAATACAAAGAAAGGACAAGTTTCTGTGACCACCCCCACCCAACACCACTGCATCCCCACAGGTGCGCATTGTTGGGTTTTTTTTTTTTCTTCCAGAAAAGAAAAGAAAGGGGATTTTCCTTTGTTTTATATACTCATTATAAAACCTAGAAACCCTCAAAGTTTCATCTGAGACTTTTAAAGAAAAATGGAACCCTACTATAATCACTATTTTGTAATTTTCTTCTTAATGTGTTTTAGAGATCTTTCCATATCAGTACATATAGATCTACCTATGTCTTCAAGTTACTGCATGGCTTTCCCCAGGGTCACTGGGCCAGAGACTTGATTTGTAACTAGTGGTCCGTCACGTTTCTAGACTTACGTTCTCCAGGTGCTTATATAGTCCTGGTTACATCACTAAAGAATATGCAAAGCTGGGAATAGAAAACAATGACAATGGATGCATTCCTTTATTCATTTAATCAACAAAAGCCTATGGAATGCTTACTTTGAGTATATCCTTCATCCTTTAATACAAGGTCAAGCCAGATCTGCATATATGAGTTTAGAAAATAATATCAGTCATGTTGCTACATTGTTTGAAATTCATTCATCATTCCTTCATGAGCAAACTACTTTGTGTCAGGCATTCTGCTAAACTTTGTGGGACTATACAGCATTAGTTGGGACTCCTTTGGCTGCAATTAACAAAAAAAACCCTACTTAAACTGGCTTTAACGGATAATGGGTTGGCTTCCATAATTAACACATTTAAAGGAGGAATGTTGCCAGGAAGATGAGGAAGTTCATTTCTCAGCTCTGTTTTCCTCTGTGTCAGCTTCATTCTGAGACAGTTTCTCTCCTGGTAATGGCAAGGTGGTATACTCCAGGTCTAAATCCAATCCTCTTAGCAAGTCCAGCAAACGTACTGTCCCAGTTGTCCAGCAAAAGACTAGGATCCGCTCTGATTATCAGTTTGGCTCAAATGCCTATCGCTAAGCCAATGCCTGCTTTGATTGGTCAGTCCTGGGTTACATGCCCCCTCTGAATCCAGGAGTCAAGCTGTTTCATACAACCCCCACCCCCACTCCCAAACCAAGGTTTCTTAACAAGAGACCATTAATTTGAATGGGAAATAATTATATCTCTTTTTACTAACTTGGAACTGAAATTTAGCATTTCCTTCTATTATGAATGTAGCAAACAAATCACAGCAGTATTAAAAGTTCCTATAACTTTGGCACCAATAGAAATCACAGATATTGGGACTTCCCTGGTGGCACAGTAGTTAAGAATCCACCTGCCAATGCAGGGGACACGGGTTCGATCCCTGGTCTAGGAAGATCCCACATGCCATGGAGCAACTAAGCTCGTGCGCCACAACTACTGAGCCTGCACTCAAGAGCCCGCGAGACACGTGCAGCAATGACGACCCAATGCAGCCAATAAATAAATTAATTAAAAAAAGAAATCACAGGTATTTCATATCACATAACAAAATATCATTTACGTTCATCACTTATTTTGAAATTATGGTAGCTATTAGACCAACTAGATCTTGTTATTCCATGTGTTAATAAAGAAATATATATATCACTATATCAAAATTTCTTTTTCTTATCATTTGATAACTATTTCAATATAATTGACTTTTTTTATATATTTTTTAAATATTTACTTTATTATTATTATTATTTTTTGTCTGTGTTGGGTCTTAGTTGCAGCACATGGGATCTTTGTTGTGGTATGTGGGATCTTTCGTTGTATCGCGCGGGCTTCTATTTAGTTGTGATGTGTGGGTTTTCTCTTCTCTAGTTGTGGTGCTCAGGCTTCAGGGCATGCAGGCTCTGTAGTTTCGGTGCAAGAGGTCCAGAGCACATGGGCTCTGTAGTTTGCAGCACGCAGTCTCTCTAGTTGAGGTGCACGAGCGCAGAAGTTGTGGCGCCAGGGCTTAGTTGCCCTGCAGCATGTAGGATGTTAGTTCTCTGACCAGGGATTGAACCAGTGTCCCCCGCATTGCAAGACAGATTCTTTACCACCAGACTACCAGGGAAGTCCCGACTTCTTTTAAATCATGTGTAGTTGATATTAAGCATTTAAAGACATCAATCTGAGGAGGGATCCATAGGCTTCTACAAACTGTCAAGGGTCCATAGCACACAAAAAAGGTCTAAATATAGTAGGGGGGAGAGGTGTCTCCCCAAAAGGAAATCCTGTGCCTTTGCCAATGGGAGAGGAAAAGGTGCTGAGTAGGCAGAAACAAATGATGTCCACTCCAAAGGGATACAGAGATGACTTAGATGTAAGCCTGCCTCCAAGTCAGACAAGGAGGCCCCAGGAGATGCTCTGGTCCAGCTCCTTCATTTTACATATAACAAACAATTAAGACCCAAAAGGGTAGGGATTTAACTAAGGCCACCTAGCAAATGGTGGTATCTGGACCCAGTGAAGGCTCTCCGACTCTAGACCTGTTTATTTTACTCCAGCCTCTTCAGGGTAGGTGGGGAGGGTGCAATGCAACCCCAGACTCCTGAAGTTAAACAACAGCACATACGAGAGGAGGACATTTACAGTGCAAAATGCCTGTATTAAGAAAGGAGATCTTGGACTTCCCTGGTGGTGCAGTGGTTAAGAATCTGCCTGCCAATGCAGGGGACACAGGTTCGATCCCTGGTCTGGCAAGATCCCACATGTTGTGCAGCAACTAAGCCCAGTGCGCCACAACTGCTGAGCCTACACCCTAGAGTCCGCGAGCCACAACTACTGAAGCTCACGCACCTAGAGCCTGCACTCCACAACAAGAGAAGCCACTGCAATGAGAAGCCCGCGCACTGCAACAAAGGGTAGACCCCACTCGCTGCAACTAGAGAAAGCCCATGTGCAGCAACGAAGACCAAACGCAGCCAATAATAATAATAAATAAATAAATAATTTTTTTTTTAATGTGAAGAAATGTTTAAAAAGAAAAAGGAAAGGAGATCTCAAATCATAACCTAACTCTCCACCTTAAGATACTAGAAAAAGAATAAACCAAGCCTAAAGCACGCAAAAGAAAAGAAATGATAAAGATTAGAGCCAAAATTAATGAAATAGAACAATAGAGAAAAATCAGCAAAACCAATAGGTGGCTCTTTGAAAAAAAGATTGACATAATTGACAAACCTTTAGCTAGGTGTACCAAGAGAAAAAGAAGATTCAACTTACTAAAATACAAAATGAAAGAGGAGAACTTACTGCCAACCCTACAGAGATAAAAAGGATTATAAGGGAACACTACGAACAACTGTATGACAATAAATAGATAACTTGGGTGAAGTGGTCAAGTTCCTGGGAAGATACAAACCATTAAAACTAATTCAATAAGAAACAGAACATGTGAACAGACCTGAACAAGTAAAGAGGTTGAATTAGTAATCAAAAAACTACCCACAAAAAAACAAAACAAACAAACAAAAACTACCCACAAAGAAAAGCCCAGGCCCAGATGATTTCACTGATAAATTTTACCAAATATTTAAAGAAGAATCCATACTAATCCTTCACGAACTCTTCCAAAAATAAGAGGAAAGAATACTTCTCAACTCATTCTAATAGGGCAGTATTATTCTGATATCAAAACCAGACAAGGACATCACAAGAAAACTATGTACTACCATTTCTTTTTTTTTTTTTTTTCCTGTACTATCATTTCTTATGAATGCAGGTGCAAAAGCAGTACACATGAGGACTTAACCACAGACTTAAATATCATAACGGAAAGAGATATATAAAGATGTTTCTCACTCCCAAAAGATTCCTGTCATCAAAAACAATGAAAGACAATAGTTATACATGAAATTAGACTTAAGCATAGAAGTAGAGTGGGGCCACTTAAAAAAATATGCAATGATAATTCTTATGAATATTTCGTTCCTTAAACCAGGATTAGTAATACTTCTCTGTGCCACACTCCAGCTCTTTTAGAATTATTTTGAGGACCATTTAAGACAAAGGATGTGAGAGTATTTTTGTTTGTTTGTTTGTTTGTTTAAGCTCTTTATTGGAATATAATCACTTTACATTCTTGTACCAGTTTTTGAGGTATACCAAAGTGAATGTATTTATACGTATATCCTCATATCCCCTCCCTCCTGCGACTCCCTCCCACCCTCCCTATCCTGGCCCTCTAAGGCATCACACATCATCGAATTGATCTCCCTTTTTTATATAGCAACTTCCCACTAGCTATCTATTTTACAGGTGGTAGTGTATCTATGTCTATGCTACTCTCTCACTTCGTCCTAGCTTTCCCTTCACCCACCCCCCAACCCTGTGTCCTCAAGTCTATTCTCTGCATCTGCATCTTTATTCTTGCCCTGTCACTGGGTTCGTCAGTACCATTTTTTTAGATTTCACTTAGCATACGGTATTTGTTTTTCTCTTTCTGGCTAACTTCACTCAGTATGACAGTCTCTAGGTCTATCCACCTCATTACATATAGCTCCATTTCATTCCTTTTTATAGCTGAGTAATATTCCATTGTATATATATGACACATCTTCTTTATTCATTCATCTGTTGATGGGCATTTAGGTTGCTTCCATGTCCTGGCTATTGTAAATAATGCTGCAATGAACATTGTGGTACAGGTTTCTTTTTGGATTATGGTTTTCTCTGGGTATGTGCCCAGTAGTGGGATTACTGGATCATATGGTAGTTCCATTTTTACTTTTTAAGGAACCTCCAAACTGTTTTCCATAGTGGCTGTACCAACTTACATTCCCACCAACAGTGCAGGAGAGTTCCCTTTTCTTCATACCCTCTACAAAATTTATTGTTTCTAGATTTTGTGATGATGGCCATTCTGACCGGTGTGAGGTGATACCTCATTGTGGCTTTGACTTTCATTTCTCTAGTGATTAGTGATGTTGAGCATCTTTCATGTGTTTGTTGGCCATCTGCGTGTCTTCTTTGGAGAAATGTCTATTTAGATCTTCCACCCATTTGTGGATTGGGTTATTTGCTTTTTTGGTATTAAGCTGCATGAGCTACTTACATATTTTGGAGAGTAATCCTTTGTCTGTTGCTTCGTTGGCAAGTATTTTCTCCCATTCTGAGGGTGAGAGTATTTTAAAACCCTCTAGTAGAATAATTACTGTTGGGACTCTTTATAGTTTATAGAGCATGATGCTACTCATGAGCTCCATTCCATTCCTTGTAATGAATTATCTCTTGCCTCAGGACCTTTGCACCTGCTGTTCCCTGACGAGGAATGCTCTTCCCTTAGCTCCCCTTGTGGTTTGTTCTCATTCTTCATCTCTTAGCCCAAAACTCACCTTCTCAGGTAGGCCCTCCCTGACTATCTGATCTAAATTAAATCCCTGAAATTATCTTGCTTGTTTACTTATAAGACAAGCAAGGCAGGAGAGCAGGAATAGTGTCTTGTTACCCACAGTGTCCCCCAAGTCTAGGACAGTTCCTACCAAATGGAAGGATGCTATTAAATGAGGAGTGATCCACAGCTCTGTGAAATTGGTAGCCAGGCCTGTGGTACAGATGAGGAAGCTAAGCTTCAAGGAGGAGAAATGACTTATTCAAGTTTCTGTGGCAGGTCTAGTAAGCCCATAACTTATTGTCCAACCTGGGAGGTTTTTTACCCTAGATATATGCTAAGCTGAACAGGACACGGGATAACAGGTGTAAACTGAAACAACAAAGACACCTGGTCACACTTGAGAATGGGGACTAAACTCTGACAAGTGTAAGCCATGTTCTTTCTGCTAAATCTCAAGTTCTGTGAAAAGTCAAGGTCAGCAAATTACTTTCCCCACATGCCTCTGCCCCACAGGGAACACTAATCTACATAGCTCGCGAGCAGCTGATCATCACGACTCTGCTGACTTTACCGTCCCCCGGAAGTCCTGAGAAGGTTCTCCATAGCAGGAGCCAAGATTTCCTCTGTCAAAGTAGGTGCAAAGGTAGAATGAACAAAATTAAACCTGGATCTCCTTTGTGAAGAGAAGGAGGAGACTTAAGCAAGATTCTTAAGGAGAAGCTCATGAGATCACTTTGCTCTGCAGATGCTGACTTGTCCTAGCATAGAAACTAGCAATATGCCTGCCCTTTGACTGAGTCTCCCTGTTCCTGGGACTTCACCTGAAAAATGAGTGAAAGGAGGAGGAAAAGCTAGCCAGGCAAAAATATTCACTGAAGTGGACTGGGGGTGGGGAGGCTGTGTTTGAAGCCCTGCTGTGTCACTATCTAAAGGGTGGCCAACAGTGCCACCCACCCCTCATGCATGCTGCTCCTCCAGTGTCAAGGATGGGCTCTGCTTCTTTCCCTTGATTTCAGGCTAGCCTGTGACTTGATCTGACCAAGAGAATGCAGCAGAGAGGATACTATGCCAGTACCAGGCCTAGGTGTCAGGACAGTGGGAGCTTCTGCTTTCTCTCTCCGGGAAGCCAGCCACCATGTAAAGAAGTTCCGCTAATATGCTAGACAGACCACATAGGTAGAAAGAGGCCCTGAAGGATGAGAGATCACAAAGACAGAAACCAGCTGACTCATAGCCATTTCAGCCTCCCCTGCTGCAGCACCAGACATCTAAATAAACCCATCTTGGATCCTCCAGCCCCAGTGAAGCTGCCTCAGTCAGTACCGTGTGCAGCAGAGATGACTGTCCTCCACCAAGCCCTGACCACATTGCCTTAAGCTACTATATTTGGGGGCAATTTGTTACACAGTAATAGATAACTGAAACACTCACTAGCTGCCTGAATTTTGACAAATTATTAAAATATTTTGAGCCTCTGTTTCCTCATCTGTAAGATGGGATAACGTGAATACTTACCTTATAGGATTGTGGTGACGCTCAAATGTTGCATAGTAAACATTTAGTGATTTTGTGAAATATAATATTGTATGATAATATGGTATAATTTCCTGCAGGGGTTGAGTTTCTGTAAGTTATTGGAAGGACTCTACTGGGTAGAATAGTATGGAACCATTAGCACAAAGTTCATGAACAACTTTATTTATTAAAAATTTGAAGTAGAGAGAGCCATCCGATTCCAATGAAGAAAAAAATTCTGAATAAAAGTTGGAAGGCAATGTGGAGAAATGAAAAGTAGCAGTGTATCCAGGTGGTGGGTTTTATTTACAAATGTACCTTTAGGATTTCTTTAGTGTTGTTGGCAGCTTCTTAATAATAAATCCTTTTAATGCAATTTCCAAAAGGGATTAAGTTTTGAAGAAAACATGGAGAAGTGAAAACTGTGTATTTGAATTTTGATTTTAGTGAAAATGTTCTCTACTCAAATTTCCTTTAAGTCAATCTTCATAAAAAATAATTTTAAGTGCAATTATTAAATAGAAAACTGGTCATTGTGTAATTTATCCAGTGCTATTATGAGCCCAGCAGGGAACTAAGTGCTTGCGATCCTTTGTTTATTCAACAAATAGCAAAATCTAGAGCTCAAGGGGAGGGCTTTCCATACTGTGTTCTTTGATGCCTCCCAGCAACTCTATGATATCTGTGTTATTATCCACATTTCACATATGAGGAAACTGAGACTCAGGAGGTTAAGATACTTGCCAAGGTCACTCAGCTTGGAAGTGGCAGAACTGAGATTTGAACTCAGATCTCTCGGGACTGTCTTGCCATTATCACTTACTCCTTTGCCCACGGCAGTACAGGCTAGTCCCAATAAACAGACTGACCAGGCAAGTCTGTGAGCACCGAGAGGCCGCACTCTCACAAACAGCACCATGCAGTCAGGAGACCTGGCCTTGGATTCTGGGTCACCGTGTGGCTGTTCCCTTTGGACCTTAGTGGCCTCACAGGTTAAATGAGGGGTTTGGATAGTACTCAGAAAATTCTGGAGAATAACCCAAACCATAATGCCTTGGACCTTAACTTTGATTATAGTTAGTACGTTAGTCCTAAAATTGTGCTACAAATATGCCAATGGTACTCAGGTACTATTTAAGCAGTATTTGGACTTAAAGTCCCAAGATGTGGGTTCAAAGACTGGCTCTTCTTTTGAGTGACTTTGGGCCGGTTTTCTAGCTTTCTGACTCTCAGTTTCCAGGACAAAGCAATCCTAACCTGTCTCATTGATCATATGGACCCAGTGAGGTAATGCATGTGGAAGAACTGAATGTTTTTTTTAATATGTGTATATGCACACACATATATATATCTTAAATGAAAGATACCTTGATGAAACATTAAGGTGAAATTACATAATATATACAATTAGCGTAAATCTATCTGTTTTGCTGTTTTCTAATCACTTAGCAACTCTTCAATAGGTAGATATATATAATTTGAATATGTATATACTATATATGTGATATAAATAATATATTCAAAAAATATATTTTTTGAATATGATATGTGAATGACAACATGCCTACATCTCTATGATGACAGAGTTCAGAGCCAGGGTGGAAGTTCCCCCCCCAGCTCCCTCCCCTATCCTCCTCAAGTCTTCCACCTGCCATCATACCTGGCTGGAGAGTGGTCTTCCCCGTATCCTGGGCTTACCTCTATTAATGCACTAACACCTTGACTGAGAACATTTTCTCTTTGAAGTATCCATTTCCCCCATGAGACCGTGAGTAAATCAAGGTTAGGGACTGAGTCTTAATCTTAAATACATCAGCCCTCCCAGTAAATGACAAGGAGTAATAAAGAAATACCTGTTAAACTGAATTGAACCCACAGTGCTTGGCGATTTCTAAAAGCAGAAAGTATTGCTTTCAAATTAGATCTATTTTATATGAATAGCAAATACGCACATGGAAAAATGCCCCATGTTATTACCAGTCATCAGGGAAACATAAACAACAATCACAATGCAGTACCACTACTCCTTCCCTATGACGACTAAAATCTTTGAAACTTGCCATACCAAGCACTCATGACAATGTGGAGCAACTGGAACTCTCATACAATATGGACAGGAATGCAAAATAATACAAAGACAAAATGACACCACTTTGGAAACTACTTTGCCAGTTTTTTAAAAAGTTAAACACATACCTTCCATATGACCAAGAAATCTCATTCTAGGTATTTACATACAAAAAATTTTTTAAAAATGTCCCCACAAGGATGCATAGGTGAATTATCATAGTAGATTTGTTAAGAATAGCCAAAAACTAGAAAAAATCCAAATGGCAGGCTGACTAAACAAATTGAATGATTAGGCAAATCGTGGCAATACCTATTCAATGACTAGGCAATAAAAAAGAACAAACTCCCGACATACACAACAACATAGATGAATCTCAAGTGCATTATGCTAAGTGAAATATGTGAGACTCAAAAGACTGAATAGTGTATAGTTCCATTTAAACGAAATTCTAGAAAAGGCAAAATTATAGTAATAGGAAGTAGAGTGCAGAGGTAGGAAGAGCCGATTGACTACAAAAGAGGACAAGCAAACTTTTGGGCCTGATGGAAGTGTTCTAGACTGTAGTGCGGGAGTGGTTACATAACTGTATAAGTTTGTCAAACTAACTGAATGTTGTACTTAAATTGGTGCATTTTATTGTATGTAAACTATACTTCAAGAAAGCTGATTTTTAAAACATATATTGATTTGTATGTTTTTTGTTTCTAAGTATGGTCTGCTTTTTGAAGTAGTCAGTGTCCTGTCCCCAGAGAATTCCAAAGACCAGCCAAATGGATATCTGTCAGACATGTTGTAGAAGGAATTCCTGAGTTGGGTGCAAGCCCAGAAGAGATGGCCTTTAGAGAGTAGTTACGGTTACGGAATTTAGGCTTAAGTCACTATTGCCTAATGTGTAGTAGAAAGAACAATGGTCTAGGTGTCAAGAGCTGTTCATTCATTCTTTCACCATTTACTGAACACCTAAGACAAACCTGGCAAAGCTCAACAGTGTTGAGCTTGAGCTAGTTTGAGTCGGGTTTCTATGCAGTCACACCTAAAAGAATTCTAACAAATATAAGCCCGTCGCTAGGTATTAAATCGGGTGTTACCGACTATAAGTGCCAAAGGAGGAGATCAGTGAGGGCTTGAAGGAATCAGGGAGACTAGCCACTTTTCTCCATCTCCATTGCCACAGCTTTGGTCTAGGCTGCCATTGCTTCTCACCTTGGACAGTTTCAGCAGCCTCCTCATGGTTCTCCCTGAGCCCACTTGCATTTCTTTGGGTCTATTCTACGCATAGCATTCAGAGGGTTTCAGCCACCACCTAAAATCCAGATCTGACTCTAAAAATTCTTCCATGGTGTCTCCTTGCCCCAGATTAAAGTCCAGATTCCTCCCCATGGTTCCCAGGGCCCCTTGTGACATAACCCTGAGTTAAAGAAAGATCAGCTAGGGAGGTGTGTGGTATTCCATGGGCTGGAGTGGGGAGGAGGAGCAGGAAAGGATGGAATGGAGAGATGTTTTGGAAGCCAAAACCACCTGGGTTCAGGCACTGGCCGTGCTATTGCCCCATGTAACATGAGCCTCAGTTTCCAGGTCATCCAGAGATGAGATGGGTGATCTCAAAGGATGCTTTCAGTTCCAGGGTTGTAGGCTTACACTTCTAAGCATGTTTCCAGGCTGCCCCTCTACCTCTGTCTCTCTGTGTGTCCCTCTCACTCAGCAGACATCTTTATAGAAAATTGTTATCTGCGGATATGAGTCACAGGTTATAACTGGCTCAGTCTGCAGGAGGCTTCACAGCCCATCCTGCTGACATGATTCTCTGCCCAGAGGAGCTTGAGGGTCATGTTACCAACCTGAAGTGCAGAAGAAAACCTGGTGAGTGTCCTTTGAAATAGGAGAAGAAGGAATGCACTTATAGCCACTGACACTCTCCTGGACAATGATTGTTCCCTGGAATATAGCAAAAGGGAACAAGTAGGAGAGGGAATGGTCCAGCCTTTCAGATCGTTCAGATGCTGTGTGTCCAAAGCACTCAAAACACTACCAGGGAGGTGCTTCCTTCCAGTCAAACAGAAAGGTCACTGAACTGGCCGTGAATCAATGGGCTACTCACTCAGTCTTGGCTTGACCTTGACAATGTCACTGCACTTCTAGCTCCATTTCTCTACCAACCAGTCAAACACAGTAAGGATAGCTTAAACGCATCAAACAGTTCACATTATTTTCAATTTCACAAACAGTACATGTTCGTTAAAGAAAATGTGAAGCATGAATAATCAAAAAGGAAACATAAATTCCTTAATCTCACCAGTCTGACACGAGCAGATGTTTTTCTGTTTTAATCAAAATGGGACTGCAATCGCACGTTCCCTCCTGCACCCAATTATTTTCTTTAACAATATATTGTGAACATCTTTCCACGTCATTACATTTTCTTCTACGTTAAGATACTCAGATGTGACTGAATACCCATGGGTATTCTCCAATTGAGGCCAGTCTCTGTGTTTCATTTCACCCTTCAAAAATACATCCAATCCCAAAAGAACCAGCAGGCACTGCATATTTCACTGAAGACTTTGTGGGCCGTGGGAGAGAGAGTTGTATCATTCACCATCCAGCTAACACTCTAAACACCCCACTTGATATCTCCATTCTCTCTGTAGTCCGACTTTCCTGTTCCCCCAACACAGCCTCTCAAAAACCACCACTAGCCCTTCCGGTCTACTTGTATACGCCGTACAGCAAAACAATAGTCAGATGGCATTCCTCAAGGATGCCCCTTGGAAATTAATTTGACAATATTATTTATTCATTCATTCCTGCGATAAGTACCAAACACCTTTATATGATGGACATTGCATGGGGTGCTGAGGGATTCTTCATTCAACAAGAGGAAAGAAATCTTGGTCCTCATGGGACCTATTATTCTTCACCGTTTACACTCCTAATGAAGGAAGTCTCATAATTTATTCCAAAAGTCAACTCTTTTTGGACCTCTGTGTTATTTCCAATTCTCTACCTCCTGGTAGTAAACAGTGCCAAGGAGAAAACCTTTATGGCTTAGGCTCCCATTTTGCAATTTTTAAAGGTCTTTCCCTTGACAGATCTTGTTTTAGTCAAAGCAGTCTAAAGAGGCTTTACTGGAAAAAAAGGTAAGGGCCAAGAGAAATCAAGTAATTTCCCCAGGGTTACATGTTTGATTATTTGGTGGCAGATTAAACAAACAAACATATTTTCAAGAGGAAAACATGAATTCACAACAGCATGATCCAGATGATTTTGAGCTCTCTCCCCTTGAACAGCTGTACCAGACGTTTACAGAGCACTTCCTATGAGCACAACCCCAACCTCAATACACACATTTCCTTACATCTTCTTACTTTCTCATCCTCATCCCACAGAAGGGCTATGGACAGCAAGTGGCAGCCAAGTCTTGGACCCAAGTACGTCTGATACCTTGTCTTTGAATCTTAAAAACCGCATAGGAATCTACTAGTGCTTCTGGCAAATACCTTTTCTAGGCAGTCCAGTTGTCATTAATCTAAATGCCGTTTAGCATCATCATATCTTAATAATAAAGGTCACTCTCTCTATGTGAATTTTACATTTTACAAACAATCTCACATGCTGCCATCTCATTTGCGCCTCACAACAAATACTCATCCTTCAAGGCCCAACCAGGCATCTGCTTCTCCAGGAAATGCTCTCCAACTGCCTTCAACGGAGAAGTCTCCCCTCCTCAGCCTTACAGGTCACCAGACTGCAGTTCTTTTAGGCTGTGTTGTTATTTGCTGTCCCTAAGAATAGTGACCAAGTCTTTTTCACCCCCAATGTCAGGCACTATGCCTGCTCACTCTGTAAAAGTTTGTCATCACCACTGTTCACACTAGGTTCCTGGGAAGGAAATGAGGATTAGAGATCAGGGTTCTCCACACCATTTCCTCACGGTAAGATTTTTCCTACCACACTTGCTTTGAGCTCAGCCACTTCGGGTCATTGGAGCCCTGGTGTTAAAGACACTAAAAATGAGCAGATGAGTGGATAGATGGGAGGAAGGAAGAGAAAGTGGGAAGAAATGAAGGGAGGCAGTAGCAGAAGGGAGATGGTATAAGGAAAGGTGAGTAGATAGATGGAAGTAAAGGATGGATGATGGATGGATGGACAGTAGGATGGATGGTTGAAAGAAAGAGGAAAGGAAGGATAACTGGGTGGATGGGTGAAATGAAGGAAAGAAAGAAATATAGATACATGATTGGATAGAAAAGGATAGTGCAAGTATGGGAAGAAGGGGAAAAGGAAGGAAAGAAAGAAGGAAGGGGGAGAAGGGAGGAAACAGGAGAAAGTAGGGAAGAAGGAATGGAAGGAGAGAAGGAGAGAAGGCAGGCAACCGTGATTCAGTTGAATAGGAGATTCAGGGTTGATTTATTTAGAAGGTCACTCTGGAAATCACACACTCCTAGGAGGATCAGGTATAGGAGCCCTTCTCCACTGAGACTTTGCATTCCAGCCCTTAACCAATATTTCACATGCTGGATTAACCAAGGGCTCAGAGAAGTGAAGAGTTTGTTCTTATGACCAAGGATTAAGTTCATATAGACAGTCAAGCTGGATACTTAGGATTTCAAAGCTAATCCTCTAAAGGACAATGAAATCAATCTTTAAAGAAGCATTTGCTTTCTAATCTACAGAAGAGGCAAAGTTACATGAAGCACAGAAGACCAACAAGGATACAGAAGTCTTGCTATAAGCCAAGAAGACCTAATAAATATCTTTGCTACAAACCAACTAGACCTAGTAAACATCTATTTGAATTAGGCAAAGGGGATCAATTTTTATTAAACTTATGTGCTTGGCTTTGGGGACTTTCTCTCCCTGATGATCTGAAATGCCTATACTAGGGCTTCTGAGACTGTTTCTGAGGGAGGAAAACACACTAAGGTGGCCACAGCCCGGGCTGGAGCTGCTGCTCAAACCTGGACCATCCGTTTCCCTGAGTCCCTCTGGGTCTCCCCACTGCTGGGACACAGCCTTGGTTGCAGGAGAAGCCCAGGACTGATCAGGCAGTAAGTTCAAATGGACAGTGACTGTCACCAATTTGCCGCTGCTGCCTCAGAGTGATTTGGCGGGGTTGGGCTCCCACTATCCTGGAGGCTATGCAGGTAGTTGGGGCCGGGCTCTAGCTCCCTAGGCCAGGAGAGCCCTGGCTGCCCCAGAGACATGCCTTAAAGACACATGGAGCCCTGCAGTGGGCTCTGGGGACACAGAGATGAACCAGAGGTGGGACTGCCTTTACAGAGCCTCTAGACTATTTGGGGAGATGAAGTCAACGAACACTTATAAAATAAGGTGGAAAGTGACAAGAACCATGTGAGGGCACAGATGGGGAGGGTTTATGGGAGCTCCAAGAACAGGAGTCATTTCTAGCTGGGACTGGATAAGGGAGGCTCTGGGAGACAGAGCCTTGATGCTGGAGCTGGGCCTTAAATGCTAGGAAGGATTTCACCAGGTTAACAGAATAGCAAGAACAAGGTTGCCTGGTCCAAAGGCCCGTAACATATTCGGGTACCAGGAACTTCCTAGAGAGGCTACAGTCTGTGGATGGCGAGTGGGGCCGAGAGGTGGGCGACGGGGTCAGGCAGGAGAACAGACGTCCAGACTGTTTCACTCAAGAGCTGTGGCTTTAGTCTGAAGTGTGAGAGGCCTTTGAAGGTTTTTGAGCAGATATCACTTGCATATGTAGATCCCTGTGTTTCCTTCATACACGGGCTCAATGATAAAAATCCTCTGGAGGGCTTGGTAAAATGCAGATCTCCAGACCTAAGTACAGCGGATTTTGATTCAGTCTTTCTGGGAAATGGGGTGGGGGAAGGGACAAGCGTGGTTTTGATCAGCCCCTCATATCAGGGCTGAGCCTCCCCTCTTTGCAAGCCCTCGATTTACCACGTGTCAAAACCTCCATCCTTCAGCTGTGTCAGGGCCTGGGGCGGTAGGTGAACAAAGCGTGGGGCTATTTCCTGTGGTGTGGTGTGTGGGAGGATCAACAGGAAAATGTCTCCTACCCTGATGACCTCAACCCCACTGAACCCGACCCAGCACTCATGGGGCTGTGATCACCGCCTTTCTCCCCCGCGGCCTCGTGGGTGCTGGAGGGAGGCAGCCTGGCCAACCGGCACGAACTGTGGCCTAACGTTATCACTTTTCCTGAAGGAACTCAGAAGTGGCCAAGCCATCCAAAGGTCTTTTATGACCAGGAAGACAAAAGTCAGCTCCAGCCATTAGCCATTCATTACTCCTTACCACACCTTGGACGAGATCCTTGTTTCAGTTTTACACAGAGGCTTAGGGTTATTCTAACAGGTTCCAGTATGATGCCAAGATGTCTTATCAGACTTCCAGGCAGGCTTGTTCAGCGAGGAGTCTTCTAAACTCATACCTACTAAAGTTGTGAGTACCCGGGTTGGGAAGTGGGACTCAAGGTCTCTATCAGCAGAGGAAAGCGTTACACTTAAAACCAGGATCTCCATAACAACAACAGAATAGTAATTATGTGAGGTGAAGGATATGTTAACTGCCGATTGTGGCAACATTTCGCAATGTTTGCATGTGTCAAATTATCGCACTGTACGCCTCAAACTTTACACAATGTTATATGTCAATCATAGCTCAATAAAGCTGGAAACAAATAGTAAATCAAACCAGGATTCTCCCTCTCCTGGCAGGAGTGTTGATAGCAATCCACATCAAGAACGTTAAAAAGCTCTAGACCCTTCGGTTCAGCGATTCCATTTCAGGAATCTCTCTTAAGGAATTAATCCTCAGTATGGACCAGCCTCCAGACACAGAGGTGTTCATGATAGCCGAAAAACCAAACCAACCATGTCTATGCTAGTCATAGACGAATCATTAACATTTACTGCATTGGGCTGTTGGCAAAGCATTTTACCTGCATTATCTTGTTGAATCCTGGCAGGAGTCCTGTAAAGTAAATACAGTATTTAGCCCATTTTGCGATAAGGAAACTGGGGCTCAAAGAGGGTAAGTAACACACCCAAGGTTACATAGCCAATAGCATAGCAGAGCCAGGGTTTACAGCAACATGAAAAAAAATACTTCTTTTGAAGCAGGTTTATTAAAAAGGATCAAAATTGATACATGGAATGATTATAACTGTATAAAACAATAATAACGACTCAGATTTATTTCTAAAGACTTCAAAGAAATACTCCAAAATATTACAATGGTTGCCTTTAAGTGCTGGGTGTATGGATGTTTTGTGGCTTTGGCAAGGGTGTGGTGGTGGGCGGGCGTCTACTTTTGTCTACTTTACACAGTTGTATGTTTTTATAATTTGGGGGAGAAAGTGAACTTCTTGTTTGTTTTTAAATAGAAATTTAGAATTGATAATGCAAAGAGGATGGTTCTCAAATGGAGGGATTTTAGGCAATGGAGGAGTTATCCAGGGGCAGTAAGGACCTTGTTGCAGCAGCTGCCAGAGGATCTGGGAAGTATCTGACCAACTCACTTTGATATGATCTAGCATCACCTCAGAGCTACGCAGGGAACAGCAGAGCAGAGAAGCCAAGACAGGGAAAGGCTCAGAAAACAAGTCCCAGAAGAAAATTTCTAAACCGTTGGTCCCAGACCATGGGGGCAGACCAGGGATATTTTCCAACAACAAGTCTGGAGACAGGGAGGCTGGAGGCATCTTTGTTTTCCTTTTCCCTCTACCAGGTGGGCCCTGGCAGCCAAACATCAAGTTCTCCCTATTGCAGCCACACCAGGGGGGCAGGGAGGGTGGTCCCGGGCCTGGCGTACTCCTTCACCTCCATCAGACTCCCCCAACACCTGCACATCCCCTTCTTTAAAATGGACAGTTAATGTTTGCTCAACCTAACACAAAGCATGAATAAAAAATTCTTTGGAAATCTTTTTTATGTGACTATAACATACTATCAGAGTAAAAATCCTGTGCTTGTTGGACAAACTACACCTTCAAAACAGCCCCATGCCCCTGCTAGAGAGGAATCTGGGAGCACCTGGCCCTCTGCTGTGCCCTAATTCCACCAGCAAGTCCCAAGGGTTAAGGAGACCTAAGATGAGGACTGGGTGAACAGTTTGGCAGGCGGGGCAGGCCATCTGAGGGCAGCGGGAGAGGCAGAGACCAGGGTCTGGGCCAAGGAGGCTGCAGAGAGCAGGCAGAGGGAAGGGTCCAAGGCTGCTCAGAGGTCAAGGTCAGGCAGCACTGCTTCATCAGAGGCCTGAAACTGGTGGCTTTATGTTGAAAAACGCAGTTGATTACAGACCTTTTCCAACATAAAATAATGGATGTCATTGTAGAAAATTTAGAAAAAAAGGAAAGAGAAGTTAAAAAACAAATGACCATTTCTCTGATGCATTTATTTTATTTAAAAATACATTTTAGTATAAGTGTATTTTCCCTTTGAAAGTAAGCTAGGAGTGTTCTGTGTATGCTTTAAATATCTCTGTGTTGTTTGAATGTTCTTAAAAATACCTCCCTTATTTATGTTATGTGTGCTGTTAATTTAGTAAATAAAAAATAGGGCAGAAAGAAACAAAAAGTGTTTTTTTTAACCTAAATATTTTTTATCCTATGTTTCAGAAACTTTGTTTTTAATGACATAAAGCAGTACTCAGGAAAAAAGTACATATCTTTGAAAGTCCATGCTACCACATTCAAAAGGCACAGAGAGGGATATACACAGTGAAAATTCAGCCTCCTTCCCTCCCTCTCCAGTTCCCCTACCACCCAGTTCCCCTCCATGGGGAAAACCATTTTTGCTACTTTTTATTTACTTTGGTGGAGAGTATCTTTGCAATTACAAATGTATGTGTAAACTTCCTTTAGTAATTATGTGTGTGTGTGTGTGTCTGTGTGTGCATGCGTGCACACGCTGAGGCTCTGTGTTCTGAAACTTGCTTTTTACATAATATATCTTGGGGATCTTTCCATAGGAAAAGTAAAGAATTCTGTTGGCTGCAACCTCACCCCTATTGACCTAAATCACCCTTCTTAATGTCTAATCAGAAATCCTTACAACTCTCAGCCACCCTAGAAAGGTCTGCACCCCGTTGGGAGAGACAAGGAGAGGGGTGGCTCAAGGGCTCTCTTTTTCTTCCCCCCTCCCTCCCTTCCTCCCTTTCTTCCTTCCTGCTTTCCTTTCTTCCTCTCTCCTCTCCTTCCTTTCTTCCTTTCCTTCTTGCTTTCTAAAGTGAAAACAGCTCATTGTGGCTTTATTCACTCCAATTATTAATGCAAAACATGCTTAATTGTAAAATGATCAGAAAGTCCAAAAAAAGGAGAAAGTAAAAACTCACTCCCACCATTACCAGTAAATAACCCCTGTTAACGTTTTAGTGCCTGTCCTTACAGTTATTTTTCTGGAATACACACTATTTTTTTCACCATTTTAGCAATTTTAAAGTGTACAATTCAGTGGTGTTCAGTACATCCACAATATTGTACAACCATCACCACTATCTAGTTCCAGAGATTTTTCACCAGCCCAAAAGGAAACCTTGTACCCATTAAGGAATCAATCCCTACTCCTCTCTCCCAGCCCCCAGTAACCACTAATTCTCTTCCCTGTCTCTATGGATTTGCCCTTTCTGAGTATCTTACATTATATGGAATCATATGTATCTTTTGTGTCTGGCTTCTTTCACTTAGAATAATGTTTTCAAGTTTCATCCATGTGGTAGCACATGTCAGTACTTCATTCTTTTTTATAGCCAACTAATATTCCATTGTATGAATATGCCTTATTTTGTTTCTCCAATCATCATTTGAGGGACTTCTGGGTTGTTTCCACCTTTCGGCTATTGTGAATAGCAAACATGTGTGAACATACATGTGTAAGTTTTTGACTGAACAGCTACATTCGATTTTGGGGGGTATGTATTTAGAAGTGGAATTGCTGGATTAGATGGTCATTGTATGTTTAACTTATTGAGGAAACAGCAAACTGTTTTCTACACTGGCTGTACCATCTTACATTCCTACCAGTGATGTCTGAGAGTTCGAATTTCTCCACATCTTTGCCCACACTCGTTACTGTCCATTTTTTTTTAATTACAGCTATCCTAGTGGATATGAAGTGGTATCTTATTGTGGTTTTGATTTACATCTCCCTAATGACTAATGACATCGAACATCTTTTCCTGTGCTTGTTGATCATTCATATATGTTCTTTGGTGAAATATCTATTCAAGACATTTGCCCATTTAAAAAGTTGGGTTGTTTGTCTTTTTGTTGTTTAGTTTTACAATGTCTTTACATATTTCAGATACAAGACCCTTATCAGATATATAATTTGCAAATATTTTCTTTTATTTTGGGGAATTCTTTTCATTTTCTTGGTAGTGACTTTTGATACATAAAAGTTTTTAATTTCCTTGGTGAAAGGTGTCAAAGGGTACAAAATTCTAGTTAAAAAAAAATAAGCCATGGGGATATAACATACGCATGGTGACTATGGTTAATAATACTGTATTGTATAACCAACAAGGACTTACTGTATAGCACAGGGATTTATACTCAATATCTTGTAATAACCTATAATGGAAAAGAATCTAAAATATTTATAATATATATATATACACACATAGCTGAATCCTTTTGCTGTACACCTGAAATTAACACAACATTGTAAATCAAGTATACATCAATAAAAAATTTTAAAATACTATATTGCATATTTGAAAGTTGCTAAGAGGGTAGATCTAAAAAGTTTTCACCACAAGAAAAAAATATTTGTGCTATGTATGGTGATGGATGTTAACTAGACTTATTGTGGTGATTACTTCACAATATACACAAATATGAAATCATTATGATGTACCCCTGAAACTAATAGGTCAATCATATCCCAATGAAAAGTTTTTAATTTTGATGAACTCCCATATATCTATTTTTTCTTTCATTTCTTGCCCTCAAGGTCATGAAGACTTACCCTCATGGTTTTTTTTCCTGAGAGTTTTATAGTTTTAGCTCTTATATTTAGACCTTTTTTCCATTTTGAGTTTGTATAAGTTGTGAGGCAAGGATCCAACTTCATTCTTTGCATGTAGATATCCTGTTGTCCCAGCATCATTTGCTGAAGAAGTTATTCTTTTCCCCATTGAATGGTCTTAGCATCCTTGTTGAAAACCAGTTGAGGACTTCCTAGGTGGCGCAATGGTTAAGAAGCTGCCTGCCAATGCAGGGGACATACATTCAATCCCTGCTCCAGGAAGATCCCACATGCCACGGAGCAACTAAGCCCGTGAGCCACAACTATTGAGCCCATGCGCTGCAACTACTGAAGCCTGCGCACCTAGAGCCCATGCTCCACAACAAGAGAAGCCACCACAATGAGGAGCCTGCGCACCACAATGAAGAGTAGCCCCCACAACGAAGAGTAGCCCCCACTCACCACAACTCCACAACTACAGAAAGCTGGCACACAGAAACGAAGACCCAATGCAGCCAAAAATTAAATAAATAAATAAATAAATAAATAAATAAATAAAGTCAATTGAACGAAGATGTATAGGTTTATTTCTGGACTCTTAATTCTATTCCATTGATCTGTATGTAAGATTATCCTTATGCCAATACCACATTATTTTGATTACTGTAGTTTTGTAGCAAATTTTGAAATCAAGAAGTGTGAGTCTTCACACTTTGGTTTTCTTTTTCAAGACTGTTTCAGCTATTTGGAGTTCCTTGAAATTCCATAAGAACTTCAGGATCAGCTTTTCCACTTCTGAAAAATGGAATTTTTCTGATTTTGGGATTTTTTTTAGAGATCTCATTGAATCTGTAGATTGCTTTAGGGAGTATTGTCGTCTTAGCCATATTATATCTTCAACCCACAAACATGGGTGTCCATTTATTCAGATCTCCTTTAATTTCTTTTGGCAATGTTTTGTAGTTTCATTATACAAGTCTTGCACCTGTGGTTAAACTTATTCCTAAGTATTTTATTCTTTATCATGCTATTGCACACAATTTTTTCCAATTTTTTTTATTATAGTAAAATACATGTAACATAAAATGTATCACCTTGTACATTTTTTTTTTTTTTTTTTGGCACACGGGCTTAGTTGCTCCGTGGCATGTGGGATCTTCCTGGAGCTGGGATCGAACCCGTGACCTCTGCATTGTCAGGTGGATTCTTAACCACTGCGCCACCTAGGAAGCCCAACCTTGTACATTTTTAAGTATACAGTTCAGTGGTATGAAATACATTCATAATGTTATGCTACCATCACCAACATCCAATTTCAGAGCTCTTTTCATCTTATAAAACTGAAAATATATACGCATTAAACAATAACTCCTCATTCTCCCCTCCCCCGCAGCCCTTTTCAGCCACCATTCTGCTTTCTATCTTCATGATTCTGACTACTCTAAGTGACTCACATAAGCAGAATCATACAGTATTTGGTAACTGGATTATTTCATTTAGCATTATGTCCTCAAGGTTCATCCATGTTGTAGTATATGTCAGAGTTTCTTTCCTTTTTAGGGCTGAATAATATCCCATTGTATGTGTATACCACATTTTGCTTATCTGTTTATCTGTCCGTGGACACTTGGGTTGCTTTCCTGTTTTATCTATTGTGAATAATGCTGGTACGAACACAGGTGTACGAAAACCTTGTTTTCAGTTCTTTGGGGTAAACATCCAGAAGTGAGATTGCTAGATGATATGATAGTTCTGCTTTTAATTGCTTAAGGAACTGCCAAACCATTTTTCATAATGGTGCACCATTTTATGTTTCCATCAACAGTACACAAACTTTCTAATTTCTCTATACACAGCTTTTTGAATCAAAAATTCTAACTTAATATTTGGACCTCTTTCCATGTCAGTGGTACAGAGAGCTACCTAATCATTTATAGCACTTCATGGATATACAACAATTTGTTTCAATAATCCCTTAGTATTGCCTATCTTTTTAAAGCTCTAATGAATGTTACCAAATTGTCCTCCATAAAAATCAGACCAACGCCCACTCTGAGCAGCAGTGGGAAAGGCATCTGTTCCTTACACAAGGTCCAGATGACTTTTCCCCAATGTCACTTCCAGAGGGGCAGTACGGGAGCCTTCATATGCTCTTTCACAAGGCAGAGGCATTGAACAAATTAGAAACAGTCCCATTCAACAGGGAGGTCTTCCTCTTAAACCTGGAAGAGCCCTTAGCAAATCTTTATTGGAATTTTATTGTTAAGACATTTTGTCTTTTTGTTTTCATCTGTTATGCGTCTGTTTCTTCCTCTAGACTGTAAGCTACGTGACATGCTACTGTGTCTGGCTTGTTCACTGTGAGTGCCAATGTCTTGTTAAATGCCTGGCACAGGGAAGATGTCAGAAAAGGTTACTTATTATTAGGATGGAGTAGAAGACAGCTTACCACAAGCTGAAATTCCCTGAGAATAGGAACAGCGTCTGTCACTGCCTTTTGTGCCTCCAGGGCTGGCACAGTCTCTGGCACACGGTGGCAGCTCAGGGGGTATCTGTCAAATGAATAAAAGAAAGTACCTGGTTCTAGAGTGTCAATGGTAGTAGCAGATCTGAAGACTCCTAGTCCAGCGCCCTCTCTGCACTCTGCACCCTCTTACTTTTATTTTAATATTTGCATTGGGTTTTGTGTCTTTATGGTCCCTTGGTTTCTGTGCTTTGGCAAAACAGCTACATTTCTGCTGCCAAACGGACAAGCATGGGACATGGACATCACCTGTCAGCAGTTCTGCAGTCCCATCTCATACTCCCAAATGATTTTCCAGTAGTGAGGACCAGGGAGGGAATTTCCCCATGCGTGCCCAGCCCTGGCCCATCTGTGCCCCCTTCGCTTGGATGCTGTTCTGTGGGCTGGAGTCAGCATGAGAGCTATTTTTGACTAAGTGGCTACCTAATCTTACATAACCCTCAGCGATTCAGGCCAAGGTCATTCAGCTTAGTGCGTGAAAGACACATCAGAGATTGTGACCCCCCTTCCCCAGAGCCCCTCCAGAGCCTGGGAGCTGGGAGGTAGTGCCAGTGGTTCTGGGCCTTCACTGCGAAGCCCTGCTAGGACCTTCTGAGCACAGCTCAACTTCTGTAACAATTCCTGGGAAAATTCCCCAAATAGCTTGTTTCCCAATATTTTTGGCACTTGAGTGGAATTACAAACTCAAGATTCAGGGAGTTCGAATCCTCCGCTTTCCCACCCAACACACCCACTTCCTTCCCTAATGCGGAGGCACCTGAGCTGAGGATACTTGAGAGGCCTCATGGGTGGGGAAGATCTTTGTCTCTCCTAGAGAAGTGATAAGCTCAGTTTTAACCTCAATTTTGTTTCATTGGAAAAAAGATAGAACAACGGCATTCAAGGTCCTCTGGTATCTAATCAGAAATAGCTTTCCTATCTCATCAGCAAGCCCTTAGCCAAAAGCCTGACCTGTAATAGATGTTCACTAAATGCTTAGCGAATGGAATTCACTGGCTACTCCCTGAGACTTCCTGCTACACCCAACTACCTGCCACTTCCAGATCCTGCTGGTGGACTCTGCACTTTGCATACACTGTTTCCTTCACCCCCATAAGCCCTGTGCCGCATGTTCTACCTTCAGAGCCCAGTTCAAAGCCCAATGCCTCAACATCACCTTCCAAGATCCCGCTAAACAGAACGTGTTGTTCTTTGGTCTATATTTTCCTAGCATGCTGCTGACACTTCTGTTTTGAGCTTCTTCTGACATAACTGGTTGTGCACTCAGCTGTTTCTTCTGCCAGACTGTGAGCTCCTTGAGGGCAGGGTCTGGCCCTTAGTCATCCCTGCCTCTCCAGCACATATTGCTGCCTGGCACTTATCGGGCTCCCTGTAAATATTCATTTGTTGGATGGATGGATGACTGGAGACATGAATGAGGTCTGCAGGTCACAGAATTATTTGCTTTTCAAATCCATCCTGGGCTAGCTGAAGGAGAGAGCCATGAAGGACAGCGTCTCGAGTCAGTGTTCTGAACTCACAGAATCAATTATAACTTTTCTCTTTTCAAAAACTTTTTCTCACAAATAATTGGTCTCCACTGTAGAAAACACAGCACAACCGCAAGAAAATCACTCGTAACATTTTGGAATATCTTTTCAGCCTTTGTTCTCCTATGTTTTTACAGAAATGGGACCTCACTGTGCTTACTGTTTTGTTATCCATTTGCGTTACCAATATGTAGAGGAGAGCTGAGATTACTGGCCCAGTTCCCGTTCCCGGGAAATGATGTTGTCTAATTCAGGAGCTCTCATGTTAGGTCAAGGTGACCCCACCCTGGTCTTAGTGGATTAGTCCAGAGGCAGGTCCTGACTCAGCTGGGCCAATCACAATGCTTGGCTGCCCTGCCCACAGTTGATTGGTTGTGATTTGGGCACTTGACCTAAAGTGGCCAATATATTCCTTGCTTGGGATTTCTGGATTGAAGGCTAGAGACAACTTCAGGTAGACTCTTTCCTATGCCCCAAACCTTGTGTCCTGCTGTCTGGTCAGCAGTGAGAAAGTGAGTCTTATACACAGGGAGAGGCAAATGTGGCAGATGGAGAGGGAGTCCTGGAGCTGAGGCTGGATTCCATTTCTTAAGATCTGGCCACACTGCCGTCCTTCCTGAATCTTGAAGGCTCAGCTCTCCTCTGGATACCGTGGGCCAACAAATCCTCCCGGTGCTTTTCCCATTTTGAGGTGGATTTCTGCCACGTGCTACTGAACAGCTCCTAACACATACATAATGTGTCACGGATGTAATTTCACGTCAGTTCGCCCAACATCACTTGTAATGTGGCAGAGGATCATCTGAAGATCTACTTTTACCCAGTCTCCTGTTGTTGGATACCCTTTTCTCACTGTTTTAAGCAATGCTACAGTAAACATCCTTGTAAATTCATCTTGCTTCCATGCATTATTTTATCAAAATGAATTCCTCGAGGTGGTATTGCTATCGCAAAAGGTATTCACGTTTTTGGAGGCTTTGTGACCCCCTTGATGCTTTGTGACAATTGCCTCTTCTAGTGACCCGGTCCACACTGTCGTTGGGCACCTTCATGGGATTCCATCATTTTGGACTGAGTTGGTCCCAGTGAGTTTGACCTTCATTGCTCACAGTGGGGGGGTGTGGGGGAGGGGAGCAGGGTCCAAGTTTTGGCTCCAATCTGCCTATAAACCATGTCCAAGTATTCTATTCAAAAAGTAGGTATGGGCAACTGTAAAATAGTCAGTGGGAAGTTGTTGTATAACAAAGGGAGTCCAACTCGAGGATGGAAGATGCCTTAGAGGACTGGGGCGGGGAGGGTGGGGGGGACTCGAGGGGGGGGAGTCAAGGAAGGGAGGGAATACGGGGATATGTGTATAAAAACAGATGATTGAACCTGGTGTACCCCCCCAAAAAAATAAAAAATTAAAAAAAAAAAAGTAGGTATGGGGTCAGTCAAGGTCTAGAGCATTTTCAGAGGATTTTGTGAAGACAAGGACAAGTCCCTGAGGGCACAGCGGACACCTGGGGTGTGGACAAAACGTCTGGCTTCAAGGTCACTGGTTGTGTTCAAGGGTTTATTCCAGAAGGCAAGGGAAGAACATGGCTGTGGGGACATGGCTGGCACCCAACACCAGGAAGCAGGGTATAGTCCTCGGTCTGGGAGGCCATGGACACATCGGTCAACGATCCCTGTGTTGAGTACTGGCCTCAGGAGCCAGGTTACAGGGGACAAGGCCAGGCCCAGTTGCCTGTGCTGAAAACACTTTCCTGAGGGCAGCTTTGGAGCTTTGGACGGGACAGCAGGGGAAAAATGTGATCCATTTTCCTCAGGGAGATGCAGGGACAGATTGAATCAAAAAGTAGCAGGTAGGCTTCTCTGGTGGCGCTGTGGTTAAGAATCCGCCTGCCAATGCAGGGGACATGGGTTTGATCCCTGGTCTGGGAAGATCTCGCACACCACAGAGAAACTAAGCCTGTGCGCCACAACTACTGAGTCTGCGTTCTAGAGCCCATGAACCACAGCTACTGCGCCCAAGTGCCACAACTACTGAAGCCTGTGCACCTAGAGCCCACGCTCCACAACAAAAAGAAGCCACCACAATGAGAAGCCCGCGCAGAGTAATGAAGAGTAGCCCCCGCTCTCTGCAACTAGAGAAAAAAGCCCGAGCACAGCAACGAAGACCCAACACAACCAATAAAAATTCATCAATTAATTAATTATTTTTAAAAAATAAGTAACAGGGTGTGTTTCTGCCACTTGTGGCCTGTCCCAGGGGACCAGGCTGCTGGAAACCTTCTCTGCCCATTACACTTGGGTCTCAGACCTCAGAGCTCTCTGCCCTGCAGTGTGAGCCAAATCCGAGGCCCCGATCAGCCCTCTTGCTGTGGCCACTGCCCTTGTGTGTCAGCCCAGGCTCCTATCCCTGAGCCTCCTCTCTGAGTGGATAAATATAACACGTTCACAGGACAGCATACACACGAATACAGCTCTGCTTTCTACATAAAGAAACAACATTTCCCCCACCCCACCCCTACGTTGCCTACTGTACAGACAAGAATCTTGGTCATGAAATTAAATGGAATGAGATAATGGAACTGAAAGTACTTTGTAAAAGGAAAAAGGGCTAGAACGGGGGCTTTCAAGTTTTGGGTTTTTTTTTTTTTTTCTCTTAAGCAGCAGAAGTCTTTTTCAAACAGAATCTTACTGTACGTCATTTATCCATCTACTCCCATGATGTGGTTTTTTGGAAACATTTCAAATTTCACATGTCCAAAACTAAGGGCTTGAATTCTACCATCCTCTTGATTTTTTTTTTGGCCATAAGGCCTGTGGCATCTTACTTCCCCAACCAGGGATTGAACCCAGGCCCTCAGCAATGAAAGTGCCAAGTCCTAACCACTAGACCACCAGGGAATTCCCTCAACCATCCTCTTCAAATCTGCTCCTCCCCCACTTTCTCATCGTAGTTCTGATACCTCCTCTCACCCACATCCTCATGCTGGGAGCGAGAGGGACAGCCCTGATGTTCCTCTTTCCCCTACCCACACTCACAGGCCGTCAGTCCCCCCATCATCGCCCATCCTGTGGGCTCTTCTCCAATGTGTCTCTCCAATCCATTCTAAGCTCCTCACCACCGCCACCACCCCTCTGGGCCAACCACCACTTGCCTGGGTTCTATAACAGCCCTATCTCATCTCCCTCGGACTGCACCTGCCGGCTTTCTAGTTCAACGCTCACATACTGGCCAGAGTGGAACACACATAGAGAGTTGTGCACAAATCGTAACAGTTAAGCTCGATGAGTTTGCCTAAACTGCACACACCTGTGTAAGCAGCACCCAGCTCAAGAAGCAGAACATCACCAGCATTCCAGAAGTCCATGTATACCCCCTCCTAGTCATCCTGTTACTCCTCCAGGACAACTACCATCCTTATTCCTAATACCATAGATTAGTTTTGCCCCTCTTTGAACTTTATATACAAGAATTAATACAATCTGTATTATTTTATATCACTGTGTTTGAGAGATCCAGCCACATTGTTCTGCATAGTTACCGTTATTCGTGTTCGTTGCTGTATAGTATTCCATTTTCTGAATATATCATTATTTATTCAGTCAAGCACTGAGAGACATTTGAGTGGTTTATAGTTTGGGGCTTTCACAAAGTGAAGCTGTCAGTATTTCTGCCTTTGGTGAATATAAGTATGTATTTGTGTTGGGTATCTACCTAGGAGTAGAACGGCTTCATCATAGGGTATGTGTATGGTCACAGAGTGGTACATTTAAAGCACCAGCAGACTGCCGCATTCCCCCCCTTAAACCCTGCAGGCTTCCCATTGGCTTTAGAATGAAGTCTCGACTTTTCACCTCACGGACCTTGCAGGTTCTGGCACCCTCTGGCCTCTCCCTCCCCGCCACAAACCCTGCTCTTGCACAGCCTGCTTTCCCACCAGACTGACCTTCTGTTCCATTCTTGGGGCCTGTCAACTGTTTCCTCTGCCAAGATGCCCACCCGTTTGATGCGCTGTCGTTTCCAACTGGCCAGTTCTTACTCATTCTTTATGTTGCTAGTCGGATAGAATATTCTCAGAAAGGCCCCCCGATCCCCTAATATAAAAAAGCAATCATCGTGACTGACTCTCATTGCCCAGCTCATAACGGAACTGAACTGAATGTGAAATTGTCTCGTTGTTAATGACTGCCCCGCCCAGCAGACTGTGAGCAACAAGGGATCCAGGACTATGGTCATTTCTGGATTCCCAACACCCAGCACCAGGCAGGAACATAGTAGGTGCTCGATAAATAGCAATACTCTTATCTACGGAGTAGATAAGAGAAGAATCAAGGCCTGGAAGTCACACAGGGACCAGGATGCAAATCTTTGCTTCCTCACTCACTGCTCTTGTGCCGTTAGGCAAGTTACCTAAGTTCCCTGGGCTGCAGTTTCCTCCGCTGTAAAACAGGGATAATCCCGTGGCCTGAGAAGGTATGTGTGTACACCCAGTGTGGGCCACGTGGTAAGTGCTTACTAAGCAGTGGCTTTTTGCGCACCGGGTCTTTGAAGCCTCACCACAATCCTAGGGGCAGGAACTATGCTAAATCTCCATCTCATAGTTGAGGAAATGAAGAAACTAAGGCCCATTATTACTTTGTCAAATAATTCTGGCTCCAGGTCATAGGCCCTCCTCTACGACAGTGTTGCTGGTAGCGTGTGAAAGATAATAAAAACAGAGGAAGGGGCAGTGGTGAACTCCAAATAGCCAACCCCACTCACTCACTCCCACCCCTTTGACATCTATTCATCCCCATGAAACCCAAAGGTTAGGCGCGCAGCCTGAACACCACTGGGTTACACAAACATCCGTGGTTATTAATAGCTATGCAGGAAAAAAATAGAAAATCTGATTACAGAAAAATTTCAGACTTCTATATAACAAAAGACATCACAAGTGAGGTCAAAAGATAAATGAGAATGTAGGAGAAAACATTTAAACTTTAAATAACAAAGGCTTACTCTGCCTGGTATGAACACGCTCCTGCAAATACACTGGAAAAATACAAACTACCTGATGGAAAAATAGGCAAAGAATGTGAACAGAAAAGGAAATGACAACGGGCAGCAAACAGTGTGTAAGCAGGGAAATGAAAATTAAACAATGAGCTGCTGCACGTCTCCTAATGTTGGCAAAAATGAAAAATATCCGTAACATTCATGGCTGATGAAGGCATAAGAAAACCAACACTACAATATCCATCACTGAGCTGTAAAAAATATTAGAGCCGGGACTTCCCTGGTGGCGCAGTGGTTAAGAATCCGCCTGCCAATGCAGGGGATACAGGTTTGATCCCTGGTTCAGGAAGATCCCACATGCTGCAGATCAACTAAGCCCGTGCGCCACAACTACTGAGCCTGCACTCTAGAGTCCGTAAGCTGCAACTATTGAACCCGCACACCCCAACTACTGAAACGTGTGCGCCTAGAGCTCGTGCTCCCGCAACAAGAGAAGCCATTCAATGAGAAGCCCACGCACCGCAACGAAGAGTAGCCCCCACTGGCCACAACTAGCGAAAGCCCACATGCAGCAACAAAGACCCAACACAGCCAAATAAATAAATAAATAAGTTTCTTAAAATTAGAGCCTGTTAGGAAACATTTTCTAAAATATTATGACAAAAATAATGTGTGACAACTTTCAGGAATTAAAGCAGTAATAGATGGTAATATAAATAGATAGATAGGTAGATAGATGATAGGTGGACAGATATAAGAATAGCAACATTTCGGTAATGACAAGAACTTAGAAACACCTTGATTGCATCAACACAGTTGTATATTACATAGCTATTAAATGAGGTAGATCCATATGTGCCAACTTAAAATTACCTCTAAAATGCGTGAAGTAAAAAAGAATGTCAAGGAATAATGTCTATGGTTTGGTCCTATTTTCACAGAATACAAAAATAAACATAACCAAATCACCTTTAACACTTCTTTAAGCAGAGAAAAAAGTAGGAAGATCAAATTTCTAATCACAGTGTGTCAAAGGAGTCAGACTGGAAAGTGTTTAGCTTAAGATATATCTTTAGGTCTGAATTGTTGCAATGAGCATACTTTTTATTTAAAATTAATCAATAAGCCCTGCTCATTAATAATGACTTAATAAATATTGCCTGCCTGTCTACTCTTACAAAACCTTTCCTGCTTTAACACTTACTTTGCTTCAGTTCCTACAGATAAGCTGCAGGTTGGAGAGAAGGTGTTAATTGTCTTAACAACTTCCTCTGATTAACCTCTTGATTTGCTCTGCTGCCCACCTTTTCAGGGAAAAGAAACCTGATATCATTATTATTCCCAAAAGAAATATATGTTCTGAACATGCAGTACACGCGCGTAGTAGTAAATTCAAAATGAACAAAAGAGTATATAGTGAAAAGTGAGTCTCTTTCTCTCCTTAGTACCCCAGCCACCCAGTTCTACACCATTTTCTTGTATATCCTTTCAGAGATATTCTAGGCACATACTAGCACATGCATGTATATAGTCTATTTTTTCAGAACACAAATGCTGTACATTACGTCTATACATGCAAATACATTCATAAGGAAAATGTCTTTTGATTTCTTCTAGCCAGAACCGGATTAGTTCCAAGGTTACATTTTCCTGCTTGAGAAGCCAAATTTCCCCACCAGTGGCAGTTTATCCATCCATTCATTTGTCCATCAGTCTATCTGTCCATCCATCCATTCATCCAATAACATTTGCTAACCAGTGTTTGGTGAGCACTCACTCTGTGCCAGGCACCAGGCTAGAAGCTGGAGATAAAGTGGTGAAAAGATAAGGTCCTTGCTCTCAACCAGCCGGCCTTCTGGAAAAGTAACAAATTATGTTGAAGAAAACAAATAATAGAGGAAAACCAACACATTTCAGACAATGGAATGTGCCTTGGAGAGACTCCTTCTCAGTTAAGAAGTGGGAAAGGTGGAGAGGTGAAAAGAAAAGGGGAGAGGGAGAGAGGTCCTATTTTAGATGGATGGCCAGAGAAGATCTCCCTCAGGAGGTGACACTTAAACTAAGAACTGAATGACAAGAAGGAGCAAATGTTACCAGTTTCCTTGCTCTGATGAGTTTCCAATGAGAGCTTCCACGGGCACATTTTCAACCTGATCTCAGTGGTGAACAGGGTGGGCTCTGAAGACCTGGAGGCGTTCACTTGAACCCCAGCTCTGCCGCTGAAAGCCAGGGGAGCATTGGGCAAATTATTTAAGCTCTCTGTGCCTCAGTTTCCTCACCTGTAATATGAGGTCATATAAAGATAGTACCACCTTAACAAGATCACAGTGAAAATTAAGTGGGTTAAGTAATGTGGGCTCCCCAGGCTGGCACAAAGAAAGCAATCAAAAAATGATAAAGTTTTAAAAAATTATAATGTTAGGCAGAGTTCTTAGACGAAAAGTCAAAAGTATGATCTATACAGGCTTCCCTAGTGGTGCAGTGGTTAAGAATCCGCCTGCCAATGCAGGGGACACAGATTCGAGCCCTGGTCTGGGAAGCTCCCACATGCCATGGATCAACTAAGCCCATGTTCCACAACTACTGAGCCTGTGCTCTAGAGCCCGCGAGCCACAACTATTGAGCTCCACAACAAGAGAAGCCACTGCAATAAGAAGCCTGTGCACTAAAATAAAGAGTAGCCCCCACTCTCCGCAACTAGAGAAAGCCCCCATGCAGCAACAAAGTCCCAGTGCAGCCATAAATAAATAAATAAATAAATTTATATATTAAAAAGTATGATCTATAAAAGATAAAAGTGATAACATTTTTTATCAAAATTGTAACTGTTTGCTCTATGAAAGACACTGTTAAGAGGATGAACAGACAGGTTACAGTCTAGGAGAAAATATTTGAAAATCACATATCAGACAAAAAGCTTGTATCAAGAATATACAAAGAACTCTCAAAACTCAGTAAGAAAACAAACAACCCAATTAAGAAATGGAACAAAGACTTGAGCAGATACTTCACCAAAGAGGATACATTATGGCAAATAAGCACATTAAAAAGATATTCCACAGCATTAGCCATTATGAAAATGCAAAATAAAAGCACGATGAGATACCACTACATACGTATTAGAATAGCTTAAAAAGAATCCAACAACACCATGTGCTGACAAGATGCAGAGAAACTGAAACCCTCGTGAATTGCTGCTGGGAGTGCAAAATGGTACAGCCATTCTGGAAAAGTTTGGCAGTTTCTTATAAAGTTAAGCCTACATTTAACATATGCTCAGCAATCCCATTTCTAGGTGATTACCCTAGAGAAATGAAAACTTATGTTCACATAAAGACCTATACACAAACAGCAGCCCCATTCGTAATCTTCAAAAACTAGAAGCAATCCAAATGTCCTTTAAGGGGTGAACAGATAAACATACTGTGGTAAGTCCATACTACCAGAAAACTACTCAGGCAAAAAGGAAAAAAAAAAAAAAGGTACAAACTCCTGTTGCTATGCAACACCTGAATGAATGGGAAAGGAGCCAGTCTCAAAGAGTTACGTACTACATGATCCATTTTATATGACAGTCCTGAGAAGACAAACCCAGAACAATGGAGAGCAGATCAGTGGTTGCCAGAGGTAGGTCTGGGGAAGGGTGTGACTACAGAGGGACAACTCCAGGTGGTTTTGGGGCTGATGGGACTGATTTGTAACCTGATTGTGGTGGTGGTTACACAAATCTACATGTATGTAAAACTTCATACATATATACACCAAAAAGTCAATTTCATTGCATGTGAAATTTTAAAAATAAGAAAAATAAAAAGTGATTAATGATACTGTCATTCTAACTCAGCCACTCACTTTCCATCCCTCCTCCCTCCTTTCTCCTCGTTCTCTGCAGCCAGAAACTTCTTAAAGAAGAAACACTTCCACCCCCTAAATATTTGAAGACATCCTTAAAAACTTGGCTTTGTTGCTCTGCATACAAAGGTAATACATTTTTGTTGGAAAGAATATAAGGAAGGAAGGGAGAGAGAAAGGGAGGAAGGAAGAATTCAATGACTACAGAAATGTGTGACATAGAAAGCGAAAGCCCTCCTGGAATCCCACCCTCTAGAACTAACCACTGGGAGAAGATTCCACCAAAACTATTTCAAAGTGATTTTATACAGTTGTTTCCTCACAAGGTTCAGAGCCCACCCTCATATCAAGTCAAAGCATTTCACAGCTGGATGGAGACTTGGGGTGATCTAGTTCATTAAAGGTCATCCAGTCCCTTCCTGTCCCTCTCTGCCACTACCCACACAAGACTCCCTGTCCCGTGGCAGCCTCTTCCCCACACTCTGAGCTCTCCCTCTGTGCCCCGGCTGCCTCTTCCCTCACAGCCACCTCCATTTGCAATCACTGTTTGGATCATTCAGTCAACATTCAACAAATCAGCCATTACCTATTTCTTCCTTCCTTTGTTCAAAGATACTCACTGAGCACCTCACATGTGCCAGGCTCTGTGCTGAGTTATAGGGATACCTTGGCAAATAAGATCCACATAGTTCCCGCCCTCCTGGAGCCTCCCTCCTAGTCAGAGAGACAGCAACTAACCATAAAATGATTCTAACACGTATTTCAACAAAAACTGTGCTAAAGGGCTTCCTGGGTGGCAAAGTGGTTAAGAATCCACCTGCCAATGCAGGGGGCACGGGTTCGATCCCTGCCCCAGGAAGATCACACATGCCGCAGAGCAACTAAGCCTGTGTGCCACAACTATTGAGTTTGAGCTTTAGAGCCCGTGAGCCAAAACTATTGGACCCATGTCTGCAACTACTGAAGCCCACGTGCCTAGAGCCTGAGCTCCGCAACAAGAGAAGCCACAGCAATGAGGAGCCCGCACACCACAACGGAGAGGAGCCAGTGCACCACAATGAAGAGCAGCCCCCACTCATCGCAACTAAAGAAAGCCTCCACACAGCAAAAAAGACCCAACACAGCCAAGAAAATAAACAAACAAACAAACAAACAAATAAATAAACTGCTAAAGCCTGGCAAACGCAAGTACATGGCATGATGAGAACAATCCTGGCCAGGCCAGGCTTTCCTGAGGAAGGGCAGGTGAGCTGAGTCCTGCAGGAGGAGCAGGAGTTGGCCAAGTTCCAAGCAGAGGGAAGGGCGCTCAAGGCTGTGGGAACTGCAAATGCAAAAACCCGAGAGATCAGAGTCGCATGCACTGTGGGGACCAGCAGGTGCTGGGCTCACAGCAGTAGACAGGGCACAATGATGGCTCTCCGGGGAAATGTTTTGGGGACTTTTGCCACTGGCTTTTGGCCTCCCTTGTCCTTTCCCTAAAAGTCCTGCATCTGAAACAGAATGTTCCTTGTACGGCTCAGGGTATGGGATCTGGAATCAGACCTAGGCTCCACCACTCCCTATGTATGTACAAATAGGCAACAGCTTACTCTCTGTGTGCCTCATTTTCCCCAACCATAAAATGGGCATGAAGCTGTAACATGGAAGAATTTAATGAAATAACCCACATAAAGTCACATAAAGTCGTGGTCACAGCGCTTGGTACTCCAGCAGTGTTTGGTTCACAGTGGCTAGGGCTACTGTTATTCATATCATTAGAGGCACCAGGGTGCCTGACCCTGGAGGCGCAGTCTCTGCAGAGTCGAGTATGGAGGTAACAGAGCCAGGGAGGGGCTCCCAGCCTATGGATTCCTCTAGAAACAAAGTCCAAGTAGTGACCCCTTTGGAATGACATTCCATGAATCCATCAAGTATGTTTTGGGAGTGGACTCGCATTTGCCAGGGACAGGCTGGAGAGTAGAGGACAGCTAAGACCCAGGAAGGTTCCTTAGATGACAAAGGCATGCTGCCAGGTGACATCAGCCCACCCCCATCTCCTCCTCCTGCCCTGAAGGCTGGACTCCCATCTAAAGGATTCCAACAATGCTGTCCGTAATGAGAGCCCCAAGAAGTCCTCTCCAGGCTGAGGAGTCACGGGTTCTGCCTTCCCAGAAAAGCACCTTTGCTCCAGCGGGAGCATGCCTTTGGACTGATAAAGACTTGCTGTGTCCAGTTATGGGTAGGAATATTGCAAGGGGGTGAAGCTATTTTTTGCCACATGCTCTATCTCTCCAGCAGGCACAGTGACATTGCTTGGGATCCAAATATTCTCAGCCGTAGAAGGTCACAGAGCTGAAGGCTAGAAGGCCTGGCTCTCAAATAGCCAGGTTGGGGTGGGGGATTATTTGTATCACTGGTTGGGGGGTCCTAGGACCTTGAGCTGTCATCCCTTCCATCCCCTGGCCCAGCCCCAGCCACTACCCACAGGACATCTGTTGAACCGATTCCCCTGGGCCCAGAGTCTGGTGGCAACTGTTTATTTTTAGCCTATGATTCCCCAAGAATGCGGGTGGGCCCCTTGGAGCAGGGGGAGGGAGGAGGGAGGAGGAAGAGGAACTTCAGGACCTGGAGGGCCAGGGAGGACACAGCCCAGTCCAAGCCCTTCGTTCAGCTGGGTGACCTATAGTCCTCTCCCTTCTTGGCCCACCCCAGCTCAGGATTAGGTTGGACGCATGCCCCCGTGTTCCCCTTTTCCTCTTCCCTGAAGGCCCTAGAGACTGTGAGCTTTCTGTTCCTCTTTATAGACACCCCCTTGCCACATGCCCTTGGTTCTTCGGGGTTCTCGTACCCAACCACAGTGGGTGTGGAACAGGACTCCTCAACACCTCCCTTCCTCCTGCCTAGAAGAGACGTCCCAGGTCCGCCTCCTTGGGCCTGCCTGGCATCAAGTAGGTGCTTAATAAACATGGGTAGGCTGAAAGAGAGATTTCAAGTCTCTTCCATATAGGCAAAGGCCCATATAATGGAAGAAAAAATAAGGGGAAGCTATAGGGGTTTAGAAACTTACAAAACTCTTAAGTCATGGTCTCTGGTTGCTAGTTCCTTTCTCCTTTCTGAGAAGTTCCCTGGAGCCCCTGGGGCCCATCTTTGTCTCTGTAATCTATGAGGAAATGCATCTACCCCTTCTTCCTCTTCAGTTCTACCTTCAGCCTTCCCTGACAAAAGGGAAACTGTCTGGTGAGCTGGCCTCAGTCTTGGCACAAACTCGCCCTGGGACCCAGGGCAAGACACCCTGCCCACTGCAAGACATTGTAAAGCACTCTTGTGGGATTGTTGTGAGGACTAGCAAGAGCATGTGTAAAATGGCTGGCATATAGTTGGTGCTTAATAATTGCTCATCATTGCTATATTATCATTAAATAAATAGTGCAGGAAACCAAGCCTTTTTTTTTTTTTTAATCTTTTTTTTTTTTTTAATTTATTTTTGCCTGCACTGGGTCTTGGTTGCTGCGTGCATGCTTTCTCCAACTGTGGCGAGCAGGGGCTACTCTTCTGTTGCAGTGCGTGGGCTTCTCAGTGTGGTGGCATCTCTTGTTGCAGAGCATGGGCTCTAAGTGCACAGGCTTCAGTAATTGCAGCACTCGGGCTCAGTAGTTGTGGCATGTGGGCTCTAGAGCACAGGCTCAGTAGTTGTGGCGCACGGGCTTAGCTGCTCTGCTGCATGTGGGATCTTCCCGGACCAGGGATCGAATCTGTGTCCCCTGCATTGGCAGGCAGATTCTTAACCACTGCACCACCGGGGGAGTCCTAACCCTTCTTTTTTAACATCTTCTTTCATGCCATACCTGATCATTCTTCATATTTATAGACTGCCTTAATATTTTATAAGGCAATTTCACATCCATTAGCTCATCTGATCACCATACAACTCCTTGAAAAGGGCCAAGTCATTATTCCATGATTATTACTCATATTATACAGATAAAGCCATGTTCCAGAGAAACATAGATGAGTCTCACTCACCATTGCATCGTCAGCGCCTGACGCAGGGCCTGGCCAGAGCAGGTGCTCAAAACAAAACAAAGCATAATCCCTTTGAAAAAATGGCCTAGAGGATGTAACCCTATATGCCACTTACCCTTTCCTCACCTATAAAGTAGGGATCAATGCTATAGGGTACACACAGGAAATTCAAGTTCTAGAATTCAGCTCCATAGCAAGGCTTGGCCTTTTTAACAGGCAGAAGGGAGTAAGTTATGTGTAGCAAGCCATTTCCTCTTCTCCTAGGGCAAAGACCCACCTTTTTAGGTTCAGGAAAATAACTGGGAAATGCCTCAAAGAGGGAGATGGCTATAGCTCATTCCTGGGAGAGTGTCAGACTAGATTCCCAATGTCCTCACATCCTGTGACTTTGGTTTCTCCTGGTTTCTCCAGCTGGAAGCTGAATTTTAGAAAGGAGATGGGCCTCTGTGCATATAGTCATGGGAAGCAAATCCCAGAGGAAGTGGGAAGGGTTCTGGAGCAGAAATTAAAATTTCTTCTAATATTGACACCATGGGGAAAAGATTCTGCTGCATTGGTAAGAGATGGGGTGAGGTGGATGAAAACATAAGAGAAAATTTACATAGGTGCAATACCTTTTTAGGTCAAAAATCATTTTACTAATTTGGGGACATAGCAATGTATTATGTATAAGTTGATTTTTGTTGCAATCACAATCAGTATATTACATTTCAAAGTGTAATCTTTGTTGTCAGGCAATAATTATAAATCTGTGGCTTACTTTTAATTTATTAAATTAAAAAAAATAAATGGAGCTATAGCTGTTAAAGTTTAGGGAAATCTCTTCAGTTTACCTGATGAGGAGAAGCAGAAGTCACCCACACTTGATTTCAAGAAAGCCTCTAACACGTGAGAGCTTATGGTTTATAAAAAGCGACCACACAGCTTTAAGAAAGTTACCAAGACTGTGTAGGAGGGAAAAGCTCAACTCACGGATGACAATACATGTTTCTTGGAACTTAACTCATCTCTATGTGTACATTTTATTTTCTAGTGACTGTAAATCACATTTTTTCCCCCTCAGAATAATTTACAATGCTTTTAGATTCTTGGAATCTAAAACAAAGCTGACATTTATTGAGCATCTACTATGTGGCACACATTGTTATGAGGACTTTCCATGCAATCATTCATCTAATCCTTATCACAGGGCTTCCTAGGTGGCGTAGTGGTTAAGAATCCGCCTGCCAATGCAGAGGACACGGGTTTGATCCCTGCTCCAGGAAGATCCCACATGCCATGGAGCAACTAAGCCCATGCGCCAAGAAAAAAATAAATAAATAAATAATCCTTATCACAGCCACATGACAGAAGTACTATTATTATCCCCATTTTACAGATGAGAAAACAAAGTTCAGGAAGCAAAGTAACTTGCCTAAGTTCCCATGGCCACCAAGCGGCAGAACCAAGATTTGAACCCAGGTTGAGAGCAAAGTGGCAAATTGTTGGGCATGAAAACTAGGCCCCAGTCAACCTTCTTCTTTTATTTTTTTTCAAGATTTTTTTGATGCCGACCATTTTTAAAGTCTGTACTGAATTTGTTACAATATTGTTTCCGTTTTATGTTTTGGGTTTTTGGCCGTGAGGCATGTGGGATCTTCCCTCCCTGACCAGGAATCAAAACTGGACCCCTTACATTAGAAGGCGAAGTCTCAACCACTGGACCACCAGGGAAGTCCCAGCCCTCTTCATTTAATCAAGCTACCTCCTCGGAGTGAACTGGGGCAAACTACCCACCTCTAGCCTTATGACCCCACAGAACCACGTGGAACACTCTTCTCCCTAGATTCTGCCCCAACAGGAACACGTGTGACCTAGGAGCTGATGAAAACACAACCAATGCTCTTTAAATATTCTACTAGTTTTCTAACTCAGAGCAATGTTTAACTCTTTAAAGCTTCATCTTAAAAGGATTCTTTCTTTAATCCCTTTTACAGATGTTGAGGTCACAGGGACGAGAAAAAGCCGATTTCGAATTCACTCCCAGCTCCATATTTCTGTCATGCTCTCACCAATCTGCCGGGAACCTTGTGAGGAAGCAGAAAGTAGGATCACATATCTGGCTCTTTGCATTCCCTTGTTCCTTTAACACTTACTCATGGAGCCCTAGACCCTATCAAAGGCATTGGGAACACGGAGAAGAACAAGGATGGCTCTGCGCTCACTCGGGGAAACTTCTAGTGGGTGACGACTGACAGTAAACAAGCACACAAAGAGAAGGACTGAATTACAGTGACTGCATCTGTGCTCTGAAGGAAATCTCCGTTTTTTGGTCTGGCAATGTCAGTGCCAAGTCGGGCTCACAGCCACCACGGGGGCCTGGGGAGTGGGCAGGAGCACGCCCACCACTAAGACTGAAAGTTTCTAAGAGGAAGCCCCAAGCGAGGGGGCATGGAGTTTCCTGTCTTGCAACAGCAGCAATTTCTGGGTCCCAGAGGGGCCGTTTCCCCTTGTTGACCCATGCGCGGGTCACCCTGCCCTCGGTGCCCAGGAGCTGCTCTGAGACCACACCAGCCACCGTTTTGCCTTCGAAACCTCCCTGTGACTTGAGTTTTAGGCATCCCTTCAGGAGACCAAAGGCCACCTAGTAGTGTTTGGACAACTTATCTTAAGTGTTTTATTTTGGGGAGATTTGTTTTTCAGGTTTAATTTCTTTGAGGAGCCAAAAAGGTCCCTGGAATAAAATGACACTAATCACACGCCACACTTCTAACTCCTACATTCACAGATGAGACCCAGTGGGAGGATCAGGGCAGAGATCACCACCTGTTCTGAGCCTGACACAAGGACTGTCCCGAGAGCCGTCCCTCACTGGCCAGAGCCGCAGAGTCCAGGAACACTCTTCCTCTCTGTGATGACAACCTGTCCACACGACAGCTGGGAGAAGGAGGACGGAGGTTCTCATCCCCACTTTCAGGGGCAGAGCAGATCATCTGCTGAGTGGTACTTACACATGATTTCATGGTTCTAAACCCAGTGCTCTCTTTACCATCACAGGGTTTCTCCCCACCTCAGTCATTCAAGTCCTCCCTCTGACTTGTTGCCAAATCCCTGTAACACCTGTACCATGATCAATACATTGTTCAAAGCTGCCTGCTTTTCCCCCTGAGCGTCACTGCCTTTGTTTAAAAACAAAAGTTGCTATCGCTGCTCTAATTGGAAATCTGGTTTCACTTGCAGTCAACGGAAGGCAGTCATAAATATAAATGCAAGGAAATGTGAGCAGATCCCGGCTGGATACTGCAGGCCCGCTAAAGGCTTGGAGGCTCAGGCCTGCTCTCTCTTTGTAAAAAAGGGAGGGTCTCAAGGGTCAGAGGTGTTAAAGACAGGTAACTCCCAACCGAGGCTTTCCTCTGGAAGGACTGAGGGAGAATTGAGAAGGATGAACTTTCTCACCATGCGAGTAAACGAACGCTAGGCCACTCCTATCTTGGACACCGTCCACCAGGAGCACTTTTGCCACCCCAGGGAAAACTGAGGTGAGGCACCCCTTCTAGGAGAACAGAGGCAGCTCCCTTGCTTTGGCATCTCTCAGGTTGGTTCCCCCAAGCACCACCCCCCAGCCACCCTGACCTGTCTTGGAGGCTGTCCTTTGCAAGTCCTCTTATCTCTGCCTGTGAGGTCGGTCCCAGGCTCCATCCCTGCCCACTCATGTGCCAGCACAAGGTCTCTTCTCTCACCCAGACCCTTGCCTGGACCAGAGGACAGAGCTCAGCTGGATTGCTGCAACCCCTTTTGAAACGCTCCCTCTGCTTCCCACTCCTCCCCCTTCAAGCTGCCCGCCACGCCCAGCCCAGGTGCCTTTCTAAAGACCGATCATGCTGCTTCCCTGCTAAAAACCACTTTGTGGGACTTCCCTCATGGCGCAGGGGTTAAGAATTCACCTGCCAATGCAGGGGACATGGGTTCAATCCCTGGTCTGGGAAGGTCAAACATGCCACAGAGCAACTAAGCCCATGTGCCACAACTACTGAGCCTGCACTCTAGAGCCCACAAGCCACAACTACTGAGCCCCCATGCACCTAGAGCTCGTGCTCCACAACAAGAGAAGCCACCGCAATAAGAAGCCCATGTACTGCAATGAAGAGTAGCCCCTGCTCGCCACAACTAGAGAAAAGCCAGCGTGCAGCAGCAAAGACCCAAACATAGCCAATAAAAAAAAATTAAAATAAAAAAAAATAAAAACCACTTGTGTCTCCCACCGCCCTCAGGATCACGTCCTTCCTCCCGTTCAAAGGCCTTGCCTGCCCTGTCCTGCCCAGCCTCCCTCCTCCCCACTTCCCTCCCCTAGCTCTAGGATCCCACCACGCTGGACTTCTTCACTTCCTTACCAGTCTCTTCCTTGACTTGGGAATTTCATAAACAATGTTCCCTCTGCTTGAAGGGAATGCTTCTTGCTGTCACCTACACGTCCTTCCCGTTCCGGTCTCAGCTTCAATGTCGCTTTCTCCTGGCAGCCGCTCCTGGGCTCCCTCCAGGCAGGCCCCTCCCCTTCGAGGACCCCATGTTTCCCCAGTGATTCACATTCTGTTGGAATCACCTGTGTCTATCTGCAGCTCTAGCCCAGCACCTAGCAGAGGGCCTGAACTGTGGAGACACAGAAAGGCTTGTGAATTGAATGATGGGTTATTATTAATTCCCTGCACCCTTCAGTCCCCAGTCCCACTTTCTACCTGCCCTGCCCTTTGTCTTCACTTAACTAAGTTCTCCCCCTCCCAGCCTTGGTGGTCCAAGTCAATTCTCACCTCTCCCATGAGGCCACCCCGGATTGCTCTAGCCCAGACAGAATTCACCTGCTGTAGAACCCCTAGAGCATCTCTTTGTTGAATGAATGAATGGGACATATTCTTCTTTTTTTTTTTTTTGGCCACACCTCTAGGCTTGTGGGATCCTAGTCTCCCGACCACGAATCAAACTGGGGCCCTTGGCAGTGAAAGCACAAAGTCCTAGCCACTGGACCATCAGGGAATTCCCTAGGACATATTCTAAATGGAGCAGGGTGAGAAAACAATGTCATTTAAAACTCAAACTCATGGTAGTGACCTCTGTTTTTTAAGAGGGAAGGCATAATTCCTATCAGTGGAAAAATATATCTCTAAATGACTTCCTCGGAGAGGCTGGTCGGAGAAAGAGAGACAACAGGCTAACATCACAAAGCCTTTTTTGGTTTTTCTTTGAAGTAAAGGAGAGATCCTAAGGAGAAGCCCTCTTTCAAAAAGTTACGTGGTTTTTTGGAAGTAAATAACAGTTTGCACATAGTATAAAATTCAAGAGGCAGGTGGCCCTTCCTTAGCACGCCGCGTTACTGAATCTGAAAGTGCGAGGAGATAGGCATCCATGGAGGTGGAGAATCCACGGGTCCTAATGACACAGTGAGGGAAACTGCGTCGCTGGGGGAGCCCCTAGGGATGGAAAAGTGGACTCAGAGTAAAGGACCAAGCACGCAAATGTTGTTCCAGGGTCTGTGAAGGGGGCTGACCCGGGAGGAGGTCTCAGGGCAGGTGGCCTACGGGCCTCCAGGCCCAGGGCCGGCCAGCAGTTGTTACCCTTGCTTGCCTTATCAGCCACTCCAGGCCATCGGTCCTCAAGCCCCTGGAGGGACAGTCTGGGGGACAAACAAGGAAAGTTGGCACTAGTCACCCTGGAACCAAACGACCTCAGAGAGAGCAGGGGACACAGGGAGGACAGAGGCTCTGGGGACTTGTGGAAACCTTGGGAGGGCATCAGGCTTCCCACCGAGGAGGAACAGGGCTCCAGCCAATGGTGTTTAATCTCAAAGGACACATGACCTCAGCTAACATCGGAGTTACCAGCATCCTTGCTTTATATTATCATCTTTTTCGCTTATTGACCCTCTGCATTACTGCCTAGACTGTAGGGTCTCTGAGGCCAGAGACTGGGTCCCATTTCCTCTTGTTCCGCCCCCCACTCCCCCGGCCAGTAACAGGGAGCCCAGCACTGAATCCGTTTTGCTGGCCACCCGTGACTTTCTCATTGAGAGAGGACTGTGACTGTGATTCATACCAACCCCCTCTATACACACACACACACACACACACACACACACACACACACCCCACCTAGAAACAGCAATCTTTATGGCTGCCATACTGGCTGGATTGTAGGGAGGACAAATAAGACCGTTTCTAAATAATTCCTAAACTGTTCAGATAGGAGGGATATAAGGGCCAGGGACTGGCATGGGATGGGGAGCCAGGCAAAGCAAGATTGCCAGAGGCCTTTGTAACTGCCTTTGTGGCTCTACGGGTCTGGAACCAGCTCCAAGTCAAACATGTGTGCAAAGAGGAAGCTCGAACCGCTCCTCGCAGCCCAGGCCTGGCCAGCTTGCTGCCTCCACTGGAGAGATAAGAAAGCAAAGACACACAAAGGTTAATGCAGTCATGTGAGCATCAATAGGTCGTCAAGAATGAACCCCATTAGGCCAACACTCATTCTGGACTTCTTAAAGGCTCCAAGGGACGGGATTTCTGCCAACCTGAGGTTCTCATTACCTTCCAGGGAAAAACGTTCTCCAGAGGATGCCACCATTATAATAACAGCGTGGGACTGTGGGGGCCTAGGGGCAGTCGAGCTAGCCATCAGCTTGGTAATCTGAATTCTTGACATTGCTCAGTTTAACTTTTGGTTTTAATTATTTGTGAGTGAACTAGAACGCTCATGGCAGGCACGGGTGTGTCATTTTGTTGTGCCCAAATTTAAATCGTCGTGCTGGGAGGCTGGTGTACTGGAAATATGAACAATAAGGAATCTCAGCCTGTTGCCCAGTGGCTACATTTCAACATTGCTTTGTTGTTGTCACATGTCATATGCCCTGGAATTCTCAGGAGGTTATGTTAAAAAAAAAATTTTTTTTTTGCTTTCTATAAAATATGGTTCTTTTTTAAAAAAATATTTATTTACTTATTTGGTTGCACTGGGTCTTAGTTGCAGCAGGCGGGCTCCTTAGTTGTGGCGTGTGAACTCTTAGTTGCGGCATGCATGTGCAATCTAGTTCTCTGGCCAGGGATTGAAGCTGGGCCCCCTTCTTTGGCAGCACAGAATCTTAACCACTGTGCCACCAGGGAAGTCCCCTATAAAGTATGTTTCTTGAAAAATAAGCCAACTTGTCTTGGTGATGGAAGGGAGGAGTAAAAGAAGTACAAATTCCTGTTGTTTCTTAAGCCAGAAAATAGAAGTTTGGGATGAACTGCAGAGTAGGAGATTGAACCCAGTGGGGGCTGAGATCCTAAAAGTGACAAGTTCATCTTTTTCTCTAAACAGTAATTTTAAAAAAGCAGTTTATAAAACCATTTCAAGCTATCAATGGCAGCAAAAATAACAGTAACAAAAAACAACTCTTCGAAAAGCAAAAAAAGAAACTTTATAGAGAAGTCAAAAAAGCGTTTGTGGGCTTCCTAGCTGGCGCAGTGGTTAAGAATCCTCCTGCCAATGCAGGGGACATGGGTTCAATCCCTGCTCCAGGAAGATCCCACATGCTGCGGAGCAACTAAGCCCGTGTGTCACAACTATTGAGCCTGCGCTTTAGAGCCCGTGAGGCACAACTACTGAGCCCATGTGCCACAACTACTGAAGCCCACGTGCCTAGAGCCCACGCTCCACAACAAGAGAAGCCACGGCAATGAGGAGCCCGCACACCACAATGAAGAGTAGCCCCCACTCACTGCAACTAAAGAAAGCCCAGACACAGCAAAAAAGACCCAACACAGCCAATAAAATAAATAAATAAATTTATAAAAAAAAAGCATTTGATATGTAACATGAAGATGTAACTCTTGATGGAGATGGGATTCTGGAGGAAGGCAATTACCCCAGCACAGTTTTCCATACATACAAATTTAGGGCTTGCAAAGGTCTCTAGCTCTTATCTGGAGAAGACTGGAGGCTACTGGGAAGTCTTGCCTCACCCCATCAACTTGCTCACCCTTTCATTTTACCACCACTCCCAGCCCATCCCACATGGGATGTCATGGTGGCATGTCATCTAGTGGTTGAAATGATCACTGCAAGTAACTGCCTCAGGCTTCCTGTTTTGGTTTCATTATACTTTATTTATTTGTTTGTTTGTTTATTTCATGGATTGTTCTTGTGTGCCTGATGCTGAGACTATAACAGAGAATATAGGCATGGGCTTTCCTTCAGGAGCCTCATAGTCTCCTGGGGGATCAGACACATAAAATATGAGGGTAGGATCTTGATATATTATAGGGAGCTAACCGAACAATGAGGAAGCGGCATCTAAGCCAGATTTGGTGGTCAGGGAAGACTTCCCAGAGGAAGTACCATCAATGGTGGGACCTGAACAATGAGTAGGAATTCATTAAGCAAAGGAGAGGAAGGGAAGAGCCTTCCAGGTAGAGGGAACAGCATGACTAAAAGCCAGGTGTCAAGAGTACACAGCCAGGACTTCACTGGTTGCTAAACAGTTAAGAATCCACCTGCCAATTCAGGAGACATGGGTTCGAGCCCTGGTTTGGGAAGATCCCACATACCACGGAGCAACTAAGCCCATGTGCAACAACTACTGAGCCTGTGCTCTAGAGCCCGAGAGCCACAACTACTGAGCCCATGTGCTGCAACTACTGAAGCCCACGTGCACCCAGAGCCTGTGTTCTGCAACAAGAGAAGCTACCACACTGAGAATCCCATGCACTTCAATGAAGCCCCTGCTCGCCGCAACTAAAGTTCTCCAGCAGCAACGAATAATATGCAGCAATAAACAAACAAACAAAAGAGTACACAACCAGCTCATGCTGGGCTTTGAGCTTTGTTAAGAACTCTGAAATTCATCCTTGGGGGCAGTGAGAGCCATTTCTTTTCAGGGCAAACTGAAGAAAGCCTATAGAATTTGAATTTGCCCCAGGCCCTGGCTTACACCTCTTCCTCTTAGAGTCCATACCCTCGCCCCCCTGTCCCACACCCAAAGAGTGGCATGATGTTATTCTTTTTTATTTTGTTTTTTTTCCCAGGGATGACTTGCTCATCTCACATGCCCTTGATCTCTCTTTTCCTTCTGTCAGCAAAGAAGTTTTGCATTGTAATCATTCCTAAGCCAGGGCAGAAATTCAGATCCTGCACAAATAGGTCTGGGAATGCCAAACTCCTTTCTAAGGCCAAAGTCCTTGATGAGGGAATAATGGCTACTCTGAGGGTGAGGTCCTGGGAAGCTGTGCACCTGCATCCTCTGGGCATCTGTTAAAGAGGTAGCTTTCCAGGTCCCATCCCAGGCCCGCTCAGTCCTCACTCAGAGGAGGCCGGCTGTGGATTGGGCACTGGTGCCCCAGGTGACCCTGCTGCTAACTCAGGTCGGAAGCACAGGTGCAGTGGTCAAAAGCACAGGCTCTGTGGTCAGTTCCCTCCATGCTTCAGTCTCAGCTCTGCCTCGACCTACAAGTGGCTCAGCTGTTTGACCTTAAGCCAATGACTTCACCTCCCTAACCATTGCCTCCTCTTCTTGAAAAGGAGAATAAAAATCATAAAACCTACCCAATAGGATTATTGAGAGGAGTCGATGAGGTTACGCATGTAATGCACTTGGCACAGAGCCTGGCATACAGGAAGTGCTCCATAAAGATTAAAGAACAAAGATGTCCACGTCTTGGACCCCATTTCAGTCATAAGTGGGCACAGGGTTTAAGGCTGCAGGCCTGGATGATCAGGAACTAGAATCCAGGAGTAAACACACCCAGAGGAGTGGGTTGGTGCTGAGGGGAAAGCGGAGGCCTAGGTGCGTCAGACATGGTGCGCTGAGAGGAGGGTGAGAGGCAGCTGTCCAGACAAGCAGTGCACCCCAGGACAGCTGGGAAAGGGCTAACACGGGGTCCCAAGTGCACAGCAAAGTGGGTGGAAGTGAAATCGCCATGAAATGCTCAGAGAATCTGATAGGAAACTTGGCTCTGCCAGCTCTGGGTAGCTGTCACAGTTCTTGCCACTACAAACCAGCCTAAACAAAACAAACAAAAAAATTGGTTCACCAAACATATGGACACCAAGTGGGGAAAGCAGAGGGGGGTTGGGGGGAATGAATTGGGAGATTGGGATTGCCATATATATATTACTAATAAGAAAAAAATTTCAAATTGTATGCTTTAAATATATGCAGTTTATTGTATGTCAATTCTACCTCAACAAAAGTTCTTTAAAAAAAAATTGGTTCACTTAACTAAAAAGGCCAAGGGTAGCTGAACCCAGTTTAAATAAGGTCATCAACCAGTCTCCAGTTCTCAGCTCTACTTCCCTCTGTGACAAAGGCTTGCTCTTTGTTACAGCAAAATGTCAACCGGCAGCTCCAAATGTAACTCTGCATGTAGCAAACCCAGCAGAGAGACAGCAACTCTCCTGCCAGAGCTCCAGCAAAAATCCTGAGGCTGACATTCACTAGCTTAACTTGGGCCACCTGCCCATCTCTGACCCAATCACCACAACCAGGGAAATGGAGTGTTCTGATTGGCCAGGCATGAATCATATGTTCAATATGAAATCCAAAGTACATGGATGAAGGGAACTCTCCTGCACTGTTGGTGGGAATGTAAATTGATACAGCCCACTATGGAAAACAGTTTGGAGTTTCCTTAAAAAACTAAAAATAGAGCTACCATATGACCCAGCTATCCCAGTACTGGGCATATACCCAAAGAAAACCATAAACCAAAAAGATACATGTACCTCCATGTTCATTGCAGCATTATTTACCATAGCCAGGACATGGAAGCAACCTATATGTCCAACAACAGATGAAAGGATAAAGAAGATGTGGCACATATATACAATGAAATATTACTCAGCCATAAAAAGGAATGAAATTGAGCTATTTGTAGTGAGGTGGATGGACCTACAGTCTGTCATACAGAGTGAAGTAAATCAGAAAGAGAAAAACAAATACTGTATGTCAACGCATATATATGGAATCTAGAAAAGTAGTACTGATGAACTTAGTGGCAGGGCAGGAATAGAGATGCAGACATAGAGAACAGACTTGAGGACACCGGGGGGATGAGGGGGAGGGGAAGCTCGGACGTAGTGAGAGAGTAGCATTGACATATACACACTACCAAATGTAAAATAGCTAGCTAGTGGGAAGCTTCTGCAGAGCACAGGGAGATCAGCTTGATGCTTTATGAAGACCTAAAGGAGTTGGAGAGGGAGGTTGGGAGGGAGGCTCAAGAAGGAGGGTATATGGGGATTTATGTACACATATAGCTGATTCACTTTGTTGTATAGTAGAAACTAACACAATACTTAAAGCAATTATACTCCAATAAAGATTTTTAAAATTTTTTTAAAAGACAAAATACATGGACTGAACATAAAGAATTTCCTGAGTAAAATATAGGCCTTGATTCTGGAAGAAGGTGTCAACAAAAACAAAACTGTGAAAGTCCAGTTCAGAGGCAAGGTGTTTATTTGGGACCGAAGAACTGCAATTCAGGATACACATATTTAGGTAGAAAACCAAATAGTGTCCTGATTACAGGAAATGGTCTCACAATTTCTATGAGGAAAAAAAGAGAGATAGATGAGGTAAGCTGTTTTTTAAGAAGAGTTCATTGGTGCAAGATGAGGTAATTGATCAACTGAAGTGTTCATTGGTAAAAGATGAGGTAAAGCTAGATTTGTACTTCACTGATCAGGTGAAGTGATCACTAGGTAAAAGTTCATTGACCAGTCCTTTCAACAGGACATTCTGGTTTCTCTGCTGACTTGGAATGTTGGTGGTTTTGTCCATTTCAGAGGTACAGAAAACAGGACATGCAAGGCAGTTCTTCTGGAATGGCTGCTACAGCTCTATTTTATATGGCTCCACTCATGTCATCTTTCACAGAGGAATGAGAACAAGAAGTGACTTCATTTTGTCCATGTGTGAGACACCCCTGTGACTAGATGTCCCTGGAGCCAAGTACTCATTCCCGTGAGCATCCATCCAGCTCTGCTGTAGCCACCACAGGCTTGGTCCTCAGCAGAGGATTCCAGCAGCACCGGATAGCGGGTGGGAGGTGTCTCACCCCACAGAGAGCTAGTACACCACAGATTGCTGAGAAAGCAGGTCTAGGGAGAATCAGGCACAGCTGGTTTGCACAAGCCCCCAGCTAGATCCCCCTGGCGTCCTTCAAGAGAGTCTGTAAAGGACAAAAAATGGGACCTTATCAGAGGAGGGGAGCGGGGAGATGCTAAAATGCCTCTAGCTCTCCAGAAGGCTAGGACTCCTCAACCACAGTGCCCAAAGCCCATGGGGAGCTGGCAGCCTTGGGCTGGGAGGGCATTAGGGACAGTGTTCCTGCTCACACACTCTTGCCCTTCTCCCCAGGCCCTCCTCCACCCCCACCCCAGCAGTCTGTGAACTGTGCATTCCTGAGTGCAATCCTTTGCTCCCAACATGAGTCTGTTGGGCCCTTGTAGTCATTCAATAACTAGATTAGTGCTTGCTGTGGGCCATGTCCTGTGCCAAGAGCTGCAGTGAGTCCCTGGGCGTAGACCACAACCTCTCGGAACACATAGCTCTAGAAAGTGTGCATTCTTCACATTTAATTGCACAAGTTATACACGCAGTGATTCTCCTCATAAAATATTCCAACAATACTTTTACTACTGAGGCCACTTGACTCTACTCTCCCCAGCCAGTCACTCTCTCCAAGAAACCTCAGTTATGCATTTGATGTTTATCTGTTGATACATTTTTCTGCATATGTACGTCCTAGTATGTTCACTTGCAGAAGCATACAGCTTTCATTTTGATGACAGTTAAAAAAATAGTCCGAAAGGATACACCATGAAAAGTCTCCCTCCAACACCATCCCCCAGCTTCTCCACCTTCTCTTGAAGCAGCCTGCTGGAGTCACCAGTTTCCAGTGCTTCCTTCCAGATGAGCTAGGCCAGAAGTAAGCAAATCTTGTCTGGAAAGGACCAGATGATAAATATTTTAGGCTTTGTGAGCTTCTTGGTCTCTGTCACAACCACTCGACGCTGCCATTGTACTGAGAAGGCAACCATAGACAATACAGTAATTAGTGAGTGTGGCTGTGTGCCAATAAAACTTTGTTTATGGACATTGAAATCTGAATTTCATATCCGTTTTATACATAATGAAATAAAATTCTTCTTTTGGTTGTTTCTCAACTATTGAAAAATCTAAACATCATTCTTAGCTCGCTGACTGTACCAAGGCGGGCAGCAGGCTGGATTTGGCCTGTGGACTGTCGTTCGCTGACCCTGGTCTATGCACACAAAAAACCAAGTACCCATGAACGTTCTTTCCCCTCTTTTTTGTATAAGGGGAGCGTGCTACACATGTTGTTCTGTGTGTTGGTTTTCTCACTTTGTGATATGTCTTAAAGATCATGCCATACCAGTTTGTACAGAACGTCTTCATTTTTGCCTTTGACACAGAATTACATTTTATTCCATGATAATCCATTTCCCATAATTTACTATAACATCCTCAGTCCATTACTCACTGATGTGTGTGTAGGTTATTTTCTTTTATAAACAGTGTCATTGAAAAATTGTGCATTTATTTGTACCTGTGTGCACTTTGAGCTTTATTGAGATATAATCCACATACAATTCAACTCATCCATTTTGTGTACAGTTAAATGGCTTTTAGTATATTTTTAGTATATTTAGTATATTTTTAGTATATTTACAGAGCTGTGCACACAGCAGTTCATTCAATTTTAGAACATTGCCATTACCCCAAAATAAACCCCTTACTCCTTAGTTGTCATCCTCCTGAAGTCCTAGGCAACCACCTATTTTCCGTCTCTCTAGACTTGCCTATTTTGGATGTTTATATGGAATCATAAAATATTGATCTTTTGCGACTTAGCATAAGGTTTTCAAGGTTAATCCCTGTTTTAGCATGTTGTTAGTACTTCATTGCTTCTTGTTGCAGAATAATATTCTATTGTATGGCTATACCACATTTTATTTACCCATTCATCAGCTCATGGACATTTCAGTTATTTCCATTTGGGGACTGTTATGACTAATGCTGCTATGAACATTTGTGTACACATTTTTGTGTGAACATATGTTTCCATTTCTCCTGGTTATGTATCTGGGAATGGAATTGCTGGTTCAGATGGTAACTTTACGTTTAACCATTTGAGGAACTATCAGAATGTTTCCCAAAGTAGCTGCACCAGACTTCCTAGGTGGCGCAGTGGTTGAGAATCTGCCTGCCAATGCAGGGGACACGGGTTCGGTCCCTGCTCCAGGAAGATCCCACGTGCCGCGGAGCAACTAAGTTCGTGCGCCACAACTATTGAGCCTGCGCTTTAGAGCCCGTGAGCCACAACTATTGAGCCCATGTGCTGCAACTACTGAAGTCCACACACCCAGAGCCCATGCTCCACAACAAGAGAAGCCACGGCAATGAGGAGCCCGCGCACCACAACGAAGAGGAGCCCCCACTCACTGCAACTAAAAGAAAGCCTGCACGCAGCAAAAAAGACCCAACACAGCCAATAAAATAAATAAATAAATTTATTAAAAAAAAAAAAAAAGAATCTGCCTGATCAATGCAGGAGACATGGGTTTGATCCCTGCTCCAGGAAGATCCCACATGCCATGAAGCAACTAAGCCCATGTGCCATTAAAAACAAACAAAAAAACCAAAGTAGCTGCACCATTTTATATTTCCACCAGCCATGTATCAGGATTCCAATTTCTCCACAGCCTTGCCAACCTTTGCATTACCTGTCTTTTTTTTATTATAGCCATCCCAGTGGATGTGAAGCAGTATCTCATTGTCATGTATATGTTTTTTTAATCAAGTATATTGTTCTCAGATTTAAAATTTTTATTTCCATATCTTGGGCTTTTTTCCATATATTTACATATATATACATGTACATTTTCTTTGTGATTGTTAAATGCTAGGTTGTATGCCAGAGAAAAACTGGAGCCTAGTCAGCCAATCCCTCTTGATGGCTATCTAGTGTGTTTCCAACTTTTTATCAGTACAAATAGCACAGCAATGCACGTTCTTGTTTTACCTCCTTGTGCACAGAGTAAACATTTCTTGAGGACAGTCTTTGAAGTAGAATTGCTGGATGAAGGGGTATACACATTTACATTTTTTGAAATATTACAAACTACCCTCTAGAAAAACTCTACCAATTAACATTCCACCAATAGTGTATGAGTGCACATTTCACTAGATCCATGCCATCCCTGGATATTATCCCTCTCACTCATGCCAACAAGCATCTTGTTTTCATTTGCATTTCCCTCATTAATGTAAGGTTGAATACAGGGCCATATCCCAACCTGTGGCTCTCCTTCTCTTTGGCACCAGCTTTCTCTACCTTCATCTCTGCCCAGCCCAGAGCTGAGTGCAGCAGCTACCGGTAAATGTTAGAGTCAGGCACTGTGATTTTTGCAGTCCTATGTGACAAAAATACGTTCTGAGATCCTACAAAACTCTGCAGTGTCTTAGTTCTCCAAGATTTAATTGAGGATGTTAGAACTTCTATCTGAGCTGTGCTATCTTCTAAGCCTTAAGGAAATCAGGAATCTTTGACTTCTGGTCTAGGAAGCAATTTTTTGGTAAACAGCAGAACGACTTGAATACCCAGTCAGGTTGGAACACTGGAGTCTTTCAAAACAGGTCCTAGGATCCTGGAGAGCAGCAGACCTCTTCTGTTGGAAACTTGTTGATACCATCATTCAAACAGAATGGAAAAAAACCTTAGGGGTCATTTAAATCTATCCCATTGTAGAAATCAGGAGACTGAGGCCCCAGATAGAGAAGTGACTTGCTCCAGGTCACACAGCTAGTCAAGAACAGAGCTGTGAATACAGCCCAGGTTCTGATTCCAGGTCAGTGCTCTTTCCTCAAAACATGTGGAGTCAGAGAATTCACCTCTAAACCCCTCCCCAAACTCCTCTGCTCCTAACTGGTGAGTTGAACTTTCTCAGAAGTGGGGATTAAGGGCCCTGGTTTTTTGAATCAGACAGCTCTAGATTCAAATCCCAGTGTAGCCACCAAGGTCTAGTAACTTTACTTTTTGACCCTCAGTGTCTTCTTCTTTGGCAGTTAATATTACCTACCTCTGGACTTCTCTGGTGGTTCAGTAGGTAAGACTTCATGCTCCCAACACAGGGTCCCAGGTTTGAACCCTGGTCCGGGAACTAGATCCTGTACACATGCTGCAACTAAGAGTCCACATGCCACAACTAAGGAGTCCACATGCCACAACTAAAGATCCTGCATGCCCCAAAGACGATCCCACATGCTGCAACTAAGACCTGGTGTAGCCAAAATAAATAAATATTAAAAAATATTACTTGCCTCACAGGATTATAGTTGTAGTTAGTATTATCTACCTCACAGGGTTATGTCAGATTTAAATGAGCCAAATTCTCGGGACTTCCCTGGTGGTTCAGTGGGTAAGATTCTGTGCTCCTAATGCAGGGGGCCCAGGTTCAATCCCAGGGCAGGGAACTAGATCCCACATGCATGCCACAACTAATAAGTCCACATGCCACAACTAAAGACCCCACGTGCTGCAACTGAGACCCAGTGCAGCCTAAATAAGTAAATAATAAATGATACATAAATAAATAAATATTTTTTAAAAACCATATAACATTTGGGGGAAAAAAATGAGCCAAATTCAGTAAGCAATCATTAAACTATGCCTTTTATTTTCCCCCTCTAATCTCCTCCTCTCTTGGGTGATTCAGCTATGAGGGTGTACAGATTAATTTGTCTTAGTGTAGGGAATTCCCAGTTCAGACTCCATGTGGCTGGGTGGAGCATGCATCCCCTACTTTGTTACTTCATTTGTCTTGGCTTGAGTTGCCACCTCTCAAGTCACTCCTTTATTAAATCACCATTCACAGCAGAGGGACTGTCCACATCCTGGTTTATCTCCATTGCATACATTAGAAGGAACTGAGAACAAGAGTGCCTTTGAGCTCAGTGGTTCTGTTGACCTTAGCTGCCATTAAAATCACTTGGGGGAACATTTCAAAAGCACCAAAGACTGGACCCCATCACTTCCCTTATCCCTTACCCTGATCAGATTGGTTGGGAGTGGGGTCCCAGTGGCTTAAAAGCTCCCCTGGTGATTCTAATTGAAGTCAGGCTGGAGAGCCACTCGTCTACATGAGTGGTCTTCAAACTTTAACATGCATCTGAATCACCTACAGAGTTGGGCCCCTTGCATTCAGTAGGTCTGGAGTGGGGCCTATGAATTTGCATTTCTTACAAGTTTCCACATGATGTGGATGCTGCCAATCTGGGGAACACTCTTTTATAACCACTGATCTAGATGAACCTGAGTGGACCTTTGGGTCTTTTCCTTTCCAGCATCATTTCCCCCTCTGGTAACAGCTCATGACTTGCCTTTAGTGAATTACCCCTCCTCACATCTTAGGCCACAGGTATAAGTGATACTCACCCTTCCTCTCAACTTCAGGAGCAAGAACATGACTAAGTCTGATCCATCAACAGAATCTACACCCTAGCTCCAAGGAGTGATTGGTTCAGCAATGGGCACATCACTTAACAGTCCAGTGAGAGAGTCCCTCCCATCAGGAAGCACCCATGAGCCTCCTAGATAGCTTCCTCCACAAGAGGGCAGACAGCAGTATCGAGCAGTATCAGTAGTATTTCATCTTGCAGAACTGAAAACCACAGCCACAGAAAGATAGAGAAAATGAAAAAGCAGAGGACTTTGTACCAGATGAAGGGACAGGATAAAACCCCAGAAAAACAACTAAATGAAGAGGACATTGGCACCCTTACAGAAAAAGAATTCAGAATAATGATGGTGAAGATGATCCAGGACTTTGAAAAAAGACTGGATGCAAAGACTGAAAAGTTTACCAAAGACCTGGAAGAATTAAAGAGCAAACAAACAGAGATAGGCAACACAATAACTGAAATGAAAAATACACTATTGAGCAGATTAACTGAGGCAGAAGGGTGAATAAGGGACCTGGAAGACAGAATGGTGATAATCACTGATGCGGAAAAGAAGACAGAAAAAAGAACTGAAGACAGCCTAAGAGACCTCTGGGACAATGTTAAACGCACCAACATTCACATTATAGGGGTCCCAGAAGGAGACGAGAGAGAGAAAAGACCTGAGAAAATATTGGAAGAGATTATAGTTGAAAATTTCCCAAACATGGGAAAGGAAATAGCTACCCATGTCCAGGGAGCACATAGAGTCCCAGGCAGGATAAACCCAAGGAGAAACACACCAAGACATATAGTAGTCAAATTGACAAAAATTAAAGACAGAGAAAAGTTATTAAAAGCAACAAGGGAAAAACAACAAATAACACACAAGGGAACTCCCATAAGGTTAACAGCTGATTTCTCAGCAGAAGCTCTGCAAGCCAGAAGGGAGTGGCACGATATATTTCAAGTGATGAAAGGGAAGAACCTACAACCAAGAATACTCTACCCAGCAAGGATCTCATTCAGATTTGACGGAGAAATCAAAAGCTTTACAGACAAGCAACAGCTAAGAGAATTCAGCACCACCAAACCAGCCTTACAACAAATGCTACAGGAACTTCTCTAAGAGGGAAACATAAGAGAAGAAAAGGACCTACAAAAACAACAACACAACAATTAAGAAAATGGTAATAGGAACATACATCTTGATAATTACCTTGAATGTAAATGGACTAAATGCACCAACCAAAAGACACAGACTGGCTGAATGGATACAAAAACAATACCCATATATATGCTGTCTACAAGAGACCCACTTCAGACCTAGGGACACATACAGACCGAAAGTGAGGGGATGGAAAAAGATATTCCATGCAAATGAAAATCAAAAGAAAGCTGGAGTAGCAATAGTCATATCAGACAAAATAGACTTTAAAATAAAAAATGTTACAAGAGACAAGAAAGGACATTACATAAAGATCAAGGGATCCATCCAAGAAGAGGAGATAACAATTATAAATATATATGCACCCAATATAGGAGCACCTCAATACATAAGACAAATGCTAACAACTATGAAAGAGGAAATGCAAGGCAGAAATAGAGACACAGATGTAGAGAACAAACATATGGACACTAAGTGGGGAAAGCAGGGAGGGTTGGGGGGGAATGAACTGGGAGATTGGGATACCAAATTGTACACTCTAAATATAAAAACAAAAACAAAAACAGTCCAGTGAGAGTCAGCCCTGGGACTTTTGCTGGAACCCCTGGGAAGAAGTGCTAAGTTGGTAAGATGTAAGCCTGCGGCTGCTGGGGAAGAACCTGCCTGAGGATGAAGCAGGCAAAGGAGAGCAGAAGAAGAGACTAAGAGAGACCAAGTCCTGATGATACCTTCTTATCCCCTGGGTCCAGCCAAGCCTGAATATTTCTAAATATTTCAGGTATATGAGTCAATAAATTCCCTTTTGGTACATCACAGGGAATATAACCAATATTTTGTAATAACTTTAAATGGAATATAATACATAAAAATATTGAATCACTATGTTGTACACCTGAAACTAATATAACATTGTAAATCAACTATATTTCAATCAATCAATCAATCAAAGTTCTCTTCTTTGCTTAACCCAGTTTGGGGTGGATTTTGTTATCCACAATTCAAAAAGTGCTGGAAATTCCTTGGCAGACCAGCGGTTAGGACTCTGTGCTTTCACTGCTGAGGGCCCAGGTTCGATCCCTGATTGGGGAACTAAGATCCCGCAAGCCATGCGGCATGGTCAAAATAAACCCAGTGCTGACTACATGGGACATCCAAAGTGCCTTCCCACCCAAAGAGTGGGATTCCAAGTTCTCTCCTGGATGTTGCTCCCATCAGGCAATGATCTTCAAAAAGGACCCAGAATGGAGCAGCAGAACTCTTAGAGGTCATTTAGTGCCATTCTCCTCCTTGTTTATGTGGGGAGATCTGGGGGACAAGGAGGGGTGAGGACATGTCCTGAGTCATGCGTACAACAAAGCCAAAGGGATATCAGCCCTTGGCTCTGTCAATAAATACACCCAAACCAGTGGGTGATAACAGCCAGCAGTGTAGTGCCAAAACACTAAGTCTCCTTCTCAAGGACACTCACACAGCGACAGGGGCTCCCTCCTTCAGCATGAAAAAGAGCATTACTACGTCTTATTTTCTCTAATTGCAATTGAACAAACACACAGATAAATGCTGTTGTTCTTAATCAATCAAATGGAGTTTATGGAAATGGGAAAGTTTTCTTCAGGGAACAAATATGAGCAAAAAAGAGGAAATTGAAGCCCCCAGTAATCTCGCCACCTGCACTAACATTGACAACATTTGGGGAGCATATTCCTTGGTGTTTGTTTGCTTTCTTGCTTTGTTTATGAAGATTTACATCAGGTAAGGAGGAGGTTTGCTCTAGAGGACCCAAACTATCCTTCTCAGGAATGAATTGGGGTGAGTCTCGGAAGTGAAAGAGGAAGAGATTCCTTCCATTCTTGGGGGTTGTATCAGACAGGATTCTTCATGTGAGCCCCAGAAATTAGAGAGCAGAGGATTTTTTGGAAAGTCAATGGAAGCTTACACAATTAATGAAAGACTAGAAGAGCAGTCTTGGGTCAACAGGAATTAAGGAAACTCTGAGGGTCAAGAAGCAGAAAGTAGGAAAATCAGTCGTTTCCCTTAATAGCGACGTAGGTCAGGATGCTATCAATGACCCACAACTACTGTTGCCACAAAGAGAATGGCCAGAAACCGTTCCCTTGTCCTTGCCAGAGTTCAAGTGCTAAGAAAAGATCACGTGTTCCCCACTGATTGACCCAGGTGAGTCGAGGAGGGATCTAACGTCTTTGACTTCAACTGGAGGAGGCCAGCAGGGGAGGGAAGGAGCCAAGAAGTACCACTGCCCCAAGGCAGTCAGAGAGGGACAATTTCCTTTAATAAAACTGGGGTGCTTTTAGGAGGGGGTTGGATGGTGTGCACTCCCAAACCAAGAGTTTCCCGCTAGTGAGCCTACAGAGGGTAAGAGCTTGGGGACTGCTGCTTCTAGGGTCAATTTATCACTGAGCCTGCAAACCAATCCCAACCACTACCCTAGCACACTGTTGGCATACCTGGGAACTAAAGCAGCTGTGTTTGAGTGTATGTGAAAATAAAGAGCTGTAACACTGGGTGTTAGACTATGTGTCATGGAGTGCATACAAGAAAAGTTTTTTTCCCTTTCCCAAATTCCCCTGGGAAGCACCTGCAGGACCAGCCAGATGGAATGTGCTTTGATCAATAAAGTGTTTTCTGTAGAGGGTAGAGGCTGTACCTGGGGCTGGGTATTGTTGACAGTGTGTCTCCAGGCTCCTGGAGATGTGGTAGAGGAGCACTGCCTCTAGGCAACCGAGCTGCCCCTTTTCAGCAGTGCCTTCATGTGGCAGACTCAGCAACTGCAGGATATTAATGGTCAGGCGTCTAGGTTTTTCTCCTTCAGGAGATAGCAGCTGGAACTGCCTCTTTGGACTAAGTAACTGCTCTGAGAGTGATCCTGGAAGGGAGGACCGCAAGTTGGGAAGAGAGTCATTCTCAGAAGAGGTGGAAGGGAAGTCAAGTCATTCAATTGTAGTAATAAAACTCACATGACATAGCATCCTTCTACATGAAAACTGATTCACCAAGATCCTCTGGGTAATGATCTCCTACTGGCTACAATCCACCCAGCCATTCTTGAATTTGTCTCAAAGTTTTCCATCATATATAACCATGAGGATAGCATGCATCTTCTTGTCCACTGCCTTGCTCAGACATACTATTTCTCTATCACTTCCTTGTCAAAGAGGGAATTTACCAAAGGGAAGCGAAGGAATTATGAACTTCAGTGTCCCCTTTATTTCTGGGAGTGGGTTTGTAGGAAACTTATATTGCACTGGAAATTCAGAGTCTTGATCTTTGGTTCCAGCTTGGCTATTAACTTGCTGTGTGATATTGAGCAAGTTCCTGGGGCTCTCTGAGCCCCACATCCCTCCTCAGGCAGATAAGCTCCACACTGCCCACATCAGGGCTGCTCATTGGTTTAAATGAAGTTAACATTGCAGAAACCTAGAAAAGATAAAATAAATAATTATTAACAAGTAATGTGGAGATTTCCTGCTGCAGTAATGGCTTTTCTCTGTCTGCAGAGATGAGGAACTAGGGAATAGTGTTTTGGTTCAGAAAAATAGCCATTAAAGAATCTTTCTGTGTGTGTACATGTGTCTGCATCTCTCTCTGATTCATGTTTCTCTCTGTGTGTCCCTCTGTCTCTCTATCTCTCCCCTTCCCCCACTCGTCCCTTACCTTTTCCCAGTCTTAGCCAGGCCAGAGCTGAAGTGTTTTCACAAGTGACAGTTCAGGGCCCTTTTAAACCAGGTCTGCCCTGCTCTAACAGCTGTGGTTGGCAAGATCAAGTCAAGTCAAGACAGCCTCTGGGTCTTTCTGGCTCCAGATTTGAAAAGCAGAGCATTTCAGTCTCTTGCAAGTCCCAGTTAAACAGGACCTCAGTGGAGGGGAGAAAAGCTCCAGGCTGCTGTACTAGGCTCTTGGGAAACGGGGTGAAGGGAGAGGAGGCGGAGGGAAATTTGCCAGCACTTGGTGACTGACAGCTTCAGGGCAAGGTAGGCAGCACTGATGCCACCAGCTCAGCCCTGCTTCCTGCTCACCTGCTGGCCTGCTGGCCAGCTTTCTGCCTCTACAGCCTCTAGAGTCAAGACAAACCTGGGTGCAAATCCTGACTCCCCCACCTGCTCACTGTATAACCTTGGGCAAGTCATTAAACCTCTTCTAACTGGATTTCTTTGTCTGGGAAATGAGGATGATAAGAGGTAAGTTGTAAGGATCAGGTTGAACAATAACATAGCATAGAGCAGGAGTCAGCAAATTATGGGAACTGTAGACCAAACCTGGGTCACGCTCTATTTTTGTGTGACCTGCAAGATAGGAATGGATTTTATATTTCTAAATGGTTGGGGGAAAACAATCAAAAGCAGGGTAAGATTTCCTGATGTTGAACATGATATGAAATTCAGATTTCAGGGTCTCTAAATAAAGTTTTATTGGCACACAGCCACATCCATTCTTTTAGGGTATTGTCTAGGGCAACAGAACTGAGTGGTTAGGACAGACCTGTATGTGGCACACAGTGCCTAAAGTACTATCTGGCCCTTTACAGAAAAAGTGTGCTTACCCTTGGCACAGGTTTAAGAGTACAAACTACCTGGATTCAGATCTCTGTTCTCTCACTTACTAATTTTGTGACTCTGGGAAGGTCACTTAATCTATATGTTCCACAATTTCTTCTTCTGTAAAATGGGAATAACAATTGTGATTAGGGGTTGTTTTGAGGATTGAATGAGTTAATATTTGTAAAGCACCAGGACCAATGTCTGCATGCAATATTATGCAAATAAATAAGATCATGTATATATGAAGAATTAAGCAATGATCTTGTGCTTTGGATTTGGTTGGAAGCAAAATCAGAAGAAATGGTGGCTTTATCTCTGATACTGCCCTGGGCAACAGTTTTCTGGTCAGACACTTGAATGAAGATGTCTGAGGTAAGACAGTGGAATGCATGGAGGGTGTGGATGGGAGTGACTGAGGGATGGAATTGGATTCCTAGAGACCCTGTCAGGAACAAATGCACTGACTCTACAATGACAATTTGGAGGGCTAAACATACGTGTGGTCGGTTACTCTACAGAGATATTAAAGTGTGTTTTGTCTTTTTTTTTTGTTTTTTGCTGCTATTGAAGGTTGAAAAGAACGAGAACTGGTTTCTTGCCTCCTGCTTGACCACTTCACCTCTCCAAAAGGACAAGATTTTTGATTCATGGAGTCTTGAAAAGAAGTTGAAGGGTGGAGGTGGTTCTCCCAAGGTGGGAGGGGGTTTGGAAGACTTGAGGTGATCGAGGAGACATGACATGGTAGCAGCAGGTATAACATCCATTTTAATACAAAGCACAATGTGCTAAACCAAAGTGAGTGCAGTCTCAGGCCAAATTAATAGAAATAGGTCTTGTAGAAAGAGGGAGGTAATGTCCATCTACTCCAGCCAGCCCATGTCCTATGCTGGGTCATTTAAGAGGGATGTGGACACATTTGGTGGTATCCCTACACATTCTCATCAGTTGTGCTGGGTTCCTCCCCACCTCATCATCCCTGGCCCACAGGAGCAGTTGATAAATGCCAGTAGCTCTTGTCTTCCAAACATTCTCAATTAGGCAGAGCTCACCCACTCTTCCCTGGTGAAAGTGGCCCTGGAGGATGAGTTCTGCTGCAGTCAAGAATTCTACTCTATCAGCAGCTACAAAGACATTAACCTGATCCCTGGGGGCAAAGTTTAGCTTGTTCCTGGAATCACCTGGCCTTAGGAGATCCTTGTCCCCCAGTGGTCTCAAAGACTGGGTGGCCCATTTCAAAGTCTTCAAGAATCCTTGCCATGTGTCTATAGCCTGATTTCCCAACCTTATCTTCCATTACTCCCCTTTACACTTATATGACTCAGCCAAAGGAGAGCACAGTTCAGCTTTTTCAAAAGCACATGCTATATTAGTTGTTTTTTGGTTGCAAGGGGCAGAATGCCAACTCAGACGGGGTTGACCAAGAAAGGAAAGTTTATTGGCTCATGTGACCGAGATGTACAGGGTTGTCTGGCATCAGGCCCAGTTGGATCCAGCACCTTAGGATCTTTCTATCTCAATCTTGGCTCAGTGTCAGCTTCATCTGCCGACCAACTTTCCCCTAGGAAGTTGTAAGATGGTTGCTGAAAGCTCCAGACTCAAATCTGGAGCTCAATAACCCTAGCAGAAATAGAATTTCACTCCCCCAAGAGTTTAAGCCCAAGGCTTAGGAAATGACTCTCAGGGAACAGACTAGGGATATTGTCCATTCCCAATCAAGTCCTGTGGCAAAAGGTATTGAACACAGCGACTGAACAGGCCCAAGTCACATGCCCCAGAATGCAGGGAAAGAGACCCCATTAAGAGTTGGGGGTACAGTGAGGGTCAGTGTTGCTTAAACCCATGACTTGAGAGTGAGAAAGGGTGGTTCCTAAAGGACACTAAATTCTGTGAGTAGAAGCAGTGGAAACGGGTGATGGGCAGGCAATAGCACGCACCCATCACCGCACATGCTGTACCATTCCTCCTGGCAACCTAGTGAGCTGGTATCAGTCCAACAGAGAGTGAAGGAAGTAAAGCCAGGAAGAGCACCTCTGGATGTTGGAGGGAAAGTCCTGCATTTCTTTAGGACACCTTGCTGGCTCTGGGAAGGGACTGGAAGAAACGATAAGGGAGCCATGGGGAAGATTTGAAATTTGAAAGTTGACCTTCCTGCAAAGATGGTGACTCATGAAAAGAGAGAAGCCTCTGGAGCCTGGACCCAGAATCAGGGAGGGAAACCCAGAGAGCTGGGGAGGAATTGTGTGGCAGACACTACCCAACATGCTTCTTCTCCCTCCATCCTTCTTTGAAGAGCTCTATACTGTTCAGGTGTCCACTCAGCCCAGCCTCAGGGTGACTCATGATTTCTCCAAGGCTATCATGATGCCCCACCCTTCCTGCCAACAACTGGACTAGATATGAATGTGTGATGTAATTCTGACCAATGATATGCCAGGGGCTTTTCAGAACCATTTTCTTTATTGACAAAAAAGAAATACATAGGAAGGCAAAGACCGTCCCCCTATGCTGGATATTGTCATGTCTGGAAGTTCAGCAGTTATCTTGTAACCCAGAAGAGAGCCAGACCTGAAGGCCAGGTGACGCCTGAAGAGGACAGAGAAGAAAAATGGAAAGAACTTGAACTTTTGCTTATGACACTGAGCCACTGAATTAACCAATCCTGGAACCGTCCTACTTTGGACTTCTTAGAGCGTAGGGTAATAAATTATCCTTATTGCTTAGGCCAGTCACTTTGGAGTCCTCTCCTACTGTAGCCATAGCACACTAAGTGACTCAGGTAGGCTTTGTTTATTGAAAGAGTTTCTGAAGAGAAAGGACATTTCCAACACCAGGTATTAAGGCTCTAGGCAAGCTGCACAGCCACTCTGGGAAGTGCAGGATGGTGGAAAGAGGATGTGCTTCAGAGACTCATATGCCCAGATCCACCACTTACTAACTGTGTGAGATCTGTCACTTACTGTGTGCCCTTGAACACATTCATTCACCTCTCTAGGCCTCAGTGTTTTCATCTATAAAATGAGAAGAATAACGCATACTTCATTGAGTTATCGTGAGGATCAAGACTGAGTTCTGACATACAATTATAATGGCCACATATGGAAGAATCGCTTTAGCCTGTACATCTTTGGACCAGGATCTCAATGATGTCCAAACAATAACTGATAAAGTAATGACACTGTATCAGAACCTCTGCAGAAGCTTCTTTAAAAATCCAGATTCCTGGACTCCATCCATGGGAATCATGATTCAACAGATCTGAGGCGAGGTCTGTGTATTAGCCTGGACTCTTTCAGTTGCAAGTTGCAAAAACTGAACTCCAACTGGCTGAAGCAAAAGCAAAGAAGGAAGGAAGGAAGGAAGGAAGGAAGGAAGGAAGGAAGGAAGGAAGGAAGGAAGGGAGGAAAATAAGAGAAAAAAGAAAAAGAAAAAAACAAGTAATTTATTGGCTCATGCATTTGAATAGCCCAGAGGAATAAACTTCAGACACGGCTCGACCTAGGTGCTCATAACATGTCATGAGCTTGCTCTCTCTCTCTCTCTCCTCTCATCCCTTGTCATGATTTGTCCCTGTGTTGGTTTCATTCTTAGCCAGCAGTTCCAGGCTGACAGCCACCAGCCTAGAGCCTCTGAAAAAGAGAGCAACTCTTCCCCTATACCTCTGCCAAAAACCTGGGGCTACCTGCTCCAGTCTAGCTTTGTCCCCTGGGCTGATCACTCTGTGATTGGCCCGGCCTGGGGAACATGCTTACCGCTGGAGACCACCCACACTACACGGGGCTGTGTGAGGCAGTGACAGCTCTCTAAGGTAATGTAGGGACTCTCCTCAGAAGAAGAGGAAATGGGTGCTAAGCAGATGAACATGCTACAGGTCTCAGAGTCTGTATTTTTCACCAAGTCACCTGGTGGATTCTGATGCACAGGCAGGTTTTTGGGGAATGACTGCTAGACAGATCACTGGTTTTAGGACTCACGAAAGCCATGGAATCCCTCTCCTCCTATAAAATCTACAGGAGCAAATAAACAAAACAGATCTAAAAATGGCCCCGTCCTGGTGGAAGGAGGGGCTTGGGAGCCTTCTATTATCCCCCAAGCAGCCCCTAAAGCCCCCCAAGAGTTCCTGTGAGCGCCCTGATTTCCTTGTTCTCTGAGGTCCCTTTCGCTCTGATTCTTCAGCCCTGCGTTTGGTGCAGTGAACCGGGTGGGGTGGGAGGGGAGCCTCAAAGAGCTCCCCTAATGCTGTCCCTGCTTCCAGCCCCCGCCCGCGCCCCAGCGGCCAGTGCCAGAGGAGTAAATAGGGACAGGAGGGGCCAGCGGCTGACTTAGCAGGTGCGTCAGACAGGCCACATCGGATGCTTCTGGCTTTGAAAGCCCATCCTGGCCCGAGGCCAAATGGCTTCCTGGGCTCTGCAGAGCGCTGAGCCCTGGGGCTGCGTGGGCGTTGATGACCCGCCTGTCTGCCAGTGACAGAGGGGATGGCGGCAGCACTGCATCAGCTGTAGCAGAGGGAGATGCTACAGGGACACACTGGCTAGGGAGACGTGGCGTAGGATGAAGTCGATGTCACACCTTATTAGTCAGTCTGGGGCCCGTTGAGGCCATCCTAAAACTGGGCTGAGGCCCCAACTCTGCCTCCTCCCTTCACTGGCAAGAAAGGCCTTTATCGCCTGAAACTCTTCCTGTTGAAGGAGCAGTATTTTTTTCTACTCAAAATTCCACAGCATTCAAGCAAGGAGTTGGGATCCCCTTTATTCTGCAAGAGACCAAAGCTGAGGGGTGAACAAATCCAGAATGTGTGTGTGTGTGTGTGTGTGTGTGTGTGTGTGTGTGTATTGGGGGGGAGTTAGGGGGTATTGAATCATGTTGTTTATTTATTCATACATTCATTCATTATCCTATTCAACAGATATGTATTGAGAGCCTACTATGTGCCAGCAAATTGAGCCCAGTGCTCAGTGTAATAAACCAGAATGTCCTCAAGGAACCTCATTCATTCCCCAGCTTTTCACTGAGCACCTACCAGGTATTGACACCATGCCAAGCCCTGGGGATGCTGTATGACTAGGCAGACACAGCCCCTGACCTCTTGGAGCAAGGGAGAGACCCTCAAGTTAAAAGGCAATTTCAACAGAGAGGGATAAGAACTCAAGTAGAGGCACACACAGGAAGAGCACCTGAACCAAGAAAGGAAGGCTTCCTGGAAGAAGCGACTTGAAGGATGACTCGGAAATGGGAGAGGGGAGTGGGAGAGGGTGTACCACCCAGGTGAAGGAGTGAGTGCCAAGGGGGCCAGAGAGAGCAATATAGATTCAGCTCAGCCAGAGCACAGAGTTCAAGGAGGGGAAGGCGTAAACAGGGGCCAGACCATGAAGCTATGGTCAAGAACCCTGGAAGGACTTCCAAGAGTCCTGGATTCAGATCTGTGTTTCTGAAAGCTGACGCTGGTGGTGGCCTTGTGAAGGACGGAAGGAAGGCGGGAGGAACTGGAGGCAGGAGACGCAGTCAGAGGATGTGAGCCATAGCCTGGGGGTTCGCTGGCAGTGGGGATGGTGAAAAGTGGGTGTCTTTGGGAGATCTCAGGGATGTCATGCTCTGGCGGGGGCAGGGGGTGGTTCTCTGTAGGTCAGAGGTTGAGTACAGGGGACAAAGACTGGACTGGGAGTCAGATGAAGCTGGGTTCAGAACCTGCTCTGTTCTTAACACCTATGTGACCTTCGGCAAGTATCAATACCTGTACCTCTCTGTGGCTCCTTCATAAAATGGGCCTCTATACCCATCTATTGAGATAGCAATGTATGGAAAGGCAGGTACACGGGGGAATCTATAAGAGACATGAAAGAGCTTGTGAAGAGAATGGGAAGAACTAAAAACTCAGTCCATAGGAAAACATCTCAATGCAATCTCGTCTGCTTCCTGCCTTCTTTAAAGCAATCATAGATCCAATGTTTTTTCCTCATAAACCAGGGTTGAGATCCTAGCTCTGGACCTCTCTCCATGGCTTTTCTGGTCACTTGACTTCTTGATGCCTCAGTTTCCTCATTTGTAAAATGGGAATGACAATACCAACTTGGTAGGGCTGTTGTAGGGATAGACTGAGAAGATATGTGTAAGGTGCTTAGCACAATGCTTGGTACAGAGTAGGTGCTGAATAAACAGTCATCAGGGTTCTCATTAACATTCTCTATTCTTATCATCACTCACGCAGGAACCATGAGCACCTCCTTTGTGCCGGACCCTGTGCTGGGAATCAGAGACGAACTAAAAATAATAAAAATGTCTGTAAATATTTATTAAATACGTACCTGATCTAATGGCTTTTTATGTGTGGGTATACAGACATTAATTAAATCCCCATATCAACCCTATGCTGTAGCTACCATTATGATCAACTCCATTTTACGGAAGAGGAAGCTGAGGCTCAGAGTAAGTGGAGAACTTTCCCAAAGTCACACCATGGGTGAGGGAAATTGGATTTGATCCTGCTTCGTCTGGCCTCTAAGTCCACATATGATGCCACCCTGCCTCTCAAGGGTCAGCAGTCCAGTGAGCCACTTGGGAGCTCCTCGATGATGAGTGACAGCTGCTCCACATAGTGGTCAAGCACTCTGGCATCTGACTGCCTGGGTCTGAAGCCCAGCTCTGCTGCTTAGAGTCTGCATGAAGGTGAGCATGTTATTTAACTTCTCTGTTCCTCTGTAGAGCGAAAGACAGTAACACCCTCATAGCACTCCGTGAGGTGACAGCCTAAATAAGATAGTGCACCCAAAGAGCTTGGCCTAGTGCCTGGCACACACAAGTGCTCAAGAATGTTGGCTATTATTTTGAAGCAAAAGGGGGATTTATTGGTGCCTGTAAACAAACTACAGAAAGGATGGGGTGGCACTGACTTTGGGTCACTGAACTGTGGGACTTGAACACTACCAGACGGTGTCTACTGGTCTACCTGTGGCTCTCTCTCTCTCTCTCTCTCTGTTTACTCATTCTCTATTGTTGTCTTGTTCTCTCTCTCTCCCTCCCTCATATCTCATTTTCTCTCTATTTTTCACATACCAGCTTCATTCTCTTGGGAAAATGTTCCCAAGATGTGGGAGCATGGGCCTCAAGTAGGGTTGCCAGTTAAAATACAGGGCATCTAGTTAAATTTGAATTTCAGATGAACTATGAGTCACTTTTTAGTACAAGCACGTTCCATTTGGGACATAGTAAAGATTATTTGGATTTAGGGTTGAATAAGTGGATAAAAGCGTTATCTTTGAGGAACTTACTTTCTAATGAGGAAATCAGACAACAAGCAGATAAACAAGAAAATAGGAGGGAGTGGTACAGTCTATAATGGCAGTAAGACAGGGTGATGAATAGTGGGATGGGGAGGGTTGGAGGCTACCCAGATAGAGTGGTCAGCGAAGGCATCACTGAGGAGCGGACCTGTGGCAAGAAGGCAGCCACGGGCAGATCTGGGGAAGACGGTCCCAGGCAAGGGAAGGGCCAGTGCGGAGCCCCTGAGTCAGGAAGGAGCTTAGAGTAATTGAGGAATAGAGAGAGGAAAGCAAGTGTTGGCCGTATGATAGTGTCCAAAGTGGAGGGTTGTACATGATGCAGCGGGAGGGAGGCAGGGCCCATCACGAGGGGCTGGTTAGGTCTGAGCAAGGAATTTAGGTTTTGTTCAGTTTTAAGAGGCGTGACATTCTGTAATTTACTTTTTCAAAGGATGGCTTTGACTGTCCTATAGAGAGTGGGGGAGGGGGCGCACAGGGGTGGGAACTGAGAGGCCGCCTGGAGGCTCCTGCAGGAGCACAGGTGGGAGAAGAGGGGAGGTGGTAGAGAGGGGAAAAGTGGACCAATTTCAGGAAGGCTTTGGAGGTAACGTTGACAGCCCTTGCTGACGGACTGCAAGGAAGAGAGGAAGCAGAGTGAATCCCAGGTTTTTGGCGTGGGTGCATGAGGGCACCGTTTCCTGAGGGGGGACTGCAGGAAGAGCGCCTCTGGGCTCATGGCTGCGGATTAGGTATTTGTCAGCGCTGTCCCTTACAGGAGCCTAAGGAAGTGTGGCAGGCTCTTGAGGGAAGCAGTGATATAATCAAATTCTCTATTCAATTTTACTAAAAATAACGTACTACGTGCGTATGGTAATACATTAAGAAAAACAAAAACTACATTATAATCACAATACAACCTGCAAAAGTCAGTCTGGACCGAGCGCTCTTGGCTGGTAGCTGTGATTCTGCAGGTGGGGGTGGGGACACATGTCTCCTAAGGAGAGTGCCTGGAAGGGGGCCGGGGCGGTGGGGTGGGGAGGGAAGAGTGGAGGGGAAGAAGATAGATGTTGAGATTTTTCCAGTTGTGTGCGTGTCATTGTGTTTGTATTTTTATGTTTGCTGTTCTGCCTCGGCCTCTGGTGAGGAGTGCGGAAGGGTGGAAAGACTCTGAGAAAAAAGCGTGTAGAAATGCGGGGGGTGGGGGGGGGGAGAAAAGAAGGGGAAGGTATACTCACAAAGGCATATCAGCAAGGCTATCTCCCACGGCTCCGCCTGGGGCGGCGAGGAAGCTCCCTGAGAGGATGAAGTAATTCAAGATGGCAGCTCTAATCACCAGGGAATATCTGAGGACGTGATCACATTACGTTCCCAGGGGAACAACCTTTGGCCTCTTAAGATATCCACTTGCTTCCAGCTTGGAAAGAGCTCAGGCAGTGAGGGGGTGTTTTTTCAGAGTCTGAGGTGGTGAAGGGTCAGGAACAGAGACGTTAGAGCAAAGGTTGAAAGGATGGGGAGGGTTAGCCCAGAGAAGACTCGGGCTCCGCATCCCTGCCAGCAAAGCTTGGGAGGAATACTTTGGAGGGGGTGGGGGCCGGCAAAACTGGCGGTGTCTTTGAGGATCGCTCACTTACGCAGCGCTCACATGTCCCAGGTACAGTGCCAAAGCCTCCATGCGTGATCCCATTTCGACATTCCAACAGCCCACTGAGGCAGGACTATTTCCTGGTTTACCCGCAAAGAGCAAAGTGAGGTTTCAGAGAGATGAAGTAACTTGTTCAACAAGGTCACACAGCTGGTGAGTGTGGAGTCAGGATTTGAATTTAGACGTTTTGCAATGTGAAGTCTGGGCTCCTGACCACCACGGCCTCTTCATCCCAGACCCTCTCCCATGTCCAACCCCTCTTGCTCCCTAGGTTCAACCCTGTCCTCAGACAGGAGGGTTTCCAGCAGCTCCCAGGGCTCAAAATGAAGTCCCTTGTGCCCAGCTCTCAATCCTGCCTCCTGCCAGGACCTTCGTGTTTTTAGTGGATTTGATCCCTAAATCCCCAGGGCCTAGTACTTGAACCTCAACCCAAAGACTGGGACCCTACTGCCCACTCTCTGACCTGGCCTTGATCTCTGTCTTTAGACACAAAGCGACACCTGTCCTCAAGTGCCCCATTACAGTTCTGGGTACCTACTGCCACATCTCTGGGGAGTGTGCCCTGGGATCACTGTGACCTCCCGATCTCACAGCTCCCTCACCTGACTCGACCCTCTTCCTGGCCCTGGCAGCTGGAACTGTGTTGCCAGCCCCAGTCCTGTTCCAGGCGAGAAGCCCGGGGCTCAATACTAACTAGACACCCGCTTATCCCGTGAAATGCCTACCGAATAAGCTCCACAGTGGCCGGTTGCTGCTGAGATTTGCGGGTGTTCTTTTTGTTTGTTTTTTGTTCTTCTTTAGCTTGCAGGCCTTGAGAGCTTCCTATGTGCCAGCACTAGATTAATAATGTAAAGTGGATTCCCTCACATAACCCTCAAAAAGCCCTGTGAGAAGTGAACAGAAGCTGCAGAGATTGCTTAGTGCACTGGCCTTTCCCCAGGCCAGAGGCTCTTCTGACGTGCCCAGAATCACTGAGACCCCAGAATCAAGACTAGCAGGCTCTTCCCTGGCCAGAAGCTTCACCTACACTTCCTGTCTCACTGACCAGGGGCTCACTGCCCCTCCCGAGCCAGGGCCAGACTTGAGGCACTATGGCTGGAAGGAGGTGACCCTGTCCTCCTACCTATAGCCTGGCTCTGCTCTCACACAGTGCCCCTTGGGTCTCCTCTGTGTCCTTCTTTTCTGGGCCCTGCAGGAACAGCTTCGGCTGGCCAAAACAAGGGCTGCTCAGCAGATTTTCGCAGTCGCTGCCCCTGCGCGTGGCGCACTCAGCTGCTGTCCACAGCTGAAGACACTTCCAAGAGCTCTGGGGCGTGGTAGGGCCGGACTGTTCCCTGACCCAGAGACGGTGCAGCAGACCCGGTGATGGTCCCAATCTTCTCTGAGGTCTGGGCAGTCTGAGGGGCAGAGGTACCTGGGAACCCCCCAGCTGCACTACCCACTCTCTCCTTGTACCCCTAGCTGCTGAGCTGCAGGAGAGTCACTGTCCAGTCAGGGAGAACCACTCTATGCCTTGTGAACAGAGGGACATAGGGAGGAAGTTACACAGGTGAAAGAAGATCCGAGACGTACCACAGGGATTAACCACAGCAGAAAGTCACTCCAGTCTTTAGGATGGAGGAACGTAGGGAAGGGGCAATGTTATTAGTGCCCAGTATCTAAAGCCATCTGGCAGAAACTGGAAGCATAGCCACGCTTTTCCAACAGGACCTAAGCCCAAGAGGGAAGGACCATTCGGTGGAAGTTGGAACCATGGAGAAGACCAGCCAAGGCAGAGATGCTGCCTGAAGCAGAGAGATGGGGAAATATCTTGGCTTCTCCCCTCCTCCCTCCTGCCAGTGCCTCCCATTGGCCAAACCCACCAGAACACCAGGAGACAAAGGATCCTGGGAAATGTAGTTCCCTGAAGTACAGGGACGAGCTGGGCAGGAAATAAATGTGAGAGCAGGCAAGCAAATAACTAACCTCTGGGGATGTGAGCTGTTCAGAAGGGTGGATGCAAGTCCTATGCCCAATCTTCCCGAGGCTCGGGGCCATCCCAAACCTGCAGCCACTGAGCTCTCTTTCTACTCACAGGCCTCAAGGATGCCCAGACCCTGATGCCAGACAAACCGGACCAAGACAGGGAGCAGAACCACCCAGAGGTGTCGCGAAAGCATGGGGGCTGCCTGAGACCTAACCGAACAGCATGAGCTAGTGCTCCTGAGCCCAGCATAAATCAGAGCCCATGAGGCCTCTGATCCCCCTCCTCTGTTCCTGAATCTGCTACTGCAGCCTCCAGCAAGGAGCCTTGGTCCCCAAAGCTTCTGGGTCCCCTAGGAACACCCTGAGAAGATGTTTCTGTAGGCAAAGGGCCCTGAGCCTAGACCAGAGTTGCTGCTCCAGTGCATCTGCATGCCTGATTACTGCCTGAGTCCCTGCCTGACTTGTCTGGATGCAGTGGACTGAGAAAGCCCTATGGCTGAGGAGAGGCAGGAGAATCTGGGCCACTCCTGCCCATGACTGGGATTGCCCTGGATGGGAAAGCTGCCCATCCTGACCCAGAGGCAGCACCAGGGATCCAGACAAGGGAAGGTCCTAGGAATGCCTTTGAGGTGTGACAGCAGCCTCTGAGGGAAGGGCTGTATCCAACCTCCCTCAGGAGCCAGAACCAGGGGGCTTCATCTACATAAGGGAGTGGCCAGGCCTTGTTACCATTCCATGTATAGAAAGACAGGCCCTGCAAACCTTCTTCCAAATGTCATGCCATCCCTTCTAAAGTCCCCATAATAATGATAACTATATTTGTTGAGTACTAGTGAGCCAGGTGCAGACTGATATTTTTTCAGTATCTCATTTAATCCCCAAAAGAACCTTGTGAAATAGGTACTATGGAGATCCTCATGGTGGTCAGAAGATGTGGCCCACAATCTAATAAAACTTTGGTGACAACCATAGTAACAATAGCCTACAAGGAAACAGTGCTCCCCAGAGACCCGAGGAAGGAAAATTAATGTCTGATGAAGTAGTCAGTGAAGTGGAGACACATGAAGGCATCTCACAGGAATAGACAGATATGAAGCTAAACTCTTCAGAGGAGATTCTCCACCAGGACAGCAAACCCCCACTCTAGCAGATGCAAAAAGGGGGACCTGTTGTGACCCACACAATCTCCACGCAGAAGACTTCACATCCAAAACCAAACCAAACCAAAACGAAAAACAAAACCAAACCCTGGTTTCTGGCTTCTCTTGAAAAATCAGAATGTCTGGCACCACAGGACTCTCATTCTGATGTGGCAACACTGGTTGAAGCCAAGAAGCTGCAAGCTCCTTATATTACTCAGCTGTAAAAAGGAATGAAATTGGGACTTTTGTAGAGACATGGGTGGACCTAGAGACTGTCATACAGAGTGAAGTGAGTCAGAAAGAAAAACAAATATTGTATATTAACACATATACGCGGAATACAGGAAAATGGTAAAAATCAACCAGTTTGCAAAGCAGAAATAGAGACACAGATGTAGAGAACAAACATATGGACACCAAGTGTGGAAAGTGGGGGGGGGGGGGGGGGAATGAATTGGGAGATTGGGATTGCAATATATACATTACTAATAAGAAAAAAAAATGTTAAATTGTACATTTTAAAATATATGCAGTTTCTTGTATGTCAATTGTATCTCAACAAAAGTTCTTAAAGGAAAAAAAAAAAAGCTGCAAGCTCCTTTAGATGGAGTGTGTACGCCCTGGTCCACCACAGTCCCCGCCATTCCCTAATGTCTTCCACCTGGCCCTTCCTCTCATTTGCACCACCTGCCCTGGGCATATCAATTTGACAAGGTGGCACCTCGTAGCCCAATCTCAGCTGATTGGTAGAGCCCTGCTGCCACCTAGTGGTCAGAGTTCACATGTTCCCTTGCTACACAGCAGTGATGCTCCCGTGGTGATCTACCACCATTCATATCAAGGGTTTCATTTAATTCTGTCACTCACCCTGTGAGAACAGGAATTGTACCCATTTTACAGATGAGAAAAACAGGAAATGTAAGTTCAAAAATTACCAATAAGAACACAGAAGAGCAAGGTTAAGTGAGTGGATTTTTCCCAATGTTGCCAGCAGTAGCTCCTCCTTGGACTCCAGCTCTTCTCTTACCCCTAGTCCAGGTATTTGAGTCTCCGCCTACTACAACAGACCCTAAAATTACTCTTCCCTGCTGGAAGGTAGGTCCTGGTGGAGGAAGCCAGCGACTCTTTGAGGAAAGTCAGAACTCTACAGTGAGTATTTTGGGGGCTGAGTAAGGAGGACAGAGCAGGCTGGGGGCCCTCCTCAAACGTCACATGCAGAAACCATAATAAGTGAGTTTGCTACTTGCCTATGGCCAAGTAGGCCTTGAACTCAGTGGTTTTAAGGTCAAGCGCTGGGCACTTCTCATACCACTGCACTGCCTCCCTGGGCCTGAGAAGTCCTCCCTCTCCCTTTTGCTTTCCCCAATCCTACTTATCCCACAAAACCAGCACCTGCCCACTTCCACCAGGAAGCCTCCCTGACCACTTCAGCAACCCAACAGCTCCTCCTTGTCTGAGCACCTATGAGCCTGGTCCATAGCACACTTCTGGGCCCTAGGGCATTCTGCTTTGTGGTGCCAGGTAACTGCCTGACACTCGTATGTCTTTTACAGCTGGCTGTGAGATTCTTTGGAGGCAGGCTTTGATGTTCCCATCCCATCTGGGCTGTTTATCTGAGCAATGTGTATTGCACATCTATTACTTGAGGCATGTGACAGATGCTTAAAGAGATTCTGGGATAAACCAGAACTTGCATCCCAAAACACAACTCTGGGCGTGTCACTCCTCTGCTTGAAACCCTTTGGTGCCCCCAGTGCCTCAAGAATAAACCCCAAAGCTCCTTACCATGCAGATCTCGCTAAGCCATCTTACACTGCATCCACCACTCCTACACACACGGTGTTCCAGCTCTATAGCATTTCGGTTCCCTGATGAGCCGTGCTTGCTCTTATCTCTGGGCCTTTGCATGTGCCCTCCGTCCCACCTTCAACTAACCTGTTACCCATCAGCTTGCATATCACTTCTTCCAGGAAGCCCTCCCTAGCCACCAAGTCTGAATCAGGGGCTGGCCTCTCCCCTGGGCTCCAGGGGCACCCGTTCTTGCCCTATCCTAACAATTAACAGTGTGTGTAACTCTTGCCTTGTCTGCCTCCCTCATCAGACTGTGGGCTTTGGGAGACAGGGCTCCGGTCTCTCTGACTTCTCACTGCACCCCCAGAAGCTAAGAGCAACTCCTGGAGGCACCTAAGATGCGCAGTGGATACTCAGAAACAAACACATGAATAAATGAGGTACCATTTTTATATATAGCAAGTATCTAGTGAACAAATGTCACACTGGGGCATCTGACCATCCAATGGTTAGAGTCACACAAATTTCAGCGGCATTTCATCTTTAAGTCCTTTATTCCCAATAGTTGACATCAGTTATTCACCAAGTTAGACAGAGAGCACCACATTAACCAAGAATTCATTCGTCTTTCCTTTGATATTGTAATCTTGTCCTCATGTCTAAAACGAGATTGGAGCCCAAAAGGTTAAAGAGATCTCACTCCATTGCAGGGAGCAAGAGACACCCTTGTGAATCAATCTTCAGCTCTTAGAAGTCTTGTTCAATTCACAGGCAAATACCTTTGTAAGTCTAATATGTGACAGTCCAGCATTGAAATAAATAAGACACAGTGCAATAGTTCTAGGCATTTGGTGGTGGGGGGTGAGGGTGGGGGAGCGGAGGCACATTACACAGAGTCCCCTGGAGACGATTCAGGCCATTCTCCGTCTTCTCAATTATGCATTGCCTCCCTCTTCAGTGACTTTTAATCTCATCCCCTGGTCTATGAGAAACCATAACCCATGTGCTACTGAATACATTTTTATTTTCCACTCATGAGATAGATTTGGTTCCAAGTGTATTTCGGTTTTCTCCCTTATGCGTACAAGAACATCCGGTTTTGTTCAGGTCCCTTTTAATGGCACTTAATAAATATACATTCTTGGACCTGACAGAACAGGCTGTACTACTTCAAACCTCCTCTTAAGCTGCCTGTTTGAAACATCTGAGCAGGTATAAAGTTCAGACGGGGCAGGTCCTAGCTCACAGCTTGTGACCACTTCTGACCCTGGGTCTATCTCATCCACCACTGTGTATCTAGGACAGAGATCCCCAACCCTGGCCACACACTAGAAATACTTGAGGAGCTCTCTGAATTCCTGAAGCTGGGCCACACCCCAGACCAATTACATCAGCATCTCTGAGTGGGATCCTGGCTTCAGTCATAGTTGAAACCTGCCCCAGTGCAAGCAGTGGGCAGTCACGTTGAAAAGCCCTGAGCCAGGGTTCTCGTACACAGCAGGCTCTCATAAGTATTGTGGAAACACAACTGGATCCTATTTTATTATCTGCTCCCCTGTGCTTCCAGTTTGTATCAGAAATCTGAGCAGGGAAGAGAAAGGAAAATGAGTCCTGAGCATCTTGGAGAGTGAATTTGGTGCTGGGAGAGGGATGGTGGGGACTGGGTTTCTCTTGCATTATGGATGCAGCCTTCATGCTTTCACAAGCCCAGAGGAGGTAAGTTACAGACTGACACAGACCTGTATACACGTCTTAAAGGCTCTCCAAAAACCAGAGCTAACAGTTTTAGGCACCACAGTTACAATACAGAGATGTTCTTGGAATTAAGTTTAAACTGCCACATATTTTTACACACACTCTAATGTGGGTTGGTTCCAAGATTTGTAATTTGTTTTAAAAGTTACACTGGATCACCTTTCCCTCTCCTGCTAATCTTGCAATTTATCTGAGTTCAAAGCGACAACCTAGAGATGATCCAACAGCGGCTACACCCCAATGGTCTGTATTCCTCAAATAGGAACTGTCTTGAGGGGCTTCAATTTCTAAGTTCTAGAAAGGGATGACAGTAAGTTTGATTCCACCAAGTTCAAGAGTTTGGTTACCTAGAATGCAGCACTGGGAGGGATCCTGGGTTTATGGGAAAGGATGCCACATTGATTAATGACGTTGGTCACGGCCGTGGGCGTGGGGAGTGGCCAGCTGACGGCTGTGGCCATTCTGAGACCATGTCCTGCACATCCTGCAATTTACATTTATATCACACTTCATGATTTGCAAGAAGCTTCCACATCCTCAGCATCATGTCATTCTCACCACAAGCCTATGAGTTAGGTCTTTATAGATGGGAAAACTGAGGTTGTGTCCTATGTCTGAGGTGCCACAGCCAACTGACCTCACCTCCACTACTGCCTCCAGGCCCTCAGCAGCCTCCTGAAACCACCAGGGGTTCCCCTGGCTCCCTTTCTTCCAGAAACAGGAAACCAAGTCATTACCCACCCACCAGGCCTTTAGTTACCTGCTTCACAGAGTTTCCTCTCTGATTTGCAAGCCCCTCTGTGAGTCTCCTAGTCCAGAGAACACAGCAGCAGCATACAAGTGCTGCCAACAGGCTCACACACCCCACCCAACACACCCTCAAAAATCCTCTCTTCCCTGAGCAGCCTCTGCATTTGCCTAAACACATTCCAGAATCGTGATTTGCTCACACCCACTCCCCGGCCCAGCCAAAAGTCTCCCGGGACGTCTCCACTGCCCCGACAAGCCCTCGCTCCCCCGCGAGAGAGGGCTCCCAGGGGTTCATCGCCCAAGATAACTCAGCTCCCGGGGTGGAGAAATAAAAGCTGACTGGTCGGCGGTGGTGTCTCTTTATACCACAGGAAGGAAGTGAACTGTCAGGCCAGGCGGTTCTGGACTCTCCAGCACCCAACCACACAGCACACAGGTAACGCTCACCTGGGTGACCCACGCCTGTGGGCGGCACTGGACGGGGGCACAGGTAAGATTGGCCATAAGCGAGTTCTGGCTGACCAGCTGTGACCCGCCATCCAGGGTGTTGTGACTCTGGTTGGAACGCCCTCTGCATGCAGACATAATGAGCTGTTCTGGTTGGAGCCTTTCATGTCCACCCACGCCTGGCACGCTGCAAGGCCCACCTACCTCTTCTGGCTGCCCTTCACCCCACCCTGGCCTGATCTCCCTATCTACCCCCACCTTCTCTGTATTCCTTTCCTGTCCCAGGGTCACAGCCTCTAAGCCTCTTGGAACTTGGGCTCCAAGGATGGCACCCTAGGATGGCAGACTCCAGCCCCATGGAGCTGGACCTGGAGCCCTGGCCAGGAAGCTGGAAGGCACATAGCCCCTCTGCCCGTTCACTTCCACAAGGCTCCATTCCGGGTTCCCCTTCTTGTCCTGGGCCTCCAGGACAGTCACCCGCTGGCCTGCCTGCAGACTCACTTCATGGCTGCTTCTGGCCACAAAGGGGTACACGGCCACCACCTGAAACACATGGGGAATGATACAGAAATGGTCAGGGTGGGAGGACAGACAAACTCAACCCAGAGAAGCTGTTTATCCTCTTCTCTCCCTCCCGACTCAGCCGCTGGCAGTCATTGCCTCCCAAATACATCCTTTGTCCAAAGATGTCGGCTACTTCCACTGCTAACACCTACCATGTGGCAGGCTCTTTGCCTGGTTTTGACTTCCACAAGCCTATCATTCTGTTTGCCCCATTTTTCAGATAAGGAAACTGAGACTCAGAGAAGTCAAGGACCTTATTCAAAACCACACAGCAGTGAAGCTGGCCTGTCTGACCTCAGAAGGGGTGCGCTGAGTCCACTGCTGCCATCTCAGTGAGCAGAGGACTCAGCACCCCTTCCCCACCACCCTCCTCAGATCAAAGGGTGTCATCTGCCCAGGCCAATTTCCCAGCTTGCAGTAGAGACAGAAGGGAGGTTGGGCAACCTGATTATTTTTTAGGGAAAGGCAAAAAAATATTGGAGGGGAGGGCATTTCTTAGGCTGATATTTCACCTCCCTGGGCTTCAGTTTCATCACCTGTGAAACAGAAGTAATGATATCCTTCCCACCAGGTAACTGCAGGAATTTAACGAACGAATCCCTGTGCCTGGTACATAATAAGGGCTCAACAAATACAGGCTGCTTTGCTTATTATCATTATTTTTTTGGCCGCATCATGTGGCTTATGGGATCTTAGTTCCCTGACCAGTGATCAAACTGGAGCCTCATGAGTGAAAGCCAAGTTCTAACCACTGGACCGCCAGGGAATTCCCTGCTTCAGTTATTTTTACCATGACTTTTATTACTGTGGGCCAAGCCTCAGGAACAACCAGAGGCAAGGGAGGACTGGGATGACCCCACATGAGTCCTACTGAGCAGCCCCATGAACAAAGAGGAAGCGGCTGATGTGTCTGGGCAGATGGACAGCTAAGCTCACCACGTGAGCCCTGGGTGTGGGATGCCGGGACAACATCCACACTGGCTGGCGCTGGGGCTGACTTGAGTGGCCAGGCTCTCTGGTGGGATCCTTGTGGGTCCTCTGCTGATGGGTGGGTATGTCCAGCAGGAGGCAGCCCTGGTATACCATGTCTAGCTAATGCTCCCGGCACTGGCCTGAGAGCCCTCCCAGCATGTGCCACAGCTGTACATCACAGCGTCCGCAGGCTTCTCTGCAGCCCTCCTGCCCACTGTAGGCCCCCCTGGCCACCCTGGCCAGTAGCATCGCCCAGCTGCTTACTGCAAGCCTCTGGGCTCATGCCCCTGGGCCTGGGTCCTTTCTGTTGCTCGTACATTAGCTGTGAAGCTCCTCCTTTAAAACTGTGAGTGCAGCCTCCATTTTCTGAGGCTCACATGTGCCAGCCAGCTAACTACCTCAATCAGCTCTCACAGCGACACCCCTACGTTTCTGCCCCAAAAAGCCTTCCCATCACTTTTTTTAAATTAATTAATTAATTAATTTATAGGCTGCACTGGGTCTTCTTTGCTGCACACAGGTTTTCTCTAGTTGCAGCGAGCAGGGGTTACTCTTCATTGTGGTGTGTGGGTTCCTCATTGCGTGGCTTCTCTTGTTGTGGAGCATGGGCTCTAGGTGCATGGGCTTCAGTAGTTGCAGCACATGGGCTCAATAGTTGTGGTGCACGGGCTTCATTGCTCCGCGGCATGTGGGATCTTCCTGGAGCAGGGATCGAATCTGTGTCTCCTGCATTGGCAGGCGGATTCTTAATCACTGCACCACCTAGGAAGTCCCCTTCCCATCACTTTTTGTTTTGAGATATAATTCACATACACCCTTTCAAAGTGTACAATTCAGGGGTTTTTAATATGTTCCCAAGGTTATGCCACCATCACCACTAATTCCAGAACATCTTCATGACCCCAAAAAGAGACCCTAGACTGGTTAGCAGTCACTTCCCATTCCCCCTGCCCCCAGCGCCTGCCAAACACTGGTCTACTTTCTGTCTCTATGCGACTGTCTCTCCTGGACATTTCCTATAGAGAATCACACATTACGTGGCCGTCTCTACCGAGCTGCACGTGGTAGCCCGTGTTGGCACTTCATTCTTTCCTGTGGCTGAACAATGCTTGATCGCATGGATGTGCCACATTTTGTTTATTCAGTTGATGGACATGGGTTGCTTCCACTTTGGGGCTGTTATGAATAGTGCTGTGACAAACATGCACGTACAAGTTTCCCATGGCTTTTAAGAGAAAGCCGAGAGCCTCGCCAAGGCCACAGGCCCTGCTGGCTGGCCCCGCCCACCTCTCCAGCAGCACCTCACGGCCCCACCCTGCTGGCTCCACTCAGTTCCTCACTCACCCTGTCCTCCCGGCTTTCGCATTTGCTGGACACGCGTTCCCGGAAGCTCTTCCCATCCACAATCCTCTATCCAATTACTTCCTATCCACCCTTCAAATCTGAGCAAATGCATGATTCTTCTCAGAAAAAAAACCTTCCCTGAACCTCTCCCACACCTAAGGCTCTGGCACTTATCACTAACAGAACTTTATGATTATTTATCTGATTATTTTATTAATCGCTGTTTTCCCCACCTCCCAGATTATACGTTTTAGGAAGGCAAGGGCCAAGGCTGACTCTCCTCATCGTCTCTCTCCTCTAGCACAGTGCCCGGAGGATACTGAATAAAGGAATGAATACATGAACAAGTGAACGAACGAAATAATCCCACTTGCTCCCTGCTAATGTGGAGTGAGGGGTTAGCTCTCTGCTCTTGATGTGGCAGGGACGAGAGGCTCCGTCCTCCAGGTCCTACCCTGGCCAGGACACTGGTGCGGCCACTGACCAAGGCCCTGGCCTCATAGGGCAGTAGCCCCTCTGGACAGGAGGAAAATCAAAGACCCGCTCCAGATGGCCCTGGGGAGGCGAACGCCCGCCGCTCTTCCAGGCTCACCTGGGTCACGGTTGGGACCGAGGGGATCGGTGCTGAGGTGGGCGCTGGTGTCTGACGGTGGGAGTCCCTGGGAGGCCTTGCCTGCCCTCTGAGCTCCTCCTCACTGGGCAGCATGCGGTACAGCTCCAATTTCCCAGCGGGCACGTACCCTCGATGTCCTGCAGGACATACAGAATGTTATCTGGCTGCGGATCACGCTCCCATCCCTTTCAGTGATAGAGGAAGTCACCACCACTCACGTGTGAATGCCTCCAACACAGCTTCTCTGCACGAAAGCGGACCTCAAAGGTCATCGTGGAACCTCACAAAACCAGCCACCCCACTCTGCACTTGCTCTTTCTAGCTTCTGCTGTCCACCCCAGTGACAGGGAGCTCACTCCCCGCAGAGGCAGCCTACTCTATTCGGAACAGCTCTGGCGGAGATAAAAGTTTTTCCTCGGAGTGGTACGAAAACTGTTTTCCTGCTGCTGGCACATGGGTCCCCTTTCCAAGCAAGGCTACTTCCTCACCTCAGGACTGCCCTTCCCAGGAGGCAGAAATTGCCTTTCTCTTCTCCTAGTGCCCCCAGTTCCTTCTCATGTAACAGCTACTCCAGTGGTGTTCTGGCTGCTGTCATTGTGAATGGCCGTCACCTCCTGAGAGCTTGCTCGGTGCCAGAGCCGGCATCTGATTGCCTTGTCTTCACGTCAACTCCCGAGGTCAGTATTGTTATCTCCATTTTATGGCTGAGCCAACCGAGCTCAGAGGGGCTCCACAACTCCTCCAGGATCACGCAATTAGTGCAGTGCAGAGCTGGGATCCAAACCCGCTCCTCTTGACCCCAGGGGCCTTGTTTTAATCCCTATTCAGCTGTTCCTCAACTTGAGTCAGGAGTTTGCCCTTTCATGATTCCTGCCAGATTTGTACCACCTTAATTTTTTTATAAACTCACTTTTTAAAACTTAGTGTTCTATTAAATAATAATGAATAGGGTTTCTGTACAATTATATTTTTTCTAAAATACATTAAAATACTGAATTAAAAGAAAGTGTCTGAAGGGGAAAAACTGTCTGCAGATCCCCTCCCAAGAATCCCGTGTAACCCTCATCTTGTGGGTCTCATGGCCCTCTGTGGAAGACACTCCGCTGGGCCATCTCCTCCTGGGTTCATGGTGCCCTTCACCTCCTGCCCTGCTCCCTCCTGGGGCCCCCACACCTGAGCAGCACACCCGGGGACATGACCAGTGCAGCGGGAACGGAATAACACCTCCCTCGTTCTTGACATCAGACTTCTGTCCACGCAGGCAGGACTGAAGCATCCCTTCTCTGCATATCTCCAACCTTCAAAGTGATGCTGAAGTTCTCTCCACACACCTGTCTACACCAATGATCTGTGAGGTCCCCAAGGCAGTCTTTGTCTTCCTTACACAGCTCCCAGCACAAAGTAGGTGCTTGATAACGGATGTTGCAACGTAAGACTGAATTTCTCTTTTTGGCGTTTCATGCACTACACTAAGCGGGCTGTACCCCAAACCCTCCATGTTCACCTGCGTTCATTCCCAGCCTAGATTTGCACAGGCAGACCTCTGCCCACAAGAGTACCTGTGTCTCCCCACTGGCTCCCGTTGGGTGGTTTTCCCAAAGGGAGAGAAAGTGCCCGTGAAGTGCCACGTACCTCCAGTGTCCACCAGCCATCGGCTGCTGTTGCCTTTGGTGTCCTTGTTTTGAAGGAGGGCTACGATGTGGCCCCGAGGCAGGGTCAGGTCCAGAGTCCCAGCCCCGCTGATACTGCTTGTCACCTGGTACAGCTTTCCCGCGCCATACCTATTCAGGAGAGCCTGCACCTGGCGTTCAGCCCCCGGAAGGAGTGGCTGGGAGAAAAAGGACAGAGAAAGACACAGATGTTGGAGCTGGGGTGTTAAAGCGCGTGTCAATGTTGGCCCATGTGCTGACAGCCAGGAATCCTGAGCCGAGCCCACCCCTGCTGCCCATCGGCCCGTCCCAGGGGCATCAGTCCCCTCACTAAGTCAGGATCAATGCGAAACACATGCTCTTGGCATCCAAAGGCATTTCAGAAGAAACCTCTACCTTAACTTCTAAAATCCTTGTCTGGTTTAAACTTCTTGTGTTTTATACAATCCTAAGTCAGTTTCTGAATCTCTCAGTTACAGAACTCCAGGACTGGGCCCTCAATTCTGTCCATAACGTTAAGCTAAGCTGCCTTACACAAGTCTTTCAACGCCGATGAGCAAGACTATGGGCTTCATGTGGGCACGAGGCCTTAGTCACCTGGGATCTTCAACAGCCAGCACAAGGCCAGCACATGCAGACCCTCACACACATGTGAACAAAGAGAATGTGGTCTTCCATTCCATGCATTGTGAGTCCACAAGTGTTTATGGAGCCCCCTACCATGCACAAGGCATGGCAATCCTTGTGAATGGCACAGTAGAAACAGTTTTACCCTGATGGAAACTGCCATCTAGGTGGAGAGAATGATTCAGTGTACTCTCGGTGTATCCAACAATCTCTGGGCATTGCCTCTGTTTTTTCATTCACTGCTTCCAGCAAAAGTATCAACAAGAAGGGACTCAGGTAATTGTCCCCTTTTTGTAAGACAAAGAAGAAACTAAAAACGCTGAATATAGATTTATTATATATTCTCTCTCACTAGATATATATGGATGGGTATATATTCACCACATTCTATATGGTTATTTCCAGGTGGGGAGGTGCTGGGTGTAGGGAGGTAGGCAGAGGGACATTTGGGCATGGACTCTGCCATTATTCCTACCTCCAATCGGTTCCTGAATCAGGATCAAATGGAAGTGTAGAGACAGCATAGCTCTTTTTCAGAATGGTGGTGTTAACTCGAATATGGGGTAGCAAACGTTCCTCTTCTTTCTCAAGTCTCTGCCCCTACCTGTGCAGAGGACAGCAGCACGCTCTGGAGGGACCAGAGAGGCCTGTAAAGATCTCACTGGGACTCTCCTGTCCTGGGCAGCCACCTCACTCCTCACTCCTCACTCCTGACTATTAGCCAAATAGTCAGGAATTTATAGGAGGGGGTGTGTGTGTGTGTGTGTGTGTGTGTGTGTGTGTGTTGCAGGTGTGGGTAGGAGGAGAGGTGGGAAAAGTGGGGGCGGGGCTGGGGATGGGGGCGTGGGGGTCTCTTCCTACCCATTTGCAACATCGGGACTATGATGTTCCCATTTGTTTCTTTTTATTTGTCTGTATCTTCTCTTTTTTCCTGCAGTCAGCATGGATTGCTTTTCCAATAAGAAAAACATTATTTTGTCTTCAGTAGAAAATGACAGACGTTTCCACCGCTCATCTGAGTGGTCTTTTCTTGGCTTTCTGTGCCCTTCCTCGCCCCGAGCTGCAGAGCCGTAAGGCAGCCCCGATGAGCCCTCTGCTGGGGCGTCTCTGTGTGCGGGAAGAAGTGGGGGCACAGCTGCGGCCGCAGGAGAAGTCAGCCCCACTTGAAGCTCACATACACCTCTGATGGTCTCTGATGTCCTCTGTGCTCTGGTCAGATGCAAAGTCCTTCTGTATCTTCCCAGCTCTGCTGGGCTCCTTTACTGCCTCCCTATGTCTCTAGGGCCCCCTTCTCCCTTCTGGGGAATCTTGGTTCTTTCTCCTGACCCTTTACTTCACATCTCACGTGTGACTGAATATAGTTCCAGTTTTCTCAAACCCAGGTTTCATCATACTCTGGGAGCCCCTTCTCCCTTCAGCTACTTCAGTTACTTTTAAAATATATATGATGTTTTATATATTCTTGAAGAATTCTGCAAGATACTCTTTCATTATATTTTAGAGAAAAATACTTAACCAAAAAAAAGGCTTTGGCTGGCCAAAGTTTTGTAAACCACAATGCAGCTGAGATACTGTCCTTAGCAATTAAAAATTCCATAGCAAAAAGAAAACATAAATGACTTCTTATTCAAACTCTTTATTCATCCTGAATGCTGGTACTTTAAGCAGGCTCCATGAGAAGGGGGTGAGGCAACAGGGTAAATTTTGATGAAAAATTTGAAGAAGTTCCAGGTTTCGGGGTGTTAATGCCACTTGGCCACTATGATGTCTAATTTCACTCAATAGTAAAATGTCTGGGTTTCCTTCTTCTTGACCTGTTCTTACGCTTACTGGCCGTGAAGAGCATGTGTGCTTGTGTGTGTGTTGGAGGCAGTGGGGGGAGAGATTCCCACCAGACCCTCACCCTCAGCTCACAGAGAAAGGAGAGAGGGAAAGGCAACATATTTCCAGGGCAACAGGGAACAACTGGGGAAAGAAAAGGGAAAGGAAATAGGGGATTGACCTCTCTCCACTGGCAGGTGAGGGGCTGGACAGTCTTTGCAGGGGAAGGAGGGACACTTACCTGTGTGGTGGGAGGTGGCAGCACTTTCTCAAAGTTCTCTTGAAAGGAGCGAAGCTGGTGACCCATCTGGCCCAGTGCATCCTCCACCAGCTCCCTGAAGGCCGACCCAGAGATGTGGTGGTGGGGGAGCTGGGTGGGGACAGACACATCAGAGCCCTCCTTGGGAGAGAGGGAACAGGGAGACCCTGACAGCCACACTCCAGCCCCAGATATGTTAGGGTGGGCCTTTATGTCTTGGTCAGCTGCTGTTTTGGCCTGGCTACTGCCCTACCTTCCTTTAAGAGAGCATCCCTCTATGGGGGTCCAGTGGTATTGCACCTCCTGGTGCCTGGCCACAGGACTGGCCATCATGGCATCCCTTTTCCTATCCACCATGATTGGTCAGGGAGTGGACAATAGACCAGAGCTAGGCCAATCGGAATCTTTGCATCAGATTTAATACATGAAGGCTGAGAATGAGAGGGTGACTTTTAGATTCTGAGATATAAAGGTAAATGCTTTGAGCTGCTGGGAGCCACTCTCTCCCAACTTGCAGACAAGGCCTGCTTGACAATAAAGCCAACCCAGAGAGGGAAACAGCCAGGAGATGGAGTGAAAGTCAGAGCCCCAACAACATTGTCTGCACTGAATGCAGCTGGGCCAGAGACTTGATCCTGTCCTGGGTCTTGCAGTTAACACAGGTCAATATGTTCTTCTTTATGCCTAAACTGATTTAGAACCCGAGGAGGTCTGAACAACGCTCCATCCCAGGACCTTGGCCCTGTTGGACATATCCTGCATTCTCAGCAGACAGCCTAGGAGTGACTGAGGTCCCACAGCTAACAGAGACATGTCCTCTCTGCTGGTCACCAAAGTCATCGCTCTTGGTTCTAACACGGAGCCTTTCCCTTGCCCCCAGGATGCAGACAGATTGAGGTTCTACCACAGGGTCTTTCCCAGGCTCCACAGGACTGTCCAGGTGAATGGGCCATGGGACACACACAGGAGGCTGGCATCTATCACTGACAGGCCCTAACATTCTGTATTACAGGATCAATCAAGAAATGCCCTCTTTCTGGGACTTCCCTGGTGGTCCAGTGGTAAAGACTCAGTCCTCCCAATGCAGGGCGCAGGGGTTCAGGGTTCACTGGTCAGAGAACTAAGATCCCGCACGCTGCACAGTGTGGCCAAAAAAAGAAAAAACAGACAAAAAGAAATACCCTCTTTCTGTTGTTATGAAATTGACCTCCCCATTACTTTATCCTAGAACACTTCCCAGCCCTGCACACCCCACTCTAAATACAAAAGGGTCTGGCCACCCTGGGGAGAAAACTGAAGGATAAGAAGAGAATGAAAAGATCACCTAAACAGATTTACCCTCTGCCTTCAGGAAAGAGAAATGCTTCTTTTGCAGAGGGCTCAGGCTTAATTCAAAAAGAGTGAATGAGACAGAACTCTGTACTAAATGCTGTGAGGGCCAAAAAGAAGAAAAGCTCAATGAGGGGAAACAGCTTCGTTCATCACCCCAGCAGAAGGCAGGCTCTGATAAGTGCTGAGCAGAAGTACATCCTAAGGGCTGCTGGAGTACAGAAGATGGGGAGATGGGTCCTCCCATCTGGAGTAGGAGGATTCTGAGAGCTTCATGGAGAGATTCACTCATTTGTCTCATATTCGGGGAGGTCCTACCATACGCCAGGCACTGGGGCGATGGGGAGGGACATTCTAGGCTGAAGAAGGAGGCTGTGGAAAGGGACTGTGGTCACACTCAGAAGTGGTGCACTGGAAGTCGAGGCTGCAGATGTAGAGTAGGACTATGGGCTGGGAAGGTAGTGATGGGGTGTGGCAAATTTTAGAGGGATTTTTATGCAACAGACTGGATGGGGAAAGCTGAGCTAGGACACATGAAGCACAGGAGACAGCATGTGGTATGAGCAGTACGGAAATTTCCCCAGAGCTTAGCCCCACAGGCCATTGAGCTCTGATGTTGATATCAGAGAGAGACTTAAGGGCAGTTGAGTGTTCTTTCCTATACCAACCCCAGTCTTCAAAATTCTAAAATCAAAGTTTGTACTTGGAGGTTTGTCCAAACCTCTTTGTGATCTATTTATGCTTTTAGCAGAAGGCTCCTTTTATAGGCTGTCGGGCATTGTGGTTCAGGCTCTGGAGTTGAACTGCCAGGATTCAAATTGAGCTATTAGCTGTGTGGCTTTGGGCAAGCTGTTTAACCTCTGTGCTCCGGCTTCCTTTTGAAATGAGAATAATAATAATGTCTACTCTGTAGGGTTATTGTGAGGATTAAGTGAGACAATATATGGAAAGTGTTCCAAAGGTGCCCAGTAAGTGCTCACGAGGAGGCAGCTGCTAGAAGTAGTAACAGTGGCAGGAACACCACTGGAGACATTTACTCCTGACTGTGTAGAAAGGACCCTGTTTCTGTTACCTACTTCTAATACACTCCAGGGAATGGCCCCAAGGCCTGTATCTTCCCGGCAGAGCCTCCTGTGCTTCTGAGTCCCAGAGCCTAGGAGTGGCCTGGAGTCCCAGTTCTACCCTTGCTTTCATGGTTTGACTCTATTAATGGAGGGAGAACAGGCATGAGAAAGACCCGGAAGGTCCCCTCCTAAGGCCTCCTCCTAAGCACCTGATGGCCCGTTTGGAATGCCCAACCTCACTCCATCCCATCCCCTGCAGACAGCCAGCAGAAGGGGCAAGAAGGCCCTGCCTGGCATCCCAGTCCCAGAGGCCTTACCTGGGCCAAGCTGCCCTCTGTCCTCTGCAGCACTTGCTCTGCAAGGTCCCTCTGGAGGGTCACAAATGTGCACAGGATCTGGCCCAGCCACCGCATGGCCAGCTGGTTAAACTGTGGGAGCTCAGCCACTAGCAGGGAGTTGAGTGCCTGGTACGTGTGCCGGGCCGCCTCCTCCTCGTAGGTCATGCTGCCCACCTCCAGCAGCTTCTCTTCCACCCTCTCAAAGTCCAGTAGTTTGTCCAGACGCTTCTTGATCAGATTCTGAGGGCCGGCCAAGGCTTTGGCCAGGCTGCACAATGGCTGCCACACCAGGGCTTCCAGCCGCTGCTTCTGTGGGAAGAGGTGAGCTTGGGAGTGGGGGAAGGAGGTGGCAGACGGTAGGCACAGGGGGAAGGGGCTTTGGAGGTGGGCAGGACTAGGCTCCTGTCCCACATGCGACGACCAGCTGTGACCTTTAGCATGATATCTAACCTTTCTGGGCCTCAATGTGCCCATCTGAAAAATGGGGACAATGCATGTAAGAAATTTAGCAGAGTGCCTGGCACAGAATAAGTATTCAATATATGTCATTTCTTAATATGGTCACTGTGCACAGATGTTGAAAAAATTTTTCTATAGAATGGTGGTCAAAAGCATATTCCTTGGGGCTCAGATCCTAGCTTCCCCCTGACCATGTGAATAAACTGGGAGGTCACCCTCTCTGAGCCTCAAGCTTTCAACTGCAGAATGGAGCTATTAATAGTATCTATCCTGTAAGTTGTGTTGTGAGGATTAAATGAGGTAAAGAATGTAAAGAGTTTAGCACACTGACTGGCAGACAACAAAGCGCAATAATCTTTAGCTGGGGCTATTTTTATCAGGAAAATGCACTAATAATAATCTCTGCGCTGCTGACTACCCCGGACTGTCATGGATGTGATGATCGTGGAAAGGGTCTGTCTTCTAAATATTATTCTTATAGGCTCTGCCACCTGCCTAAAAAAATGAAAGGAGAAGTTCTACTCACAAACGCAGGGAAGGCCTGGAGCTGCAGGTCTCTTGCCAGGTAACAGTACTGCACCACAGGCCCCCCGGGGATGTCCAGGTCATATTCCTGGGGCCGGAAGCGGAGGAAAGCCTAGATGGGGTCAAATGAGAGAGCCAATCATGGCCAGTCGTGGCCATCTTACGCCTGAATCCCTCTCTGCCACAGCCCGGAAGAGGTTGCCCAGGCTGTCTGCACAACCTAGGTGATTAGAAAGTTCTTTCTTAGACTGAGCCCACATCTTTCTCCCTATTTCAGTGCTGCCTTAACTTCACACATTTGCATATCTCTTTTGTGATTTTCTTTTTTGCCCTGTCCATGTTCCTCATGTTCTATTAATACTTTTCCCTTAAATCACCCTAGCGTCCCTATTTAAATTAATGCATTAAAAAAAAAGAAACCACCTTATGAGGAATTCCCTGGTGGTCCAGTGGTTAGGACTCCGTGCTTTCACTGCCAACCGCCCGGGTTCAATCCCTGGTGGGGAAACTAAGATCCCACAACCACACAGCATGGCAAAAAAAAAAAAAAAAAAAAGAAACAGGAAAAAAAATGACCTTATGATACTAACATAAAGGGAAAGCCAGTAATAATTGCCATAAATAAGCATGTAAGAATAATTGCTATAAAAACAATGTTATTAAGTTTTGTCTGAGCGTCATGGTCTGCTGAAGGCTTCCAGCCCGAGACTTGTTCTGCCTGTTTATCTAAGACGTCAGCAAAAGAGGCTTTTCCTGGACTCTGAGGATTAAAAGAGAGAATCATTTTCTTGTTATGGGATTTCATGTCAACACTGTATCTGTCATGTAAGCCCTGCATTTAGGGAAATGAAGCCTTAATGTTTCCAAGTATCTGTTCTACTCTACAAAGCCAGATGTGTCTCTCATGGGCCTCTGGTTTCTCTCTCAACACCCCTCCATTCGTTCTCTGAGGGCCTTCCGCTTCTGCTCACTGTGCTGTTCAGAACTCCCTTCTGAGGGAGCAGGAACAAGTAGGGGATGCACCCCACACAGAGGAGCGTAGAACTACGACCTCCCTCCTTCTCCATACTTCCAATAATGCCACCCCAAATCCTATTATCCAAAGAGCCTGTTATCGCCTGACTGAGCTGGTCTGCGCAAATGGACATGACTGAGAACAGAACCACACAAAAGGGACAGAGTGGGTGCAATGAGCCGGCATCGATGATAAGGATGCAGGGGAAATTTTGGCGCAAGGAAAGTGATGGGCTGGATGGGAATGCAAACGGGTGTCCCTGTGGGCTGAATCTGGTTTGCAGAAATATATTTTCTTGGACCCACGTAACATATAAATTCTTATTTAATTAGCTGTTCATGTGGATACATCATGAGATTTCACCTGAAGGTCTGAATTTCCAGTTTTCTTCTTCCTTAAAATCAGAACTGGCAGCACTGGGTCCACACTCCCACACAGCAACAACTCCCCTGAGCCAAGGAAGAGCTGCCCCTTTCATTTTATTCATTCATTCATTTATTCGGGCATTCAGACTCCAAATATTACTACATATTGAACTCTACCAAAAAATCTCTCATAAATAGACATTAGGCCTTATACACCTGCACACTTCAGCCGATAATATTACCGGCCTGGTCCCTTTGAGCACCTGTGTTTGTCACCCCTGCTCCAGGTGCCGGTCTGGCAGAGTCCCTCCAGGGGGCTCTGATTCCAGTGAGTTTCAACCCTGCCCAGTGGGAACCCCACCCCTTGAGAACTCAATGAGCGTAGAAGCTGCCCCAGCCTGAAGACCCGTGGGCTGAGGAGTGCTTGCCCGTGGCGCCTCTTCTGACCTCCAGCCAGCAACTGTATGACCTCTTCCATTTGGTTCCCAAAGCTGGTACCTTTGTCAGCTTGTTCCACGGGCCCTGCATGCCTCCTGCCCGGGGATCCCAGCCCTGCCCCACCCATTATTAACCGCAGAAGCCTCACCTCCAAATTATCCAGGTAAGCAGCCACATTATTTTTCAACTCAGTCACACACAGCGACACCCAGTGGAATCTCTCTTCTAAATCATCAAATTCCTTGTCTTCTGTCTGTGAGTAAAGTTATGCTTGTGAGGGCCGAGAACATCCACATGGGAGAAGTGCACACCCCTTTCCTTACTAGGGACCACTTTTCCACAGACCTGCCCAGCAGAGCCAGTTCCTCCAGACCCAAAATTGAGTGGGATGGTTAGAGGCAGTAAGTGCAGCTTAGTGGTTTTGTATTCAGACCATGGAATCAGACACATGAGCCTAAGAGTCCTGGCTCACTGGCTTCCTGGCTGTGTGAACTTAGGCAAGTGTTTTACACTCTCTGAGCCTGTTTCCTCATCTGCAACATGGGGATAATATGAACACTTACTTCACTGTGTGGACCCATTAATGCCTGGTTCAGAGTAAGTACTCAAGCAACTTGAGCTGCTACTAGTAGCTATTAAAGGCTAGTTCCTTGCCCAGACCCAGACATTAGCTCTCCTATCTGTATGGAGAGGACCCAGAGAAAGAGCAGCATGAGACGGGGTAGAGACAGCCCCACCCCGGCTCTTCAGAATCAAGTGGGGGTGCCTACTCTGCCTCTTCCTGGCTACAGCTGCCAGAAGTTCGCTCCCTCAGCCTCAGTTTCCTCATCTCGGAAAGGAGCCTAAGACCCCTGCCCCACCACAGCACAATCTTGCCCCTTGGGATGCGCATCCGGGATCCGACCCTTCCTCCCGTCCACGCTCACCTTGGGTACGAGCCCCGCCTCCTGCTTCAGCAGCTGGCTCAGCCGGGTGGTCTTCTTGGAAAGTGTGTGCGTATTGATGCGGGCCAGTCGCTCCCGGAGGCTCAGCGGCTCCACCTTGGTGTACTTGGAGGCTGCACCAGCAGAGGAGAAGGAGGGCACAGGGACCAGAGCTGACCCAGGACAGCAAAAGCCCCTGACATACCTGCCTAGACACCTCTTGGGCCCTCTTCTCACATGTGAGGGTCACACCCATTAGAATGGCGAATCCCAGAGGAAAAGCACAGGGCTCAGAGCCCTTACTCTGACGTGAGAACCTTGACTGAAGAGCTTCCTGCCTGTCTGACTTCTTGGGCCTCAGTTTCCTCATCTATAAATGAGGCTAGCCACCTCACAGGATTGCTGGGAGATCACATAAGATGACAGGTCTGGGGCAAATGACTTAAACTCTCATTTTACCCAGCTGTGAAATGGGGCTAACAGTGCCACCCTCAGGGCTATCGTAAGGATCAAACAAGGTAATGAGTGAAAAAAACATGTCATAGTTAGCCCTCAGTGAATTATCACTACTACACTATCTCAGTTGTGCAACTGAGTTTTTTGTCTACTTGGGACACTGCTTCACTTTCCAGACCTTTCTGTTTGAACAACTTGAGAGGCAGTGACCTCCCCCCTTTCTCCTCCTACCCTCACCCCTGATATATACACAGCTCTTTGCCTCCCCAGTACTCCTTTCTCCTTAGTACAGCAGCCATGTGGTTTGGCTAAGAATGACTTCACTTTAGTTCAAGGGGTGGATGCTGACTGTTATAAGCCTATTCACATAATCCCCCCCGCCCCTCACCACAATGATAGGTTCAAGGAAGGGCACAGAACTCAGGCCTACGCCCGTCAGTTCATGACATTCCCCTAACCATGGCAATTGGTTCAGGGTGAGCATATGACTCAAATGAGTCCTATCAGAGTGAAGCTCCAATTTAGTTTTTACAGCTAAGGGAAGAAAGGGCCCATTTTATCCTGGAGGGTGTGGTATGCAGATGGGAGTCTTAGGACAGCAATAGCCATTTACTATTATGAGGGAGGCCAGCCTGAAGAGGAAAGAGACACACAGTAAAGGCCAGAGACAAGAGAAGTACAGGGAAATGATGCCAGTACTCTGCTCAAACCCTACCTAAAACCCACATTACCTCTGGACTTGTGGGTTACGTGAGCTACTATATTCCCTTTACTGGTGAAGGCAGTTTGAGATGAGTTTTTTGTAACTAGAAGCATTCTCACTAATGTATCACCTACATGCCCCAAGTCCTTACCAACTTCTTTGCGCCTCTTGTACTCATTGATGTTGGTGACCACATCCTGGAGGGCAGAGGTAGCCCTCTGAAGGACCGGGTAGGCACTTGCATCAGGGAGTGTGTTCTCCAGAATTTTCTGCAGCAGCAATGGGTATCTGGTAATCCTCTGCAGAGGAATTACCAGCAAGAAACTGAGGCCTGAGGGTCCAGCTTGAGGCCTGAGGGAGAAGGCTGGTGTTAGGTAGGTCAAGTCCATCCTTCGGGGCACCAAGGGGCCTGGGCTCTAGTTCCAGCTGTGCCATTTAATTCACTGTGAGCTCAGGCAAGTCGACCTCCTTCTGTGGTCCTCAGTTTCCTCATTTGTAACCTGTGAGGTCTAGAGGTTAGATGGGTGCTACTAGTTCTCACTTTATCCCTTTCTGGGCCTTGGTTCCCCATCTGTACTAAACTCTGCCCTCAGCTTACTTGGTCTCTCAACAGCTGACACAGCTGACCACCTCCTCTTTCTCAAAACACTGTCTTCTTCTGGCCCCAGAGACACCCTTCGTCCTGCTTCCCTCACTCCACAGGCCACCCTCTTGGCCTCCTCTGCTGGCTTCTCTCCAGGGCTGGAGTGCCCGGGGCCTCCTCTCCTCCTTCTCTCTCCACTCACTCTTACTGACCTCATTTAGTCCTATGGCTTTAAACATATCCCAAACCCAGATCTCCACTTTCTACTTCTGTCCAGAGCTCCAGACTCACACAGTCAACTGCCTACCTGAGATCTCCACTTGGGGTGTCTCAAGTACAACTCCATCCATTGGACATGCACGTGATATCTCATTTAATAAAATGGTTCTGCTGCTTTAAAAATGAAGATCTTTTCAAGTCATAGGAACTTGGGAATTCCCTGGGGGTTCAGTGCTGTGGGCCCGGGTTGGATCCTTGGTGAGGGAACCAAGATCCCACACGCTGCGCAGCACGCCACCCCACCCCACCCAAAAAACTTTCTTTAAAAAACATTAGGTCACATTTGAAAAAGTAAAATATACAACAAAACACAGGAATTGATAGTGTCAAGGTCCCTTCCAGATGTACCACGGATGCATAGATGATTATTCCTAGTTCCCTTCCTGACGATGTCTGCAAGTTGCAGAAAGAAAGCCTGAGTCAATGGCATCTGGAACAAGACTCCGACAGTTCTTCCTTGATCATGACCAGTAGCCCTCAGACCCCCCTTCTGAGAAGCCCACGAGGGTTTCAAACCTCGATGTCTACGCATGCCTCCTGCACAAAGCCTCACTAATGCTTCTTGCGACTATTATCTGGCCTCCTCGCCACAGTACCCTTGCCTCTTGATCTTCTTCCTATGGAAACATCTCCAGACCAAATGTCCAGGAAAGATCAGCCATGAGGCTGGGAACAGACATAGCAGGTGGGAGACTCCCCCCCCCCCCCATTAGCTGCAGGGGGTTGGGACAAAGGGATGGGATTACCTGTCAGGACAAGCCTATGCCGACCATCTGCTCTCACCAACGTTTCCCAGCACTTGGCTGACCGAGGGCAGGAGGAGTGGAAACAGTCGCCAAATATTTGCAAAACTCTGTCCTCTGGGATTTCTTTCCATGGGAAAGGGCCAACAGCCTCATGGGGACAACTGTCACTTCACAAATCAGAGGGGACAAAGGGGAGGGGGTCTTCAAAGAGATGATTACATCTCTTCTCCATAATCACTAAGGAGCAACTACAGAATTACGGATGCCTCTTAATTTACAGCCTTTCTAAGGTAATTTGGAGAAAACTCTTTTTGCAACCTTTCAGATGGGCAACCAAAATTGAAAGGCTCACCCAGAGCTGGATGAGTATGGGGAAACCAGCCTTCTCACATTCTCTTGGTGGGAGTATCAGTTGGTGGGATCTTTTTAGAAAGCAGTTTGGCAATTTGTGAAATGTACAAACCCTTTATTCCCTCAGTCCCACTACAGAAATCTACCCACAGAAATATCAACTCAAGTGAGCATGGATAAAGGTAGAAGTTATTCAGCAACTCTATTTATGACAGTAACATTTTGGAAATAATCCTAACATCCATCAACAGGGAATGGTTAAATAAACCACAGACTATGAGCTGCCCTGGAAAAGAACTCTATGCAGCCACGAAAAAGAACATGGGGACTTCCCTGGTTGCTCAGTGGTTAAGAATCCACCTGCCAATGCAGGGGACATGGGTTCGATTCCTGGTCCGGGAAGATCCCACACGCTGCAGAGCAACTAAGCCCATGTGCCACAAATACTGAGCCTGTGCTCTAGAGCCCGTGAGCCACAACTATTGAGCCCACGTGCCACAACTACTGAAGCCCACATGCCTAGAGCCCGTGCTCTGCAACAAGAGAAGCCACTGCACTGAGAAGCCTGTGCATCACAATGAAGAGTAGCCCCCGCTCACCACAACTAGAAAAAGGCCTCACGCAGCAACAAAGACCCAACGCAGCCAAAACAAAACAAAACAAAAAGAACTTGGTAGAACAACTCATATTGTCCTGAAAAGATATTTATTCATGGCCATGATTAAGTGAAAAAGCAAGTTCTAGAACAGCATGTAGAGTAGAAGCCCCTTAAAACATTCATTCATTCATTCATCCATTCACTGATCCTATCTATCTATCCATCCATCCACCCATCCATCCATCCATCCATCCATCCATCCATCCATCCAACATCTAAACGTTCCCTTGCAAAGTTTATTTCCTCTCTGTCTGTAAATATACAGAATAAAGTTTGGGTGGAAAATGTTAACTACCAGGGGGAGGATGGGGAAACAGGAAACCAAGGGGCAATGGACTTACACTTTTTACTTTATATACCTGTGTTTTGCTTAAGATTTTCTTCTTTCAATAACCACATGTTACTTTTCTATTTAAAACAAATAAAAAATGCCAATAAAGGAAAACAGGTTATTTGCCTCCTCCAAATACTCCGCCTCAGTTGCTATGGAACTGAGGCAGAACGCTTTGTGCTGGACAGATCCACCTCTGCAACCAGCCTCCCTCCCCCCACCCCCAAAAGCTATGCCATTAGGATGGTCTCCCTAAGGCAGAGCTTCCTGCCAGCTGCAAGGGCAAGCTTCTGATTCCCTTGGGCCCCAAGTGGGAAGCATTGCCTTAAAAGACAGAATAAATTGGGAGTTCCCTGGTGGGCTAGTGGTTAGGGTTCTGGGCTTTCACTGCCATAGCCCGGGTTCAATCCCTGGTCAGGGAACTGAGATCCTGCAAGCCCTGCAAAGACTCCATGTTTCCACTGCAGGGGGCACAGGTTCAATCCCCCTGGTCAGGGAAGTTTCATATATTCATGGTGCAGCGCAAAAAAACAAAAAACAAAAAAAAAAACGGGGATGGGGGAGGTAAGAGAGAGACAGGGTAAACTAAATACCCCACCCACTCACCCATCCAAATAAAAAGTAGGAGGCGGCATATATTTTAGAATCACAAAGGTCTAATTAGATGATAGCATCTATTACTATCTGGATGAGAAAGAACCATTTATGGCTGGTGTGATTCTATTTGGCCAAGTTCTGGAAAGAGTCCCATGATCATCAGCACAAGATAGCCAAGATATTGTTTCAAGAGGGAGGGGATCAAAAGTTCTAGAGCAGCATGTATAGCAGGAGCCCCTTAAAAATTCATTCTATCTACCTATCTATCCATCCATCAATCCATCCATCCATCCATCCAATGTCTACCCTTTCCCATGGGAAGTCTATTTTCTGTCTGCCTATAAATACACAGAATAAAATAAAATACACAAATAATACACAATACACAATAATAAAATACACAAAATCTGTCTGTTTGGATGACAGAAAGAATGTCATTCCTGCTGCAACATTAGACCAGAGGATTTCATTGAGGGCATTTTTGAAACTTGTAGGCTCTGGGGTGCTGCAGGCATTTAGTGGACAGGGACCCAGGGATGCAGGATATCCTGCAAGGACAGTCCTACACTATGGAGAATTGTTCTAAGTTTCATATGCCCCTCTCAACATTCACAGACGGAATGAATGCCTTGAAATGGGCTGCGATTTCAAGAACTGAGATATTTTTGTGACACCTGGACTCCATTCAGTCACATATCTTAACACTGGGAATTACTATGACACTACCTTTTGTAAATAAGGCCAAGGTCATTTGCAAGAACATCATCCTTCCTCATTCCCTCTGCCTCCCAGTATGTAATGTTATCCCTACTTCAGTCATGCTGTTTCCTTCTCTCTCTTATCATACACAAGGAAGTCAGGTTTGTTTTCATTGCTCTCTGTTATTCCAGGGTACACATATTCTCTGCTCTTTTCTTTTTCTGTACTTCTTGTACAGAATGGCTTCTGAATTTTTTTTTAAGTTTTTTTTATTAATTAATTAATTTATTTATTGGCTGAGTTGGGTCTTCATTGCTGCACCCAGTCTTTCTCTAGTTGCAGCGAGCAGGGGCTACTCTTCGTTGCAGTGTGCAGACTTCTCAGTGCGGTGGCTTCTTTTGTTGCGGAGCATGGGCTCTAGTCAACAGGCTTCAGTAGTTGCAGCACGTGGGTTCAATGGTTGTGGCTCGTGGGCTCTAAAGCACAGGCTCAGTAGTTGTGGCACCTGGACTTAGTTGCTCTGTGGCATGTGGGATGTTCCTGGATCAGGGTTCAAACCCGTGTCCCCTGTATTGGCAGGAGGATTCTTAACCTCCGAGCCACCAGGGAAATCCCAACTTCTTTGCTTAAATCCAAGTTTATTTATTATAAGTAGGTACAAGCATCTGATTGCCTCATAATATTTTACAGTGTAGTGGTGCCCAAGCATTTGCACACTGAAATACATATTACTTTATCAGAAATTATTTTCCTTTTCTCTCTCCTTTAATTATAGTTAAGCCATTATATTGATTTTTTCAGTTATGTATATAGGCAGGATAATTTTTTTTCCAGAATATGACTCAGGATACTACATATATTTAATGTTTGTTATAAAAAGGGGGCATTGGGACTGACAGAGCTGAGAACCACAGTGTGTTCTCAGGGAAGCATAATCCCTGGCTAGCCAAGGTAACTACAATAGCTGGGAATTACTGAGTGTTACTTACATGCAGTGAGTCTATTCCCCATGAGCTGTTGTTATTACTCCCATTCTACACGTTACGGAAACTAGGTTCTGAGACATGAAATGGCTTTGCCAAGGTGAATAAGGGGCAGAGCCCAATCTGCTGCCAGGCAGCCTGGCGCCAAAGCCCATGACACCTGGCCTGGCTGGGAAAGACCTGAGTGCAGAAGACATGACAAACAGCAGCCTCTGCGCCAACTAGTGCCCCCCACACAGTGTTTCTAACATGTCTGAACTAGATGCCAAGATTTAACACTTGGGAGACTTACATCAAAGTTTCTGGTTTCTCTTGAAAGATCAGAGGATCTGGGCACCGTGGAATTACACTTCTGAATGACAACTGAGGCAGATGCTTTACAAAAAAAATGGCTGCAATTATTTCACTCTCTGTATCTACACCCTTTGAATATGACTTTGAAGCTTCTCCCATCAGGAAGTGGAGACTTCTCCACCCCTTGAGTCTGGCACAGCATGCCAATTCCAAGCCAAGACCTCAAAAGGCAGAGCTGAGTCAGCTTGTGTGTCCCAGATACAAAAGAGAGCCCAGCCAACATCAGCAAAGCTGACCCGCAGTTGATCACAGGCACATGAGGGTGTTCAGCCAGGACTAGAAGAATCATTTACTGAGCCCAGCTAAATCGCTAACATGCATAAGTGTGACCTAAATAAAGGTTTGCTTTAAACATATTTTGGGATATTTTAAACATATGTTAAACCATTATATTTGGGTTAGTTTGTCATGTAGCAAAAGCTATTCAATATAGCAACAATCAGCTGAGGCTGGTCTGCTGGCTCTGGTTTGCCACAGTCTCCACTACCCCCTTTTGTCCCACATCTGGCATCCTGCTTCCCTCATTACTGTTACCTGCTTCACTCCTGTAGAAATGTATTTAGTGACCCTTGTAAAAGCCTAAGTTTGTAAGATCCATGAAGGGATCAAAGGAATCAAAGGAGAAAATGAATGTAGGTTTTTTTGGAGGCTGGGAGGGGCTAGGACATGGGTACTTCAAAAGGAGGCTTCAGGGGACAGAGGGATAAGGATAAAATAAGGGAGAGAAGGAGGAGAGGTAGCAGGAGGCTCCATATGAGATAATGTGAACTCAGAGACTGAAATCTACACTGTCTTTCACTTGGGTGTAAAGGAAATGTCTAAATAAGATGAAATAATAATAATCTATGTTCTTCCTACACTATTCTGATTGCCAGAAGATGACCTTCATCTATCTTCATTTGGTGAGCTTGTCCTGGGGAAGATATAAGCCTTTTCAAAACAGAAAAGAAGCATAAGAGTTTACAAGCAAGGAAATACAGATACCTCTTAAATAAACAAAAAGAAGGTAAATGCAAAATGAAATGTTACTGAGATGGTGTTTTTCACCTATCTCAGTAGTAAATACTCTAAAGTTTAACAACATACTCTGCTGGTGAGGCTGTGGGGAAACAGATACCCTCATATGTTGCTCATGGGAAAATCAATGGGTACAGCCTTTACAGAGGACAATTTTGCAATATTATCAAAATTATCAAGGTATACTCCCTTTGACCTTTAACTTACAGATATAATTGCACCTTGGTAAAATAGCATATGTTCATGAATAATCACTGTAGCAATCTGTAATATGCAAAGAATAGAAACAAACCAATGTCCATCAATAGATACCAGTTAAAAAAACTGTGAAACAGCTACACGGTAAAAAAATATGCAGCCATTCAAAGGATCATACATGTATGTATTGAAATGGAAAGACCTCCAGGATATAATGTAAGTGAAAAAAAATTACAAAATTTCATTTAAAAGATGGAAAATAAGAGTATGATTTGTATTTGTATGTGTGAATATAGGAACTCTGCAAAGATCCATAAGTAATTTAAAAATGGTTACCTTAAAAAAAAAAGTGGTTACCTTAACTTTGTGGGTAGCCACAGTAATTGGAGAGATGCAGGGACAGGGTTGGGAAGATTTTTTTACTGTATAAATTCAGATGTTTTAAAGCTTTTGAACCACGTAACTGTTACCCGTTCAAAATTTTAATTAAAAAAAAATTTGTTCTCTACATATCTCTACCTAGAGCTTCTACCCACTGGTGCCAGTTCTGAGCTGTGAGGCCACCCAGGGGAGTTCTGATCCTTTTCCATGGGGCAGGACTCCAGCCATCTGTAGAGAGGTCTCCCCAGGTGATACAAACCTAGTTCCTGCCACGCTACTTACAGCACATGGTTCCCACCATCTCACTGCCCTCCCTGTGGTAGTCACGAGGGCTGTTCATCAAATGTTTCTGCTTTTCCACCCGGGAACACATGGCTGGATGGCAGGGCCTGGCCTCCTGGTAGCTGGACAAAGCCATGTGATTAGTTCTGGCCCATGAATTATGAGAAGCAACGAACTATCACTTCTGGACTAAAACATTTAGTTACCAGTGTTAGAACCTCCAGAGCTCTTTTTTCCTTTGCCAACTTATTGGCAATATTCTGGACAGTGGTTGCTGTCAGCTAGGGTCCCAAAATGAGGATGACAAAGAGAAAAGCCCCAAGTTAACCCACAATAGAGCATAAGGAAGGTGGAAACCTTGTTGGTGAAAGCCACTCAAAGAGCTGGGAGTTGTCTGTCTCTGCAGCACACCCTAGCCTAGTCTGACGGGGACACTCCTGAGGCCATGTGAGCAGCACCAAGCAGGGGTGGGACTTTAACAGCCTCTGACCTCGTGGTCCATGAGGGTCATTCTACTCACAGCACTGCCTCAATGACGTCCTGGATCTCCTGCTGCAGCTCTGGCTCCTTCCGGTAGGTCTCCACCAGCAGCAAGGCCTGTTCGTAGCTGGTACAATACACCTTATAGACTTGCTCCAATTCCTCTTGGAATTCCAGGAATAAGTTACCTGACAGTGAAAAGGCAACAAGGAGTTCTCAGAAGCATGTGTGCATGTCCTCTTGCTTAGGACAGGGAAGCGGTGAGTGACACAGCGAAGCACTGCAGCTCTGGAGGGAAACTGCCAGGCTTAACCAGTGCTGTCGCCTTGGGCAAGTCCCCTCATCTTCCTGAGCTTCTATTTTTTTTTTTTTGAATTATTTAATCTTTTTTTTTTTTAGAACTTTTATTGAGATACAATTGACATATCTGAGCTTCTATTTTCTTCATCTCACTTTCAAAAGGCTGCCATAGGATTAAGTGACAAAATGATGTAGAGCTCAGACTGGTGCACTATGTGTACTTAATAAATGGTAGCTACAATTACAGCAATAATGTTGATAATTCTCATATTTGGACAATGTTTTATAGTTCACAAAACACACTCACATTATATCTTTACAATTACCATGTGTGGTAAGTACAACTTCAAATGCTCTGTTTCCCGAGACACCCTATAGCACAGCATGGGTAGTCACAAACGTGGGCTTTGGAGTCAGAGAGAAGGAAGGCCAGATCTCCAGCCAACCCTTTCCCAGTGGTGTAATCTAGGGCGAGTATTTGATCCAGCTCTCAGCAAAGACTCCCACAGCGACAGTACCACCCCAGGAACCGAACCCCCCCCCCCCGCCCAGTGCCAGTCAAACCAATCCTCAGAGAAAACGCCTTCAGGAGAAGCCCCCAAAACAAGGGAGAACATGACCAGGAAAGAGACCCGAAACTGCATCTAGGGAGAATGTGTGTGATAGGGAGACCAGCCAGCTGCAGAGATGATCCCACTAAGAGATAGCTTGGGCGTAGCCCTGAAACCTAGGGCGTTTCCACATTCTTCTCTACTAGGGTGATACTGCAGGAATGAGACTAATGACAAAGAAACCATATCATACCAGTATGGCCAGGGGCAGGGGCGTTTCAGTAACGGAAGGGTGGAGGAAGGCAAACTCCCTTAGAGCAGAGAGCAGAGCTGTCCAACAGGCAGGAACGCTCTCTGCACCAAAGATTTATTTCCTCTCCTCTTGTCCTTCCTTAGTCACAGATGGAAAGTAGTCACAGCAGCAAAGAGTTACTCCCAGTATCAAAAGGGCACTCCACCTCTAGCTGGGAGAAATGAGAAAGGGAGGCAGGATGGTCAAGAGCTAGGGCTCTAGTCTGAAAGAGCTGTTCAAATCGTGACTCTGCCTGGTCACGCTGTGTGGCCTTAGGAAAATTACTTAACCTCTCTGAGTCTCAGGTTTTTCTTTAGTAAAATGGGAATGATAATAGTAATAATAATCATCAAGTAACAGTGTCATGAGAATAAAAAGGGCTACTACATGTTAGGCACCCACAGTCATGGTTGGTGCAGGAATGGGTACTATTTTCATGTAGCAGGCATGAAACTGAGGCTCGGAGACATGAAGGAGCTGTAGGTGCCAGAACCTCATGAGTCAGACTCCAAAGCCCCTGCTCTAAGTCAGTCGACCTGCAAGCCATGGCACACGTGGCTATCAGGCACCTGAAATATGGAGAATCCCAACTGAGATATGCTGTCTGTGTAAAAGACACTGGATTGCAAAGACTTTGTACAAAAGAAAAAAAAGAGAGTAAACTGTATCATGAATAAGTTTTATATTGATTACATGCTGAAATATTATTTTGGATATACTGGGTTAAATGAGATATATCATTAAAATTAATTTCACCCTCTTTAGTTTTTTTAACATAGCTACTCAAAATTTTTAAATTAAATTTGTGGCTCATATTGCCTTTCTTTTAGACAACAATGAACTAGAGCATGGTGCCTTCCAGTGATAGGACCCTGTGTAAGATCTCCTGTGAACATCTGAGTTGTGTTTGAAATCATTCGTAAGGACACAGAACCTGACTCATTTGGGAGGTTCTTGCCTGAGGTCCAAAAATCTTTTAAAGTGTTGTGGCTATGGAATTGGGAAAAGGGCCTTCCTTGCATAGCAGGGCCTGGGGGCTGAGAGGGGCATAGAGAGAGCTGGTGGGAGCCAGCAGAGCCTTGATCAGGCACAAAGTTGCACCTAGGAGAAGAAAAGCCATGCGGATTCTTTGTGCCTCTTCCTGGCTAACCGCAAGGGGCAGAGGATGAGGAGCCTATTTTCTGTAGACTCAGTAAAGGCCAGGGAATAGGTCTGCCAAATTAGGAGGGAAAAACACAAGATGTTAAATTTGAACTTCAGATAAATAACAAAGAATGTTTTAGTATAAGTATTATATGTCCCAAAAGTTCCATGGGATATACCTATACTAAAACGTTATTCATTGCTTATGTGAAATTCAAATATAATTGGACATCCTGTATTTTATGTGGCAACTCTACCAGGGAAGTAGTGAAGGCAGGGAATGGAGATGTCACCAGGTATGTTCGGGGGATAAAGCAGCATCTTGACTCTTTGCAGGTCAAGCAGGAAGGCAGAGATGGACAAGTGAGGACCCTTAATAAGGAATTAGGTTGAACTTCAAACCCACAGCAACAGGAGATGCTGACCTCAGAGTCCCCAGACCCTTGGAGTGTCTTCAACCTGAGGTTATAACAATTTCCACTCAAATAAGTGGTCATTATTAACAGAAATAAGGATAAAATGATTAAAGGTAAGACTATCTACCTAGATGCTTTAAAAATTTTTTTTTCCTTAATTTTAAATTCCTCTGTTATTTAAAGGAAATAGTCACTCATTCACATTGCTGTTTTAATGAAGAATCATATTTTTAGGAGAATAGTAAACACACCATACACAGGTTTTAATCCCACACTCTACTGCATGGAAGCTGTTCAGTGCAGTAGTTGAGACCACTGGCTCCAGAGGCCTCCTGCCCCAGTGCATATCCTCCTGGCTCTGCCACTAGCTGGATGACCTTAAGCAGGTTACTTCCTCTCTCTGTGCCTCAGTTTCTTCAACTGGGAAATGAGATGACAGCAACTACCGTTCAGGGTCGTTGTAAGGATCAAATGAGTTAATACATGTACATCAGAACAGTGCTGGTCATTTAGTGAACACTCAGAAAGTTGGCTTTTTCAAAAAATTTGTGTATTTGTTATTTTTAATTCCCACCATCATCATGCAAGTCTAAGAAAAGGTAGAAGATTGGGGCTGTAAAGGCCAAAGGGACTTGGGTGGAGGCCCCCACCTCATCCTCTTTTCTGCCTAACATCATTCACCCCTGTCCCCTGACTCCACTTGAAAACCCCTGACCATAGACATTTTGTCAAGTAGCCCCAGAACAGCAGATGGGAAAAGACTGCAGAAGACAGGGATGAGGTCTACACCCACGTGTCCCTTCTTCATGTCTGGTCATCCTAACCATTTCAGAATCAGAAGTCTACATTCACCCCTCGCTTAGGTGAAGGTAAAGCCACCAGCTGGTTTCACTAATTCCACTCTTGCCACGCTCTCACAATCCATTGTCCACAACTGCCAAAAGGATCTTTGAAAAATAAATCTGACCATATCACTTCCCTGCTCAAAATTGTCCAATGACTTCTTATCACACTTAGAATAAAATCCATACTCCCTACCAAGACCTAGAAAGCCCTGCAGGATCTGGTCCTTCTCTGCTTCTACTATCTTATCTCCTAACACTCTCCCCTCACTGTTTCCCCTGGAGCCACACCAGCCTTCTTTCTGCCTGTCCTTCAAAAATCCCAGGCTCATCCCTGCCTCAGGGCCTTTACAGAGCCATTCTCTCTACTCTCCCTCCAGATCTTCTCATAGCTGGCTCCTCCGTAACAGGTCTCAGTTCAAATCTCCTCTCCTTTGAAGGCCTTCTCTTTTTTCAAAAATTACAATTGTTATTCTTTAAATTACAAATTACTACTTAAAATTCCCCTGTTTATCTTTGTATCATCTGTCTCTCTCACTAACTTGTTAACCCATGAGAACAGAAGATCGGACCCTCTGGTTGATGTTGTGACCCCAGCACACAGCACAGTGACTGGCACACTGCAGGTACTCAGTAAATATCTGTTGAATGAATTAATGTGAAAGAACCCCAGAAGAAAGTCTCAGCCATGACACTAACCAGTTATGTGTCCAGCAGGATGTCCTCCCTGTCTCTAGGCCTCAAGTCTCTTCATCTGTAGTGACGGGGTTGGACTGGATATTATTTGAGGGTCCTGCCAGCTCTGACATGCTATATTTCAGGGATCCCCAAAACAGTCTCTCACAGAGTTGCATTTCCCTGGAATGCTGCAGAAAGTACAGCAATGACCACATGGTGAGAACAATTCCACAGGAATCTCAGGCTGCTAACTGCCTGTTTTTTTTGCTTACCAATCAGCTGCACTTGTTCCTCTTGCCTGGAGGCTGTCTCCTGCAGATCATGGAGCAATTTGCTGTTCACCTTGAGGATATCATCGATGTTTGAGAACAGGACATCCAGATCTCCCTGTGGCAGCTGGAAGGAACAAAGACACTGTGGGAGGTCGGTTAGGAGTTGGGTAGAGTGACTTTTTTTGTAGGCTTTGGACAGTAGTCCAGAACAGTCACACCACTGAGGTTCCATCACTCTTGGGAAGACTATCCCAGTGGAATGTTTGCAAGGACTTTGAAATTTTATAACTTAGGCATTTTCATTACTCTACAAGAAGAGAGGAAGAGACAGAGCACTCAGCATGAAAGGAAAGCTGAACTGTATTATCTTAGGTCTGCTGCCAACTATAATTTTTCTCCTCTCATTTTCCCCATCTGTCATATAAGTGTGGGAAGTTGGACTTCTTTCCAGCTCTCACATACTTGGCACCTACCACCCTGAGATATATTCTGAACTCCAGCCCACATGAACTAAGCTATACCACTGTTAAAAAGGATGCAGGACATCTATATATGTGCATGAATATTTATAGGATATATAGAGAGACAGATGTCCTGGATTCACAATCAAGCGGGAAAAGTTAACTGTAGAAAAATAGAGTATGCTCTTATTTTTGCTAAAATAAGTAACAATCTATATTTGTTTATTTAATGCCTATGGAGAAAAAATCCCAATTTCTGGAGGGTGAAATATGCGAGGGCTTTCACTTTCTACATTATCTACTTGATTATTTCATTCATTCAATAAACACTAATTGAAGTCCATTATTTATGTGTCAAGAACTGGGATACATTGAACTAAATAGTCGTTCCCTTTATGGACCTTACATGCTAGGGGATGCTTGAAATTTTAGAGAGAGAGCCTGTGTTATTTCTGAAATCAGGAAGAAAAAAGATGTAAAAAATGAATACTAAAATAGAAACCCATCATAAAGATAACTTTTCCATGTTACCACCGTCCAAATGAGACAATTAGAAACAGGTCACTTAAAACAATCTGTTCTAAACTTAATAAAGGGCTCTTTTATCCATTAGTTCACTTACTTGTCTGAGGTGATTGTTCTCTGCCCATTTAGTAGATGAATATACTAAGGCTCCAAGGTGTTAAAAGCCTTGCTGAAGGTTGCAGGGCCAGTAAGTGGAAGTACCGGAACTTACATTCAGGTGACTTCACATCCACCACACTTTCCCCTCCATCAAGCCTGCCCCAGGAACAGATGTGAGGTCTCAGAAGCTGGGACCCACGTCTGCCTCTATAAAGACAGACTGAGTGTGGCCCCACCCAGATACCTGCTGCAGGCGGCTCCTTATGTCCGAGGCACAGAGCTGGAGCACGTGCAGGTAGGAGACCTCGGTGTCAATGAGTTCCCTGACGGCCAGATTCTGGTGGAGCAAGGATCTGTCCTCAGAGAGCCGACCTTCCCTGTCTGGACTCCCTGTCCTAGAGGACAGCTCATCATCCCCATGATCAGTCATGTCAGCAGGTTCTGGGAAAGACAAACACATCCAGACTCACTTCTGGGAGCTCTACTGGGACATGCTGTCTCTAATCCAAAGACAACTATTCATCAGGTGGCCTAAAAACATCCTTAGCTGCCTACAGAGTCAAGAAGAACTGCATATTAGCATTTGTGGGCAGTATCTGAACAATCTTAAACAGTGGAACACAGCTCAGGTAATTGTTGACATTGAAAACTCATTCCCCAGGATTCAGACAATGTGCTTGCCTGGCTTTTCTTCTATTTTCCCCCCGGATCTTGACCCAGATTTCTTTATCTGGTTCATCTGAGTCTCTCTCACCCTCTTTCTGCCAGCAGTTCCCTCCTCTCCTCCCACCACTACCCCATTCAGGCCATACTACCTATCACCTGGACTATTTCCACAGTCTCCAGGAACATTTTTTCAAATCCAAACCCCTCTCCCATATGCTGCCACCCACACCCATTCATCCTGGATATGCTTCCAGCTTAAACTTTCTGAAACAAAGCTTGTGATCCTGGTGTCCTCTGCTGTGAGACAGTAATAGCTATCTGCTGCTCTGTGGTCTGCCTCCAACCTCATTTTCCTCTTCCCTGACACACTCCAGTAAAAGAAAATTAAGTGCTTTTCTCCTTACCTGCATGGCCATTTCCTGCCTCAGTGCTTTTGCACCTGCTGTGACTCCTCCCATGTCTCTATGCTCTGACATTCATCTCTAAGGCCTTTCCTTATCCTCCCAGCCAGATGTACTTTTCTCCTTTATCTCTAAGTTTAGAAAGTACAAATGGCAATACTGTGGACAAGAAAAATCTCCCTACTACAGAACATCTAGAAATGCTAGATCAGCTATAACAAACTTCCTTTTCACTGCATAGCAAGGCTTGCAAGAAAGTAAAGGAAATCAGCAGGGATCCCCAAACAGAGGGAACTGAAAACCAGAGCAGGAGCAGCTAAGCTGATGCAGCTGTAACCACTTTGGACAGGGTGGGCAGGGAAGAGGGCAATGCCCAGCTCAGTGATTCAGAGACTTGGGTATTAGCACCCAGGCAGAATCAGGAAACAAGCTAATTTCCAGAACTGGGATCCCTCAAGCACACCAGTAAAATGGCAGATTAGAAAAAAAAGTCCCCCTACCCACACAGAAGATGATAAAAATGTTTCTTCATCTTGGCTTGGGTCCTGAGTAAAGGAAAAAGTCATTTCTGAAAATTCATAACAGGCTTGATTTCACTGGATTGTAGGTTCAAACGTATACTACACATATGGTCCAAGGAGCTCAATGCTGAGAAATAAGCCAAAAAAGAAGTCCCACAATAATGCTACTGTGAGTACCTGAAGAAAAAATAAAATGTCTCCAGGAGCACACATCCTTAACCGAGGCCACATGGTACTCTAAGAGATAACCCTGTCCTGACGTTGAGCTTAATCCAAAATTACAAGAACTCCAGTGTAAATGAGCATCATCAGAGACAACAGAGCAGGATTAGACCCCAAGAATATCAGATAATCAAACTATCAGATAGAAACTACAAAACAAGCAGGAAAAGAAAAGACATGCAAAAAATAAAGACCTGTATGATTTTTTTAAAGCACCAAGCAGAAAAAAATTTTAAAAATAAAAATAAAAAATAAAGTACCAAGCAGAATTTACAGAAATTAAAAATTTAGTTTCTGACATTACAAACTAAATGGACAGTTTAAACATTTAGGAAAGAGAAACAGTAAAGGGTCAGATAGATACAAAGAAATTATTCAGACTGCTAAAAAGAAAGGGAAAATCATGGAAAATATGAAAGAGAATTAAGGGATCTGGATACTGAAGTAAGAAGTTCACGTAGGAAATCTGTGTTCCAGAAGACAAGGAGAAACAGAGTGAGAAGAGGCAATATATGAAGAGATGAAAATAATAATCATCCCGAATTTATAAAAGAATCTATAAAATTCTTAGGTCTAGGAAGTACAAGTCCCAAGCAGGATAAGTTTAAAAAAAAAAAAATCACATCTAAACACACTGAAAGGAAATTTCAGAACCTTGAAGTCCTGGAGAATTTACCTTACAGTTTCCTTGTCAGGAAACTATGCTCCACCAAAATAAAGAAATAAATCATGAAGGAGAAAGACACAAGATACAGGGAACTGGTAATCTAATATGTGAGAGAGGCTGAGGAAATCCCTAGGATAGGTGAAAGGAAATCCTAAGTTTGACTGTTGGTGTCAGATAGGCAGCTAACAGTCTGAGCTAGAACACTAGAATGTCTTGAGACATTCAAATTTATTGAATCAGAAGAGAATATGGTCCTTATTTAGGCATAATTACACAGAAAATACATATGAAACTAAGAAACCAACAAAAACAATTATAACAATTTTTATAACAAAAAAATTGTGCAGAAAAACGTAATTATGTGTCACTATCTGATTCAGTTATAAATAGAATCTACACAGGTAATAATGCAGGTGATCTATTTCATATTATGTACTGAGAGGACAGGGTGATGGAGAGGGAGTAAAAAAGAGCTAAAGCCTCATCGTCCACAGTGGAAATCAAAGAACAATGCCTAAAGTGAAAGCTCAAGAAGGAGCAGTGCATGTGTGCTACAAACCAAGCAGCTAAAACTGACAGGAGGAATTGCCTGGTAGTGGCTGGAGCAGGAAAGAGAAGAGGACAGGCTGCTTTTCATAACAAACATTGTAGAATTACAGAACTATACATCTTTTAAAATTATATGCTTTTATAGCTTTGAAGTGAACTAAAAACTAAATGTAAGAAAAAGTGAGAATTCCTCAATTTTGCTGCAGATCAATATTTAAAAATAAATCATATTCCTGTGTATACTCCTGGAGGAAAACATAGGCAGAACACTCTTTGACATACATCAAAGCAACATCCTTTTTGACCCACCTCCTAGAATCATGGAAATAAAATTAAGAATAAACGAATGGGACCTCATGAAACTTAAAAGCTTTTGCACAGCAAAAGAAACCATAAACAAGACTAAAAGGCAACCCTCAGAATGGGAAAAAATAATTGCCTATGAAACAACGGACAAAGGATTAACCTCCAAAATATACAAGCAGCTCATGCAGCTTCATACCAAAAAAGCAAATAACCCAATCCACAAATGGGCAGAAGACCTAAATAGACATTTCTCCAAAGAAGACATACAGATGGCCAACAAACACATGAAAAGATGCTCAACATCACTCATCATCAGAGAAATGCAAGTCAAAGCCACAATGAGGTATCACCTCACACCAATCAGAATGGCCATCATCACAAAGTCTGGAAACAACAAATGTTGGAGAGGGTGTGGAAAAAAGGGAACTCTCCTGCACTGTTGGTGGGACTGTAAGTTGGTACAGCCACTATGGAAAACAATTTGGAGGTTCCTTAAAAAACTACAAATAGAACTACCATATGATCCAGTAATCCCACTCCTGGGCATATACCCAAAGAAAACCATAATCCCAAAAGAAACTTGTACCATAATGTTTATTGCAGCACTCTTTACAATAGCCAGGACATGGAAGCAACCTAAATGCCCATCAACAAATGAATGGATACAGAAGATGTGGCATATATATACAATGGAATATTACTCAGCTATAAAAAGGGATGAGATGGAGCTATATGTAATGAGGTGGATAGAACTACAATCTGTCATACAGAGTGAAGTAAGTCAGAAAGAGAAAGACAAATATTGTATGCTAACTCACATATATGGAATCTAAAAATGGTACTGATGAACTCAGTGACAAGAACAGGGAAGCAGATACAGGGAATGGACTGGAGAACTCGAGGTATGGGAGGGGGCGGGGGGTGAAGGGGAAACTGAGAAGAAGCGGGAGAGTAGTACAGACATATATATACTACCAACTGTAAAATAGTCAGTGGGAAGTTGTTGTATAACAAAGGGAGTCCAACTCGAGGATGGAAGATGCCTTAGAGGACTGGGGCAGGGAGGGTGGGGGGGAATCGAGGGGGGGGCGTCAAGGAAGGGAGGGAATATGGGGATATGTGTATAAAAACAGTTGATTGAACCTGGTGTACCCCCCAAAAAAATAAAATAAAATAATTAAAAAAAAAAAATAAACCACATGCCAACATCTAAAAAAATAAAAAAATAAATAAATAAATAAATCATATTCCTGTGTATACCAGCAACATTTTTTAAGAGTGCAACTTAAGGAAAAATAGCAGCATAATAATAAAAAGATTTAATAATAACATATTTATTCCTTCCTAAATACCTTAATTTAACAAAAGACAGGGAGCTCCCTAGTGGCCTAGTGCTTAGGATTCCGGGCTTTCACTGCAATGGCCTGCGTTCACTCCCTGGTTGGGTAACTAAGATCTTGCAAGCCACATGTCCAGAAGAAAAAAAAAAAGATGTACAAGATCTTTATGAAGAAAATTATAAAGCTTCACCTAAATATATTTAAGAACTACTTAGGAATTCCCTGGCGGTTCAGTGGTTAGGACTCTGAGCTTCCACTCAGGGGGCCTGGGTTCAATCCCAGGTTGGGGAACTAAGATCCCGCAAACCATGTGGTACAGCCTAAAAAAATAAAAACAAAAACAAAAAAAGAGAACTAGTTACAAGTAGAGATACACTATGTTCATGGATAGGAAGAGTCAATATCATAAAGATGAAAATTGACCCAAACTGATTCAATACAACTTTAATAAAACTCCTGATAGGGTTTGAGGGTTTTTTTTAGTAGAACATAATACAATCATTCTAAAATGTAAATGGACAAAAAAGCTAAGAATGACTAAGGCAATTCTGAAGAACAAGGTGGGGGGAACTTCCTACCAGATAACTAGATCTATTTGAAAGTCATAATAATTAAAAAGTATGGTATTGATGCAGGGGCCAACAGATCAGTAGAACAGACTAGAGAGCCCAGAAGCAGACCACAATAAATATGGAAACTTTATATATGACATGTCACTATAAGTCACTGAGAAAAGGATGGTCCACAGGATAATTGGCCTCCCCTATAAAATAAAATAAAATAAAATAAAATAAAATAAAATAAAATAAAATAAAATAAAATAAAATAAAATAAAATAAATGCAATCCCACTGCACACCCCAAATAAACTCTACATGGATTAAAGACCTAAATGTTAAATGTGAAACTCTAAATTCTTAGAAGAAAGCAGGAAAATATTTTTAAACTCTTTAGATGGCAAGGATTTTTTCAACAAGACATAACACGTGCAAATCCCTAAAGAAAAGACTGATAAATCTGACTACAATAATATTGGAATGTTCTGTTCATAAACAATTCTATAATCAAAAGGAAAAGAGGGGCCTTAGACCAGAAGATATTTGTAGTGAATACAGCCGACAAAAGTTTAATATCTAGACTATATAAAGAACTTCTATGAATCATTAAAACAAGGCAATCTAAAAGAAAAATAGACAAAGGATATGGTTGCAAATACAGCATTTAAGTTCCTTCAGTGTCAATTTTAACCACCTCCTATTAGATCCTGCTCTAATGCTAAAACTGGAGAGCTAAATTCCAGCTTTCTAGACTCCCTTGCAGCTAAGATTCTACCATTCAGATGATCTCAGGTGAGCCAAAATTTAGAAATGAGCTAAGCAGGAAAAGAAGTGGTGCTTGAAGTAACCATTTAATGGGAAAGGTACTGCATTGTTCTGAAATCAATAGTTCTGGCCATAGATTGTGGCTAAAGTCATAGAATCTTTTCCCCCCTTTGGTCGCACCAGGCCTTAGTTGTGGCAGGTGGGTTCCTTAGTTGTGGCATGTAAACTCTTAGTTGAGGCAGGCATGTGGGATCTAGTTCCCTACCAGGGATCGAACCTGGGCCCCCTGCATTGGGAGCACAGAGTCTTATCCACTGCACCTCCAGGGAAGTCCCTAAAGTCATAGAATCTTTTTTTTTTTTTGGTAGGAGTATATTTATTTATTTATTTATTTATGGCTGTGTTGTGTCTTCATTGCTATGTGCAGACTTTCTCTAGTTGTGGCGAGTAGGGGCTACTCTTTGTTGTGGTACACGGGCTTCCCAGTGCGGTGGCATTTTTGTTGCAGAGCACGGGCTCTAGGCACTCATGGGCTTCAGTAGTTGCAGCACATGGGCTCAGTAGTTGTGGCTCGTGGGCTCTAGAGTGCAGGCTCAGTTGTTGTGGAGCACGGGCTTAGTTGCTCTGCAGCATGTGGAATCTTCCTGGACGAGGGCGCGAACCCGTGTCCCCTGCAATGGCAGGCGGATTCTTAACCACTGGCACCACCAGGAAAGTCCTAAAGCCAGTAGCAGGGACAGCAGCTTCCCAGTTCTCCAGTTTCCTGATCATTACAGAGGGTAGCAGCTTATTTGGAGGGCTTTTCCTGCATTATTGCTCTGGGACTCTCTTTTTCTTTTCTGGCTGCACTGTGAGGCATGCAGGATCTTAGTACCCCGACAAGGGATCAAACATGTGTCCCCTGCATTAGGAGCACAGTCTTAACCACTGGACCACTGGGGAAGTCCCTGGGACTCACTCCTGAAGCCCATTCTGTGGCCTGCTTTGCCAGGCCCTCCACCAATTTAGTAAGCACCTAAGACCATCTTTCAAATCCCTTCTGGTTAAAATTGAATGATTTGTGTTATCTCCAACTAAACTCTGGCTAATACAGGCGTGAAAAGTTAATTCACAAAAGAAGAACTTTAAATGCCTAATATACAAATGAAAAGATGTTCAATTCACTCTCAACTAGACAAATGTGAATAATTAAAACCATAATGAGGGAATTCCCTGGTGGTCCAGCGGTTAGGACTCTGTGCTTTCACTGCTGAGGGCCTGGGTTCAACTCCTGGTCAGGGAACTAAGATCCCCACAAGCTTCAGGTGTGGCAAAAAAAAGAAAAAAATCATAATGAGATACCATTCCATGCCCAAGAGATCAGCAAAATATGAAAATAAAATAAAATGTTGGTGAGACTGTAAATGAATAGGAAATCTCATATACTGATATAATAACGCAAACTGTTGCAATCACCCTACAGATCAACTTGGCAATGTTTAGAAAAGTTGAAAATTCATACACTGTCAGGCCAAGGAGTTCTACTCCTAGATATACCTCTCCTTCAAGAAATTTCTCCAGGACTTCCTAGGTGGTGCAGTGGTAAAGAATCTGCCTGCCAATGCAGGGGACACGGCTTCGAGCCCTGCCCTGGAAAGATTACACGTGCCGCAGAGCAACTAAGCCTGTGCACCACAACTATTGAGCCTGTGCTCTAGAGCCCGTGAGCCACAACTACTGAGCCCATGTGCTGCAACTATTGAAGCCCACGCGCCTAGGGCCTGTGCTCCACAACAAGAGAAGCCACGGCAATGAGGAGCCTGTGCACCACAATGAAGAGTAGCCCCCACTCGCAGCAACTAGAGAAAGCCCGTGTGCAGCAACGAAGACCCAATACGGCCAATAAATAAAATAAAATAAATTAATTAATTAAAAGAAAACTTTCTCCACAGGCACACAAGAAATGTAGACATGAATGTTCACTACAGCACTGTTGAAATAACAAAAAATTAGAAAAAACCTAAATGCCCCAATGAAAGTGGAAACCCAGAGTACGATACTATTTTTAAAAGTTCAAAATGTGAAAAGAAAAATAAAATAAAGTTTTTAAAAGTTTAAAATATGTGAAACAGGGACTTCCCTGGTGGCACAGTGGTTAAGAATCCGCCTACCAATGCAGGGGACATGGGTTCTATCTGCGAAGATCCCACATGCCTCAGAGTAACTAAGCCGCAAGCCACAACTACTGAGCCTGAGCCACGACTGAAGCCCACTGGCCTAGAGGCCATGCTCCGCAACAAGAAAAGCCACCTCAATGAGAAGCCTGTGCACTGCAACGAGAATAGCACCCGCTCGCTGCGACTACAAAAAGCCCATACACAGCAACGAAGACCAAATCCAGCCAAAAAAAATTTTTTTTAATTAAAAAAATAATAAAATACGTGAAACAATGCTAGATATTGTTTAGGGACACATACATATGCAGCACAAGTATTAAATTTTTTGTGGAAGTGGTTAGCAATAAATCCAGGTAATTAAAGAAATTTTCACATATTGAGGTACAGGGAAGTTATTCTGGCTTATACATGATTTAATTAGATTTTCTGCTAACTGAAACAGCCTGTTTGTGGCCTATCAGACATACATCATCATATCTGCTTTAATTATTAAAGAAAAGGGCACAATGACCACCAGTAAAGATTGTGCATGTTAAAGATTAAATGCCTCCTTCCTGGAACACCAATGCTGGTACCCCTTCAATGATAAGACTCCCTTCCCAGAAGCCAAGGTCATATTGACTCACTGTGTACATGCTGATCTGTTTTTTTTGAAAACTTGAAGCAGTATATTCTTGACTTGTTTGATGTTCTTTATTCTGACATAATAATGTAAAACTGTGCTGAAAACCATGCTACTCTGGAGCAGCTCCTCAGAGTTATCTGAGAGGATGTCTCCCAGGCTATAGTCCTCAGTTTAGCCCAAGTAAAACATTTTTATTCCCATTATATATAGTTTATTGATTATTTCTATCAACACAGGATAAAAGTAACCTCTGGAAAGGGAGCTAGAGGAATGGAATTGGGGAGAGAATCAAAGGGGACTTAATGGTATCTGAGGTGCTTTTAAAGTTAAACTTTTAATTCTGAGATAGAGATTCACACACAGTTGTGAGAAATAATACAGAGGTTCTATGTACCCTTCACCCAACTTCCCCAATGACAACATCAGGCAAAACTATAGTACAATCTCACAGTCAGGATGTTGACACCAATACAGTCAAGACGCAGAACATTTCCATCTTAAGGATCCTTTTCATGTTGCCTTTTCACCCACTTGGCTCCAGCCCCATCCCATCCTTAACCCCCAGCAAATAAGAATCTGTCCTCCATTTCTATACTCTTGTCAGTTCAAGAATGTATGCAGGGAGTTCCCCAGCAGTCTAGTGGTTAGGACTCGGCGCTTTCACTGCTGTAGCCAGCGTTTAATCCCTGGTGGGGGAACTGAGATCCCACAAGCCTCGCGGAGCGGCCAAAGTAAATAAACAGATAAATAAAATAAAAGCTTATAAAAAAAGAATGTATGTAAAACACACAATATATATATATTTGAATCATATAATATGTAAACTTTGGGGACTGACTTTATTCAACCAGCATAACTCCCTGGAGGTTCATGTAAGCTGTTGTGTGTTATCAATAGGTCCTTCCTTTTCATTGCTGAGTATCTGAGATGTTTGATTTGCTTTTTAAAAAACTGAAACAAATATGGCAAAAATGTTAAACAAAGCTAGGTAGTAAGAACATGGGCATTTGTTGTTTTGTTCTTTGTTCTTTTCTGGACGACTAAAGTATTTCCTAATATTTAAAGTGGTATGCATCCCATTCGGCCGTGTACTCAGGTTACTTAGGACTATGCCTCATCTTCCTTGCTAGACACTAAGCTCGTGGACACAGATGAGCACCCATTCATGGTGTCTCCCTCTCTGTCTCATAATGCTGATACGTACCCGAATACTTCTTTGCATACATAAATGGCCCTTTCCATGTATTAGTAGCAGAAGTTTCTGTCCTGGGTCATAAGCACTGACCCATGGATCAGATAATTTATATACATGCTTGGCGTGGGCAAGGTTGTTCAGAAGGCAGAAGGCCCAGAAAGATCCTGGAACACATCTGATACACAGCTCTAGTCCAATTCCTCCACGCTGCCTTTGGCCTGCTAACCTGTCCCTGGCCCGAGTTGCTAACATTCATTGCCCAGTGCATTGCTTCTCTAGAAAGATCTCAATCGGATTCCAGGAAAGCTACTGAGGTTCCACTACTCAGAACTTTTGCTAAATAAACAAAAAACATAAGTAATACTTCACAGAGAACTGCTAAATATTTAAAGTAGCACTTAGGTTAATTGCAATCTAGACCTCAAAGCAGGCGTGGCAGAACCTCTCTGTAGCAGCATTTTGTTATTCTCTTAGTTTATAGCCCATGTAATGGAAAGAAGCACATTTTTATTTCTTTAAAAGTATATTATTTGGCAATGAAAAGGAATGAAGCAGTCATGTATGCTATAACATAAATGAATCTTGAAAACATTACGCTAAATGAAAGACGTTAGCCACAAAGGACTACATATTTGATGATTCTATTTATATGAAAAGTCCAGAATAGGCAAATCCATAGAAACAGAAAGTGGATTAGTTGTTTCCAGGGCTGAAGAGATAATGAGTTGGAGTGTGGTGGCTGGGTTTCTTTTGGGGATGGTGAAATGTTTTAAATTTATTAATGGTGATGGTTGCACAACTCAGTGAATATACTAAAAAACATTGATTTGTACACTTTGAATGGGTGAATTAGGGACTTGCCTGGTGGCCCAGTGGTTAAGATTATGATTCCACTGTAGGGGGTGCAGGTTCAATCCTTGGTTGGAAACTAAGATCCCGTATGCCATGTGGCATGCCCAAAAACGGAAAAAAAAAAAAAAAAAAAAGGTGAATTATATGATGTAAATTATACTTCAATAAAGCTTGTTTGTTACCCCACAAAATATTGTATAATACGAAATGTTGGCAAGGATGCCGAGAAACTGGATCTCTCATACATTGCTGACGGGAACGTAAAATGGTACAGCTACTTTGAAAAATAGTTTGTCAGTTTCTTTAAAAACTGAACATACATTTCCAGCAATCACACCCCACGGCATCTATTCCAGAGGAAGAAAACTTAAGCCTATACAAAAACCTGTCTTCAAATGTTCGTTGAAGCTTTATTTGTAATAGCTAAAAAGTGAAAACAATCAAAATGTTGTTTTATTAGGTGAATTTAATAGGTGGATGGCTAAAAAAAATGGTATATCCAATATCACAGAATACTCAGAAATAAAAAGGGATGAACTACTGATATACTGCAACCACTGGGTGGTTCTTAAGGGTATCATGCTGCCTGAAAAAAAACCAACCTGAAAAGCTTATTGTGTGATTCCACTTATAAAACACCGAAAATTATGGAGACGAGAACAGATTAGTGACCACCTGGCTAGGGATGAGGGTGGAGGGCAGGTGGGTGCGACTATAAAGGAATAGGACTGAGAGAATTTCATGGTGATAGATCTGTATCAATTGAAATGGTGGTTACAGAAATCTACACACGTGATAAAATGACATTTAACAAACACATTAATTATATCAATGCCAACTTCCTGGTTTTGATATTGTGCTATATTGAGATAAGATGTAACCACTGGAGGAACCTGCTGAAGATACACGTAAGCTCTCTGTACTATCCTTGGGACTTCATGTTGACCTATATTTATTTCAAAATAAAAAAGTTAAAAACAAATGAAGTATTAGATAGCTTAAGTTATCTACTATCTTTGCAACACTCTCAGGACAAATGCAGCTTAAAAGCCTGGGAGAGCAGGCTGGGTGCCTTTGTTCTATTTCCTGGTCTGGTCTGATAAGGAGACTTGTCTTGGAGAATACATTTGGGAAAATATGCCTTTCAATATAGTCTAGTCCATACTCAGTCCTGAGATCTCTGATGCCCTGTGATAGGCAATTAAGAAGTAAAATCAATCTAGCACATAGTCAGTACTAAAAAACAAAAAGTTTTTTGAATGTTATGTGGTGACTGCTTCTGACTCTCGGATAGGATAAAGCAGTTAATTTTCTTCTCCTCTCTCCTCCTCTGTTCACACTGGCACAGAAAAATTGGGGCATTTACACATTCATTCAACAAATATTTAGAGCTGCTTTTTCATGCCAAGCATTTTTCTGGATTAAGGATACAAAGTTAAAGGGGAGAAGGCGGTGGGGGGGCTCTACAATAAGGATAGGACATTTAAAATATCTGGTTATTTGCTCCAAGTTTCATTCCACTAAAATTAGAGGGACTAAGTAAATGTTATGGACATCCTGATGATTTCACCCCTTTTAAGACAGAAGTAACAAGGGAAATGATACTCTGAACTTAGTTCTGACCAATCAGAAGTGAATGGAGAAATGGAAGTAAGCAGATCCCAGAGGAAAGTAAAACCATCATCTCAAAAGTTCTTTCAGAAGGTAAAATGTCGTGGCAAGAAAAGATGAACATCCATCAGCCTCTCATCCCAGGTTATAGAGGAGGTCAACTTAAAGATTTAAGGGGGGGGGAGGGGCTTCCTAGGTGGCGCAGAGAGTCTGCCTGCCAATACAGGGGACACGGGTTCCATCCCTGCTCCAGGAAGTTCCCACATGCCGCAGAGCAACGGGGCCTGCGCGCCACAACTATTGAGCCTGCGCTTTAAAGCCCATGAACCACAACTATTGAGCCCATGTGCTGCAACTACCGAAGCCCACAGGCCTAGAGCCCATGCTCTGCAACAAGAGAGGCCATGGCAATGAGGAGCCCGCACACCACAACAAGGAGTAGCCCCCGCTCATTGCAACTAAAGAAAGCCTGCGCACAGCAACAAAGACCCAACACAGCCAATAAATAAATAAATAAATAAATTTATTTAAAAAAAAAGATTTAAGGGGGAACAAAAAGGAAGTAAAACCTCTAGGGATTAGAGTTCATGGGAAGACTGTCAAAGGTGAAGTTAAACATCATACTAACAAAAGACCCTGTTGAAAATTAAGGGAGCAAATACCTATGGAAACTAGAATGGCCACATAGGGATCCTGACTAATGAGCCTCGTTTATAAAGATACATATAAGAGTCAGAGTAGAGAGTCCTGTACAAAGAGCTTCCAGAACTCTAAAACCCAGAAGGACCTGGGATTAACAAAATTGTAAGAATACCCTCCAAAGCTCTGCCCCTACTATCATTGCCAACTAAATTTTAGCATTCATGTTCAGAAAAAGTAAAAAATAGGCACACTATTTGATGGCTTTGCTTTCCTCTTCTTAGCCCTAAAGAGTGACTGCAGGGGTCACTATGAAGGTTAGGAGCCTAGACTCTGGAGATAGAAAATCTGATTTCAAATTCTGATTCTGCAATCAATCAACTGGCTTTTCTGGGATAATTATATAACCTTCCTCAGAGGGTTGTTACAAGATTTCATAAAATAATCCACATAAAGTCTTTAGCAGAGTGTTTGCTACATGGTTAAGCTTTCAATAATGGTAGCTATTGTTTTTGTTACTATTACTGTTAAACTGGGAAGAGTAGCATGAATGTGGATCAGAGGGATGACATTGTCTAAGGACACTTGGCTGATCATATTCAAGCAGATGGTAAGAACAGCTAATCACGATGATAGTAATAAGTAATGAGAACTATGCAACAGAGCCTGACTGACAATGCAGCTGATAGCAAAGAAATGGCGCTGAGAGATGGAGTGACTATGAGATTAAGCCCTGATGGCATTACTTAACCCCGCCATGATGGAGACTGATCCCCTTTGGATTTTTTTTATGTGGGCTAACACATTTTGCATTCCCCACCCCACTTTGGCCTCAGCCACTCTGAGTTGGGTTTCTGCCACTTGATTAAAACAGATGGTCTATCAGCCCTTGGAAAGAGAAACAGAGATCACTGAGGGTCAGCATAGGCTAACAGAAAAAAGACAAACAGGTCATGCCAGACTATCCTCACTCCCTTAATGAAAGTCGACTAGATCAGTAGATCAAAGGAATACCACAGGCTAGTGTAACTAACTGGATTAGGAAGGTATTGCTGGTCTCTCCGTGACATCCTTACAAACAAGGAATAAGATGAGGTAATGGAAAGAGATGTGGTAATGGAGGCTGGGAGAGGTGGGGGGAGGCTGTCAGACAGTAAAATGGACTAAAAACTGATAAAATACCTAATTCAATGATCAGTGTCAACCTCTGGGACCTGCCCTGTTTCATTAAGGATATCCCTTAGGTCTTTCGGTGCTTACCATCTCTAAGACCACCTGAGTCTAAACCTTCACCATTTTTCTCCTGGATCAGTACAACAGACTGGATGCATACATAGCACCAGAATGGAGTGATCATTCAAAAACATAAAATTGACTGCTTTATATCTCTGTCGAAACCCAGACAAGTCTTCCCATCCCCCTTCCAAAGAACCACTCCTTTCCCCCAATAATTATGTTTCCTATTCAATTTGTTTTACTGGTTCATTTAATAGAGCAGAAGCTCTACAAGGGCAAAGACCATGTTTCTTATATTCATCAGTGCATCACCTAGTGTCTACTCTAGATCCAGCATATAGTAGGTTCTCAATTAATTGAATTAATTGACATGGATGAACACTGGCAGAATAGTGATCAAATTGCCAATGACACTGTTACAAGTGGAGTTAGACACACAACTCTTGGAAGGCACCACAAAGGCTGAGGTCAGGTAAGAGACAGTGACTCCCCTTGAATTTTATATAACTGAAATTATACAGTATGTACACTTTTTTGTCTGGCTTCTTCCTTTCAGCAAAATTATTTAGACATCCACCCAGGTTGTAGCATGTATCAATATTCATTACTTTTTATTGCTGAGTAGTATTATAAAAATATACCACAGTTTATACACTGGATAAAAAATTGGTTGCTTCCTATTTCTCTATTACAATAAAGTTGGACCTAGGAATGCAATGTTTATTTTTCACTTTTTTTTTTTTTTAGGAATGCAATGTTTAGATCATAGATAGGTGTACATTTTTAAAAGAAAATGTCGTACTTTTAAAAACTGGTTGTACCGTTTTACATTCCCACCAACAGTATATAAGTTCCACAACTTCATCAACATTTGGATTTAGCCAGTCTTTTATGAAGTGTTATCTGCTTGTGGTTTTAATGTGCATTTCTCCAATGATTAATGATCTTGAGCATCTTTTCAAGTGCTTATTTGCTACCAATATATTATTTTTGGACATCATGGGTTTTTTGTTTGTTTGTTTAAATTACAAAAGAGGACTTCCCTGGCAGTCTAGTGGTTAAGACTACACGCTTCCACTGCAAGGGGCGCGGGTTAAACCCCTGGTGGGAAAATAAGATACCATATGCCGCAAGGTGTGGAAGAAAAAAAAAAGAGGCTCTCACTTATTACATAACTAGAAAAACAATATAGAAATGTATAAATAATTAATAGTCTTTCACCTCCCAACACACACAGAGACAACCAGAGGTGCATAAGAATCACCAGGAGCAAGGATAGGATTAAGATGGTGGAGTAGGAGGACGTGCGCTCACTCCCTCTTGCAAGAACACCGGAATTACAACTAAATGCTGAACAATCATTGACAGAAAGACACTGGAACTCACCAAAAAGACACCCCATATCCAGAGACAAAGGAGAAGCCACAATGAGATGGTAGGAGGGGTGCAATCGCGTTAAAATCAAATCCCATAAACGCTGGGTGGGTGACTCACAAACTGGAGAACAGTTATACTGCAGAAGTCCACCCACTGATGTGAGGGTTCTGAGCCCCACGTCAGGCTTCCCAACCTGGGAGTCCAGAAATGGGAGGAGGAATCCCCAGAGAATCAGACTTTGAAAGCCAGCAGGATTTGACTGAAGGACCTCCACAGGACTGGGGAAAACAGAGACTCCACTCTTGCAGGGCACACAAAAAAGTGTGCTCACCAGGATCCAGGGGGAAGGAGCAGTGACCCCATAGGAGACTGAACCAGGCCTACCTGCTGGTGTTGGAGGGTTGCCTGCAGAGGTGGGGGGGCAGCTGTGGCTCACGGAGGAGACAGGGGCACTGGCAGCAGGGGTTCTGGGAAGTGCTGATTGGTGTGAACCCTCCCAGCCTGTAAGCTCCAGTGCTAAGTAGCCTCAGGCCAAACAACCAACAAGGTGTGAACACAGCCCCACCCATTAGCAGACAAGCAGATTAAAGTTTTACTGAGCTTCTTCCACCAAATTGGATTAAAGTCTTACTGAGCTCCGCCCACCCAGCCCTACCCACCATCAGTCCCTCCCATCAGTAAGCACTCAGGAGCCTCCTAGATAGCTTCCTCCACAAGATGGCAGACAGCAGTATCAAGCAGTATCAGCAGTATTTCGTCTTGCAGAACTGAAAACCACAGCCACAGAAAGACAGAGAAAATGAAAAAGCAGAGGACTTTGTACCAGATGAAGGGACAGGATAAAACCCCAGAAAAACAACTAAATGAAGAGGACATTGGCACCCTTACAGAAAAAGAATTCAGAATAATGATGGTGAAGATGATCCAGGACTTTGAAAAAAGACTGGATGCAAAGGTTGAAAAGTTTACCAAAGACCTGGAAAAATTAAAGAGCAAACAAACAGAGATAGGCAACACAATAACTGAAATGAAAAATACACTAGAAGGAACCAACATCAGATTAACTGAGGCAGAAGGACAAATAAGTGACCTGGAAGACAGAATGGTGAAAATCACTGATGTGGAAAAGAATAAGGAAAAAAGAGTGAAAAGAACTGAAGACAGCCTAAGAGACCTCTGGGACAATGTTAAACACACCAACATTCGCATTTTAGGGGTTCCAGAAGGAGAAGAGAGAAAGGACCTGAGAAAATATTGGAAGAGATTCCCTAACATGGGAAAGGAAATAGCTACCCATGTCCAGGAAGCACAGAGAGTCCCAGGCAGGATAAACCCAAGGAGAAACACACCAAGACATATAGCAGTCAAATTGACAATAATTAAAGACAGAGAAAAGTTATTAAAAGCAACAAGGGAAAAACGACAAATAACATACAAGGGAACTCCCATAAGGTTAACAGCTGATTTCTCAGCAGAAACTCTGCAAGCCAGAAGGGAGTGGCATGATATATTTCAAGTGATGAAAGGGAAGAACCTACAACCAAGAATACTCTACCCAGCAAGGATCTCATTCAGATTTGACGGAGAAATCAAAAGCTGTACAGACAAGCAACAGCTAAGAGAATTCAGCACCACCAAACCAGCCTTACAACAAATGCTAAAGGAACTTCTCTAAGCAGGAAACATAAGAGAAGAAAAGGACCTACAAAAACAAAAACACAACAATTAAGAAAATGGTAATAGGAACATACATATCGATAATTACTTTGAATGTAAATGGACTAAATGCACCAACCAGAAGACACAGGCTGGATGAATGGATACAAAAACAAGACCCATATATATGCTGTCTACCAAAGACCCACTTGAGACCTAGGCACACATACAGACCGAAAGTGAGGGGATGGAAAAAGATATTCCATGCAAATGAAAATCAAAAGAAAGCTGGAGTAGCAATAGTCATATCAGACAAAATAGACTTTAAAATAAAAAATGTTACAAGAGACAAGAAAGGACATTACGTAAAGATCAAGGAATCCATCCAAGAAGAGGAGATAACAATTATAAATATATATGCACCCAATATAGGAGCACCTCAATTCATAAGGCAAATGCTAACAACTATGAAAGAGGAAATGCAAGGCAGAAATAGAGACACAGATGTAGAGAAAAAACATATGGACACCAAGTGGGGAAAGCGGGGAGGATTGGAGGGGGATGAATTGGGAGATTGGGATACCAAACTGTACACTCTAAATATATGCTATTTATTATTGTTTGTTAACTGTATCTCAATAAAAGTTCTTCAAAAATAAAAAAAATTAAAAAAAAAAAAAAAGAATCACCAGGAGCACTTATTAGGCATGTAAATTCTTGTTCCTTGAAATTCATGCTCTTGAAAATTCTGGTTCAGTAGGTAATGGATGGAGCATTTTGACAAGCCCCTAGGTAATCCTGATGCAAGCGATCTATAGATCATTTCTTGAGAAAGTCTGCTCTTAACTCTTGTCCTCCTAAGGATCAGTTGAAGGAATGAAGACAGTGAGTCTGAAGAGGCAAACACACAGAAGGGGTACACGGACTGCCTTCAAATAAGTAAGAGCCTTTGTCTAAGAGAATGACTGTGTGTGCTCTGTGTTGTCCCATGGAACACCAAGAGTTTGGAACCTAAAGATCAAATTAAAAAAACAAACACAAAAAAACTTTCTAGAGAGCTACTGTGAAACAAAATCAAGCAACAGAGCCAGCCAGGTAAGGATTTGCCAAAATCACCAAACTTGCAGAAAAAGGACTTCTCTGGGTTGACAAATAACTGATTGGGGGTTATGTAGACAGAGGGCAAGAGACATTCCAGGCATATACATACACATCCTCTCTTTCTTGTTCTCTCTGGGGAAGAACTGCCCTTTATAAATACACAGAAAGGAATGTAACCACCAGATAGGCAGTGTGTGTTTTAACCCAAATTAAATAGCAGCTATTTGCCCTAAGCCATATTTCCCTGCCTCTATCTGCAAGGCCTAAAATGGTAGAGAAAGGAGAGAACACAGTATTTGGTAAAGGCAATTCTTTTTAGAAATAAGTAGGTCTGCCCAGGCCCTGTCTTCATAATTTTGGACCCACAGATTTTAAAGAGCTTAAGCCTGTCAATTAACAAGCAACAGGCTTTGGACAAGCAAGCTCAACAAATGCCATTTTGCTTCGGTTAGAGCACCCAAACAACCCCCCTCCCCAATCAGTTAAATAAAAAGCCATTTATTTGTTCTAGAGCAGAATCAGCCAAGGCACTGTTTACCACAGCAAGCTGCTGATCCAAGAGGAATGTGAGCCAACTGCCAAGTAACTCCTGTATCCTGGCAGAAACTCAGCTGAGCCTCCATTGCTGGACAAGATTGGGGGGGTGCCCAGGTTCCCATATATGTCCTCTTTCCTCTCATTTAAAAACAACTATACAGATGCTGGCTCCTTTCAAAAGGGGCACGTGAGGCCCAATAAACAGTCCTTGTTAGAATGTCTGGTAGTTCTACTTTCAGCATTTGACCTTGGGTCAAATATTGAGTGCTGTGCATTATTCTAAATAGATGCATTCTTATTTAGGTTATTATCACAAGGCATGTGCAGCCATTTGTAAGTCATAATAGGGCTGACTTTATATTTGCATGTTTTAAATTGTTTTCTTTTGAATACACCCCAATTTCCCGCAGGTCATCACACTTTCTTAACCGGCACAGCCTTGACTCACTGTTGTGAGCACCAGCCTTTTATTGAGTACCTACTAGTGCCAGGCACTGGGCTCAATGTTCATCTGTAGTCTGACAACATGAAAGATGAAGCTACCTTACCTCCACTTTACAAAGAAAACTGGGCTTTGGACAGGTTAAACAATGTGCCCAAGATCAGGCAGCTAGGGGCGTCAGGGAGCTAGGTGCGTCAGGACGCTGTCTGAACTCAGAGCAGGAACTCACTCCTTCACCAGCTGCTTCCCTTTAAAGGAGCAAATAAACTGCTCTGGAACAGCGGAGCCTGAGTGCCGGCCTTCAGTCATTCCTTACAGAAGGAATGCTTCATCCTGCTGTCAAATCTGAAACTGTGTGCAAGATTTTGTGTGAACCCTGGGGAGGAGACCCAGATTTTTAAGAAGTCAGTGATCCCAAGAAGGTTAAGAGCCAGCACCTGGGCAGGCTGTCAGCTTCCGCATTCTGCTCTCAGTTCCTGGCGCTCCCTATCCAGGGAGCACTGCAGCGCGGGCCGGAAGTTCTGGCTTCCAGTCCCAGTCTTGCACTACTTCTCTAAGGGCTCTTGGCCCAGGTAGCTCACCTATGGACTACAGATTTACGTTCTCTTTTCCCCTGGCCTTGACTGCCTACTTATAATTATACTTACCTCGTCAAGGATTTTTTTTTTTAACCATTGTTTGTATTATTCCATTGTTTTAACGTATGTGGAGTCTTACTAAGAGTCGCCCCCAATTCTACACTGAAGCAAGGAGGGATAAACAATGCCAGGCTACCTTACCTCTCTGGGCCTCAGTTTTCCACTTGTAAACTGACCCGCTTGGGTCAGATGGATCAAGTTGCTCGCATTCCCATTAGGCTCAAGACACAAAGCTACTTACCGAGCAACCCGGACCGGCGTCCTTGCTCCCGCGCTCCCCCATCTCCCTTTCCGGATCTGATCACCAGCTGTTTTCCTACGACCCTCCCTGCCCCTATCCTGCCGGCTCTAATCACCCGGGCCGACTCACCGCGCATGCAAGGTGCCAGCTCCGTGGGGGAAGCTCGGCCGCCCGGGGCACTGCGTAGCCAGTGCTGGAGCGGCGCCGGGCTCCAGGAGCCGCGCCCGCAGCACAGGAGCCTGCGCGCGCCGTCTCCACGGAGGGTGCTGGCAGGCGCGGCTCTACCCACCCTGCGTACGTTCGTGCGCCGAGAGGGGGCGGCCCCCTCTCCAGCCTTTAATAATTGTCCTTCTGGAGGCAGGTTGTTTTCCACCGGGTGCTCCCTGGAGTGGGCCCCAGCCGGGGTGACCCGGCGACGGTAGCAACAGCTGTGCGCTGGCCCGCAGCCAGCCCAAAGCCTTGCAAGTGGGTGTCAGTGCTGCGCCTGGTGAACCACCCACCCGCGACTTCTCAGTAAGGCACCGACTCCTCCCTCTGGCTAGTCAGCCCCAAAGCAGGGACCAGCAGTTAGGCCATCCGGTGGGAATGTTGACCCCAGGATCACTGAATACCTGTGTTTCTGCCCGAATCACCAAACTTTAGGGCTGGACCTTGATTTAATTCTGAATGCCGGCTGCCCAGGACTTCTGGGTTCCTATTCTAGCTCTCCTGGGAGCCCTCTGCGCAATCTTAGATAAATCTGCCAGTCTCCCTGCACCCCAGTTTCCTGCACCACAGTAGTGAGTGGGACACTGTTCTAGGTACCAAGTATTCAGCAGTCAACATCACAGATAAGGTCCCTGCCCTCTTGGGGCGTGTCTGACAGTGAACACACACTTGAAAGTGATCATCACCTGAAAAGTACCGAAAGTTTCATATTAGGGCAACCAAATCTTGTTCATGGAGTCGTGAGTGGACTAGATTAACTCTTCTAAATCCTCTGATTCTAATATTCATTCTTATTCTCATTATGTGAACTTTATTATTATTATTAGTGATAGCACTAGTAATATTGCTTACTCAGTGCCAGGTACTATACTAAACATTTTATTTGTATTTCCTCATCTCTCAGACCCATAACTTCTCTAAGATAATGGGTATACTTATTATCATCCTCATTTTAGAGAGAAAAACTGAGGCTAGAGAAATGAAAGTAACTTGCCAACGTCACACACCTACTGTGATAGGACCAGTACTCAAGTTCAGGCTGCCTGAGGCCTCAGGGTGCTTAAACACTACTCTGCATGTGTAAAAATATGAAGACCAGAATGGTGTTGTATCTTGAATGTAGTGGATGAGAACAATGGAAGAGGAGGGGGTGGTTTTAGTCTGTAGAGGAGAAAAGCAAAGGAAGTTGAGAGCCTTCTTAAAGAGCTGTCCATGGATCAGACCTCACCTACATGAACTTAGAGGTCACTAGCATGGGGAAAGCTATAGGGAGACAAATTGCAAATATGTAAGGAAGAACTTATCTAACAATCAGAGCATTTCAAAAACGGCATCAGTTGCTGGAGAGAGTGAGCATCCTGTCACTAAAAGTCAGCATTCAACCAGAGAGGCTTATTGGGGATGCTTCAAAGAAGAGTCATGCAAAAGTTAGACTGGTTTAGGTGATCTCTAAGTTTCCTTCCAATTCTGAAGGAATTCTTAAGGGAATTTGAGTCCTAGAGTGGTTAAGTGACTTGTCCAAAGTCATCCAGGGAATGAAGACCTGACCCCCAAAACAAGTCTGACTTCTAGATCAGACTTCCTGTTTGTGGGTGAGAGTCTTGTGAGCACTCAGCACCTCACTTTATGCTCCTTGTGTGTGTGTGTGTGTGTGTGTGTGAGAGAGAGAGAGAGAGAGACAGAGACAGAGACAGAGACAGAGACAGAGAGACAGAGAGAGAGAGAGCACTTGTCTCAGGTGTCTGGAATCATCTGCTTTACCTATTTTATTTTCCATTACTAATATGTGCCCTTCTTCCTTGCTTCTGCTGAATATTCTGTGTTTTCAGATAGAAGTGTCAAACCTCCTGGGCAAATGACTATAATATAGGGGTTTAAGAGGTAGTGGGGCCCCTGCTTCCTTGGAGTACTATTTATTTGGTAATTTATGGAAAAGGAAAGAAGCTGGATGGTATTTTTATTTGAAACTGATGTTTCTTTGATTCTATTTTAGGACTATGGGTTATCTTCAGTTAAATTTCTGACACTAATTCCCCATCTTTCATTCTAGTCACAAATATTTTGATGAGCAGAAATCTAGCTGTCAGCTTCAGAAGAGGCATTCTTTTCTCAGAGCTCTAGAGAGCTGCTTGTTTATTTTGACTGGAAACCCCTAACAAAGGAATCCAATTGCCTTTTGGGATTGATTTCTAGAACATTTACAAAGAAATGGATAGCACCTTGCCCCCAGTGATACTGACTCAAAGATAAAAAGAGCTCCCCTTCACATCTACCCTCAACAGAGTGATTCATTTTTTAATTTTTTAAAATTTTTTAATTTTTTTGGCCACACCACCATGCAGCATGAGGGATCTTCCCTGACCAGGGATCAAACCCATGTCCTCTGCAGTGGAAGTGCAGAGTCTTAATCACTGGAGCACCAGGGAAGTCCTTAATTAATTTTTTTAAATTTTTTTATTTTTTAATCTTTATTTATTTATTTATTTTATTGGCTGTTTTTGGTCTTTGTTGCTGCACACGGGCTTTCTCTAGTTGTGGTGAGCAGGGGCTACGCTTTGTTGTGGTACGCGGGCTCCTCATTGCCATGGCTTCTCTTGTTGTGGAGTATGGGCTCTAGGTGTGTGGGCTTCAGTAGTTGTGGCACATGGGCTCAATAGTTGTGGCTCACGGGCTTAGTTGCTCCACAGCATGTGGTATCTTCCTGGGGTAGGAATCAAACACGTGTCCCCTGCATTGGCGGGTGGATTCTTAACCACTGTGCCAGCTAGGAAGTCCAATTTATTTTAAAATAAAATACATTTACCTGGTTCAAAATTTCAAAGTATACTGTCCGAGCTACAGCTTATTGATCTTCAGATTCCTCTCAGTGTCTGGCATATTGCCTTGTATATAGTAAGCGCTGAATAAGTGATTATTGACTGGGTTAGTGAATGAGTGTGAATTAAGAAGTTGTGAGGGGACTTCCCTGGTGGCGCAGTGGTTAAGAATCTGCCTGCCAATACAGGGGACACGGGTTTGATCCTTGGTCTGGGAAGATCCCACATACCACGGAGCAACTAAGCCCATGCACCATAACTACTGAGCCCATGCTCCGCAACTACTGAAGCCCGCACGCCTAGAGCCCATGCTCCACAGCAAGAGAAGCCACTGCACTGAGAAGCCCACGCACTGCAACGAAGAGTAGCCCTTGTTTGCTGCAACTAGAGAAAGCCGGCGTGCAGCAACGAAGACCCAACACAGCCAAAAGAAAAAAAAAAAAGTTGTGAGATAGAGAATAGGTGGTTTAGGGCAGGGCAACAGGTATTTTCCCCGAGGTGCATGGGCTTAAACGGAACCTAGACAGAACCCCCGACCAGTTGCCTATTTGACCATGACTTTATCCAGAGATCTGTACTAAAAGTAGCAACATCAGATTCTTTTGGGTTGACCACTACCTAAAGACTGTGTACTAGCCAGAGTCTTTTGGTTGTACACAACAAAAACTGATTTTAGTTACTGAAGCAGAAAACGAATTTACTGAAAGAGTATTAGGGAGCTCAAAGAATCAATGCAAAGGCTAGAAAAACAGACTAAGAATACAGAGGCTGGGTAGCTAGACACACAGAGGAAACCATGCCATAGGAAGGATGCTACTGCTGAACACTGGCAGTGCCCTGGGAACTGGGTGCCAAGCTTACCCAGCTGCCACCACTGCCAGCAGATACTCAATGCCACCACTACCAGAATAAATTTTACACATTGTCTGCTTCTCTTGACTCCTGTCTCCAGAATCACAATCCTGGAGGGATGGGCTGATCAATCATGCTTAGGTCCCAAGCAGTCAACGATCAGGAAAAACTGATACCAGGGCTTTTGGGCTTTCATGAGTGAGATGTAGGGGTCTGCCTCACATCATGGCCTGTTCCCCAAACTTATAAAGGCAATTTGGAATCTGGGCAGCCAGGAATATGACAAATGTCCACTATACAGTCTTTTTTTTTTATTTTTTTTTTTATGTTTTTGGGGGTACACCAAGTTCAATCATCTGTTTTTATACACATATCCCCATACACTATACAGTCTTATAATAATTTGTAGGCCAAAACTGACAGAATTAAAGAGTATAATCTGTTTTAAATGCTCAATACAGCACCTAAGCTGAACTCTCAAAGCCAGAAGAGGTGGCTGTCATACTTAGTACTCAACTTTCTAAAACTTTAGCTAGTCAAAGGACTTCTTTACAGTACCAGTATTTTCTTCCCAGCCTCTCCTTTTATTTCTTATTGGAATCACTTACAAGTGCGGAGGTGAGCAAAGAAGGGTTGAGAAGAGGTAAACTGCGCCAAAAGTGTACTTAGCAGCACAGTAGGGACAGTGCCATGAGCATAATAAATCCAATTTATTTTTCTGATAAATTTTTAGAAAGACTGGGGACTTCCTGGTTGGTGCAGTGAATAAGACTCTATGCTCCCAATGCAGGGGGCCCAGGTTTGATCCCTGGTCAGGGAACTAGATCCCACATGCATGCTACAACTAAGGAGCCCTGGAGCTTCAACTAAGGAGCCCTGCAGCTGCAACTAAGGAGACCATGTGCTGCAACTAAGGAGCCTGTGAGCCACAACTAAGACCTGGTGCAACCAAATAAATATATAAATAAATTTGTTTTTTAAAAAGACTGCCTACCTCTTTTAGGGTCTCATTCTTGGGATCATATCTATTTTTTTTTAATTTAATTCTGTGAAATTTACTACTCCAATTTCTACAGTAATAATAAAAATAGGTGCTACTTACTGAGTGCCTAATACATGCCAGAAATTTTTCATGAATTATTTCTAATCCTGACAGTCATCCCATATGACAGATATTATTTGCATTTTACAGATGAGGAAACTGAAGCTCACAGAGATGAAGTAACCTGTCCAAGAGTACACGGCTCATAGGTGATGAGTGCATAGCCAAGTCTATTACTACTCCATACTTTCTCTCATATGGTTGCTTTCTCCAGATTCCCATCACCATTTAAAAAAAATTTGACTAAGTCCAAACATCTGTTTCTTGAATCATTTCTTCTATCTTCTGAGATATTAAATTGTCAGAAAGACAAGTCAAGAAATTATTGGTTGCTGGGTCTTTAGGAGAATTAAACTTTTATCAGATAACAGGCTAGTTTAGTAACCTCATTACTAACATAAAAGAATTTATAACAAGGGTGTCTGCTTTATTGTATTGTAAGCCAGTTACCCTGCTAGTCAGCCCTAAAAGAAAACTATTACTATATTCTTTTTACAAGTGAGAAACCTAAGATTTAGAGAGATTCAGAAACTTGCCAGGGGCCTTGCTGCTAGAAGTGGCAGAACTGGGACTGCAACCTCAGCAGTATGACTCCAAGCCTGCATTTCTTCCAGTGTGTCACACCCCCTCTGGGCCAGTTTGCTAATCTGTATTGAGAAACACCACTTAGTATTGATATCTCTTCTGTTTCTCTCTCTTGCTGGCTTCCAATGACTTCCCTGTGGGTTCCTGGCTCTTTGCAGGTATAATAACCCTTCTAAGGACAGAGCTGTTCTCTCTTCCAGGTTTTCCGGCTCCCTCTTCCCATGGGCAAGACCACAAGCTCCCCACACAGACCCGGCCTTCAGCTCTGGAATAGTCCTGTTCTTAATCTGTAGAAATATGTGGAGCCTTGGCTATGAAGCTTAGGAGAGTCCCTCTAAGTCTACTTTGCTGGAACTCCATCACCCATTACCATCATGATTTGTTAGCCCAGTTTGGGGGAACTTACTTTGCTTCTACTGTACTCCTTGCTTAGTCAGTACTCCTCTGGTTCTAGTGCCAGAAATCCAGCTCATCCAGAAACTATAATGTCCATTAGAAGAAAAGACCATCTCTGCTTGTGTGTCTCTTCAAGAGATCAAACCCTCCAAAAAGCTCTCCAGCAGACTTCTCTTTTATCATTGACTAGAAGAGCATGTCCATACCTAGCCATACCTAAACCAATCACTGACTGGCTTAGAAGAATGAAGATTCAACATTGGGCCAGCTGCTTTCTGAAGCATATAGTCATGTAGTCTTGACAAAACTGGAGTCTTATTGGGAAAGAGGAAAAATAAGGGGGAATGCTCTTGGGTAGGCAGCCAACAGTATCTGCTACTGGAGGGAGACAGCAATTCTACAGGAAGCTTAGGGAGCCAAAGATAAGGTGACCCTTTCTGCTGAGTCTTTAAAGAAATTCTTACCAAGCAGATAGGCATAGAAAATTATGCCAGGTAGAAGGACTACATGCAAAGGTGTACAGTATGCAACTACCTTATGTTTTTCAGAGATTGCAATCACTTCATTGTAACTGGACTGAATGATATACATTGGGGTGTACAATGACAGACAGTACTGGAGAGGTAGGCAGGCACCAGATCATGCAAATGTATGCCATGCTAAGGAATTTATACTTTACCTGTAGGCGATGGGGGAGTCACTGAGGAATGGGGATAGCATGATATTATTAGAATTTTAGAAATGTCATCTGTCCAGAGAATGGAAAATGGATCCCAGAAAGAAATAAGGCTGAAGGGTGAGAGACCAGTTAGAAAACTATACTTTTCAGATAGGGGAGAGATAATAGTGAAGTAAAGGAGGGGAGGGTAAGAATAAAATGCTGAAGAAATATCTACGGAATCTGAGGACACCTACAGGATGTGAGAGGATGGAGGGCCTATGCTGACTCTGAGATTTATGTTTTGGGTAACTAGATGGATGCTCGTAGCCTTCATTAAAGAAAAAGCATCCTAGAGAAGGAACAGGTTTGGAGCAAAGGTTTGGTGGCAAGTAATACAACCAGTTTAGGACTAGGGTGACCCCAGTGGCTTATCCAAGTAAAGGTGTCCAGTGGGAAGATGGATGTAAGGTTCTAAGGAAAGAGAAGTTTGGCTTGGCAATATAAATTTGGAGGTCACTGGCATATCTATTGTACAGGAACCTGTAAGAGTGAATGAAATCACCCTGGGAAAATAGGGAGGACATAAAAAGAAGAAAGCTAAGGACAAAGACCTGGTGAATACGGCCAAAGGGTAGGCAGAGAAAAGCCTGAGAAGGAGAAGTCAGATAAAGCTGCAGGGAGAGTTGGACTTTTATTAAACTTCCTTATGAACAACTTCCTTCAGTTGCTGTGTTTCACACCACCAACTTCTTTCAACTGGTATATTTACATCACCAAGTAAAACTACAGTTAAAATATTTGACCTTTTCAAATATTGTTTGTATTACTGGAATATCATATTTGTATTCATTGGTTTCTAGCTGGAGGTCCCCTCCATCAAGTCAAAGCAATGCTTTCCTGGAAACTGCATGAGAAAGAAGTCTAGTGAGAAAAGGAAACTCCTCCTGCAGTATGCATTCACCTTGGAGTATAGCCCCAAGGGCTTGCTGCCACATATTTAAGAATCAGCAATTGGATGGACAAGGGTATACCAGTTTGTAAGAGTGTGAGTTGACGAAACCTTTTTGACTCAGGAATTTCACTTCTTTTAATTTATCCTATAGAAATCCACACACAAGTACACAAAGATATATGCATATGATTGTGGTTTGTGACTTTAAAAGAAATCAAAGTGAAGAGATAGAAACAGCTCAAAAACTATCAGCAGGAGACAGTTAAATAAATTCCAGTATGTTCACACCATGGAATACTACACAACCAATTAAAAGAACAAGGTTTATCTCAAGGTATGGACATGTGGAAAAGTTCATGTTATAGATATGACATATTGTTAACTGAAAAAAGGCAGGAATAATAAAATTGTCTCACTGAGCAAATGTCCTAGTGAAGGAATTAAGTCAATAGAAGAGTAAAGTATATATGTAATTTTAGATACCAGTAAGTGCTGTGAAGGAAAATAAAGTAGGATAAAGAGCTGAAAAGTAACTGGGTATGGTGAGGGGGTGTGTGAAGGGACTATTTTAAATAATTTGGTCACAAAAAATGTTTCTAAGGAGAGAACATTTTAGCAGTGACCTGAATAAAGTGAAGGAGTGCATTAGAGTTCTCCAGAGTAAAAGAACCAACAGGATACGTGTGTGTGTATGTATGTGTGTGTGTGTGAGAGAGAGAGAGACAGAGACAGAGAGAGATTTATTTTAATGATTTAGCTCATGTGATTGTGAAAGCTTGGTAAATTCAAAATCTGCAGGGTAGACCAGCAGGCTGAGACCCAGGGAAGAGTTGCAAAGAGTTCCAAAGGCTGTCTGCTAGAATTCCTTCTTGCTTGGGAGCGGTCAGTCTTTGTTCTGTCAAGACCTTGAAATGACTGGATGAGGCCCACCTATATTACGGAGGATATTCTGCTTTATTCAAAGTCCATCCATTTAAATGTTAATTTCATCCAAAAAATACCTTCACAGAAACATCCAGAATAATGTTTGACCAAATATCTGGGCATCATACTTAGTCTCCAAATAAAGACAATAACAAGGTCATACTTCCACCTACCATGATAAAACCATCTTGTACACAATTGAAAAACACTAACTCTTTCCTCAGAGAGGAAGCAAAATCCTTGGGTGATGTTTACTCTTCTTGATAACCTGTAACCGCTTTCTGCCATGTGAAAATACAAGAAGTTTGCAACTCAGAAGAGGGCCTTCACCAAAACTTGACCTTGCTGGAACCCTGATCTCAGACTTCCAGCCTCCATAACTGTGAGAAAATAAATTTCTGTTCTTTAAGATACCCAGCCTATCCATGGTATTTTGTTATAGCATCCCGAACTGACTAAGACAGGGAGAAAGGAAAGTTTTTTCAACCAGTGATACAGGAATAACTGCTTATCCATATGGAAATGATATACCTTTGTTTTCTATTCTCTCTTATATCCTTATCATGTAACATAAGATGTGCTGACTTTATAGCATAGCATTCAAGTATTGTTAACAAGACATAATGCAATGCTTGATCTTGTTTAGAAAGCACAATAGATTTGCTCAAACTCCTGACACTGCTTAGCCCCTCAAATGTTATTCTAAATTCCCCAGGGACTTCCTAGGTGGCGCAGTGGGTAAGAATCTGCCTGCCAATGCAGGGGACATGGGTTCGAGCCCTGCCACAGGAAGATACCACATGCCCTAGAGCAACTAAGCCTGTGCACCACAACTATTGAGCCTGTGCTCTACAGCCTGTGAGCCACAACTACTGAGCCCGTGCTCTACAACAAGAGAGGCCACCACAATGAGGAGCCTGTGCACCACAATGAGTAGCCCCCACTCACTGCAACTAGAGAAGGCCCGTGTGCAGCAACGAAGACCCAATACAGCCAATAAAATAAATAAATTAAATAAATAAATAAATAAATAAATTCCCCAACTCCAGCTCTTTCCTGGGCATTTAACATTTGAATGTTCAGTTCCAACTAGGTGATTCTGGCCCAGCACAACGATAGAAGCCAGCTAATGCAACAGCAAATGATGGTATCCACAAGATGGCAGCATTGTATAATTACTGAAAACCATAATCTGGCATGGGTTCTTGAACATAAATTTCTGTGGCATATTACCTGATCTGTTAAGTGGACTTTTATATATATCTTTACTTAATCTTGAAATAAATTAGAAGTTTCTTTCCCATAATGTTTTACAATTCTGAGATGCATGGACAGATTCTTTGGCGTCAGAAAAAAAATCTTGAGTTCAAGTACAACACCCCTAACTCATTTAGTACACTTGGGCAAGTTAACCAAGATCTCTGAGCCTCAGTCACCCTATAAAAATTTAAAACAGTGAAATTACTTTCCAGGACTTCCCTGGTGGCACAGTGGTTAAGACGCCACCTGCCAATGCAGGGGACACAGGTTCAATCCCTGGTCTGGGAAGATCCCACATGCCGCGGGGAACAAAGTCTGTGTGCCACAGTACTGAGCCCACATGCCGCAACTACTGAAGCCTGCGCGCCTAGAGCCTGTGTCTGCAACAAGAGAAGCCACTGAAAAGAGAAGCACGCACCACAACGAAGAGTAGCCCCCGCTTACCTCAACTAGAGAAAAATCGAGCAGCAAGGAAGACCCAAAGCAGCCAATAAATTAATTTTTTAAAAAAAGTAATTACTTTCCCCATGAAACCTTTTTTTTTTTTTGACATAAGGTAATATGAGTGAAAACAACACTACATGGGAAAATTGCTCAGAGTAGATGCCCTTTGAAATAGCAGTATCTTCAAGTTGATTAGAAGAAATGTTCTGTGGCGTTTAGAATAGCCTAGAATATTTTATTTTGTGTTCCCTATGACATATCTTAAAAGCCTATGGTGGTGACCTTGTCAAAAGGAATCAACTACATAAAGAAATCAGTGTGGTGGTGTAATAGTTGTTACACTTGTCTTATTTTTGGTTTGGGGCAATAATTGTTAAGTTCCTATTTCAGCTGACAACCTGTCTTCCTCCACCAGAAAGGTTAGAAAAAGTCACCTCTAGCTTGAATTGCCTAATAACAGCAGCAGGGTACTTTATATGAGGTTTATGGTTTAAACACGGTGCTTTTACATATCCTATTTCAACTAAGCAGAAGCTACGGTAATCAATGACATAGTGTGGGCCAAGAAAATATAAGTTAAGAAGGTCAAAAGAATTTGAAATTCTAAGCAACAAAAGAAAATACTAAAAATACGAGTTTCATATAAGTTAGAAGGGGCTATCATTTGCCTAGCCTAGAACACAGATAGGAAGCAGTCTTAGGAGTTCAGATCAGGTTCAGGGACCGACAGGAAGTAAGGAGGGTCTGGAAAGTCTGATAGTTAACATTTAAATAAGTCAGTTGCCTTTAGAATCTGAAAGGGGGAGAGGCGGAAGTAATTAACACTGGTGAGACAAGAGTAAGCAGCATTGTATAGGAAGGATGGCTGGAGGTAAATACCTGAGGTCAGGTAGCCAGGATCAATGAACCAGCTATAAGCCAGGGACTACAGTTTGAGAATCAGACATGGAGGAGGTGGGTGTCAGCCCTCAAAAGTGTGTGGGAGTTCAGACACAGCTGGAAGTCAGAATCCAGACCCCGCTTGAGCACCAAGTTATAGAACTTTGACACTGAGAGATCAATTGAGCTGCAGATGGGCTGAGTCAACTAGCTGGAGGGGGATAATTTAAGTCAATTATACATCCACTGAGGTAGTAACTGCTAATATACTCCCTATCCAGATCTAGAGCAGGTACCAGGGTCCAGACGGGACATGCTACCTGTGACAGTGAACAGGCATACATTATAGAACGGTGGTATGGATCTTAGGGAGTTCTCAAAAGCTGGCATTGCTGGGTAAGTCACCACACCTCTCCAGAGCTTCAGCTTCCTCACGCACAAGATGAATATAAGAGATTCTTTGCCTATCTCTAAAACTGACCACGAGAAGCACAATTTGGTGAATGACAAATTACTTTATGAACTGTAAAGGGCTCTATAAATACAATTTGACATCTTTTGGACTTCCCTGGTGGTGTAGTGGTTAAGAATCTGCCTGCCAATGCAGGGGACATGGGTTCAATCCCTGGGCTGTGAAGATCCCACATGGCGCAGAGTTTGGCCCTTGTGCCACAAATAGTGAGCCCATGTGCCGCAACTACTGAAGCCTGTGCACCTAGAGCCTGTACTCTAAAGCCCATGCTCTGCCACAAGAGAAGCCACCGCAATGAGAAGCCGGCGCACTGCAACGAAGAGTAGCCCCTGCTCACTGCAACTAGAGAAAGCCTGCACGCAGCAAAGAACACCTAACGCAGCCAATAAAATTAATTAATTAAAAAAAATACAACTTGACATCTTTTGCTTTGTGGATTAGGCAACTACAATACAGAGTTCTTTTTTCTTTTTTTTTCTTTTCTCCAATCAGGCCCCAGGCTCTGCTCATTGCAGAAAGTCTTTTTGCAGTGGTATTGGGCTTGGCCAGGATCAAATGAGGCAGCTATTCCATTTTCTATGATCAGTGTCAGTGCTTCCTGGCATTCGCATGGAGAGATGAGAGTTAACAGGATGTGTTCTTAGGACCTGTTCTCCTCAGGAATGGCAATTCAAGCATCTTCCAAATTTAGTCTCACAAAGAAAAGTAGATCACTATAGTGAGTAATAATGAGTCATTGGGAGCAGGGTTTCATGCCCTTGCTAATGAACAATGCAGGGGAAGAGAACAGAGGCTGAGAAAAGAAAGGGATAGAGAAACCACAGAAACTCCAAAACACTAATGAAATTCTTCCAAATAAAAAGTAGCCTACACAAAGCGGGGAGGGGTGGGGGGGAATGAATTGGGAGATTGGGATACCAAATTGTACACTCCAAATATATGCAGTTTATTGTCTGTTAACTGTATCTCAATAAAAGTTCTTAAAAAAAAAGTAGCCTACACAAAACATTCCCAAATGCCATGCATGACAGTACATTTCCAGGAATTAATAGTTTGTGTTATTAAAATAGAAATTAAAAAATATAATTTGATTACCTAAGTATTGCTAGGTCAGACAGACTGACCAGAACAAGATAACAGGGGTAAAGTGGGAAACACAGGCGAAACCTAGGCATTTCAACTTTTATAGTGCCTTTCAAGGCCTGGCCTTGGTAAGGTTTTCAGTGTGTACATGGAACATCAAAGATTTAAATTTCCTCCCTGTCAGGACATATCTCTTGCACTTAATTATTACACTGCAGAATGTTCATTGCAGACAAATGAGTTAAAGCCTCAGCAATTATTTCAAAGCAACTCTGAGAGGGATGGGTGGGGCTAGTGGATACAGTATTAGAAGAGGATATGAAACAAGTTTTGCTTGAATTTTCACTGGTGAATCTCATTCCTTGCCAGGAGTAACACTGTGTTGAAGAGTAAAATCACTTTGTGCTTTCCCTGTATGAGAATCTAAAAAAGAATTTTTTTTTATTAAAAGGGACCTACAGAGGTCATTTAAGTGAGGCCCCTTCCCCACCTCCAGGGAGAATTACAGCCTTTCTTAACTATTTCAAAAAGAAGATATTTCCCAAACTCTTCTACTTTGGGTGCCTCTTCTAATTTCTAACTACCTATCTATTGCTATGTTTCACTGTTAAAGAATCTGATTTTCCTGACAAGTATTAAGGAGAACAGGTGAGGACCTGCCCATCAGAATTTTACCCATTATCTGAATTTTAAGAATCTATAAAAGGAAAAGAGCATGTTAATTTCTTCCTTATACTTCAAAATACATGAGTCATCTTTAGTATACAGTACAATATTTTTTAAACCTATAAAGAACTTTAGAATCTGACTTCTCTTTTAAAAGATTACAATATTGAAGCCTCAGAAAATACTTAAGGTAGAGTCACAACTAAAATTTGGTTTTTCTGAATACTTAGGTCAGGATACATTTCCTTATACCATTTAACCTAGCCCTTAAATACCCAATAAATCTGATTTCTCCTCTCCCACCACAAACTACTTTTTAAGAATAAAATGTGTCCACTACTTTAGTATTGTTTCTAGGGGCTCTTGCTTTAACTTAGGGAAACTTCCAGGTCCTCTCCTACTCTAAATGTGGACAGCAACATTTTACTTATATATAGGGGGCAAAGAAGGCATTCTCATTGAACAGAGTACAGTGAAATGCCTAACTCAAGCATTCAAAATATTTCTATAGTAAAGTCTGAGTTAATCTCAGTTTGGAACAGTGACAATTTGAATTCTTTCCCATCTCTAAGACCTCACACATTTATTTGTGAGAATACAAAATTTTATATCTGGGAATACCTGAGCTCATGCAAAACACGAGATCTGAGCATATGTGAGATTATTCTGTTTTTCATTTTTAGTTAACTATATTCTTGGTTTTGAGGGGCCTTTGATTTCCATTCTCTCTTACAGGAAACTAATTTTCCCCCTTCCTTCAACTGAATCTACATATCTAACGAATGCAATTGCTTCACCAATTGCCAAACAAATGTGTCTTGTTAGCTATGTCCATAAAAGGGACATTTTTAATCTTATGAGCACATCCTCGTAAACCACAGATTTACAAAATTCTTGAGATTTTGAAATGGGTGGGGAAGGGAAAAGGGGGGTTGCGAAAAAAACCTCTCTTCTAACTAAGTTTATTAGGTTTTACAACAATGACTGGCCAGAAAAGATAATCTAACCACCTCTTTCACAGACAGAATGAAAGGATAAGGATTTAAATTTGTAAAGATAAATCTCAGTAATGAGCAGACAGGACGACCCATGAATATGGGTTTATTCATTACAAACTACCAAAACAGGATTAGGAGTTGTTTATGATACAAGGGATTTAAGACCTCAGCATTTCTAAAATTATATCCTAACCAATTAATTCTGGACTTGGGCAAAGATTTATCTATAGGAATATTCACTGAAATTGTTTATACTAGCAAAAGTTTGGAAATAACTAAAATACTCCACTGGGATTGGTTAAATGTTGTTCTGTCAATATGATACATATTAATATGCAGACACTAAAAATGATATTTTGGAACATTACTCAGTTATACGGAAATATGTCTCCAACAAATCATTAAGTGAAAATAACACCTCAAAACTGAATGTGCACTATGACTACCTGTTGCAAATTTTAAGGAATAAAATTAAATACGTGTGTGTACACATACGTGCTGATAAATACACACACTCAAGATACACACAAACACACAGAATACACATAGAAAAAAAAGACTTGACACATATACAAATTGTTAACATTTTGTGATTATCTCTAAGAGATTTTTGTTTCCTTTTTCTGATTTATCTAAATTTTCTTAAATTTTCAAATGAATACTTGTCACTTTTATAAGGAAAAGAGCAGTCGACATTTTATGTGTAAATGTTTATTCAAAGATCATTAGGTAGCATACATACGGAACTTAACTCTAGAATCTTGGAGGCACATGGGTCATAAGCACAGATATGTTCAAAGAATTAAATTAATTGAAATAAATTTATGATTAATGACTCCAGGAAAAGAAGCGTTTGCAGAATGTCTCAAGTGTTTGAAGCTGCTATTGTGGATGCAGCAACACACTTTCATAAAACCTTGTGAATAATGCAGAGGGGGAGAACAGGAACTGAGATGAGAAAAAAACAGAAACTGCAGTCACTGCCAAAGACTAGGAAAAAGACTAAATGGATTATCACTCTGATCCAACAGGACATTTCTGACTTTTCAATCACTTAATTAACTGGCTTATCTGATGCTGATTATGCACAAAGCTGTGTAACAGTTTGACAACACCTGAAACAGCATTTGACATATTCTATGCCATTCCATTTTTCTACTTATTTGTACCAAACAACTCTAGAGATAGGCAGGCCACCCTTGTGTTTTTATTTTCTTCCGTACTGCACCTGCCTCTACCTCTTATGTTTGTCCTTATCATTTCACTTAAAACACACTCTGGTTTCCTAAGCACTGTGTTCAAAAAAAAAAAAAAAGTCTTTAATTCATCTCTCTTTGAAAACAGAAGTAATCACTGGGGTATGACTGTCCCAATTTACCTTCTACCCTTTCCTTTTTCTCTTTATTTTAGTTAGAGGTTGGGGTTCTAATCCTTTCTTTGCCACTAAGATCTGTATAAACTTTGTCCTAGTTGGGCCCAACTGATATGTGTGAAAGCACTGTGCAAAATGCAAAGCTTTTAAAAATATGATTATTGAACTAGATAATCTCTAAATTTCATTCAAGGTCTAAAATATTTATTCTATACTTTAAGTTATATTTTTGGTGAATTCAGCTGATCCAGGAGTCAGCAATTGCATTTCGACCCATTGCAGAAGACTCCCTTCCATTACAGTAAAGCTGCTGCTGATTCAAAGCAACAGAATGGCCAATTTCCTGACTGGGTCCAGTGGTTAGGACTCCAAGCTTTCACTGACAAGGATGCAGGTTCCATCCCTGGTTCAGGAACTAAGATTCCGCAAGACAAGACAGGCAGTGAGGCAAAAAAAAAAAAAAAAAAATATCCAGAATGATTTGTTACTAAAATAGCACCAAAAACAGGTAATCCTTCCATTACTGAGGCTGAAAGTTAAAAAAATACATGATTTTAAGGAGAAGGCTGAATTCGTAGTCAACACCCAAAACCTCCATTGTCTACATTAAAAAAAACAACTTTTGCCCTTCTTAATCTGATGAATTTAAATCTCAAGATTTTCAACTGAAATCACATTTTAGTACATTTTGCTGGATATTGTCAGTGTTGGAATAGTGATTACAGCAAGCAGGACACAAGTGAGACCATATATACACATAAATAGATTCTCAGAGTTGAAAGAACTTCTGAAAGTTATTTAGACTATGGAGTCCCAGAGTGTGGCATTTCAAAAGCTTATAAAAGTCAAAAAGAAAAAAAGGGGGGGGGGGGCAGACTACAGTGTCAACTTTCAGTTTTGCCAAAAAAGGATATCAACAAAACCACCATCTATCAGGACCATTTTAGAAAAGGGCAATTTAAAAACACACACATAGGAAGATAAAAAACTCAAAATAAAGTGTAATTTGAAATTAGACAAATGAAACAAAAAATGCATTATGCTGCTCTTTTCTAGTTACCTCATGGGAAACTTTGTTAGCTTTGCCCATCCATGCACAAACCTCTGGGAATCCCTAATCTAGTCCACTCCATGCACACTGTTACCTCCAACCCCAAGTAGAGCATTTGTAACCTCACTACAGCAAAAAAACCCTTTAAATGTATACCCCACCCCTTATGGGGAACTCCTTAAGCTGAGGAATCCATTAAACTTTGGATGGCTGTGGTAGAAAATCAGCAAAATAGTAGCTGCCTCTGGAAACTTGGAAACTTCAAGATGCGTAAACTTGACTTTTTAAGACCAAACTCTAACAGCAGGGAATTTTAAGTTAGGCCAGACAGCTTTAGAGTCACCAAAGCACTAACAATGCTGATTTGGGAGTCAGGTGGCCTGGGTTTTGGTAGTGCCTCAAAACTTCATGCTAAACCTTAGTCTTTTCCCTCTTGTTTTCAAATGCAAGACATCTAGGTCAGAGTTTTATGAATACAAATATTTAAGCCAGAAATAGAGTAACATGTAGATATTCTGGTTATCTTCCAGGATGAACCCCATTACTAACTACATCAGCTTTCAAAGCTGCAGTTAAGTCTACATTTTTTTTTCCAGTTTTAACGAAATTACTTTATTTGGGATAGATTTTCTATTTAAAATCTCACAACTAAAGCTTTGATTCACTCATCATTAGGGTCTGATTCATATTGCAAATGACAGCACCAACACGTAGCTTTCTTTTGTGATCATTACTTATCAAGCCCAATTTTCCCAGGTCAAATTTTGTAAACCAAAATGTGGTCAAGATTTGATTCTTTGACCAATTTCTAGTAAGAGTTATTTCTACCCTATGTTTTTCGGTCAACACTGCAGTTTTCAACATGACCAGGATACGATTCTTCGTTTTCTTTTGGGAAGGAGGCGAAGTGGATAACTTTCATACGTGCAGTTCTTTCAAGACTGTAAATCTTATTTTCTATTGACTAAATAAATATTGGCCACTAGTATTACTCGGATGTTGGTTTTTTTTTTTCCTTCGGGAATCAAATCTCATCACTGGGTAAACAACACAAAGACATAGAGAGGCAGGGTTAATTCCTGCTTTCTCTCTTTTCTCCTCCTACAAAAACAGGAAATCCGACATTCTATAAAGCGCAGAATTCTAATTAAGACTAATCAGCTAGACTCTGCTAAAAACAAGGAGCCCTGAACAAACCCAGCCCGCGCAGCGCTGCTCTTCTCTTTCTCTCCACCAGAGGCGAGAGCCTCTTTCAAAAGAGAAACTGAGCTGGATTGGGCCGGTTGGGGGAGTAGCCCCAGCAAAGATCAAAAGGTTAAAAACCGCCTCAAACAAAGAGCAAAGGTCAATACCCAATTCCCAAGGCCTGCCGCATCCAGCTTCCACGAAAAATGAAGGTGACTCCTCCCTAACATGCTCTCGAGGCCTGGGGCCCAGCGGTATTTCACAAACCAGGCGGGTCTGAGGTGACTAACAAACAGGTAGTTAACAGTGGAACAGCCGACGACCGGAAGTGGAAATGAGCCCGGGGTTGCGATGAGGAGAGGCCACGGCACGCTTGCGCACTCAGCGGGGTTGCAGTACGCGTGCGCATTTGGGCGGTGACGGGGTGACGCTCGGAGCGTGGGCCGCGACTCTCACGGATCCGGTTCCGCCCTCCCTCTCGCTGTCGATGCTCCGGGGCTAGCGCCCGCGATCCTTTTCCCAGAGTGCTCTGCGCCGTGAAGAAGCGGCTCCCGAGGACTGGGGGCATTTTGTGTTGGCTGGAGCCGGAGTAATAAGATGGCGGCGTCGGCGGAGTGACAGGGGTCCCTCCGGGCGGGAGCCGGCGGCAGCGGTATCACCGCTCTTACTTACCGCTCCCCTTTTCCAGCCCGCGACGTCGCCGCGAGAGCGAGGCAGCGGCGGCCTCCAGAAACAAGTGGTCCAGCCTGGTAACCGCGAGAACCCCCTCAACAGTCTGCGGCCTGGCAAAAAGAAACCTGACAGCAGCGGTGATCAGGTTCCTCTTGGCCGATTCTGGGCCCCGTAACGCCGAGGAAGAGCCAACGTTTTCTGTTTCCTGCCGCCCTGCCCTCCGCAGCCTTGCTCCGTGAAGGAGCCCTAGAGGCCTCCGTCCTCCCCTTAGAGGTGTTGGGGCTTAGCCCCAGCCTCCATCTTCGTTTCTCAGGATGGCGAGCAGCAGCGGCTCCAAGGCCGAATTCATTGTCGGAGGGAAATATAAACTGGTACGGAAGATCGGGTCTGGTTCCTTCGGGGACATTTATCTGGCGATCAACATCACCAACGGCGAGGTAATCTCCTGGGGTGGGGTTCACGACTGCGCTGCGCCGGTCCTCACCCCCCGCCCCCGACCCCCGGCTCCCCGAACTGCTCGGGCCTTTTCCCACCGCACGCACGCGCTGGGAAGTCCAGAGGGAGCCAGCTTTCCTGTCTTAGGAACCTCCCCCACTCTCTTTCCCTAGAAGGAAAGAACCCGAGAGAAAGGCTGGGTGTACTAGGAAGTTTCCCACCTTGTTAAGAACACACCTTAATCGAACTTTTAAAGCCGTCGTTTAAGGTGAGAACGGCAAAAATCCTATTTTTGTGGTCCCCGTGTTTTTCTATCTATATTTTTAATTCTCTTGGGGGTCTTGTTACTATTAGGACAGCTTCCGATCGTCTGGTTCCTTCATAACCTCTCATTACGTTTTCTGGATGAATCATTTTCCTGCACTTCGGAGGACGTGCCGCTTTCGTCACTACCCCCTGAAGAGGCCTGTGAGGCTGGTTGCCTCGTTTTATAGTTACAAGGAGAGCTTTCTCTTCCCAGCCTCTCACTTCCACCTTCTAGCCGAGAGTTGGAGCTTTGCTCATGTTTCCTCCTCCTTTCCCAAGGGACATTGAATCCATGAGGATGTTGATGCCATCATCCCCTTTTTCCTTTACAGGAAGTGGCAGTGAAGCTAGAATCTCAGAAGGCCAGGCATCCCCAGTTGCTGTACGAGAGCAAACTCTATAAGATTCTTCAAGGTGGGGTTGGCATCCCCCACATACGGTAAGAATCCTTACGCAAATAGGCGATCCTCCGAGGGAAGTACGGAATGCGGGAAAATGTGTAAGAGGCAGGTAATAGGACCAGCTGAATCCTGCTCTTGATATTTGAGTTACACGGGTTTCCTGTGAGGCGTAAGTCACCACAATCACAGTAGGTTTTAGTTTGCCAACTTAGTTTAGAATTTCAGTTTGTTACACTCTGCTCCATTTAGCTTCCGTCATTCTTCCCGAGGCTTTCATTTGCAGTTAAAGTATGCGGGTCATCTTTGATCCCAACGCGGAAGGGTTGCCTGCTGCTTTCTTTACGTCGGCACCTCAGATGTTCTCAGGTTTGTCCAGTGAAGTGGATTTGAGGGTGCCGAAGTGACCGGGCTGGGCCAGTTCGGGTTGCTATTGGAGCTGGCTTGGGAAATGGCTGCTCTTTTGTTGTGTTTTTGTTCCAACATGTCTTCCTCCTCCGCTTAGAAAATGGCGGAACGACGTGACTCAACCACATACTCCTGCCCTTTTCTCTGCTTGGGTTCATAAGTTGTGCTTCTTTGATTCCCTCTTTAGCATCCCTGAGTTGATTAAACCTTTGAAAAGCCAAGAATTAAAGCTGCAGGCAGTGGTGGGGTTCAAAGAAGGAGATGGCATGATGAGTCTGATCTGTGCAGCAGAGGCGATGTGAAATTGTTTACTATGCAAAATCCTACAGAGTCCTTCCAAAAGTGTTAATTTTGTAGAGAATGGCAATGTTTGCTACATTTCAGTCTGTACTAAATTTTGTGGGAAATGGCAAAGGCAGTTTGAGCAGCACCATGTTGAAATTGACTCAGTTGTATTAAAAGAAAACTTGATCGTGTAAACCACAGTTTGACAAGTAACTTTAACCTGTTGAGTTACTTGGTCAGTAGTAACTCCAGACATCTGGGAAATTGTGACCTTTTTTTTGGAGATGAGATATTGGTGAAGGCAAATAATAATCCGGATAAAATGTGACCAGATGAAGACATTGGGTTCTCTTATATGCTTAACTTTAAAGGATTTTAGAATAGTTTGACTTTTGAGATTAAAGAGTTTCTTCCCAGAATAGAGACTAAAATGTAGTTTAAGACTTAGCCATTTTCCAACAATTACTCAAAAATAACGTTTGCAAAAAGATCCAGAGGTAGTTGAGAATTAACTGGAATGGTATCTACTGTAGCCTCTTTTACTATCCCAGCTTTTATTCCTCAAATCTTGCATTGACAACTGGGTTATATACATTAATTTTGTTGTGGAAACAACAGGAGTGACACCATCCTTAAAAAATTTCCAATGCTGATAGACATTTTTAATGGAGAAATTGAATGATACAATTTTTCTATTGATTGGAAGTCAAATTATTAAAACTCTAGGTTTATCTTATGAGGTAAAGATTAATGTGAAATCTGAGATGATCCAAATTTGAGATTTTTAATGGTTCTCATCCCTTAAAAAAAACAAACAAAACCCCTGCTGTATAGGAAAATGTTGTGGAAAAATGAAAATCTTGATTAAAATATCTAGCTTTTTTCTTCACAAAATAAATATCAGTTGCGTTAGCCTAAAATTTTTAAATTCCTTTCTCTTTGCATTCACTTTCATCTCTCCACCCTGATTTGCTTTCTATCACTAGTTTTTCCTAGAGTTACATGTAAATGCAATCATACATTATGAGGTCATTTGTGTCTGGCTTCTGTAACTTAACATAATGCTTTTGAGATTAATCTGTGTTGGGAGGTTTTATAAATTTCACAAATCAGGTTGAATTTAATGGATTTGAAATCATTTTCAAAAAGCAGTAAGCATCTGGCATTTTCAGTGCTAAACCCAAATTAAATACATGCACATTTATTTGGTAGCTTTTATTTAAGGACAACACTGATATAGACCAACAAGGGCAGTAGTCAATATACTGATAACGCACATAAATAAATGAAATTGACTGAGCAAAATTCTAAAATGTTGAGGGCAGAGGGAGTTGTGGTAATTATAAAGTGGGTGGAGTTAAAGAGATTAACCTGACTTTCAAGTTAAGACTTCCTGGGAGAGGAGATGGGATTTCAGGATCTGGCTCTAAGGAAGAAAGCTTGGTGAACTGGTTGGGGAGGGCATCCAAGAGTAAAGTGTGGCTTATAGGAGTAATCTCTAAGGCAGGATGTAGTAATTGGATGAGGGTGAGGAAAGAGTAAATTTGTTTTAGGAGTAGTATAGTCCAGGTACATAGAAACAAAAAGTGGATCATTGGTTTTAAAGTAAAGTGTGAGAGAACTGTTTGTCCACTGAAGTGGGAAAGATTAAGAAAGACTTACATAAGCTTTCTTTATTTTGGGTGGCAACATCTTCCCCTCTTCTGTTTGTTCCCCCACTATTTCCACATCAACTGTATATAGTATACACTCAATAAATATTCACTTGGTAAATATTGAATTAAATTGTTCAGTTTAGCTAGATTAAGAAAGTCAGTCTATCTGTTACCCATTGTTTTAGAAATGTTGACACTAATTTAAAAACTTTATTGGATTTACTGCATTTATACTGCACTAATATCTACCTCCTCTTCCAGTCAACCCCACACCCCAACCCCGCAGTTTTGAAGATACTATGGGATATATGCTAAAACAAGGGCTGAAAATTACCAGGCCTGTATAGCATACCTGCCTTATTAAGTCTTTAGTATGTAAGGACCTAACTAAGGGATCTATTGTGCAGAAGCATAGTATCCAATGAGTGTAAAGAGCACGAATGAGAGGAAGGCATTCAGTCTCTTAATATTTTTAAGAAACTAAAAGTCCTTGGGCCTTGTCAATTGACCTCTAGGAGCGCATTTTAAATTACTGTGTTTCTGTTACAACCCTCCCTTTCTCTGTGCCACTTTGAACTGAACTAAATTGTTCTCTAAAGAAGCAGCTGTGTTATAGCCAGGCTCTAAATCTGCCATGTGGTATTGACTCAGTGATCTGGGGTTAGTCAGTTCTCTTTGGGCATATCAGTTTCCTCATTTTTGAAATAAAAAGAGGATTTTGCCAAATTGGTAAGTTTCTAATTTTGTTGGAATCCAGAAGGAGAGTGCTGGACAAAAAAGTGTAGGACTTCCTCCTCTTCTGCTGGAAAAAGTTTTGCATGTTGAGCTTTTGGGTAGGGTTTTGTTTGAATGAGTTTCCCTGCTTAAATAAGTCACTGGCCTAGTTGATCTTAGAACTTTCAGCTCTGAAATTTTAAGATTTATTTTCAGATGATGATAGCTAGAAAGCATTTTATCACAGTTTGGTGTTTTGTCTAGATCTTACCTTTGAATGCTATTTTAGTAGTGAGATGCTACTCAAGACCTTAAAAATGCTATCTGCATCAGGTAAACCATAGGTTACCATTTAGGAGGAAGTAAAATAATGGGATATACTTCTATAGGAAAACGTGATAAAAAAGATGGGAGGGGCATAGGATTATTTTGGTTGTCTTGTTTTTTTAAACTTTTTTTTCCCCCTCTCTGAATGTCAAATATTCTAGGAGGTATTTATAAAGTACTAGTTAATCCTTACTGTCCAGTGTTAAAAGCAGCTTACATTTTAATCTTAGCTTTTTGGCACTGAGCACATATCTTGTAAATTATCCTATAAATAAGTTCTAACACTTACCAGAGAACAAAGATGACATGTACACTCTGGGTATGTCTTTTTTAGAGAGATACATTACAGATGACTGGATACAGGAGAAAGGCAATTTTAATTCATAGAGTAACTGAATCCATGGCATACTAAAGGTACTTATATTGGCTTATGTTGGATTTCTAGTAATGGAATAATGTAATGATGCTTAGATAGCATTTGGAGTTGGATGAAACCTGAGAAATAGTAGTCCAATACTTCATGACTCAAATTAGACCATTGACTCTCAGAGGGGTTACTAGAAGTTTCCTAATTTCCACTTTTCCTGTAAGCCATTTTCACCTTTATGTCAAGGTCAAATCATGTCTGCTCACATAGCCCACACCTTTTCATTTGATGCTGCAGAGCCATATTTTGCCTCCTTATGGTATTTGGACTCCTACAGAAAAACTGATAAATGTAAATACCTAGTGTTTGTATTATTTAGTTAGATCCTTTTGAATCCATGGATTGCTGGATGAGAACTTTTGTGGTCATTATTAATTTGTATCTTAGAGTGGAGTAAATACTTGTAAACCCTTGTAGTCTGTGGATTTTGGATTTTGCTACCTTGGCTTTCGTTGTTTTTAGAGCTAGGTCATTTTGTTTCTGAGTATTTAATCTGTACCTAAGGTATGATTTAGTAATGTTTTCTCACAATCTGTCCTGTAAAAAACTTGAATGTCAAGAAGTCCATATAAAAGAAAACTAGAATTTAAAACAAATGTTATAGGTTTAATCTTTTGGCTTATTCCATTTTATTCTTAGAATCAGTTGTTGAGGTTTTGTTTTTGTTTTTGTTTTTTTATAAATTTATTTTATTTATTTATTTATTGGCTGCATTGGGTCTTCATTGCTGCACACGGGCTTTCTGTAGTTGCGGCAAGTGGGGACTACTCTTCATTGTGGTGCATGGGCTTCTTATTGCTGTGACTTCTCTTGTTTTGGAGCATGGGCTCTAGGTGCATGGGCTTCAGTAGTTGCGACACATGGGGTCAATAGTTGTGGCTCATGGGCTCTAGAGTGCAGGTTCAGTAGTTTTGGCACACAGGCTTAGTTGCTCCGCGGCATATGGAGTTTTCGCGGCTCAGGGATTGAACCCCTGTCTCCTGCACTGGCAGGCAGATTCTTAACCACTGTGCCACCTAAGAAGTCCTGGTTGTTGAGTTTTAACAGAAGTTTTTCTGAGGCTTAATGAGTACCTTAAGAGTTTTCATAACATAAATGAATACTTAGTCTAAATGATGCTTTTTGTTACTGTTTTAATTTCCAATACAATCTCAGGTGGCTCTTGAAAATTATGAATAACTAGTAATCACATAACATGTACTGATCCATGTCTTAATGGAATTTTTTTTAAATTAGATGTAATGTTCATACAGTGAAGTGTATATAGATCAATGTGCCATTGAATCAATTTTGACAAAATGCATATACTGATGTAACCCACACTCCCTATTGAGATAAAAGAATATTTGATTTTTGTTCTTTAATACTGCTGCTAATCCTTGGTAGGCTACATTTTGTGACAACATAGGTTGGTTTGTTTTTGTTTTTTTCTTTTTCTTTTAACTGATTTGGTTGCACTGGGTCTTAGTTGTGGCAGATGGTCTCCTTAGTTGTGCTTGGCCGGCTCCTTAGTTGTGACATGAGAACTCTTAGTTGAGGCATGCACATGGGATCTAGTTCCCTGCTTTGGGATCGTGGAATCTTACCCATCAGACCACCAGGGAAGTCTGTTAAGAGTTTTTTTTGAAATGTATTATATAAATTGATGGGGTCAGTAGAATAAAAATACATCTTCCATTCTCTGCAGTGACATTTTTTTTTTAATAAATTTATTTATCTATTTATTGGCTGAGTTGGGTCTTCATTGCTGCGAATGAGTATTCTCTAGTTGTGGTGAGCGGGGGCCATTCCTCGATTGTTGTGCACGGGCTTCTCATTGCAGTGGCTTCTCTTGTTGCGGAGTACAGGCTCCAGTAGTTGTGGCACGTGGACTCAATAGTTGTGGCTTGCGGGCTCTAGAGCGCAGGCTCAGTAGTTGTGGCGCATGGGCTTATTTGCTCCGCGGCATGTGGAATCTTCCTGGCCCAACATTTTGTTTGAACTTGAATGTGTAGTTGCTTTTTATTCATAACATTGATGTGTACTTTGAAATAAGTGGGTAGTTGGTTGAATTTAGTGTGGCTAAACATTCTTTTTTTTCCATCTATGTGCAAGAAAAAAAGAATCAACCAATATCCAGACACTGCACATGGTCTCATTTAATCATTACAGTAATCCTGTAAGTTGGGATTTTATGTAAAGTGTGAGTCAAAATGGTTAATTTGCCTAAAACCACACAGCTATTGTGTTATTTGAATAGATCTTAAACTGCCTTTCAGCTATATCAATGGTTCCCAAACTTTGCTGCACGTTGGAATCGCTTAGAAAACTGTAAAAAAATATTGACACTTGGCTCCTAACCTTGGATATTTTTATTTAATGGATTTGGGGGTACGACTTTTAGTTTTCTTGTTTGTTTTGGCCACCCCATGCGGCTTGTGGGATCTTAGTTCCCCAGCCAGGGATTGAACCCAGACCCCTGGCAGTGGAAGTGCAGAATCCTAACCACTGGACCACCAGGGAATTTCCACTTTTAGTATTTCTTAAGGGAACTCAGCTGAACTCACTAGGCGGTAGGCAATTTACAAATGGAAAAAAAATATGGCTGGACTAGTTGATTTAGCTTTGAATCCTGATATAAAGATACTATCATATCAAAATTCTGTCTATTAATTTCACAATAAAGGCTTACTAATATGGACATTAGCTTAAGTATTTATTAGTGGTGAATTGGCGTTTTGGAATTTCTTTTGGTTCAAACTTGCAGTTTTTGTATAGGAGAATTTTTTTTTAAGGGAAACAAGATGGTGACAGTGACTAAGCATACATAGTATACATCATATGTTTCATTTGTGCCGTAATTAAGTGTGCGATGGCAAGTCTTGCAGATTAACCTGAAATTGAGGCTGTGCTATATTTCAGGTCATCCAGAGGCTGCTCTGGGTACTTATCCATTACACTTCCTTACACTGCCAGACTGTTCTGTCCTTAAGGTGGCTTTTATGACAAAGGGAGTGTGAGATCTGATTTAAAGTGGCCTTGTTTGTTGGAAAGTAGTAGCATGAACTTTTTGTAAATTTTAAGTTCCAACTTTTCCAGTCTTTCAGTTATATTAGAAGGGTCTACTACACTGTCCTTGGCAAAACTATAATGAAATTCTTATCAGACTGGATTTTATACCTTTATGCAAATAATGTTCTTTCCCTTTTCCATTCCTTTACTGCCCTGTTTACTATGTATTCAGGTTAGGTTGTTGTGCTTTTGGCTGTTTTCACTTGATTGAAATTATTGTTACCACTAAGCTCTACTTACTGAAATCCTAGTGTTCCCATTTTTGAACCTCCATAATATTAATATTTTGTATCCTTCTTAAGGAAGGGAGTGATGTTGGCTTTTTCTCTAAAAATTAAAGCTCTTGTTGGAGAGTGTCAGTGAACTTTATAGTACCTGTTATAGTACCTTCTAGAGAATAAGCAAACATTTCATTCAGTCAACAAATATATATATTTGAGTGCATACTATATACTGGGCAGTTTCAGATACTGGGTACATTTCAGTGAACAAAAATTTTGTGAGACAACATTCTTTTTGAGCATATACCGTGTACCTGACATATATATAGTTGTGAATTTGTCTCTTGCTGAAAATTAGGAGCAAAGATGTCTAAATCTCCTGTGTGAGGACATGAACCTTTCCTTAACATCAGAAGGATAATATACTGAGTTTGAGCCCTAAACAGCATTCTGAACCATCCAGAGATTGCCTTGATTGGAGAGGTCAGCAGGGACCCCATTATGTCTCCTTGTGAATCCTGCTTAGTCAGTATTTCTCAGACATCAACCATGCATAATAATTACCTACAGAGCATGTTTAAAATGTAGCGTTTGCTGCCTTGCCCCCAAGTTTGTTTGACCATTACTGGAATGGGCCTCAAGAGTCTGTATTTTTAACAAGTAACCTCAGATAATTTCTGCTCAAGGCCAGAGAACCACACTTTGAGAAATGCTGTGTTGAGGTTTTGACACTCCATTGTATTGAGCTATTGGGGGTAGTTAGCGATTATTTTGCTGAGAGGGCCCTGACTATTGTAGGAGATGCTATTGTCTTGGTTGTGATTGTCGTCGTTTCATTATTTTTGGGCAACTGTTTTTTGTAATGAAAGTAATCATATTTGTGTAGTGCTTTTACAATCTCATAATTACCATGTTACCTCTTGATAGCTATAATAGATAAGTTATATTAAAAATGTTTACCAGTGGGACTTCCCTCGTGGTCCAGTGGCTAAGACTCCATGCTCCCAATGCAAGGGGCCCAGCTTCTATCCCTGGTCAGGGAACTAGATCCCACATGCTGCAACTAAAGATCCCGTATGCAGCAATGAAGATCCTGTGTGCCACAGCTAAGACCTGGTGCAGCCAAATAAATTAAATATTTAAAAAAATAAATGTTTACCAATGAGCAAAAATGGCTTACACAGGCAAGAAAATGGCAAAGCCGGAACTAGAACCTTTTTGACTGCTGGTTCAGTACTCTTTGCACTATATTGCATATACTGTGGTTTAGCCAGCTTCCCATTTTCAAATCCAACTGCTGTTTACTGGGCCACTTTTTAATTGTCTAGTCTCTGAAGGGCTTATTTTTGTAAGTATATAGTGCATAGTTCCATATTATTAGTTCAGGCTTAACATAGAATTTAAATTTATGGATAGATAGTCATGTATTCATTCATTGCTTTTTTTCTTTTAGGTTAGATTGTTTCCTTCTAGTAGCTTGTGTTGCCTCTTCCATTTTTCCCTTTCCTATATCTTGTGTTAACATTTCAAGCCCAGACTTTGTGTTCTTTCTTCTATTACTTCTGCTTTCAAAAGATTGTATGAAACGTTGGAATGTTTGTTTTCGTTATGTGTTCATTTGCTAATGCAGAGAAATTTGAGTTAATTTTTTTTAACCTGAGATCTGTCTACTTAAGAAGGATTTGCTAAGCAAATTAATTAAATGTAGAGTGTGAGGGGAAAATGTTCCATCCAGCCAAAGTTATTTGTTCTCTTAAATCTTTGTATGTAAAATTGCCTTAATACAAGTGACTCCTATAGTGCAAAAAGAACCCTAAAGGAAACCTTTTGGTCTCTGAATAGGGTATAAGATATATTTTGATTTCTGTTACTTTCTTACTCTAGCATTTTAATATATGTTTTCTCATATTTTCTCTAAGGAGTGGAGGTAAGTCATTTTAACGTTGAGAATTTGAGATTTAAATTAGGAAGAAGGAAGAGGGGGCCCAGTTTTGTTTTGTTTTGGCTGCACCATGCAGGATCTTAGTTCCCCGACCAGGGATTGAACCCATGCCCCCTGCATTGGGATCATGGAGTCCTAACCACTGAACTGCCAGGGAAATCCCAAGGGGGCCCAATTTTGATATTTTGAAAGTAGGGTGGATGTTCACCAAAGGGTTACAGCTTTGGACACGTTGAGTTTAAGGTGACAGGGTATCCCAAGTTTAGCTCTTGTATAATTAAGTTAGTAGAAAATACAGACCTAAACCTAGACCAGGGAATTAGGACTGGTGTTAGATCTGAGCAAGATCAGCATAGAAGTGATAGTGGAGAAAGGAAATTGAAAAGTGAGGACTGAACCCTTTGGTGGAGATTCAGAGTTAAGGCAAGAAGAGAGTTGGGGTGATGGGGTGTTGCAGTTAAAGGAAGTCAGTTTTTAGGAGGAGGTAATATACATTCCAGAGAAAGAAAAGAAGTGAGACTTTAAGGCTTTGGGGTTTGGCTGGAATAGAGCTCAGTACACAGTCATGCTTAGTAAGTCACTGTTGATTCAGTGATATGGCCTGAGGGCAGTCTGGTGAGGGAATAAAGATATATAATTAAAGGATAGGCAAGGGCCAGATTTTTTTGGAGTTCCTTGTATATATGAAGCGTTGCTTTTTTGGTATGTAATGGGGGAGGAGCATTGGTTTTCATAGCAGAGAAATGGCACCATGAAACTGTAGAGGAGTGATTGAAAGTAGGAGAATATGTAGAAAGGTAATAGAGGCATCTTTCAGAATTTAGCTCAGATGCTAACTTTTCTAAGAAGACCCTTTTATCTTCTTAATAAATTGTTCGCACCTCTATATTTTATATTTATTGTTACTTTTATATTGCGTTTGTCACTTATCTGTTCTTTTAGACCTTAAGATGCTTATGGCATCCTTATGGGCAGTATCACACACGTAGTAGGTGCTTAATAAGTGTTGAGTCAGAGACTGGAGGAGCAGATTTTGGTAAAGGATTTTTAAGTTTTATTGAGATAATTTATGTATGTAATTATCTACTTAAAGTGTGCAATTTGTTTGTTTTTACTATATATACAGAGTTGTGCAACCATCACCATAATCCAATTTTAGAATATGTCCATCTCCCCCCCCAAACAAAAACTTTGAACACATTAGCAGTCACTCTCCATATCCCACCAGGCCTAGATAGCCACTGATTACTTTCTATATATTTGTCTATTAGAAGAGATTTGATCAACCCTTTATAATTGGCATTGTGAAAACTACAGATACATTGTCTCAGTGGAAAAGTATATTTTAATACTTGTATTCCCCTGGAGGTTCCAGTTCTTCACATACTCTCTTCCAGTACTACTACAACCAAGGCTAGAGAGAGCAGTGACATTAAGGATGGTTTGTGATCTTTGAAATACAATTTTGGGTAGTATGATGAGAATGATAACCATTAAACTGGGAACCAAGAAAAAAAATGAGCGTAAGATGGCAGGTAGAAACTAGATTTTCAACAAGTTAACTGTGAACAAGAAAATAGGGTGATGTTGTCTTACTATGTACCAACTGTGCGGGCTACTTTCAGTTTCTTGTGAATAACAAGCTAAGTGTGTACTCCTAAACCCCACCTACCTCTTTACCTGTGCGTCTTCTGTTTATGCTTCAAGAATCAACTATACTTCTTCATCAAGACACTTCCCCTAATGCCTCTCTCTAAAAGATCAGTTGGGTCCACATAATTTGTACCTGCTCACCATCAGTTTCTCTTTCATCATATGTGTTATTTGCCTACACTGACTGTGCTGTAAGCTATGAGAGCAAGAATTATTTGGTTTTGTCTTGTTAGCCACCATAAATATAGAAAGGGTAAATGAATAGGAGCTGTATTAGTAGGTAGTACTAAGTATCAAAGCACATTTTTTTGTCTGTGTTTTTAAAATTTGTAGGTTAAGGAACATTTATGCATCTTTTAAGACGAGAAACAAGGAGAATGAGAAATATGGAAGTCTTACAGCATAATTCAAAGATCTTAGAGATGATATTGTGAGCAGAGGACTAGTAGTAGGTAGGATGAAGAAGAAAAATGCATCGTCTTAGTTAACATTATTATTGCTGAGTGAAACACATATGACGCCCAAGTTTTAGGTATTCTGCAGTCTGTTTACCTTAAAAATCTGTTTAGAGCAGGATTCTTAACTTGGTTCAGAGATATCCACCTCTTCCCTCCAAGAGCTCGGTGAATTGCATAGGAAAAAAATTCCATCTTAATTTTCATGTACCTCTAATCTAGTTTTTCTTTTATAAATGCAGGCAACAAATACCCTCTAGTTTTGGCAGTACCTATGGCTTTGTCACCAATAGAAATCACAGATATTTTTGTATCACATTGTTGCATATAACTCAAAATTGTCTTTATACCATCATACTTTGAAATTATAGTGCTAATTAGACCTGCCCCTAAAGATCTTATTATTTAATGCTTTAATAAAGAGCATGTATATTACTATAAAAGATTGATTTTAAAGTAATTTTATAACTAAATTTCTCTAAAATGGATTTCCTTTATAATGCTATGTATTTTATTTTATGCATTTAAAATACTTTGAGAAGGGCTCAGTAGGCCATATTAGACTACCGAAGGTGGGGGATCCACGACAACAAAAAAGATTTAGAACTCTTGGTGTAGAACTAATTATTCCAACTCCCACCCACCCACACACAAGTTGTTTGGGTAAGTTCTTGGTCATTGTGGCTAAATAAAGTACACTTGATACAGGGTTGGTCTCTCAGTTGGTGGATTTCCAATATTTATTTTCTTTTCCCTTTTTTTAAAAAAAATTATTTATTTATTTATTGCTTGTGTTGAGTCTTCATTGCTGGGTGCTGACTTTCTAGTTGCAGTGAGCGGGGGCTACTCTTCCGCGCAATATGTGGGTTTCTCATTGTGGTGGCTGCTTTAGGTATGTGGGCTTCAGTTGTGGCACGTGGGCTTCAGTTGTTGTGGTGTATGAGCTCAGTTGCTCCACCGGCTGTGGGATCTTCCCAGATCAGGGAGTGAACCCGTGTACCCTGCATTTTGGCAGGCAGATTCTTAACCACTACACCAGCAGGGAGGTCCCTTTCTTTTCCCTTTCTTGTTCAATTTAAAATTACTTCCATGCTTGTTAATGCCCTCCCCAGGGGTGTGAGATGGTGACGGTGGGGAAATTAGCCATTTAAAAAAAGGTTTGGGAGAGGTCTGGAAGTTGGATCTCATTGTCCTCCCAGCCTTACGACTATCCTCCAAAGCCCCTCAATAAAATGACTTGATCTCAAAAAAAAAGAAAAAAGAGGCTTGGAAGACCTGGGAAAGGTTCAGTGAAGTAAAAGAATTAATATCTGAAATTTCTTGAAGTCATCACGTTTTCAGAATTATTACTCTGGTCACCATACCCACAGCTAAAACTGTGGTTCTTTTCTTACTTATGCCTAAATCAGTTTGTAGTATGGAGAAATCGGTCTAATTGGTATTTGTGTTTCTGCTTTTAGTTGATTAATTCTACAGAAAACTTAGTGTCTGCTTTCTTTATTAAACCTGATTTTCCAGTTCCCTGCAGTAGCCACATAGCAGCATTGAGTATCTTTTTCTAGTGAAAATGCTTTGGATCCCAAACCATTTAAAAGATATTTCTGCAAGTTGTAAATCCAAAGGATTATGAATAAACATTCTGTGTTACTGACCTTATAAAATGTGAGTTGTGTTTTTGCACACAATTGCAAGAGCGGGAAATAGATTGATGATCTTAAGTTTTTGATGGCAAGAGAAAAGAAATTTTAGATCATTAAACTCTAGGTGTCTTGTATTCAAAGCAAAATGAAGGCCACAAATCTAAGGAGCAAATACGGGCAGAGAGGCTTAAGGAGAATGAGAGTTAACACAGCAATCTCATGTACCAAGAGTTAATAGAAAATCAGGAGGTGACCCACATTTAGTCGTGTGTCTAGTTCTCCTTCAGGGGGGTTGAAGAATCAAAATGTAGTCAAACCTGTGCATTTTAGCTCTATTTTTCATGATGAATGCTATTAATAAAACGGAGCTTCATAAGTACTAACAATTTTAGATTAAAGGAGTTACAGTGTTTTAAGATTCAAGTTCATAAATGCTTCCACCTTTCAGAAGTAATCACTATTGAATTGCAGTACTAGGAGGATTGGTGACTTCTGAGGCTCAGGAATTTAAATTGAGAATTGAGGGCTTGTGTTGTGGTTGAGATTGGCCTACTGTTGGAATCTGATAATTTAAGAGGAGAGAGGCGGAGTAGGAAGTGCCTTTCTTCTTCTGCCCTTTTTTTTTTTAATTATTGTGATAACTTTTTTTTTAATGTTATTTATTTGTTTGTTTTATTGGCTGTGTTCGGTCTTCGTTGCTGCACACAGGCTTTCTCTAGTTGCATTGAGCGGGGGATACTCTTCATTGTGGTGTTTGGGCTTCTCATTGCAGTGGCCTCTCATTGCAGAGCACGGGCTCTAGGCACGTGGGCTTCAGTAGTTGTGGCTCACGGGCTCTAGAGCGCAGGCTCTATAGTTGTGGCACGCGGGCTTAGTTGCTCCGCAGCATGTGGTATCTTCCTGGGGCAGGGATTGAACCCGTGTCCCCTGCATTGGCAGGCATCGGATTCTTACCCACTGTGCCACCTAGGAAGTCCTGCCTTTCTTAACTATAGTAAATGAATTGTTAACCCCCGCACACACTCATCAAAAACAAAACCAAAAAGGAAAAGAGGACTTCCCTGGTGGTGCAGTGGTTAAGAATCTGCCTGCCAATGCAGGGGACATGGGTTTGATCCCTGGTTTGGGAAGATCCCACATGCCTCAGAGCAGCTAAGCCCATGAGCCACAACTGCTGAGCCTGTGCTCTTGAGCCCACGTGCCACAACTACTAGAGCCCCGTGCTCCACAACAAGAGAAGCTACCGCAGTAAGCCTGCACACCCCAAGGAAAAGTAGCCCCCTCTTGCCGCAACTAGAGAAAGCCTGTGCGCAGCAACAAATAAATACACAGCCAATGAATAAATGAATGAATGAATAAATAAATTTATTTTTTAAAAAAAGGAAAAGAAGAAAAAAAAAGGAAAAGAAGAAAAAAAAAGGAAAAGAAGGCAACATGGCATGATTATGATGGAAGAGAAAGGAAGATACAGGAAAAGATAAACAAGAATTGCCTGTTGGTGATTTGTTTTTGGCCCATGATAATTTGGGTGCTGTTGAAGGATGGGAAGAAGAGCTATCTATAATGTTTATAATGTTATGAAAGGCAAAATTCTACTGTTAAGGATGGCACACAAATATTAATGTATAGGAACAATAAAAGGAATTCAGACAAAAGAGAGTAAGGTGGCTGGAGCTGTTAGCAGTAGCAACCTAAAGGGGGAATTCGAGCTAGTTCTTAAGAGTTCAGGGAGATTGTACTACACCAGGTCCTTAATTTCTACCATCATGAAAAGGAACATAAAGGTTGGATGATGATAAGTTGGCAAGAGACTAAGTTTGAGATACAGTCTTGAAAATGTAGATGCTATGAAAATGGGTCTATTATAGCTCTGATTCAGCACTTATACTTTTAGTTGTTCAGTGAGGACTCTGACAGTAATCTAAAGATGAGAAGATAAATGGCATAGGAAAAGACATTTACCTGTTGAGACTGTCACTTTTAAACTTCTATTATTTGGCTTATTTGAATCAAAGATGAGTAGATGCTTCCTGATGACTTTATACTTTCTTGGTACAGGGAGTGTTTTTGTATTCCTTGCTTTGTTTTCCTCATCTGCCACATCAAGCATGTCCTAGCCTGTTAAAACCTCTAATAGAGCTTTCTATTCTTTAATTTAGCAAATGTTCCTGAGCATTTCGTGCAGGTAAGGCATTGTGCTGGATGCTGGGAATATAGAGTTGTGAACAAGGCATAAAATGGCTGCCCCTATTGTATTTGGATTCTCCAAAGAAATAGAATTGATCATTTTTACAGGCATACCTCGGAGTCACTATGGGTTCCAGAACACCACAATAAAGCACTGGTTTCCCAGTGCATAAAAAATTATGTTTACACTATACTGTAAGTCTTATGAAGTGTGCAGTAGCATATGTCAAAAAAATTGTACATACCTTAATTTAAAAATACTTCATTGCCCAAAAAGTCCTAACCATCATCTGAGCTTTCAGCAGATGGTAACTTTTTGCAATAATAACATCAGAAATAAAGATCACAGATCACCATAACAAGTATAATAATGATGAAAATATAAAAATAATGAAACTGTGACAAAGACACAAAGTGAGCTTATACTGTTGGAAAAATGGTGCCGATGGATTTGTTCAAGGTAGGGTTGCCACAAACCTTCAGTTTGTGAAAAATGTGATAACTTGCCAAGAGCAATAAAGCGAGATATGTTTGTAGATAGAAAGAAGGAGATATAAGGGATTTGCTCACACAATTACGGAGTCTAAGAAGTCCCATGACCTGTGGTCATAAGCTGGAGGTCCAAGAAAACCAGCAGTGTAGTTCTGGTTCAAGCCTAAAGACCTGAGAACCAAGGGAGCCAGTGATTTAAGTTCCAATTTGAGTCTGGAGGTCTGAAAACCAGGAGCACGCATGTCGGAGAGCAGAAGGTGAATGTTTCAGCTCTAGTAGAGAGGGGTCCTATTCAGGTCCCCCACTTCAGGGAGGGTGATCTTCTTTACTTAGTCTGTCATTCAGATGCTAATCTCTTCTGGAGATACCTTCACAGACCCCCAAAATGATGTTTTACCAGCAATTCCAAAACCCTTAGCCCCATCAGGTTGATACATAAAATTAACCATCATACCAGTCGAGTCAGAAGGGGAAGACCTACATTAAACAAATGTTCTTTTCTTTATTATTATTGTTACAGTCATAGGGATGGAACATACTTATGTGCTTTAATCTGAACTGAATATTTATGATAATTATGCTGATTTACTATTCTTGGAAGTCCTTGGGGCTCATAGCAATACTTAAAGTATTTCATTTTAGTATTTCATTTTCTTTCTTTTCTAAGATATTTCCATTTTCATAGAGATTTATTAGAGAAAAGAAACCCTTAGCTCCAAATCTTCAGCTGTAATATAACACTTCTAATTGGTCCTCATGTCATTGTCACTCCTTTCCCTGGTCTTCAGTTTCCATATTGCATACTGATACCAAGGCCAGCTCTTAATATTTAATTATATTATGTCCCAGCCATACTCTACTGGTTTTTCCCCAGTTATCTATAGAATTTAAAGCACTTTAGCCTGGCATTCAAGAGTCTACAATGTAGCCCCAAACTGCCAGTCGCCTTGATTCTCTTCTTTATACGAGCCCATGGTCTATTCTTGCCCCTGCCTACTAGCACATCCTTTTTTACATTCACTACCAAAATATTATCCCTCCTTCAGGATCTGAGTGGTAACAGACCATTTTCACTAGGTTTCTTTCTTTGGACAGACATAGTTCCCACTGATCTTTCTTGGTTTTTCTGAATTCTGCTAGCATTTTTTGGTCAGCCCCAATGACTTGTGCGTGTATCATCTTTAGGTTTGTGCCTTTTATGTGTGTCTTAATCTTTTAACTAGACTTACCTTGGTATGGGTTTAGAGGAAGGAAATGAGATCAGAGAGCTAGGCCTTGCCTTCTCTTAGCATCTTCCTTAAGTTACCTTTCTTATGCTCTCAGTAAGTAATGATGGTTTTCTAAATTGGGAGCTCATTTTTCGGGCTACTTCCTTGATTGGTCAGGCAACACTAAGTCTAAAGATATTGATTTGAAACAAATAGGAAATGAGACCCTCCTCCTCCCCTTTTTAAAACTTTCATCCATTAAATTACTTGATTCTTCAGCATGTTTTGAAACTATTAGGAAGAATAAGGTTCAAATCAAACCAGTTTTGTTAAATCTCATAAGTATTTGAGTTACTTAAAATGTGCACATTATTCTATCACAGTGTATTTAGTAACACGTTGCTTACATTTAAAAAATATCTAAAGATAAGACCTGAGTTTTGGTTGAAGGCACCTAGAAAGTGGAGAATGGGGGTGAGGTTTTCATGTTGGTGTGTTTCAGATGGTCTGCAAACTTAAATGATCTCAGAATCAGGTTGGTGCTTGCTCATTTCCCAGGTTCTATGAAGACTTATAAACAAACAGTAAGCTCTGTCTTATCAGGTGTAGAGAGAGAAACACCAAACTAACAAACAGTACCTGAATATTTGTATTATAAAGGAATACAAACAGTATAGTCAGTAGCTATCGGAATTCTGTGAAATGGGAGACCAATGTGGCATAGGCTGCTTCAGGAAGATTTCTTCGGCAGCTGTGTATAAGGATGTTGAGATTGAAAACAGAGAATTAGAAGCTCTCAGGATAAAAGTGAAAAACATGGAGGTGAAGGTAGAAACCAAGTAAGTAGGATTTGGATAAGCAGAAGACTGTTCCTGGCTCCTAATCTGTGTAATAATGTCTGGATGGAAAGCACAGATAGGGAGGGTGTGAGGTGTTAGGTTTAGAGAAATAAGTTATATATTCCTTGAGATCAGAAGGATGTAGGAAAGATAGAAACACCTGTCACTTAGGTTTAAGGAGTTATAATACCAGTTTCTAAGCAGAAAAACTATTTTAGAAATGCATTGTTGCACAATGGAAGAAAATGTCTTTGAAACAATGTTTTATCTGTTTTTTATGGACTATCTTCTCGACATTGATTTTTTTTTTTTAAGTGTGTTTCTGAATTCATCTAATTCCCCCTTGTTTCTAGTTATTAGGAGAGTATTCTGTTAAAGGCTTACTTTACATATAACTTCTCACAAAATGCTTTATGCAGTTGTGTGATTGCATGAAGATGTGAAGTATGAATTTGTGCCTTTGACATTTCAGGTTTGTAGTTTGGGTTGGATGGTTGTAAATTTTACTTTATTGTAATTCTGTTAGGGAGCCATTGGTACAAATTTGCTGACGTAGACATGAGATGTAGTCTTATGAGAGTTGATTTATGCTTTCTCTTTTGCCTTTGACTTTGGTGACTTTCCCTCAACATCTTAGCTCTTTCCATTTCCTTTTCATTAAAACCTAGATAAATGAGATTTTTATATTAAAAATCTGTCGTAATTCTTAGTATTGGATATTTAGAATGGCAAGGACTGGTTTTGAAGTCCTGACAGCTTTCTAGCACAGGTTTGCCTCTGCAGTTAAGTAAAGAAAGAAGAAAAAAGAGAAGGAAACCAAAACAGAGGAGTCAGGAAAGGAGAGCCTAACCTATTCACTTTGTTCATCACTTATCTTTTTTTTTTTAATTTATTTATTTATTGGCTGTGTTGGGTCTTCATCGCTACACACAGGCTTTGTCTAGTTGTGGCGAGCGGGGGCTGCTTTTGGTTGTGGTGTGCGGGCTCCTTATTGCCATGGCTTCTCTTGCAGAGCACGGGTTCTAGGTGCATGGGCTACAGTAGTTGCAACACACAGGCTCAATAGTTGTGGCTCACAGCCTCTACAGCGAAGGCTCAATAGTTGTGGCGCACTGGCTTAGTTACTCCGTGGCATGTGGAATCTTCCTGGAGCAGGGCTCCAACCCATGTCCCCTGCATTGGCAGGTGGATTCTTAACCACTGCGCCACCTAGGAAGTCCCCATCACTTACCTTTTAATATTATGTTTTATCTGTCTCTTCCCACCTCCACCTCTGTCTCCCACCCTCCAAAACCCCACCACTGTGAGCTTTTCTGTCAAGTATTGATAAATGTTGAAATGTATGTGAAGTGTTGAATTCCTATATGGAAAATAAAGGATTGAAAAAGGGAAAATTACGGCAGCTTTGAACACAGTTTTAGGTACAGTAAGGACAGATCAACTCTGCCATTAGCAGATTGGCACATCTGTTGCTTTTCTTAGGCTAGTGGGTACAATCTCTATAAGGTTAAGCAGAAATTTCCCCCGTCAGGCTACCTTTTTCTGCAAAGATGTAAAAATGAATTCCTCTTTGTATGTTTGATGTTAGTTATTCATGTATTATGTGTGCGAAGTAGTAGTCCTCAGGAACAGTTGAAGCAAAAGTACGGGAAAGAACGTGAGCTTTTTAAGCCTAGTCCCTTTATGATCTTTTATATAAGATTCTAGGGAGCATATTCCTTGGATCTGAATATGGGACCACAGTTAAGTACCTGGTTTTGCATTTTCTAGAAAAATATAGTTAAGATATTAAGTCCCTATTCTCTAGTTTCAGTCTTAATTTTCTTTTATAACAAAATAACATATATTAGGGCAAAATTTTAAAAAAGAAATAGCACTAAAAACACTAAACTGTTTTCCACTAAACTGATGCTCATTTTTTTTTAAGGCTTTTTTTTTTTTAAGGCTTTTTTCCCTGCTTTGAATATTTTTAAAACACATAAACTTTTCAAATGGTAAGTCCAGGTATCATCTCTTATTAGAATTAACAAAGAAATCACTCCAATCTAGCTTTAAAATAACTTTCTCCTTTTTTTGGTAAACATTTTAAATAATGACCATTTTGCTTTTCAAGCAGAATGCCTTTTTTTTTTCTTTTTTTTTTTTTTTTGGCTGCACCACACGACTTAAGGGATCTTAGTTCTCTGACCAGGGATCCAACCCCGTGCCCCCTGCAGTGGAAGCTTGGAGTCCCAACCAACCACTGGACCACCAGGGAAGTCCCTCAAGCAAAATTCATAATCTAGATAAGTTTGAAATAAAAATGGTAGTGCTTATCTTTAGGAAATTACCCATATCAGACTTAGAGGCATATAGAAACTTGATATCATTTATTGCAGTGATTCTCAGTCCTTGGAGTCTCTGAAGTTAGCAGTTGATATTCCTAGAGTTACTGGCGACAAATTGTATGTCCACAGTAATATAGCAAGGGATAATTAAAGCATGAACCTTCCAATAAAAAGCAGGTGTCATGTTTGTGGTAATATGTCTGTAATGTGGAACTAAGCAAAAATATGACTCATTAATATAATTTGGTAGGAAGTCGAACAGGAGTTATAATAAAAGGGACCTTTGCTTTCTGAAACATTTTGGAATGACTGATATACAATCTCCTTTATTTCTTCAGTTAAAAAGTAAGACCAGGTAAGGTTAAGAAACTTGCCCAAGATCACAGGAATCAGTGGAATATGGATAATAGGATTCAGCTGCCCTGGTTAAGAGGCGTGTTAAGGCTGCCACACAAGTACTGACTATATCGGACAATGGGTTGGTTGACAGGAAAAAAATCTCTTTACCTTATTTTGTGTTGGGCAGTGCAGTCAGTGGGTTCATCAGCTAAATAGAGGAAAACTCAATCTTAAATAAAACCTACACCTTAACGAGGAGTACCCGCACTCACCCCAGCTAGAGAAAGCCCACACACAGCAACGAAGACCCGACACAGCCAAAAAAAAAACCTAACCAGAGAGGAAAAACTATCTTATTCAGATTTTTTAAACTTTGGTGATATTAAGTAATAATCAGCTTTTTATAATGACCTGCCTTCCCCCCTTTCATTTTATTAGGTGGTATGGTCAGGAAAAAGACTACAATGTGCTAGTCATGGATCTTCTTGGACCTAGCCTCGAAGACCTCTTCAATTTCTGTTCAAGAAGATTCACAATGAAAACTGTACTTATGTTAGCTGACCAGGTATGTGAAACTTTTATGAGAATAAAAACTAAGAAATAGTACTGTTTACCACTACTTAACTATAATTTAAACGTGTATAAACCAGAGTATTATAATCCTGTGCGTCACTATTTAACCTTTGGATTAGCGAAAAAGATCTATAGTAAGGTTAGTCATTCAAGTGTATTACTCTAGTATGACTTGTAGATGTTTTCCTGTGGGTATAGGACAAGAATGGATTATACTGGTTTATTACTCACTGGTAGACTAGGAGTTTTCAGGCTGCTCCTATCAGATGGAGTGCATTTTAGTGTTGAATATAACAGGTTTGCTTGTAAGATTTTGTTTGAAGTAAGAATTTGGAGTGTTTTTGTGTATATAAATATGGATGAATATGTATATATTGAAATCTTGGTTAAATTAAGCAAATTGAATGTTATGTAGTACCTGTTGAACCCTTATGAAAGGTGTATTTTTGAGGAAAATAAGGTACTGAAGTAATTTAAGGAATAATTTTTGACTAAGTAGATGCTTCTTGAAGTAAAGGATTCTCGGCCATTGGTAATATTTTAAGCAAAACCAGGGAAATTTTTATGTCATGAATTAGATTTATGCTGGAGGTTAGATGAAATTGTTTTAAAGCCAAAGATTAAATTTTTTTTGAACCAAAAGAAATAAGAAAATCAGTTTTAAAGAGTTTTAAGATGGGAAATAGGGTCAGGAACAAGCCTTGAGGAAACATATGGTCAAAGATAACAGGTAAATGTCTAGGAATTTATAAGTAAAACCTCAATATGTTTTAACTGACATGTGAGTGAGTCTTAATAAAAGAGTTTGTATTCTGTAGACTCAGTAACACATAGGTATTCATACAGTGAACACTTATTTGGAGCCTGCCGCTGTACTTGGCACTGGAGTGTAGGAAGAAGAAGAACTAGTCTCTTCCCTCTAAGAGCATAGAGTTTAGTGGAGAAGAATGCAAAGGTTCCGTCATAGAAGTCTATATATTGGATACACTGGTAACATCAGAGAAAGAATGTAATTTAGGGAAGGAGGTTGCAAGAAAGTATTTGTTTAAGGAGGAAACAGCTGAGTCTTGCTCTATAGATAACAGGTAACGCTTGAAGTAGTCCGCAGTTTGTGCTATTAATTTATCTTTTGCCCAACTTTTCCCTTGTGAGTTAATACTTGTGGTTTAATGATGGGTAATACTTAGCTAGGACAAATATGTACATAAAGTGAGCCAAAGGCTTTGTTTTACTTCTTTAATATATGAGTTGCTGCTGTACCTAAAGATGGTATTTGAACATTGTATACATCTGCTTCCTTGAGAGTGTAAATAGTTTAAGCCAGAGATTGCAATTTAGCTTCAAAAGACATTTGCCAAGGTAGACATGTAAGATTTAGAATCTGTATATCCATGGTGATAAAAGCTCTAGAGAAACTGGGGACAAGTGAAAAATAGAATCCTGACCTATACTACTGAGAAGAGCAAGAGCATATGGGTAGAAAGATAATGTTGGCAGCCTTTGGATATGGAAAACATTTTCAAATACAACTTGTAAGTCTTTTACAGAGAAGTAGACATAATTGATAATTCGGAAGTTAAAACTATTGTAGAAGAGATGCCAGAGTTAAAAGACAGAGTTTTCAAAATTTAAATCTATTTACATAACAAATGACTGATAAAAAGATTGTCTGTTGTATGCAAAGAATTCTTGAACATTAACAGGAAAAGGACAAGCCAAAAGAATAATGGACAAGCATAGACTGACAGTTCATAGAATATTACTAAATCCAAAAGGTCGGTATAAATGAGCAGGTTTCTGAACTGTTAGGGAAATACAAGTGAGGTCAGTACCTGTCAAATTGGTAAAATTTAGAAAGAACGTAAGTAACTTTGCTAGTGGGAGAAAACACTACTGCTGAAAAAAATGAGTTATTGTAGCCTATTTTGAAGGGTAGTCTTATGATACCTATCAAAATGAAAAATATACATAACCCTTCAACCCAGCATCTCTCCCTGTAATGGTATGGGGTTTATAACCCATGGAATAAAAGCACTAGTAGATAAGGATATATTTAAGTATATTAATAGCGTTATTGTTTATGGTGGGAGAATGTTGGAAATAATGGGAATACTGTGAGTTACGGGATAATTGGGGACTGCTTCCATCTATGCCACAGAATATTTATAGCCATTAAAAAGAATGCTAAGACCATACCACTTGACTTCGCAGAATTTCCAAGAAATTTAAGAAAAGCTTGTTAGAATGGCATGTTTATTTAGCTTTGGAATATGATCATACAAGTATGGAGAAAAATCATGAGAGGCCAAAAAAGCATTCAAAAAAGGAAACCTAGTGCGTGTATGTTTCCATTTGTATAAAAGTTATGGTCCCAACTTCCAGGAATGTTTGGGATATAATTAGTTAAAAACAAGGAACAGGAATAAAGTGAGTGAACTACTTCAGTTTCAATTTAAAGCAATAACAATTTATAGCTACCTATATCAATTGGTCAACACCCCCTACTCCCAGGCACATGTGAGTTTATGTGTGTATGTATATAAGAGCATGGAAATAGATCTGGGTAATACCAGGCTGTTTTTACACAGGTACCTCAGAGGGGCATAGGATTTGGCTTTTACTTTATTTAATTTATTACAACAACCGAAGCAATTCTAAATGTGTTATTTTTGTGATTTAAACATAAAACCAATTTTGCTGTCAAGTTAGGTACTGTCAGTGTTTATAATCATTAACAGTGAAAGAATAAGCCTAAAGGACACTGCTGGTTTATGCTTATATATCCATCATTCTAGAGGTAAATGCAGAGCCTGGTTGCCCTTTTTAATTTTGACTAGCTCTGTCTTTGTGAACTCTAAATAAAGTTAATAAAGTATATACCTGTGATCTTGAAAAATAATTGACATATTGAAATAATTGAGAAGTAATGTTGCTTTCTTTTGTCACTTAATTTAAATCACTAAACTTGATTTTCTCTCCCCTCCCCCCCTTTTTTCCAGATGATCAGTAGAATTGAATATGTGCATACAAAGAATTTTATACACAGAGACATTAAACCAGATAACTTCCTAATGGGTATTGGGCGTCACTGTAATAAGGTTAGTCACATGTTCTTTGCATGAAAGAACAAAGTAAAAATCTTCAGGAATTGCTTTGGTGAATTTTCAATCTTTAAAAAGTCATAGTAAGTTGAATTTGCTATTGATAATTGCTTTAAAAGATTGTACTAGAAGAATAATCTGTTAACTTAGTAACTTGAAATACTCTATTAACTTAGTAACTTGAAATAATTCTTTCCAGCTTACCCAACCAAGGTTAGTTATGTGGAAATAGAAAATTCCAAGGCCTTTGTATTGAAATGTAATCATCTATATTATTTAACTATTGAACAGTGTATCTATTTTTCATTGATTCATATAGCTAGCCAACAAAAAAAACCCCATATAGTTTTCTTCCTGAATACTAAAAATCAGATTTTAACCTTTGTCTCTGAAGTGTGGGTTTTTGTAATATATGTGCTTGTGCCAGCGTGGGAACTACTGACCCATCTGTCACCATGGCGTTAATATTTGCTGACTGAGCACGGTTAGTAATGAGAATTCTTCAGTCCTTGGATTTGTGTATTCAAAAGGATAACTTCTGGGCCTGTTTGAAAAGTAGTTGACAGTTTCTTATTTGGGTGCCAGTTGGGTGGGGTCTCCACCCCTCTTCTCTCCTTTTCAAAGGAAAGTGTAGATAAGTGAAATGAACATTCATACAATGAAATTAGTCTTCCTTGGGGGTCACAGAATGGTTGAACTTATGGGGTGATTGGGTTTTAGTTAGTTATGCATGATTCCAGTTAGAAACTAATTGTTGAATTTTTTCTCTAATGATTAGTTTTACTGAGTGAATTGCTTTTATTTATCAATTCAATGTTGAGCTCGGGCAGACAGGCAGCATTGGCAATGCACTAAGCATGTTATGATCTGATGATCTGAGAGAAATTCTCAACTTCAGGACAACTTGGGGGTTTTTTGTGTTTTTTTGTTTTGTTTTTGGAAGGAACATTCCCATTTGTTTTATTAAACCGTTAGGGAATGTTTGGTGTTTTTAGGTCTAGCTATAAATGTTTACCTTTGTTTGCCTGTATGAATGCCAACTTGGAGACATTACCATTAGAACTGGTGTTATTTGTTAATGCGTGAGACATTAATGTTGGTCTGACCAAGTTTTAGGGATTTAAATTTTTTTGTTGAAAGTTGAGCTTTAAATAATAGAAGGTGTTTAAATCTACATATAACTTTTCTTGCCATTCCCAAATTGCATCTTTTTTTTTTTCTTTTAAATAATTATGTGGCTTCTCTCTTTGAAGCATCCAGGTTCTTAACTGTTATTGTAAAGCCTGGTAATTCAATTGAAAAATTACTACTCTTAGTTTTGGGGGGCAATTTTGTCACCCTAATCTTTTGACCATTTCCCAGTCCTTTTCTTCCCATTTTCTTCCTGCTAAAGACCCATTATCCTTATGTGATCCGTGTTCTGCAGGTTGATGTTGCAGTACATGGTTTTTGTCTTAAATTTAATGATGGCCTAGATAATACCTCTTTGCTTTCCCCCCTTTAAAAATAGCTTATTAATCACATAGTTGTGTTAGGAAATCCAAATTGCCCAGTGATATGTAAACCTTTTTAGAATCTTGTGTCCTCTTTTAGAGATATTAAAAAAAATATTGTGACGCTGCTTTGCTGTTTTACAGATTCAGAGAGAGACCAACCCTAGGGCTAGAATTGCAGTGTTTTAGCTAAGATTCAAACTCTAAATGTTGTTCTTGAACATTTTAGATTAGTGTTTTGTTTATGTAGTTGGTTTTTAGTGTTTTCTGTATTATAGCTTGAAATATGCCAGTTGTATGAGACTGGATTCTTTGGTCAGCTTGTTCCAGTAGTTTTCTATTTGTGGGTAAAGGTGGGGAGGGGGCTTTTGAGGTTGATTGTTAAAGTCAAATTTCTTATGTGGAAAATTGTTCTGAATTTGATATTTAGGAGTAGTCACTCCAGTCATAGTGAATTTGTTCATCTCTTCCAGTAATCAGCCCTGCATGCTTATGAAAATAAATTTTAAGGTGACTAAATGCCTTCTACCTCTTCCTTACTGAAGATTTTTTTCCCCTGTACAATCTTTTTTAGGGGAAGGGCAGATTATGGTACCAAAGATTACAGATCCAAATTCCCCCTTTTTATTAAAAAATTAAAGAGCCAAATGTCACCATTGCTATCCCTGTTTCAGGCAGTGACACAATATAGTGGCATTAAAAACCTGAGTATTTTCCAGAATTCAAATGTTCTTAAGCATGTGATTCTTATTTGGAAAACTGAGAAGCTACAGTGCTTGGTGGAAGAAGGATGGCATTTGGCTACCCTGTTCTTTCTCTAATGCCTCGGTGTTGCCTGTCTGCGCCGGCCATTGTTGCAATGTAAGCAATACTGTTTGATGCACTGCCACCCTCTATTGTCTGTTTAGTGTTTAGAATCTCCAGTGGGGAAGAGGAAAAGAAGCATGACTGTTAGTACTTCTCAGGACCCATCTTTCTCAGGATTAAACCAGGTCTGAAACTGTCTCCTATTCCAACCTCAATCCCAAATTCATGTGCTTTTCTTTCTTATTTGTTTTATTTTGATTATTTTTGTTTTGTTTTAATTCTGGAAAATGTAGATCTTGCTCAAGCACCTCTTACGTTGGCATTATTCAGACATACTTGGCAAACATAACGTTACTAAGATGTTTCTTTGTGGCTTTTGCTTGAAGCTTGTAACATTTAGAAAAAACCTAAATGAAAACAGGATTATGTTTAGATCTCTAACATCCACACGAGGAAATATCTTGGTCTAACATTGAAATTCTTTACCTAATGGTAAACTTGAGATAGACTGTTCAGTTTTTTAAAGTAATTTGGAGTTGCATCACTGCTGAACGATGGTATTCTGTCTCAACTCTCTTCCCCTTCCCTAATGAACTTTAGGTAAGTGTGGATGAAATTTCAGATCTAGTTTTTTAGAATTGATTACCTCAGTATGAGAATTCTCTCTACTTCAACCAAGTGGCATAAAATGCTTAAAGCGCATTATATGCTCTGGAAGTAGAATACACTGCATTCTAACAATATAACGATAACATAACTGAAGCACTTATCAATTACCATTAGTAACATATAAATAAGATAAACAGATGCAGAACCTAATGATTTGGTGTTTGGCATGCTAAACAATAATAACTTTCTAAATATTTTTTAAAATGTAAGCAGAACTGTTCACATTTACTTTTGTAGACGTTAGATAGCTCTATTACTGTATGAATTTTCAGATAAACAAGGGAAAATAATTTTTTTAAAAAATCCCACCATTTAGATACTTAATCTTTGAAGCTCCTGAATGATAGCTCTTTATCAATTTAGTTTACACTGAGAAGTAAGTATTGACATAGTAATCAGAAAAGGGAAAAAGTTGCATTTGATATGTGAGCATACTTTGTAATGCCTTTATTAAACCACAAGTATCATCTGGGTAATCGTTTAATCCTTTCCCCTACTGCCCAGCATTATTTCAGAAACTATGTTTTCCTGCTGTTAAAAAGGTTTCAGAAATTCAATTTTATTTTTATTCACAGACCAACTGTGGCAACTAGATCTTGGTGGGGCAGAGAGGGAGGATGGTGGATAATTAGGTACATTGTAAGGAAACTTTACTGCCCTATTTTTACTTATCCATATACATTCACACATTTTACTTATATTTTGTAGCATAATTATTTGAGAATAGGTTTTCTGGGTTATAAGGAAAAGTGATCTTGTGAAATTCTGGAAGGGCAGGGAAATATGACCCTTGGTTAGGAGGAAAACTGTTACAAATACTGAAAACTAAAATTGGCAATAGTGTTTCTGAAGAAAATGCACCTCTGCTGAATGGAGTTATTCAGTATATCCAACATTAACTCATTTCCACATGCCTTTGAAGAATATACTGCATTCTTTAAAACAGGCACAAATTTTACTTAGAACATGTAGTAAAATCCACCGAAAAGCAGCTTGACAACCAAAAAGTTTAGATGTCTCTTTGCATATGCAGACTTATAAAAATACATTATTTTATGACATTGAATACTGAGTTTTCCTTGTTTGGTTTTACCTTTACATATCTGCGGCTGTTTGGTTGTATCCTTGGTATCACATGGTTTCATGTAAACGTTTCCCATTATATGTTTTTATTCGTTTTAAATACAATTTATAGAGAACTACTAAAGAAGCATGATAGGTACCAGAAGATAATGGACTATCAAGAGATTTAAAATTTTATTATTTTAAGTAGTTTTCTTTTCAGTTATTTGCTCTTAAAATGGGATACCTTTGTTTATCAGTGATATTACTTTTTCCTGACTTATGTGCAGTTTTTATAGGAGAAAATTTTTAATTTATTTGCTTTGTAGTCTTTTGCTTTGATATTAATGATTGAGATATTTAAGAAGATAGTGTTTGTACATTTTTGTTTCTTAATAAGTTATATTTTGTCCTTTAGAGCTGTGGAACTCTAGTGAACACTGAAAGAAGTCTTTTAGTTGTGAGAAAGTGATTATTGAGTTGCAAATGGAGCTATTGAATTTAGACATGAATGTAACTATCAGATATAACCATTTCAGAATTGTTCCTGTTTTCTCCTCCATTTTGGAGTACTAAAGGAAATAATCTCAGAAAATTATCCTTAGAAGAAAGTCTATGTCCTAATCACTTTTTATTCATAACCCCCATAATTCTTAGGGGTAGTTTTAAAGTACCATGAAGCTTGGTGTCTTTCTGTGTTTGTTTTTCCTTTGTTTTCTTTTCATTGTGAATCTGTAGAACTTAGTCATAATTTTTGTTTTGCTTAATAGAAGTATATTTTGCTCATTTTAATATTTGAGTACTGACCAATTTTCATATCAGAAGAAACTTAAAGAGTATGAGCTTTATTCTCTTAGTGTTTTATGACATTAACTTTCCTGTTCCTATTTTATAATAACTCAAGTTGTTCAAGAAGCGAGTTTAATCATGCTAAAGAGCTGTCATTATCCAATTACATTTTACTGAAAATTTAATCTTTCTTCTTTGTAGTAGGCCAGGTGAAAATAAGTGTTTCATTGTCAACATGGTTACAGAAACTCAAACCTCAGTCTTTCCCATCCAGTGTATAACTAAGGCTAGGTTATAGTGCCTGCCTGAAGTAGGCATTTTCCATCCTAAAAGAAGCACGTGGTCATATCCTTTTTCACCTAAATCAGTAACTTGTTTTATTTATTTTTTGACACAAACCCTAACAAGCTAGGTGATCATGTTTCCCAGTACATTACAGCTGTAGCAGAAGGGACCTAATGTCAGCCTAAGGGGAAGAAAAACTACAAAACTTAGGTGTAACTAGAAAAGAATAGTGTAGGGCTACATAGTATAAGGGCACATGGGCCTGCTTTGCTTGATAAACTTTGTAGGCATAACTTTCAATAAGTGATTTTATGATAAAGGCTAAATAAAACTTTAAGTTAAGATTATTTTGTTTTAGAAGGTAGGTAAAGATGAACATATCCCCCCCACCCCCAATATATTTTTGGTTTTTTTTCTTGTTATAAAAGTTTCAATCATGGAGTGTAAACCTGAATTAATTTTAAAAATTAGCTATGTTATAAATGAGTATCTTATTTCTTGTGTACCATATAAATGAAACAGCACTAAACATTATTTTGTTCTAAAATAATGCTTGGTTTTTAGTTAGCTCATTTAAACTGCTAATTGTAAGCCACCTTGATTTAAATAAATACTTAAGTGCTTTTTAAGATGTTAGATCAACTTGTTATATTTTCCAGAGGCTTAAGCTGATCACATGCGTAAATGTCAGTTGAAAATGAAATGCATGCTTGTTTTAAAATGCTTATTTATTATAAATAAAAATCTTGGTTTTGTTGTCAATATCAAACTTTCAGAGTTGTCTTATTTTAGATAACGAGCATTCTGTTGGCATACTAAAGAGTGGCCTTTGTAGGATGAAAGAGTTCCAGATAGCTTATATCTAGTTTCTTAAAACCCCATGCTTGTTTACTAGTAGTAACAGGATGTCAGGTTTCATTACAGCATACAGCACACTTGTCAACAGCTCTGCTATCGAGCATGTATACATTTCTCCACTACGTTAGAGGTTCCAAAGACAGACTCCTGCATGTATAATGAACTCGGCCTATGAAATTGTTAAGCTGACAGGGATCAACCACTTGATTAAACTGTATTTTTTAAATTTGATTTATTGTTGAGGATTAGTAAAAACTTATTGGAGTGTTAAGTTTGTTCATTATCTGTTCTGCTTATGATGCATTATTTTGATATAATTGAACAAAATAGAATAGATGCCATTTAATGAATAAGAAGCAGTTTAACTGAACAAGATTAGAAACCTAATGTCTCTTTATTTTCTTTTAAAGTTATTCCTTATTGATTTTGGTTTGGCCAAAAAGTACAGAGACAACAGGACAAGGCAACACATACCATACAGAGAAGATAAAAATCTCACTGGCACTGCTCGGTATGCTAGCATCAATGCACATCTTGGTATTGAACAGAGGTGAGTTTGAAAATGAATGTGTGAATCAAATCCATAGCAAAAGCCATTAATGGGTTTTTGAAATATTTAATTAGTTTCTTACAGTATCTAAAGATGTCTCTTGGCTGAAGATTTGAAAGACACTTATTAATCCTTTTACCTGTTGCTTTAGACAGTGCAGAGGAGCCAATTAAATGAGGCCTTTTTGTTTTCTTTGTTGAAGCTTGTCTCTTGAGGAGAAAATATTGCATGATGGAAAGTTAGAAGCATAATTGCAACTTTATGTTTGTTTTTGCAGCTAAAGACAATACTTTTTTCTTAATGCTGATCTTGGGCTTTTGATATGTCAGTGATGCTAGTTGAGTTTGGGGGTAGAATGTACTGGTTATTTTTACAGGGAAGATGTTATCTGATTCCTCATGAACCAAAATGCAGTTGGTGGACCATCCACCTGTTCCATTCTTCCACCCCTACATAAATTAATAGGATCTGGTTTAAACATTGTCATAATTTCTGTGCTCTATTTTCTGACTTGAGTTCTAGTTTTTCATCTGCTTTCATCTTTTGTCAATGACTTTTCTTTTTGCTCCTTAAAATAAGCGTAGAAAAGACAAATGATATGCTTCCAGGTTAGGGAACTTAATGAGAAGAATTTTTAAGCTTAGGAAATATTCATGAATATCTGAGTACCCTGGGTTAAATTGTGTAGTTTCACATCTCCTGTAGGCCATTGCCATTCCTTAAACACATATTCAGAGAGATGAATGTATTTATGTGTGTATGTATATGTGTATGTTTGTATATATATTCATATAGGTGTTTAATTAGCTTTAGAATGTTAATTTTTTCAGCATTATCTCTAAATCATCTTTGTGAGCTGCTGCAAAACTTATGTCCTGCTGGGTGGTTCTTCCGTCTTTATTAAGAAATCTTTCTCATTTAGGAAGTTATTTAGTTAAATTCTTTTTGCTCTTCTTTAAAAGTTAAGTTGCAGGATTGTGTTGGTTTTATAATTTTGGATTCTATGAGAAAATTTTGTTTAGAAGTAACCCATTAGGAACATTTTTTAATTACCTTAACTGAGTAACTTCTTGCACAAGACACCAAATTACTCTCTCTCCTTGCTTGGAAACATTTGTTGTTGTGTACCTGGCTTTCTTTCACATGTTCTTTATAATAAATCCAGCTTATAAATTTACATTTTCTTTTCTAGTCGCCGAGATGACATGGAATCATTAGGATATGTTTTGATGTATTTTAATAGAACCAGCCTGCCATGGCAAGGACTAAAGGTAAACCAGACTCACATCGCCAGCTTCTTGTTTTAAGAGTAAAAGTACACATTAGAGATGGCCTTTATGGTCTGTTTCGAGTATGAGGTTTTCTGAGAGTGAATAACTTTATTTTTATCTTTTACTGGGAAAAGTGATCATTTCAGTAATAATTAGGTTAATAGAATCTCACAGTCACACCTGAGGAACAGTTTCCTGTGGGACAGTTAGCAGGTACCCATTGCTTTACCTGGAAAGAACTTGACATGGGCTAAAAATGGTGGAGACTTTTTCATTTTGTTGTGTTGCCATTTTGTTGAAAATGTGTACTTTTATTTACAGTAGAACTTGTTTATCCAATAATTCTAGCTGTATTATTTAATTGTCCTAGCATTTTACTTGTTTCCATTAGTTAGGAGTTTTACCATTACTTTTGTATTTGTATGTTATAGATAAATTACTATGTCCAAGAATTTAATGGCTATTTAGATATTTTATTGGTCCTTTAAAGGTCCCTATATTTATTGAGCTTCTGTGAGCTTGACAAATTGCTCAGTGTTGTGTGGGTAGCTTTATCCAATGTGAATATTTTTACACTGGAAAAGTACACCAGTTATTAATGTCACTAACTGATGGGCACATTTGTTTGGCATTGATCTGTTTATATCTTTGTCCTTGTTGAATATGGGTTAAGAAATCTTATTTCAGATTTGGCGCCACCCATTTTTACTTAAATCGTACGGCTTGATATTCCTGTTACACTCACCCTTTCCTAATAACTAAAAACATTCTTGAAGCAGAAAGTCATGTGAAAAGATTTACATGTGTTATACTTTGATTTCTTTTTTATTCTAGGTTATGATTTCTCTTGAATCTCAAATTTCCTTGTATGTGTAGTATGTTAAACTGATAAGGTTCTTTTCATGTTATTGAATATGTCTGTGTGATTTGATTCTTATTCTCCACAGGCTGCAACGAAGAAGCAAAAATATGAAAAAATTAGCGAAAAGAAGATGTCCACACCTGTTGAAGTTTTATGTAAGGTAAGTGTACATGCTGATTGTTTTTTTTTTTTTTTAATATAAATGATCCAAGAACAAAAACGAACATTTTATTTCACCTTAGAACTTAAGCATCTTATTGGGTAGTTATTTACTGTTTTAAATTTACTTTTGATTTATTCTTGGTATCTTTAAGAATGACTTGAACATATAAGTCATTTTAAATAATTGTTTTCTCTTTCTGGTTTAGGCCCTATGGTCTGTTTTAAATTGGAGGAAAATAGGAGGGCAGGTAAACTTCTCTAATAGAACCTCACCAATTTATGAGAAACTTAAGTTAAGAAATACTCCTCTTATTCCTAAATTGGTGCCAGAGAAGAAAGGATATCCACAGTTGGCATATCAAAGAATCAGGAAAACAAAGGCAAGCAGGTTAGAACAATCCAAAAATAGGAAGTGTCCAACAGTATAGATGGCAAGTTTGAATCAGGCTCATTTCTCTGAAATGTAAAACTTTGTGGAGAGGAACGTGAGTTGAGAGTGAAAAGATACTTGTGTCATGATGTCTCTTCCATATAAAGAAGACTGCATGGTCATCTGTGACAATTGCATACCTGAAAGAATTAGAAAACAATATATAATTACATATTTGGGTAGTAGAAGGGAGAAATCAGCATGAGCTGAAAGTAGTGTTTTGTGGAAGGGAATAAATGGTGATGTCTTTATGAGTCTCCCAGTCCACAAATTTGCCTTTTCTGCATATCTATAGGAACAGAGGGGATGGGTTGGGAGAATATGGTCTTTTCTGAGACTCTTTGGAGATTTGTTTTAAATTACAAAATACATTTTAGGTTAATGACTAAAATATTCATGTTAAAGTTCACCCAAATAACTTTAAAATCTTACACTTCAGGAAGCAAAACATATTTTTTATACACTACTTATTTACAAAGATTCATCTGACTTAGAAAAGTCAGCCATTTTTACAGGTAGAGAACAGGAGAATTTAGTACATTCTCTACTTGAGTGCTGCATCTTAATCTGGAAATTGTGAACTACGGTTGTCTTTCTGAATTAGACACATATAATTGATTCAGGGTGCGGTGAACACTGAAGTATAAGGTATTACATAAGGTAGTGAGATTGTTTTCAGTCTTATGGTCCAGTGGCACTTCATAGTTTACCTATGTAATGCTTATCATGTTGGTAGTTTTCTTTTGTAAAAACAAGTTCATTTGATAAATGCAGAATACCATTAATACAGACTGTGAATGTGTATTAAAAGTTGAAAAGTCCTGTTGAGAGTTTTTTTAAAAATTAAAATGTGCAATATGTTTGTTATTTTATATTTAACTGTCCATCGAAAAATGAAATAGCATAAAAGTACTTTGTGAAGATTAGTTTATCAGTGTAATCAATAAAAATAAATGTTGCGGATATATATATATTCTATCCTACGTTTTGAATGTTAAAAATTTCTCAAAATCATAAGGTTGTGGGGAGAGACTGCCTCTTTTAACTCATCTCCCTTCACATTCACTCGAGGGAAGGAAATGTGGGGATTTTTGTTGTTTTAATACTTTGCATTTCTACATTCCTAATGGCAAAATCCTTTTGGTGAGTAATATCTACAGACTTAATGTTTATATACATCTTTGAGAATCTTTGCTAAGAAACCAAACATGGAAAAGGTTTATGCCCACAGATATACTTATTAGTATTGTTTATAATAGAGAAAAATGGAACCCTCTAAATGTCCAATTACAGGGAACAAGTTAATTATGATGTATTTACTAGGTCAAATAATATCCAGCCATGAACTTCTAAAAAGTTCATGAGGAGGTTAAGAATGACATAGAAGGATGCTTACAATTTTTTTATGGAAAACAGAATATATTATGTATGTAATATGATAAGTGATTGGAAAAAAGAAAAGACAAAGCCAATATATTCATAGGATGAAGTACTGGATTGATCTATATCATAACAATGGTTGTTTTGTATGGTTGCACTCTTGGTGATTTTACTTCCCTGTTTATATAGGTCTATACTACTTTATTTATTTATTTATTTATTTATTTATTTATTTATTTATTTATTTATGGTTGCATTGGGTCTTCATTGCTGCGTACAGGCTTTCTCTGGTTGCAGCGAGTGGGGGCTACTCTTCATTGTGGTGCATGAGCTTCTCATTGTGTCTTCTCTTGTTGCGGAGCACGGGCTTTAGAGTGCAAGCTCAGTAGTTGTATTGCATGGGCTTAGTTGCTCCGAGGCATGTGGGATCTTCCCGTACCAGGGCTCAAACCCTCATCCCCTGCATTGGCAGGTGGCTTTTTAACCACTGCACCACCAGGGAAGTCCTCTACTACTGTTTAAAAGGAAAGTAACTTCATAATGGTAAGAGAGTACCCATTCATTGTCCTGTTCTGGGAAAGAACATCACTGGCCTCTTTTTTGTTGTTTATTCTTTGTTGCCATCCAGTTACTGGATGTTGATAAAATAATAGGTTAACAGATGGGATATCTAAATTATTTAAGAAGCTGATACTGTAAGGGAAGGATGTATATTTCCTCAACCAATATTAAAAGATATAGTACATAATAAGGTGGTTGGGACGATCAAATTTTGTCTAATTTATGAGGCTACCAAGTCATATTATTGGTATTTTAGTTCTCAGATCATCCAGCAAAGTAGTAAAATATTCTCAAATATATTTCTTGCTTGTTTTTAAATACATTGACTTTTCTGTCTTAATATATTTTGTTTGTTTTTTTAATTTTGTGTTTTGACTCTTGGCACTCGTAGGGATTTCCTGCAGAATTTGCTATGTACTTAAACTATTGTCGTGGGCTGCGCTTTGAGGAAGCCCCGGATTACATGTACCTGAGGCAGCTATTCCGCATTCTTTTCAGGTCAGTTTTTAAGACTAAACTCCAGTGAGGGAAGTTAATTCCATCTACCCATCTATTCTGACAAGTAGCAAGCAAAAATGTGCCTAACCAATGTGAATGAAATGTTAAGAAACTGTGTTTGACATTTTTCCATTTCCAAATGTCCTTGAAATATTTTAGTTTGGGATGGAGAAAGTGTTGAATCAAACTTAAAGTAGAATATGTTTTCCACAATAGTTACACAATTCACATTAGATACCAGTGACTGTTGGTGGCACTTGGGACTCTCCAACTTGGTAGAGAACCCTGTTCAGTACCAAAATGAATAGCAATTAAAATATCAAACAGTAATTGAAGTTTATAATATTGTGGAGGTAGGCCCAAACTCTAGGGTTCCTAGGTGTGCACCCCATAATTGGTCTTGAACAAAAAGGGAAAAATAAAGTTACATGCAGCTCAAAATCATAGTTGGAAGAGAAAAATTAGGGACAGTCCTCTAATCCTGGAGAAGTCTTCGCAAGTCACCAGCATCTCAAATTTAACAATCCCATGATATCTCTTTAGAGGGTACCTTCTGTTACAAATATTCCCCCAGGTAACTGACAGCTTGACTCAGTGTTTTTGTTGTTCATGCTGCTTTTTTGTGGGGGGCTGCGCAGCACTGATTGTGGGATCTTAGTTCCCCCACCAGGGACTGAACCCATGCCCTCAGCAGTGAAAATGTGGAGTCCCAACCACTGGACTGCCAGGGAATTCCCTCAAGCTGCCTTTCATACCCACATCCCTGCTCCTTTCAAGGAAGTTTAAAGGCAGCTTCTTTTTGAAAAGGGCGAGGATTTGTTCTTGAATACAGCAGACTAAAGTGGTGACATCATTTCCCTCCAACTGAAACATGTAAAAAGTGGAATTAATTAACTGAACATTGTCATCTATAGGAAAAGAAATCTTGTATAAGCTACTACACTTAAGAGAAAATACTCATTTCCTTAAAAAAATGCTCTCACTGTCTTGAGAGTTCATTAGAATATTTAATTGGACCCTATTATTAATGGATTAATGTATAATTTAATGTTTTCCAGGACCCTGAATCACCAATATGACTACACATTTGATTGGACAATGTTAAAGCAGAAAGCAGCACAGCAGGCAGCCTCTTCAAGTGGGCAGGGTCAGCAGGCCCAAACCCCCACAGGCAAGCAAACTGACAAAACCAAGAGTAACATGAAAGGTTAGTAGCCAAGAACCAAGTGACGTTACAGGGAAAAAAAAATTGAACACAAAATTGGGTAATTCATCCATTTCTAACAGTGTTAGATCGAGGAGGTGGTTTTAAAATACATAAAAATTTGGCTCTTTGTTTTAAAAAAAAGACGTCCTTGGAAAATTTGACTACTAACTTTAAACCCAAATGTCCTTGTTCATATATATATGTATATGTATTTGTATATACATATATGTGTGTATATTATATCATTTCTCTTGGGATTTTGGGTCATTTTTAACAACTGCATCTTTTTTACTCATTCATTAACCCTTTCCAAAATAAACATTCGGTGTTGGGAAAATGGTATAATCAATCAATCCAAAATCCTAGACCTAACACTTGTTGATTTTTAATAATGAATCTGGTTAGCCATGGTATTTTGACTTTCTTTCCAACTAACAGTGTTAAGAATTTTTTGCATGTTAATGCTTTAGCATTTAAAATGGAAAACTGTGAACGTGATCTAATTGCAAGAGGTGAGTCTGGCATTGCCCCCAAAGTGTCTATCTTCTCAGTTGCAGAGCACCTCATTTACTCTTAAATGCTCAAATAACTGAAAAGCTTGACACATCTCTCCTCATCACAAAAATAAATCTTTCAGTTGCTACTTAGCTACTACATATGTTCTTAATTTCAAAATGATTTTTTTCTTAGGTTTTTTTGTTTTTTGTGTTTTTTTTTTATTGTATAAATATTCAGGGTCTAGGGTGTCTACTGTGGAAATGAATTCTGCAGTTATTCCTTACAAATTGAAAAAAAATACTGGGGCAAATGCCACTGAGCTGCTAGTATATTTCCTTTCTGTCTCTCTCTAGCACTCTTAGTGCTACTGAGGAGTAGAACTGTTAGGGCACAGTGCCATTTCTTATCACTGTTGCCATACAGTTCAACTCTTGTGTTCTGGTTTTGTCTGTTTTTCTTTTCCCCTTTCTGGGGCTTACCTCCTGATACCTGCCTACTTCCTGGAAGTGGTGGGCAGGTAAGGTTTGTTCTTTGGTTTCTAATTGTGTAATTTCTGAATGACTGCTCTAGTCTGAACTTGGTCTCCTTTGGTCCATATCTTTAGTGTTTGCATTAAAAAATTTTTGTAATTTAAAAATAGGCTCTCATCTGAGGATACTTTTCAAGTAGTATAGTTAACTGGTGTCATCCTCATCCCAGCAGCTCATCTGTTAGGAATGAAGTTGAGATACTGTATTTAGGAAGGATCCATAGCTGAAGGTTTAATGTGGTAGGAGTTTCTTAGATAAGGAAATTTGAACTCGATAGCAAACACTAATGCTTGCCCAGTGCTTTGCCTCTGCATCATAGTTGGGATTTAGTTTTATTGTCTCTTTTGAGTGTTTTAATCATTATATAACCAATCATAGTGTCAAGTTCTTAATGAGGTAGGTGGCTTAAATTGCTGAGAATTGGTCCTCCCGTTTAGGTAAGACTACATAGACTCTAAACTGAGGACCTGACCCCTACGGTGTGTTTGCTTTTTCTCACCAAATGAAACCAGTTTCTGCCTAAAGCTAGCTGGGATAATAGGATCATCACAATTTCCAGTTTCTACCACTAAAATTAGATTGAAACCTCCTCTGACCTAGAACATTTCACTTCAGGCATTCAGCAGCCTTCAGAAAGAATTACCTTATTTTGAGCTACTTTTGTTGTTAGTTTACTGTGTGTCTCTTACTCAATAAACAAACAGAATTTTTGTCCTGCCTTATCCAGGTCTTAAAGATGAGAAGTTGGATCCACTGAGTTAGTATGTTTCCCTGGAAAAAAATTTAATTAAACTTAAGTTTAATCCTTATTTTGTATTGTAGCTATTTTTCATAAAAGCAACTTAAAATCTTATAAAAATTTTATAGCGTTATTGGACACTGGGGTTATAGGAATATCACACAAACATGGACTTGTAAACATTTTGAAAAATTGGACTTTTCATAAAACACACCACATATTGTTGACTGTTTTCAAAAATGCATTTCTAGGTGGTATATAAGCAAAATATTGCTTGCAAATAAAACATCCCACTCCACAGAATATAGAGAACAAAATTCTTTTTAATTTTTGACTTGTTTTATTTTGGACATAAAACTTAGTGCCCTGAACAAATCTTACACAAAATTCCCCATATATAAAGCCATGAAAGCATAGCGTGATTGAGGGTGGGATGAAATAAGTATGGGGAGTCTATTTCCCCTAACTAACTTCCACCCCAACTCCATTATCTGGGTCATCCAGTAAGAAATCTCCTGTGAAGCCTGGAATTTGAAAATAACTGCTCTTGCTTTACTTACTCCTGATTCCAATCTCTAAGTAATAAGGGTGTTTGAAAGCGTATTTCTCTTAGGATTTCCTACAGTAAGTTTTTATTTAGGGAAGAGCCCAGTGATTCATTGATTTCAAAGAAATCCTTTCAGTGGTGATGAAAAAATTTGTATTACATTTTTCTAGTTAAAATTTTAGATGTGCTTTTCAAATATATCATTTGCTATTCACAGTTATCCTTTCAGGGGTTTCCATATCAGCGGATTCAGTATCTTCAGCAAGTAAATCTCTACATTGCAGGCACATGCATCCCTGGGGGAAAGATCCCCCCAAATGGTAGCTTTTACCAATATGTTTTATATGATAATTTTGGAAAAATCTATTATCTAATGTGTCTTCCATCAAAATGTGTAAGTTGTTTTAGCAGTTTACTAAGAATGTGCAAAGACTTTAAAGTCTGACTTATTCAGCTAAGATGGATTTATTATATGTAATACACTTCTATTTACTTTTCGAAAGAAAAAATCTTTTGAAATACTCCATTTTGAAGGCCATCAAAAGACTAAGAAGCACGGTGTCTCTCCTAATGTTCACTGTGATCTGTACTGTCTTTAAGTGCTCAGGTACCACAAGACTACAATTATTGTTCTTGTATACGTTAAAGAGGAAAACAAAAGATTTACATCTGATACACTTCCATATGCATTTTCACTCCCCTTTCTTCAACTGTATTTGATTATAAGGAAGATACTTTTCAAGACAGTTAAGAAGTAGGTAAAGGAAAAGGAAATATTTTTAGGACATTCAGAATTCACTTAAGTTCACTGTTTCTTTAGTTGAGGGCAGAGATGGGGAGAATTGCAGAAGGTAGTGAAGTCAAAGGTGGATCCTGTCATAATTCTATTAGTCTCATCATCTTAACCCATCTGTTCACTATTCCAGTAATCGCTACTAAGCATAGTTTTATCATAATACACACGGATGTCAAATTGTTGGCATTTAATAGATTAGAAATATTTTTTCCATCACATCCTACATGTCCATGGTCTTCCTTGAATTACCTTCCAGCATTTACTGGGCTTCACTTACCATTTATGTCTAGCTTAACTTTTTCTGGCTTCACCAATTGCTGCTAGGAACGTGGCTGGTCATTCAGCAACGTAAACCATATCACAGGGGAAGACCTTGAAATATCTGGAGAGACTGCTCTGCTCTGAATACTCTCAATCCAGAGAAGTACCAGGGAGCTGCATCTGTTTGCTGAAATTTTTGTCAGCTTTTTTTCCACTGTGGACAGTAAAGCTGGAGCGAAAAGAACCAAATAACCCAACAGGAAATACAGATGAGTGCTTAAGAGCTGATTTGAAGTGATCTGAAGCTAATGTCTCAAAGGCCTGCTGGACCTATCAAACTTTGCAACTTGTCAGATTGAAAACAACAGTCAGAAGACCCAGAAGAGTACAATGTTGCTGTGACTCAGTGGTGTATAATGCATACCATCTACCAGTTGGGGAAGGAATCAGTTGTAACAGGTATTTTAAAATTCAGCGTCCTTAGAAATTGTAGCAGAATTAATTATGTAAAAAAAGAAGACAAAAGAAATCATATCAGCAGTCTTTTTTTAATGCAGCTTAGCAATGATGTGTGCCCACTATACTTAAGTCGTTATTTATCTTATTTGTAGTGATAAAAATAAAATCAGTCTCCTTTATCTTTCCTAATTTAACACTTCTTTAGTTTCTGTGGAAAAGGAAGAGTTATTGTAGTTTTGTTTTGGTGGGTTTTTTTGTTTTTGTTTTTTTTAACTACTGTCAGTCCGATTCAGAAGTCTCCAAGCTTGATTCTGATTCTGTGTAACCAAAAAACCACAGAAGCATATTATAGAAAAAGTTAGTTAATATAAATGGCATTGCATAGTGAATATAAATATTATAGTCAAAGTTAATTTTTAAAAGTTATCTCTTAGGGCTTCCTAGGTGGCACAGTGGTTGAGAATCCGCCTGCCAATGCAGGGGACACGGGTTCGATCCCTGCTCCAGGAAGATCCCACATGCCACGGAGCAACTAAGCCCGTACGCCAAAAAAAAAAAAAAAAAAAAAGTTATCTCTTATACTGTGAAAGGATTCTAAATTTTAAAAGCTCGTCGCAAACGTCCGAGCCTTACTGTTACTTAAATATCTCTTTGAACTAGTTTGTGGTTCTGTTGAGAAACAAAATCAAGTTCATCTGAAGTTAATTTACAAATAAGAACAGATATGTACTTTTCAAATTTCAGACTGAGGGGTAGAATCTCCTGGTTAATTGTATAAAAAATAAACATTTTTTTCTCCTTTTGTAGATTCCTAAAGAAAACTTAAATGTAGCTATTAACTCCTGAATTTGTCACATTCATTCTCCAACCCAATTTTAACCCCCCTCCCTTTTTTTTTTTTTTAGGAACAAAGGGATTCATTCCTTCATTCCTTATTTTAACTGTTGCAGTGAAGATGGGTTTTGGACTTGTTGAAGCCAGGAGACACCACCTAAACTACAAGACAAATCAAGGACTAATACACATTGGGGAAAAGAATGCTTAGTACTTGAAGATTGAATGTTGAATACCTGCTGAATGCTTCTATTGAGATTTTTCCTAAACAAGCATCTGTAACATTTTAGGACAATTCACCGGAGAAACTTTGATCCCTGGGTGGAATATCCTACCATTGGCCAGTCTGAAGAGTTAAATCTGGATTTGACTGCTCTATTCTACCAGGAATATTGTTAGGCTAGCTTTTAACCAGCCCCTAAACAATTGTAATCATTAATCAACCCAGCAGTTCTTCAAGTATCAGATTAAAAGATGAACAGATATAATTCCTATCCCTATTAAAGACATAAGAGTTTTCTAATATTTTGACTGACAATGTAACTTATGTTTTCTTTTTAGCTTGTTAGTGACAGTCGTTTTCATTTTAAAGCTGTTTGGGTATTCAACGTAGTATAGATTTCCCCTCTATCTGAAAGTAAGGTGTTCCTATAAAACCTTTTAGTTTAGGCTAAAATGGTGTGAAGTGAAGAAGCGTTACCTTAGGATACATGTTACTGATAAAATTGAGGTAATACATAGCTGCTAAGCAGACAGAGTTCAAAGCTGGGGCGGCTTGAGGCTGAGGGTAGTTTCCAGGGAAAGAATCTGGTGGTACCATTCTCACGACTCAAGGTGCATGCTGCCTGTAGGTTTGTTGTGAAACACTGAGCGCTATTTTTGCTTTTTTTCATAAAAGCAAAAAATCTTTGGATTTCTTCTGGTTAGTGAAAACATAATAATGTAGGTCTTTCATAAAATGTGAAGTGGCATAAAGCGAACTTTCAAAAAGTTAGGGGGATACCAGTAATTAAATTATTCAATATAATGTAATTGTGTAAGAAAGCTACGATAAAAGAAAACCCAACAACTTTAGTGGTTGTGAAAACATTTTTATTGTATTTAACAGTAATCGCAGACTTGAAACCAAATGCTTATCAGGATGAGGGTCATTGCTAATTCATAGTATTAATTTGCATTAAAATAGTCTGTATTTTAACATTGGGACTAAGTTACAGGATGTGGTCAAATTTTTTAAAATTTAATTCAGGTTTGATTTGATAGCCTTTTTCTTTTTGTGCTTTTATACTGCTAATCCTATTTAATAACATGCATCACAAAGCCAGTATTCCTTGTGGTAAAGTATATTTTCAGAAAGTTTCAGTCTTTCATTTTTGGCGTTTGCTTTATGAACTTAGTACAGACAGACAGCAAAGGCCTGTTTTGCACCTTCTCTGTTGTTAGGTGAGACAGAGAAGTACAGCACTCACATCTTTGTTTTCGGAGCTTGTCACAGTATAGTATTTAAATGAATGAAGATGACTTTCTGACCTCAAATGAAAAAACAAAGGCATACATGCATGAAAAGTAAATTACAGAGCTATTTCATTTATCACACAAAGACTATTGGAGATTCTTCTGCAAATGAGCAGCTTATGATTGACAAAAAACATGGTTTGTGCTAAGGAAGTGAGTGATCAGAGTGAGCTAGACTGAGCTATACAGGTGGGCTTTAAGAGGAGGGGTTGGACCAAGAGGGCACTGATGCCTTAAAGGAGGCCTGTAGGTGAGAGAAGGTGCTGATGGGATTTTCCTGATGTTGAGAGAGAGCATATTCCCTTTAGCTGTAGATAAAGTTTGTAGGTATTAGAAACATATTTCCTCTGATTGCCTTCAGCTATAGATAGAACATGCAGCTATTGTTACCTGAAGCCTCCTATTCAAACCTACCTTTATGTGGAAGCCCTAAGGTCTAATTTGTGGAGGAGGAGAGGTGTATTTACAGGGTGGGGAGGCTTGAAGCAAAGCCAGAAAGCTTTGCTCATTTAGATTTTCAAATCAGTGGTAAAAACTAGTTTTTTAATGTAACGGATAGATGTAAAGAATTTTTAAAGTTTTCTGTGTAAAAATCCTGTATGTACCAGGTTTGTATTCAGTGGAATAACTCATATAATTATGCCTTGAATACATTTATT